>NC_041028.1:18358527-18980043 GCF_900634625.1 Parambassis ranga | reverse complement strand
ACTGGACAACCTGCTATACCACTGAGCCACTGTTGCCCAAAAAGGAAGTCTTGCATTGGCCGGGAATCGAACCCGGGCCTCCCGCGTGGCAGGCGAGAATTCTACCACTGAACCACCAATGCCTAGATAACATGACTTTTTCACGGGGCCATTTTTTATGTTTTAGGAAAACATGTTCATACTGCCCTATTCCTGCTTCTATAAGATTTCATTAGTTGAGCTGCAGCAGGTGCTGCTGATCATCAGTCTTTGAGATCTTTTGCATGTCCCAAGCTTCTGTCCTCGTTCCGAGCAAAGAAGTGTGCCCACATAAAGAAGGGCAAACAGTTAACATGAGGGCACCAACTGATACAATGAAAAGGGTTACATTTATTCTTTATTAGCTAAATGATGAGGGAAGACCAAAGAAGACTGCTCACTCTTCAGTGAGTAGTGACAGGCTGAGTCCATCCGATACATTTAACAATACAATTTTATTATTTTCTGAATGCCCTGCTCCCCATGGTGGTGAGACGTGCAGTCAGGACAGTGAGATGAAGAGAGGAGGCAGATCTGGGGGAACAACGGGGGTTGACGATATGGATGAGGTGGGACAGTCAGGCATGGAGGGGTGAGGTGGATTGACTTAAATGAGTATAGTAGTATAGTAGTTGATGTGAAATTTAATTCAGCACACAAGTATTGTGGTGATTGGAGGGGTACTAGGGATGATCCAAGCAGCTGAGTTCTGAAACAATTGAAGCTGATGGAGAGATATTTGAGTAAGACCGAAAAGGAGGGATGGCTGTAATCAAGGTGGGCAAGCATTGCAGTGTGGAGGCAGGGATGGGTGACTAATGTTATGTAGATGGAAATACACTGACTAGGTGCTAACTGTGCTGTCAATAATGACCCCCAGACTGTTAACCTGAGGGGAGGGGGAAACAGAGGAGTTATCAATGGAGAGTGAAAAACTGACAGCTTTGGAAACCGTTGATTTGGTACCAATAATAATAAAAAAAATTTTGTTTTATCACTATTAATTTTGAGTTGTTGGAAAGTTAGAGGAAAGACAAGATTTCAATTTGTGGGAGGGTGGGATTGGGTTTGCAGGTTAAATAGAACTGTGAAATGGATGTTGTGGAGGATATTTCCAAGGAGGAGGAAGTAAAAGAGAAGGGCCCCAGAACTGAGCCCTGGAGACAGGTGAATGGGCTGAAAGAAGAACAGAGGACGGCCTGAAAGGTAGAATTTAAACCAGTCACAGGGCACTAGAGTGCGACCATTTTGGGCGCACATGCGACCTAATTTCTCAAAGGTGCAACCAAAAAATATCAGAGGTCGCACCGGTACGACCTGTAAGAGGGAGATACATTCTCTGCGACTCTCAAAAGTCTCCCTGTGGTCCAGCAACAGACACACATCAGGCCCATATCGTGGTCTAAGCCAATCAGAGACGGTGAAGGGCGGGACCTCTGTGTGTGTATCTTTGAAAACGTGTCTGCTGCGGTCACCCGAGACCGAAAATTCAGAAGAAACGCGGACATATGCTGCGCAGAGCTGATGCTGTGTGATAAAGCTTGTTCCATACTCCACGAGAACGGAGAAATCTGTTCGTGTTCCCGAGGTGACGAGAACAAAGTCGTTTCGGCCCGGACTTTTTAAAACGTGTGTGCAGAACTCATACGGCCCTCTGACTGCAGCGCGCACACAAAGACAGACAGGGTTTAAAGACGTTTCGCTGCTGAACAGCAGAAACCGCAGTTTAAGTGAACATGTGCGGAGGAGCAGGATTTGTTGCTACTATGCGGGTTTTGCTAATTTGCTGTTGACCTGAATGAGTGACGATAACGAGCCGGTCATGTTCAGGGAGGGGCGTGACGTGCTCGTAGCATTATAACAGACTGAACAGCAGGTGTGGTTCCATCCATGAAGGCCGAGCAGTCAGCTGGTTTAAGGAGTTATAGAACATGATGAACGCCCATTTAAAAAGTATTGTTATTATCCTGCTACAGTGGAGCATTGTCTGCCAGGATGATATCTGCATACAGCTAAACTGTAACAGACAGAATGAAAAGTCTGTCAGCTGGAGCTCAGCTTTAGAAAGAGAGGAGACACAGGAGAAACTGAGGAAGAAAGGTGATGAGATGAGAGAAGATATACTGTAGCTGCATTAAAAACGTGTTGAAGAAAACAAAATATATCTATATCACAACTATTAAATAAATAACAGTGTATATAATTTAAATAATTTTTAATTCCCATTGCCAGATAGATAAGTGAGGAGCGACAGCCAGAAAATACAGAGAGAAAGCAAACAGGGAACTGAAGAGTGCTGTAACTTTGAATCTTCATCATGGATTTCTGACAGGCAGACCTGTTGGCTGGTTTGTCCATAATTTGAATGAGTACTATCGGTACATGTATTTATTTATTTTTATTTACCTGTGTTCATTAAACAAGGTCCAAAGTCAGTTTAGGATGATATGTGATTATTAAGCCCGTTCATATTCTAGAGATCAATTTTTGGACCTCAGTATTTCTAAAACTTTGGCTACAGCCCTGCGAGGCCGTCAGGTAAAGAGTATGTAGCTGCAGATGATGAGAGAAGATGAAAAGAACTTCTGTATTAGGATAGGTGTCAAGTTAAGGCCTTAAAGGCCATAAAATATATGGACAGTGATTAAAAAACAAACTGCTGTGTGATGTGTGATGCGGTGCACCTAACTTTTGTGCCGGTGCACCCAAGAAAAAAAGATTAGGCGCACCGGTGCAACCAGTGCAAAAAGTTAGTCTAGAGCCCTGAGTCCAGGGCTCTAGAGTGCGACCATTTTGGGCGCACATGCGACCTAATTTCTCAAAGGTGCAACCAAAAATATCAGAGGTCGCACCGGTACGACTAGCTGTAAGAGGGAGATACATTCTCCGCGACTCTCAAAAGTCTCCAGCAACAGACACACATCGGGCCATATCGTGGTCTCAACCAATCAGAGACGGTGAAGGGCGGGACCTCCGTGTGTGTATCTTTGAAAACGTGTCTGCTGCGGTCAGCCGAGACCGAAAATTCAGAAGAAGAACGCGGACATATGCTGCGCAGAGCTGATGCTGTGTGATAAAGCTTGTTCCATACTGCACGAGAACAGAGATCTGTTCATGTTACCGAGGTGACGAGAACAAAGTCCGTTTCAGCCCGGACTTTTTAAAACGTGTGTGCAGAACTCATACGGCCCTCTCACTGTAGCTCGCAGCGTGCGCACACAGACAGACAGGTATTAAAGACGTTTCGCTGCTGAACAGCAGAAACCGCAGTTTAAGTGAACATGTGCGGAGGAGGAAGAGTTGTTGCTACTATGCGGGTTTTGCTAATTTGCTGTTGACCTGAATAAGTGATGATAACGAGCCGGTCATGTTCAGGGAGGGGGCGTGACCTGCTCGTAGCATCATAACAGACTGAACAGCAGGTCTGATGGACAGTGTTATCTGACCTGTGAGGTTCATCCATGAAGGCTGGTTCACTCTGACTGACAGCAGTCAGCTGGTTTTAAGGAGTTATAGAACATGGCTACATGATGAACGCCCATTTAAAAAGTATTGTTATTATCCTGCTATAGCGGACCACTGTCTGCCAGTATGAGATCTGCATACAGCAGCTAAATCTGTAACAGACAGAATGAAAAGTCTGTCAGCTGGAGCTCAGCTTTAGAAAGAGAGGAGACAGAGGCAGAGAGGAAGAGAGGTGAGGAAGATGAGAGAAGAGATACTGTAGCTGCATTAAAAACGTGTTGAAGAAAAAAACATATATACTCAATCACAACTATTAAATAAATAAAGGTGTATAAATTTAAATAATTTTTAATTCCCATTGCCAGATAGATAAGTGAGGAGTGACAGCCAGAAAATACAGAGAGAAAGCAAACGGGGAACTGAAGAGTGCTGTAACTTTGAATCTTCATCATGGATTTCTGACAGGCAGACTTGTTGGCTAGTTTGTCCATAATTTGAATAAGTACTATCGGTACATGTATTTATTTATTTTTATTTACCTGTGTTCATTAAACAGGGTCCAAAGTCAGTTTAGGATGATATGTGATTATTAAGCCCGTTCATATTTCCTAGACATCAATTTTTGGACCTCAGTATTTCTAAAACTTTGGCTACAGCCCTGCGAGGCCCATCAGGTAAACAGTGGATGTAGCTGCAGATGATGAGAGAAGATGAAAAAAACTTCTGCATTAAGATAGGTGTCAAGTTAAGGCCTGATCCATAAAATATGGACAGCATTTAAAAACAAACTGCTGTGTGATGCGGTGCACCTAACTTTTGTGCCGGTGCACCCAAGAAAAAAAGGTTAGGCGCACCGGTGCAACCAGTGCAAAAAGTTAGTCTAGAGCCCTGCCTGAGTCACCAAGGGGTGTGTAATGCCAATGGAGGTCAGTGTGTTGAGGGGGATAGCAGAGTAGAGCTGGTGTCAAAGCTGCTGTTTACAGAGCCAAGGGCCAAGGATGGGATGGGTTGTGGGCTTTTATCATGCTCATGGCATGCCACAATGTTTTGGAGCGGTATGGCCATTGAATGAGCATTTGGTTGCCTCAAGGCCAGATTTGCAGCACTTACAAGGCCTGTGGACATAAAATTGCATGACCTGCCCCCATTTCATTTACTCCTCCTGCTTTGCCCTCTATAATTTCTGTGAGACCAGTAAGGAGGCTGTGGATGAACAGTCTGTGTTAGGAACAATACAAGGTGGAAAGGACTCACAGCCTCCCACACAGTGCAATCATTATCTCACTGACTGTAATGAGGGAGAGGTCAAGAGTGAGGAGAGTGCACATGAAATGTAAAATGTGACTTTTTTTATATTGTACGTAAAGTTGTGAGATGCTCTAACGTTTGAAGTGTAAAAATGACTGGAAACAGGAAATAGGTTGCAGGTGCAACAAATAAGTTACTTTCCTTTATGACACATAAACACTGAAAATATAAGTTAAAGCTCAGCTTGTGTGTGTATAATGCAACATGAAGCTCAGTGTTCTAGTTATCCTGAAACAGTGGTTGTCTGTGTGAATATGAAGATGAGTGTTGCTGTGAGGTGTTGTGTGTGTATTGTCTAAAGTGATTTGTTGTTTTAGGTGTGCAAAAAAAGCTGGTGTAGTCGGGTGTGGGCTTATGTGGATGAATGCAGATGGGTGCCCCTGGAACTGTTCGTCACTGCTACTGTGCAGTGTGAGGTTGGAGTAGTAATTCCTCATCAGGATTGACTTACTGTACAACACTTGTAATGTTGGCAATATTTGCATTTAGGTGCCCCATGTTGTCTGTGTTGCATCTGGTCAATACCTCCATTAGCTCAAACATCCTCTTTTTTTCTATTTTGATGTCTTCCTGCTAGGTCAGGAAGCCTTCTTGCCAGATGCACCCCCAGCAAATCCCCGACAACATCCCAGGATGGGTGCTGAGGGACTGCGCACACCAGCAGTCTGAGGTGCTGACAGACATCTTTAACACCTTTTTGTCACTGGCATCTCCAACTGCTTAAGTCTGGGACCATTGTGCCCGAATGACTGTCGACCCATAGCCCTAACCCCCGGTAGTCAAGAAGTGCTTCGAGAGTCTGGTCATGGCCCACATCAAAGACTCCAGACTCCACATCAAAAGACACCAGGCTTCTTCTCTGAAGCTGTCAGACTGCTGAACCCCTCCCCCGCACACACAGACACACACTCACACTGACTTGCACTACAAATCACTTTGTTCACCATAAGTGATTACTTCCCTACATGCACATATGTATTTACTTATGTTGCACATGCTAATCTCTGTCTACACTTTATATTTATATTTATTTTGTATTCCATAATCTACTGGTTTATTATTTATATATTTATATATTCTCCTCTTCTTTTTGTTCCTTTTGAATCCTAGGTACCATGTGGGAAATCATGAACCTACCTGGAGCATATCCCTGTGCTGCTTTAGCTGCTTTACAACTGCAGGAGTCAGACTTTCAAGGGATTCTATACAGTGCAGTGAATCAGCAGAAAGCTCCAAAGCCAGAGATGAGCTTTGTCTGGTAGACGATTCTACCAGGTTCCATCGATGCCCACATTGATGGAGCGCATAGCAGGTGGCCCACCCTAGAGCTCTTTACACAGTTAAAAAAACAAGAGCGCCACATATCCTTGAACACGTTGACACCCAGTGTTAACGGGCTGCCTGTATTTGCCTCGAATGTTCTTTAACTTGGTGGTTAGGGTGGCATGATTTGATTGAATATTTTACAGCCTCTCTCCAAAGCAGCAAGCTGCTAGCGCAAACATCTTCAAAAACTCTGCATGTATGTATGTCTGTGTGTGTATCTATGACATGCACTGCAGTGGGAAGGCTGTGTGAGATGTTCTGCATACATATTTCTCATGAAGTATGAAATGTTCGGGCCGAACCAAACTTGGTTGTCGTTCTTGCCACCTTGGGAACACGTACAGATTTCTCTGTTTCCTGGAGTATGGAGTGTGAAACTACCTTTTAGTCAAACAGCAACAGGGGTGACAAAGAATGCATTATGTCCTGGAGGTTCAAAAACCATTTTCCCCAGACTGCAGATAAAGACCATAGTACTGTACAATGCAAGCCAGCAATTAACATGCTGTCGACATCTAAACAGTACATGTCCATAATTGACGCATCTAAGGGGAAGTGGTCTATACATCAACATGGACATTTAGGCTACACAGCTGCGGAGGTGTTAGAGGCCTGTCTGATAACTGCTGACCCCGCGCTTCAGTAAAAAGACATACTGAATTTATGTCTGTGCTTGTATTTTGTATGTAATCCTTAGACCCACTACAATCAAATGATTTTAGTATGTTTTTATGCACAAAAATAGAATGACTGAATTTACAGTATTTAGACTTTGGCATGATATACACTTTTACAGATAGAACTCACACACCATCCTTCCCTCTCCATGCGTATGTAAGGCAGAGAAAGTGATATCACATATGTGGGAGACAGGTGTGGCAGCGTGTACCCCGGAAGAGGGGCTTAGATTCAGGGAAGCCAATTGCCATAGATACCCCTAACCCAGCAAAGCTTATGGGCCTAAGTCCAGCCACCATATACTCACATTCTCACACAGCAGCACTCACATCGTAACACAATCTCCCACTGCTGCAGTCACGCACCAGCCAGATTGGAGGTTTGCTCAGAGAAAACAGCTGAGAACGATAGGCTGTGTCCATAACGTATGAAGTGTGTTGTGTTTGTGGTGTGTGTGTGTGTGTGCATATGCGCAGGGCGGCTGTGGTGTCATGGGAGATATTCTGGAGCCGTCAGCTGTGATCATTTTTCTGTGTGTCAGTCTGTGTGTGTGCAGATTTGTCATGCATGTGAAAATGGAAGAACAGTGTACATCTATTACTTACCAATGAGGAATGTATGGGAGCATGTACCAGAGTAAAGTGGCTGTCACTGACTAGGTGTCAGTCTGAATTAAGACTTTATCTAAAATCACACACTCATTCCAGATTAATTGAGGAGGCTATAGGGGACTATGTACTGCAACAAGTCTCTCCACCATTTTCTTGGTTATCATGATGATGATTGGCATGTTTTACATGCTCTTAACTATAGTATTTACATAGTCAGAAGTGGAAACATAGCTGTGCAAACACCAGTTAATTCAGTCGATTTAAAAATTAAACATACTTGCATGTTTTTTTAGCACCTTCAAGTTGTGTAAGTCACAGTGTGGTTCAGCCATGCACCAATCTGGACAGTCTACAGCAGTATTTTTGGTATGTTTGGGTCATCTGGTTTCAGAGGGTAACTGTATGTTGTATGTAGAGAAACCAGAACAAATGTGTCATAGGGTACCTGTCACCATCCGAAACTATGCCATCGGACACTCAAGAGATATACAAAACTCCTATCACACATGCCTTAATGCAATAAGGCAGGAAAGACAGTTTTAGTGCACCTAGTAGATATTGCAGCCATAGTTAGGTCTCTAGCAATGGTTGCTTATTTTGGTCAGTTGTAAACTGCACCATACACTCACTACTTTATTAGATCTACCTGTTCAACAGCTCATAACACAAAGTCTAATCAGCCAATAACAGCAACTACATTTAACAGAAAATGTAGTTGCTTCCAGGTGCAGTTCAACACAGGGTAATCCAACAGTCACATCAGAAACCCCATTCAAAAAGCTGTGACTGTTACCATCAGTCGTGCAACAGAACAGATTCCTTGGCTATAAACCTGTACAAAAGGAAGACTGTACTATGACAAGGTGCACAACCACCAACTAATATTTAAATGTTAAATTAGCAGCATAATCAGCTGTTGTTGCGGTTGAATGGAAGGCTATATGTTATATAGGTCAGTTGCCAGATGCTAATAGCCTGTAGGAATTCTTGCTCCCACAGACAGCCCCACCCAAAGTTGGTATCACTACCTGATAACTTGCTGGACCTGAAGGTACTGTTTAAAATAGACTGCTCAGGCTCTTTGGGATATTACCATTTGTTCTCATTGTACCTTAATGTCTGCATTATTCTGATGTTTTTGTTATTAACGTGAATGGAATCAGGTATCATAAGCATCATTATTGACATTGATATACTGGTAGGTTAGCTTTAAAAAAACAGACCAGTGAAAGAGAAACGGTTTTGTGACAGTCCAGACCAGCCTTCGTGTGTTTGCTTTTCATTTGTCATGGCTGCTATAGAGTCAACCAGCATTACACTTAAGAGGCACCAAGAGCAACTCTAGACGTGACGTACACCAGCTCCACCAAGACTCCTCGGCCTCATCATTTCAGTGTGTTATTAATCATCATAAATCAGGGTGTCACTCTGCTTTAAGTCCCCTCCGGCCCAGATCCTGCACTAAGTTGTTTCCAAGGTTCAGCAAGCTGGCTTTCACCATAAGGTCATGAGCTCAGAGGACCACACCCGGACATGAATGGAGCAGACAAATGCGTCACCACCACAAGGAGTCAGGCATCATCTGAGAATACTCTTACTAACCTTCATGAGAAATGTTTTCCACTCACAGACTCCCAAATAGCCCGCCTGATATAATAACACTACAGTACATGCTACTTCTATTGTTGCTTCTCTCTAATAAGTGCACCTTTGCACCTAATCATCCGCTGTAGATAAACTAAAAGCTAACCAGGAAAACAAAAGTCTGCTAAAAATGTCCCACAACTGCTCCTCACCAGGCTGCCCTCTGAATGTCTGGTGTCTGGTGGCTGTGATCCTCCAGCTGCTGCAGAAGAAGGTAATGCAATCAGAATTCAATTTGAGTAGATCAGGTGGCCACCTTTAACATCTTACTAGCATGCCTGTGTAACTTTATTAGCCTCACTCTCCCAGCTGAATCATACATTACAGGCATATTTCATATGCTACATACAATACTAACTGAATTTAGATCATCAAAAGCATTTCTTTTGAAAAATGTGAAAGTGGTGTTTGTCTACTGTTGGAAATCCAACCAAACTCACAAATACCAAACTAATTATTTGTATAGAACAAAAAAGAATTAGGATGGGTAGGCAGGCTAGCAAAAGTGATCTACTAACATGCTAACTGCTAGAGTTTGATATATTGCTTTTGTACATCTTTTCAGTGATAAAAGTGTAGCCAGGTAAACAAGGGCTACATATCATCTGTATAGCAGAACACTGGAATCAAAACTGTAAATGCTGTTTTATGTGTTGGAGTAGCGCTGTCACTTTAAGAATGGTCATATTCCTGCAGAGTACGCAGCATGTAAAACTATGTTAGGCCAAAGGAAAGACCGTGCAGTGAAGCGATCTAAATCTAATCTAATCTCCTTGCATGTTTCTTCATAATGCAAGGAAAGATTATCTGATGACTTCAGGTGTGTGTTGGCACCCTGGAGGAAAACTGATTTTACAATTTTATTCTAAAGTTCTCCTCCTATGAGTTGAGTTGGGGAATAAATAAATTCACTACACAAAAAACACTTCAAGTCAAATTATCAGATGAAATTTTAGCCAGATTAAACAGTTTAGTTGTATTACATGTTTCTCAGTATGACAGCGGCCTGAGGGGGGGGCTGCTGAGTTCCACAGTGTTTTTCTTTCTTGTCTCTTGCCCTTCTGTTCCACTCTGGCCTATCCACCCCTCAGCTGACCTCCACCGCTCCAAGCCCTTATCCTGCAGATGTTGGCTTGACTTTGTGGTTTGTCATCTCAGCACAAGGGTGCTCTGTCAACGGGGGCCTGGCATCGGCCTGGCGCCTGCCAGCATAATCTGTCCTAGACAGCCGTTCTTAGAGCCAAGGGGGAGTGGGCATGAGCCAATGTGTAGAGGGTGGAGAGGGGAGCAGGGATAGAGGCACAGCTGTGAGGGGAGGATCAGCTGCATGCCAGTGGTCTGAAGTAATTGAGTATATTTACTCAAGTACAGTAGAAGAACTTTGATGATTTTGTGAATATTTTCTTACACATTGTTAAATATTAAAGGGAGGCTCCAACCTTTTTGTTGTCTTACAATTGTATTGGTAGTCTGGGTGTCATAGATTTAACAAGGTGCTGCAAACCAGGCTACCTAATGTTGTGTTGTCATATTTGTTCTGAGCCGACCATCTGAATGTGTCACTCAGACCAGTTTTTACAATTTTCTATTGTCCAGTGTTGGTGAGTCTGTGTGAATTGTAGCCTCAGTTTGTGGTTCGTATTGGACAGGAGTGACACTCGGTGAGCTCTTCTTCTGCTGCTGTAGTCCATCTGCTTTAAGGTTGTTGTGTGTTCAGAGATGTTCTTCTGCAGACCAGAACCAGTGCTTGTTTGAATTCTTCTGACCTCTGACATCAACAGAGAACTGCTGCTAACTGGATATTTTCTCTTTTTCAGAGCATTGTCTGTGAACCTGAGAGATGGTAAATCCTAATAGATCACCATATCTACATGCAGAATTGCACTAAGCTCCTGCCCTCTGGTTGGCTGATTAGATTTTGGGCTAGTGAGTCTGTGTCGACCATTTATTTCTATCTAATACCCACTGAAATGTCTGGAAACTTTACACAACCATTGAAACTACAACCTTTAGGAGATTATGGGTGTGACCACTTTGAGTGACAGGTGGATGTCGACACACAGTGCAAGCTTCCTGCTTCTGTGACTGCTCACCTTCCTTAGCTCTGTGTGCTCCACCTCTTTGCCTGTGTTTGGGGTTTAGGTAGAACGTGCTTCCTGCAGAGACTCAAATCAGTTCAACATATGGGGGACATCACACACACTGAGTCCATATGTATATATGGTCCAATCCTCTGTGCAACATTGCAGAATTACATTACTGTACAGTAACCTACTAAGGCTGCACATCTAATATAGTAACTGAAAGAGTGCACTTCTCCTTTGGACTCATATATATGTCAAGATTCATAACAGATTTAAATCAGTCCAAAAATGATTTGCAGGATGCATTGGAACTTGATATGATCCGGTATGCATGTTCAAATGTAAGCAATCTGAGAGAACAGTGTACTATACACTGAACCCCCACAACCACCACCAGACACCACCTGCCGATCTTAAAGATAAGGCCGGGTGTACAGTGGGCCAAGCCTTTCAGACCACTCACTGATTAAGATTATGATTATACAGCACACAATGGTGCATGGAAATGTCTGAAGTAGATTGCACCTTGAAAAGTTGGTTCTCACAGTCATCATGTAGGTTCTGTAAACATTTCTATATCATTAATTCAGATGTGCTTTTTAGTGTATCTCCATCTTTGCATGACTCTTTCTGATATGGATCTTGCTTTCAGTTTAAGTCAAATTAGGTAGATGCTAAGCACTAGAGACTGAATGCAAAAAACAGTGCCCTTGTTACAGCAGTCAGGGGAGAGTCCCTTTCTATCAGAGGTGTCCACTGCCTGACACTGATGCTGACAGCTGGGCTGAAGAGCTCTCTAATGTGGTTGAATGCTGTTGGCCCCGATGGCATCCCTGTGTCAGTTCTCCGAACATGTTCCAGTCACCTGGCAGATGTCTGCCTCTGACATATTCAACCTGTCCTGGCTCAGGCTGTAATTCCCACCTATCATAGTATCACCAACAATGCTTTCACATCTGTCAACCTGAAGTGCTTCCACCCATTTCTGCCACAGAGACAGAGTGTCAGAATGCTGTTTGTCAATGTCCTTTTTTACATTGATGCTATGACTTCCATTTCAAAAGCAAAAAGCTGGTAGCTGTTGCTTTCTGGTAATGTGCTTCTGCATATATACTTTAAGCATTGAACATTCACACATGCTTCCCATATGAGGCTGTAGTCTGCTTAATTACTGATCATTTGAAATATAAAGCAAAATAGACCCCCAATCAGCATCCAATATATATTTCAGGTAAATATCAATGATAATTTGCTGTCTTCTGTTCTCTAAACCTGTGATTCCATCAAGGTTGAAGTAGAAACAGTTTCATCAGTGCAGAGTGAAGAAGTCACTCAGGGGAGCGAAACATCCTCAAAAAAAAAATGCTTGAGTCCAGTTGCCTCGATGTAAAATCTTGAACAGTTCCTCCATCCTGCAGAAAACAGCTAAGGGGGTATCCTCACTATGAATGAATGTGATGCAGAAGTGGATCAATACATATTAGGGCTCAGACATTGACCAACTGGCAATTTAGGATTTTTACACAGCTGAGACATGAATTTATATTATTTTTTTTTTTTTTTTATTTTAGATACTGTATTAATCCCAGAGTGAAATTCGTACGGCTGCTGCACAAGCAGTGTCATACAATGACTAGCAAGGCGTGCCACAGGCTAGGGTGAAGTGTCTTGCCCAAGAACACACAACAGTGACTAGGAGGAGTTGGGATCGAACTATCCACTGCGCCACTGTTGCCCCCAACACATGTATAAACACATGTCTTGGATTGCTGGTCAGTTTTGATGACTAAGACTCCCTGTGTCACTGGAAGCAGGTATTGTCATAATGCTTGTGATTCCACAAATGGGTGGACGATCGACCGGTGGATCGCGATTGATGTAGTGGGCACCCCTGCCTTAGTTTTATATCCCATGTACCTTTCAGAAAAAACAGACCCTTTTAAAGGCCTCACATGTTCACTGAAGGTTTTAGTAAAAATGTTGGAGGCTTGGGTGACGTCAGGGTTTCAGTAGTTCAGGCAGGAGATAACAAAAGCCTGGATTAACACCTGCCCCATGCCTTAGTGAGGAGTGGGTGGATCCTATTCTAAGGAGGAATCTACAGAAACTAGCTTTAGCTGTGATGACAGGCATGTAGTGACACCTTCTGGTCCTATTTTACACCAACACAGAACAGTCACTGGTGATTGACATGCATGAATCATTTCCCTGAAGTGAACAGAAACTCAGTCCAGGTTGAGAGTTGGACTGAGAGTTGGACTGAGAGTTGAAGGTAATCCATGCCTTCACAGAAATGAATAGGAATGATGAATTGAAGGGTGTCATCAGCATAGCTACTAAGCTGCGAGCTCTCTCAGCTGACCCTGATGTCTTCTTGGGTCCTGTTTTAGACTCCACATTGTAAATCTTCCAGTAATTGGTGGTGGTAGAGATATTATTACACTTATTCAGTGTTACCTTGTGAGAGGCTGCTCGATTTTGGCAAGGATCATAAGATCACAAATCCATCTTGCTGGGCTTCAGGCTATGTACTTGTGTGACAGACAGGCGGTTTGCCTTTAATGTCCTTATTTTCCTTACAAAAATGTCTAAATACTTACATGTTAAAGTTTACATGCTGCTTGATAGCTGTCACACAGATCCACTGTGGCTTGTGTTTCTTTAACACAAAGGGAAAGTCTCTTTCCCGGTTTTGTATTGGATTCAGTTTTGCTGTCTAGTTGACTCTTACTGCAAGCTATATGACCCATAAGGCAGTGGTTAGCTTGGTATCACATGCTGGCACACTCACTGCTCCTTAGAGGTCCCCTGCAGTTCAGCTCATGGTCAAATTATATTGAAAAAGGGGAATTATGTAGACACTTTGCTACCCCTTGTCACGTCAGGATGCCAACTATACTTACAACAACACACAGCTTAGGGACTGGCCTTGGACTATAGAAGCAGCACCTGTGTGCTTCTTCCAGGCTCATTTAGATTAGCTTGACATCACAGTTCTGGCGTCAGAACCAAGTGTGTTTTTTGACATCATTATTATTAAAAGTTTGGTAGGAGATTTCATTCTGATGCACTTTTTGTTAAATTAGTGTAACTTCTCTTTACAATCCGATATCAACCGATTAGTTTGGCAGTTTGGCATTAAAATGAAGAATATGAATCATCTGTGGAAGCTATAAAATGCTAAAAACATCAGCCAATTCTGCGAGGCGCCCCTGCGTGTTAGTTGGCTGTAGTCACTCTCTTCCTGCTCTGCGCACATCAGAGAGGTACGTGCATGATGCCGAAGTCACAGACTGGTTGGGAGGCGTGGCATCGGGGTGAGCTCCGAGAGAAAAGGGCGTGTGTTCACTTTCAAAATCTGGCTGACTCTCACTGAGTTTTCAAAATCTCCTACCTTTAAAGAACTGTTCCATTATTTAGCCCCAGTCACACACACTATATCTCAGTCTTATGTCAGAGGGGACACAAAGCCAGAGGTACCCCCTTCAGAATTTAAGCTACATGTGGCACCATACATGATGTTTCCAGATATGATTAATAAATTAATCCCAAAATCACAATGACGGTAACAGGAGGAAGAATTTCAGTTGATCATTAGTCCTATGCCCCCAACACCCCACCTCCCGGCGCCACAGCTCTGAACGGCAGACGTTGCAGGCCTGAAACCTAATTCATGAGAATCCTTTGGGGGGGAAAAAAAATCATGTCCTGTGTTGGTGGCTGCTGGTTTCACCATGTGAAACTAAGCTCTGAAGTGTGTGTGATGTTTTATTGGCCCGCACATGCTGCCCAGCAACAGACAGGCGACTAACTGAATCACGGTGAGGACCATCTGGGAGCTGAATGTGTCATGCTGTGCCAAGCTGCAGAAAAATAACTCATCTCGAGCTGTCCTCAGAGGAAAGACAGAAGGCAGAGGAAAGCAGCGGTAGCCGTGCCAACGAGGTTCACAATCTCTCATTATTATGTTGAGAACCTGGGATGGGCGAATCACCACCTGCCCTGTCATTGTCTGCGTGCTGCTGGGATTCAGTATTCGGTATTTGGTTTTGTAGTTGCATCATAAATCTTTCAGCAGTTAATACAAGCTCCACAGGGGCAGAGTGGACAATCCTTCCCTCTGATTGTCTGACAGGTTTAATTTATAACTGTATTCCAGGATACTCATATTTCCAAAGGACAGTTTATTCAACTGGAGCTCAAAATAAAATAATTCTTCTTCTTTGGCTGTGCCCGTCAGGGGTCACCACAGCAAATCATCTATTTCCACCGCACATTATTCTCTGCATCCCTGTATAACTAACTAACTAAATCAATATTACTGTAGCGAATGAACTTGGAAACTACTATTGATAGAGAAAAAACAAATAGTACATGATTTAGAGATTTAGAGAGGCATAGTTACCAATAAGCAGTTGCCACCCTAAATTTATTTTGTTTTGTCCTATAATGCAACCATTAGGTCTCTTGATGCAGGGCTTGCTTCACTGTTAGAAAAGATCTTGTGGGCCAGTCTTTGGCATTAATATGATCATGAGGGGAAAAAAATAAGGTCGACCACCAGCAGCTACAGTCCAGTCATACTGCTGGAAGCCCGGCATGAGTGTGCGTCTGCGTGCTCAGTGACGGCATGTGATTCAGCCAGACATGCCTGGCATACCGGCTGTTCCTTTCTCTGCGTGACGGGATATTTTGTCATCCTGCAGTCTGGATCCTCGTTCTGTTCTGCCTCAGAGTGATGGAGTCTCGCTGCAGTCCAGATTGACGTGACTCACAGCCCAGCAGGCGGCTCCTTCCCTGACCAGTTTGTCTGCTGCCATGTCATCTCCCACTGAATAACAGCACTCGGAGAGGATTCATGGCCACAGACTATCACAGCACTGCAGAGTTTCAGTGCCACTGCAGTTCAAACAGGTAACCTGGGTGAAAAACATAATAAATAATTACTTACTAATATTTTACAGGTGTTTTATCAGTTCTGAAAGTGTGTCAAATACACTGATCAGCCACAGCATTAAAACCTCCTGACTTATTTCAAGAAGGGTTCTGTGTCACTCTGGTTAACCCTTCTTCCATAGTGCATCCTGCTAGTGTTAAATAAGGATGCACCTGACCAGGCCCACTCCTTCTTTTGCTCTATAGTCCAGTTTTAATGTGCCCATTTACACTTGATTTGAGTAGTGGACGGTGGTAATGTGGCTTAGCATAGAGCTGTTTTCACTGGGCCATTATTTATTTATCAAAAATGAAACCAAAAAACGGAAAAAAGTTGTTCAATACTGCATCCCCTCTCCTTGCTTCCATAAGATGTATAGTGTGAGCTGCAGTAGGTGCTGCTGATCATCTATAAAACAGACATTTTGACAGTTTGCTGCATACAAAAAAACCCAAGAGCTACATGTCAGAGTCTACAGACCTCACTGAGCATGCTCATTGTTAATGTGACAGCACAATTAGAAGAAGACTGAAACGAGTACAGTTTGTTTGGTCTCATCTGTCTAAGGAAGTGTGAAAGTGGACACCTCATCCACCTTCGGAGGGCTGTGAGGCACTCATACGGACCAGTACTTATTGTTTGATTTCCTCCACCCACTGGAACATCAGCTGGGAGTCATCAGGGCCCTGCACACAGAGCACAAACTGTACCCACCAGCTCAAGAGGGAACAACAACACATCAGGAAGGCCCTGCAAACATGTGCCAACCCAACTGGGCAGTCGTCAAAGCCACAAAAACAAGAAAGAGGACAAAAACAGGCAGAGAAAGAACATCGTCATCTCATTTGTCTCAGGAGTATCGGAGAAACTCGAATCTTTAGTAACCATTACATGCACATTTAACCCATGACTACACTAAAATAGAAATTGGTACACCTGAAGGATAAAACTCCCAGGGAGAAACACAATAATGTGATATATGCAGTCCAGTGCAGTGAGGAATGCTCTGATCTGTACATTGGAGAAACTAGACAACCACTCCACAGAAGAATGGCTCAGCACAGGAGAGCCACCTCCACAGACTCAGCTGTTCACCTCCAGGACACTCCTTTGAGGACAACAATGTCCACATCCTAGACAGAGAGGAAAGGTTTGAAAGAGGAGTCAAGGAAGCCATCTATAAGCTGGAAAAACCTTCCCTTAACAGAAGTGGTGGACTCTGGTGGTGGACACAAGTCACTGGATTTTTATTATGTTGTTACACAAAAAAAAGAAACAAAGAGGGGAACTAACAGTTGTTTGAAGGCCTTTGAAACAATTGGTTAATTAAAGGTTGGTTGAGTAATGTATATCTTTGTGAGTTGGGAGGTGCAGACAGGCAGTTATAGCGGGTTGGCACGTTGGGTGCTGGGACTTTAGATTTTTAATGGCTGGACTGAGTTACTACAGACCAAATTTCCTTTATTATAATAAAAAGCTGACTATACACCTCACAATGACTTCTTTTATTAGATCCATTCAATCCAACAACATATGGAAAGTGCAGAAGAGACATGCAGTTGTTTGATTTTATCCCAGCAGTGCAGGGAGCCAACAGGAAGTCAGCCAAGTTGGTCAGCAGAATGCTTAAATACATATGCAGCTGGTGATTGGCAAAAATGCAGAGGGCTGCACTTTTAGATGTATGGTCCATGTGAGCAACTTTTAAACAAATGTGCCTGTTAAGACATCCATATGGACAGTGATTATTACTATGGGTAGGACAGGAAGGCAGGGAAACTATGTCTGACTAACTAAAACTATTATGGATATAGGTTAACCATTGGAAGTGTTACATACATAGATACCTACGTTTTTGACTTTTGCTTTGATCCTCCCTGTGCCGTATGTGGGAGCTATTTAGCGTATACAACCAATGTAGGTTTTGAATACTGCCTGTTAAAAAACATAAAGCAATACTTTGACAGGTGCAACAAAAGTAAGAGTGAAAGAGATGCCAGTCCAGCACCGTCTGTATACGCCTACACAGTCCTGACTGTACAGCCAGCCTTAACACAGCGAGGCCATCAGGTGCTGCCAACGCCTCCTACAGTCAGCTGCCTGTGGGCGGATCCATTTTGTTAAAATGTAGTTTCTTTCTTGCCTCCATAGATGTTGGTTTCATAAGTGAAACAGGTGGGTGCTGGAGCTGTGGGTTTTAGATTAGCAAGAGTGATAAACACATGACGTGCATCAGAGGAACCCTAAAATCCATTGTTCAGAAGTCCATGCTTTTATGAAGATGACAGCTAAAGTTAAATCTACACCACAGCCAGGAACAAACAGACTTATTGTTATTTTTTTTCATATTAAACCATCAAATACATGTGTCTTTCCATTGGAAAACCTTAACAAACCTATGCTTAGAATTGTAATATTTTATCAAAAACAACTTGATTCTACATGCCATTAAAAAAAATTAAATTAAATTAAAACATTAATATGCTTTTTCCAATTATTTGCCAGATCCACACCTATCACACCTCCCTAACTGATTACTGCAACAGCATCTTCTATAGTTCAGTATCACTCAAAGTTAACTTCCTCCTCATCCACTCCCACGACCATGACCACATCACCCTTTTATTGCAAAATCTGCACTGGTCCCCCAAGTTCCAAAACCTTCCCCTCGCTCTCAAAGCACTCCATACTCAGGCCACCTCTTACCTTACCGACCCACTCCACAGCGCCCCCCGCTGCTTCAGTTTATCTGATACAATCCTCCTCTCTTCACTGCTAAGGACCCAGTACTAAACCCTGGGGGACTGAGCATTCTCCATAGCTGCCGGCATTGTCTGGAACTCTCTCCTACGTGACTGTACAGACTTGGACTCAAGGCCATGCTCAAAGTCCGTTCCCTCAGAATTGTGCATACTGTCATCTTGCTTTCATTATTATCTGTTAGAGTCTATAAAATGTAAATCAAGATGATGTGGAGCTCTTATTTTTTATTTTTTTACCAAACAGCAACCTCTGAGGCTGAGAAATAAAGCCCATACAGATCACCTCACCGCCTGCTGTGCCTGTTTTGAAATTGATTTCTCTCTAAACCGTCAATTTTCTCTCAACTTTGGATGACTCAATATTCTTTTTCACTTTAAACACTCAAATGAAGGATTGCTGTTTTCGATCAATAAGTCTTGGGTAAAACATCCACTCCTACTCCCAGATATTCCCTCAACAATTTTCCACAGACTTCCACATGGATCCGCTTAGCACTGATCAATGATCGTAGACGACTGCAGTCAAATAAAAGTCACTTATCATAGACGCTGTGAGGAGGGGTAATGCTTGCAGCAGGTGAAAGACTTGACACTTATCCATTGATAATAATGGCTTAGGGACACAAATGAAAATCATGTTGTATTGATTGGGTATCAAACATGCTGGCATTCCAATGGCTTCCTTGTTGATTGTTAATCAATGGTTCCTCTCTCCCTGATCACTCCCAGCCCACTCTCACACTTCCAGTCGGTAAGACTTCATTATCAGAGCAGAGGCAGTTACTGCTGCATTAGTCAACACGGATGGATGTGTTGGTGCAAATCTGCCTCCGCACCGGCAGACTGCTGTATGTCTGTAAGGGAGCTGATTGCTGTAAGTTTTCATTTAAAAGCATATTCATGCAAGTCTCACATAATGGCTGGAAAAGGAAAACTTAGGGGGCGTAATTACCTGTATCCCACTACAGCTTTCACAGTCCCGCCACTCTCACCCACTCTGTTGTTATGAGTCTTTATTGGTAAAAGAAATAATGATTTGATATTCTAATTAATATGAGTTGTCCTCAAACAATCTCATCATGTCCTGGTGTCTTTATATAGTCGATTTCAAATAGGACAGTCTGCTCTGTGAAAAACCTCCTGTTCATGGTAATTCAGTGCTCATGCAACCTGCAGATACTTACACCCAAATTTAGTCTGCTGTAGACTGTTGTAAAAAGAACCGAGGAATCAACTAGGAAGAAAAAGGATTTTGGTATTTGAAAGAACCTGTCATGATCCTCAGTTCAGTTCAGGGTCTGTTTTCATTTAAATCCTTAGTCTTCCTGGTTATTTTAGTGTATTTGTATTTTTCTTGGATTATTTTGCCCTGTTTTGGTTGTTTCATGTTTTACTTTTGAAAGTGGGGTTTCCTTGTGTGTCTGTGTGTGTTTTATTTCCTCCCGTGTTTCCCGCCTTTGTGATTGCTTGCCCTGACCCCATGTGTTTCACCTGTGTCTTGTCCCTCATGTATTTCAGTCTGGTTTGTCTTTGTCAGTTTGTACTGTTCGCTACCTGTGCTTCCTGTGCCTTCCCTGTGTTCTTTGGTTTTCCTGTCCTGTGGTCTTTAGTTTACTCCTTTGTCCTTTTTAGTTTTTGATTGTTTGTATGTTTTACTTAGATTTTTGGATTTTCTTCACATGATTTATTAAAGCTCATTTTGTGTTGGACTTTTTAGCATTTTAATCTCTAAGGAGTAATTAATGAATTTAAAGGAACTTGCATGATTAAATGATACAATTTTTCTGTTGTCACTAATCAAACCCATTTTAGACATCACAGAGATCAGGGTGGATGGTTGGTCAACAGAACACTGGTGTCTGTGTTTTTTTTTTTTTCGAACTGTTAACCTTGAATTCAAACATAAGGCTAAACCTAACGTCTGTTTGACTTTACAAGGTTTAGAATCATTGTTTATCTTAGGCCTGTATAGCATTGCCATAGGAATGAGACCTACAATGTGGACAGATGTTTCTATTTTAGCCAGTCAGTGGGTTTTTTTTACAGGGTTTTTGGTAGAAAAAATATAACGTTTATATTTTATTCATCCAGCCATCCATTCATCCATCTATCCTTTTTCTTCTGCTTAAGCAGGATTGTGGGGGCAGCAGCCTAAGCAGGGAAGGCCAGACATCCCTTTACCCAGTCACCTCCTCCAGCCTATCTGGGAGGATACTGAGGTGTTCCCCTGTGATATAATCCTTTCAGCATGACCTGCATATCCAGCCCTAGGGCAGACCCAGGACACACCTGAAGGAGGTGTCATCCTTCATTGGACATGCTTGGAACACTCACTGGTACAGGGGACATCCTAGCCAGATGTTTGAACCATCTCCACCAGCTCTTCTCAAGGAGGAGGAGCAGCCACTCCCCTTAAAGCTTCTCACCAATCAGTGCAACTGTAAAAAAATTTTTCTACATAAATAATTTATGTAGAATTTATCTTTGGGTCAATACCCACAGATTGTATCATCTTAGCAGCATCTGCAATGAAACACCTCTAATTTGTCGCCATATGTAGCTAAATGTTAACTATAGCAAAACGTGAATTTAATCTTACCAAGCTGCTTTCTCCTGTCACTCACAACACTAATGTACAAATCTGAAAGCCTGATGTCTGAGGCTTTTACAGCCACATAGCAGAGGGTGGGTGAAGACAGTGTTTGTGTTGTGAAAGACTGCGTATGCCAAACAATCTGTCAACGTGCAATCTCTCGGGTGTGTGTCTGATGTAATTCATGCTGCAGACCAATACGTTTGTGCTTAACGTTCTGGTATGTTCCTGCTTTGCAGTTTGATGTCAGCTGTTCTCACCTTCCACAACGACCATATCATTATATTCACATACTCAGTCACATGTAGTGCTTCACTGTCTGAGCACGCTGAATGTTTCGCCCTCGTGTTGAGGCTGTAGTCTGAAAGCAAAACCTGTCAATGATCCTTCTTGATCCAACAGATGCTGTTGGTGGCTAAAGGATGTGTGTCAGTCACTTGCTTTTAATAGTCATCTGCGCATCCTTTTTGTTTGATGACAGCCAGGAGTTGCTTGGTGTAGTTTTCAGCAAGTTTTAGTCACGCCTCCTGAGGAATCCTTCCATTGTTCTTTAGTGAATATCCCAAGACCCTCCAGATTTGACAGTCTCCTGGCATGGACCCTGGTCTTAAGTACACTTAACAGATTTTCAATCTGATTTTAGTCAGGGCTTTGTGCAGGCCTGACAATAACATTGCTCTCCTGGAGGTAGTTCTTCATTGGAAGAGATGTTTGCTTCGGGTCATGTTCTTGAAATTTGTTCTTCTCCAAATTATGTGGAGGTCCTAAGGTTATAGTTACAGAGAATGTGCTAGTTCAATGTTAGAAATAGTGACATTGAAAGGGACCTGGTTGAGGTTTATCTTTGTGAATATGTGTTACCAGTTACAGAACACATCATCCCTGTATGGAAAATCCTAGCTACAACATAACAGAGGCTCATCAGGGATTTGAGCCAAGGCCTCTTACATAACCTCTATAGTACCTAACAGTTCTGTATTTCTATGTTCTGTGATATATTATATATATATATATATATATATATATATATATGATATAGGGCACCAGCTGTACTCATTCATATGTGACCTGCAGCTCAGCCAAACATGTAGATTCATCAGCAAACCCACCAAAGTGAAAGGAACGTTTAGGCTGCGCAGGCTTGCAGAGAGCAGCGCTCCCAACTACAGTTATGACTCAGATGGTCATTTTTTCTGTCAGGCCTGCCAGCACAGCACTGACTGCCCCCACAGGGACAAGCAGTGACCAGCCTTCAGTCTGAGGACAAGTGGGAGGGGGAAAACTGCTCTGCAAACCACAAGAGCTAGAGCAAGGAAATCTTGTTATTCCAGATGTGACTCTGTGAAAGAGTGTGAATGTAAATCCAACATTTACATTTATTTCTGTAGAGCATGTTCTGGAATATAGAAGGATGAAGCAGGCAGATGATCTGTCTGTTTATGATTACAGTATGGTTGGTTGTTTAATCCCTGGCCCTGGCAGCATGCAGATTTTTTTGTCTTTGGGCAAGACACTTAACCCACAGTTGCTCTCACAGTTGTGGTGTTTTGAAGCAGTTCAAGTAGGTAGGAAAGTACTTTATAAATATAGGCCATTTACCATTTGTTTATGTGTATGTCCCGTGGCTTCTATCTTAGATGTGTTATTTTTGGCCCACCAGCTAAATGGATTAAATCATACAAAATCAACAGGCAATTCTTATTTTCGTTTTTAACTCATTGTGTAACATTTGCACGATTCTCTGAGCAGAACATTGTCAGCTCGCTGTCTGCATCATCACGGTGCGTCACACAGTATCATAGGGCTTGGATGTTGGTTACAGCAACGCAGAGGGCTCTAAAGGTGCGCAACACCAGTTCAACACTTCAACACAATTCACCACGAGACAAAACATGCTGCTGCGTACAACCTGCTATCAGAGAGCATCTGTACTGTACAAGTGAAGTTCTCTGACTTTTTACTGGCAGTTGGATAAAAGCAACTTTCCAAAAATGTGTACATTAGTAAAGAAAATATGGACACCATTGGTGTGAGCAGACTGTCTGTTATTAAATGTCATGTTTTATTGTTGTAGCAGTAAAACAAGTCTTTACGTCTTTACATCTCGTTGGCATGCACTGCAAACCTGTGTAAACATTACATTAAATTAAATAAACTGCTTGAGATCAGCACTAAATGACTCCCACCTATAAGAGTCTACGTGACATTTTATATACCTCTACTGTTGCTCTTAAACCAGACCTGCCATATATGATCAGATCTCACCTTCACAGTAGTGTCAATAAGTTGTCTGTTGCTCAATTGTCACAATCACACAGTGGAATTCAGTTATCTTGTATGTTCATCTGTTTATCTGAATGCTGAAATGAAGTAATTAAATAACATACACATCTTTTATTATTTAATGTTGGCCCTTGGACACTTTACATGATCAAATCTGACCCTCCCTGAAAAAAGTTTGGACACCCCTGGTTTACATTAAAGGTAGGGTAGAAGATTTCATTCTGATGCACGTTTTGTTAAATTAGTGTACCTTCTCTTTACAATCTGATAGCAACCAATTATTTCGGCAGTTTCAAAGTCAAAGTCAAAGTCAGCTTTATTGTCAAATCTGCTATATGTGCTGGACATACAGAGAATCGAAATTGCGTTACTCTTCACTCCGCAACATATAACATGTAACTAACATGTTACATGTAACATGTAACGCATTAAAACGAAGAATATGAATCATCTGTGGAAGCTATAAAACACTAACATCAGCCAATCCTCCGGGTGGACCCTGTGCGAAGTATTGGCTGGTTGTCACTCTCTTCCTGTTCTGCGCGCACCAGAGACACATGCATGACAAACTTTCAATCAGCAGTCTGTTCGATCCCCCTGATACAGCAAGCTGTTTTGCGTTTACCTGTTGTTTCGCTTTTGTTTTCAGTCATGGCTGGATTTGGTTAATGTATTAAAAACAAAGGGTTTAGGTCAATTCAAATTAAAACATATAAACTTATTACAATTATCACATTTTACAAGAAAAACCGCTCCCATCTTCTGGTCGCCATTTTTATCTGCCATTAGTGCGAGTCCCTGCCCTCATAGACAGGTTGGTGGCCTGAGAATGGTCTAAAATATGGACCTCATGTTGTAATTTCTGTTTTTGTACATTTTAAAATTGTAAGTGAGCACTTATAGAGAAAACTGCAAACATTCGTGTTTGTGTAGTGATCTGGTTAGGCTTACAGTCAAGTTCAAAAGTTTATACAAACTATTTTAATTCTGTTCTTTGTATAAAAACATTTGTAGAAAAAAAAACATGAATCTTTTTTGATGGGAGGAAAAAAATCAACTGTGGGAATCTTCCACCAGGACAACATCCCAGCTAGCAGGAATGTGGAACTCATCCAACACATAGCATGGCATCTCTTCCTGAAGGTGGAGACCCAGGAGATGTACTCCTTCCAATAAAAGATCTATATGTGCAACAAAGGTCAGAATGTGAATCCAGTGGACCAATGGCTTATGAAAAATAAGAACAACAAAAAAAACATCCACATTTTGGAATACCTCTGGATTGATGACCCTGTTATCTACCCATAACAACTTTGTTAAAGTAAACCTGCCCATATGTATATCTTCACTTCATCACTTCATAAATTACAGCAGCCGGGCAGACACTGGATTATGTCCACAGTGGTATTATAATTAATTAATTATAATTAGCTGCTTTTGATTCAGGCTCAGCAGGACAAAGTTCAAAGAAGGATAGAAATGTGATATACAAAAGGCCAAATCTTCATTTATGCAACACACTGTAGCCATGACTAATGAGCAGATGCTGGCAATAGAGAGTTTTCTAAGCACTGTATCCCCTTATGATGCTCAACAGTACTCTCATCCATTCCTCCATCCATCTACCCATGCTTTTTGTGGGGTGTCTGGCCTCACAGCTTCTCTGCCAATTGTCCTTGTCCGGGTCACTACCATGCTGGATGCCAATCTGTCACTGCCAGCTGAAACAGCCCTATTTTTTTTGCCCCCCTAACCAAAAGCATTTGGCACAGATTCTTCCTGTGCCTGCTGTAGAGAACCCTGCTGCTCCCACTTAATTAAGTAGCAGGAAAGGCCCTGCACCGAGGTGGCATGGTGAGAAATGTAGAGGAATGAGGGACGACAGAGTGGGGGGAAAAAACACTGCACGATTTATAACTTCCATTTGCATAATGGGATTAATAGGACCTCTGTGTGTATTCAGTGGTGCTGGGTGAGCAGGGATAGAGAGAGGGGGTCGTTGCAGGGGGAATATAGATCAAGACGGAGCGAGACAAGTGCAAGAATACACCTGCTTGACTGGCCTGTGACAGGAGAGCCCCCCCCCCCCCCCCCCCACACCCCCACACCCACCCTTTCCCCTCTGCTGCAGGGTTTTGATAACATGGTCTCTGGTGGGGTGAGGGTGGGGGGAAGACCTCCGCCTTTAACCAAAGTGTATTGTGACAGTTGGACCAAATTCTACATCTCATTTATTTACCATGGAGGCATGCATGCATCCCCCCTTCAGAGGCCTCGCTCAGATGGCCTCCAGCCTGGGAGCTGATAAATAATGCTGGACTGGGTTGCATTAGCCTATGCAAACTGCATGTATGTGCCCGCTTTCTACACACAACAGAGCTGGATTATTTAAAAAGCAAATGAGGGGAATTCTGACTTAAGTCTTTGTTTTCTTAGAATCTTTAGATTAAACTGACTTTATCCTCACAACCCTGACTTTTGTCTCATAAATCTCAGATTAAAGGGACATTATGTAGGTCTTTGTCCCTAAAATGATGCTTACAAAATCATTTTATGTTCAACAATGTAAATGGTCTCCATAGCCTGAGAGAGGGTCTGCAGTGCCATCTGCAGCACCAGCGCTCATAAGTGGAGTTAGACCACCTACCTCCTTTCAACCCTTACAAAATGTTGGATCAAACCCTTTAAGCAACCTTTGAAGTCTAAAACATTTTTAACCCAACATTTTTAAGAGTGTACTCATCACACCAATGCATTTTCATGACATTTGGAACAACAATAAAACACAAAATTTGCTAAAAATGATTCAGAACCAAAAGAAATCATTTCAAATCCATGGTCCATTTCTACCATCCATAAATGTTCTTCATTCCTTTTCCTTTCCTATCTGTCTGTTTTTCTTTGGAGGTGTTAGGATGCTGAAATCGAGCCAACTCGCCATCACAGACAACCCATAAATCTCTCCACCATTTAAGGCCTTTTCTGCTCCATTGCAGCCCTGGCCATTGTGAAAGTAAAGGCACTGCTCCAAGGCCAGCTGTCAGAGCAGAATACACCCTAACCCTCAGTGGTACAGTAGAAACTGAGCTCCATCTGTGCTGGACCTCCACAGTTAGGTCTGTTCACTGTGAATGCTAAAGTCTAGCACTTTTGTTGACATACAAGAACCCGAACTAGTGTTTGAAAGGTGGTGACATGCAGGAGGGAGGCCAAGAACAACAAGAACATTTTCACAGCTTACTTTTGGGGAAAACCTTATGTTAGGTCAGCCATGACAAAAAACATAAGACATTACAAGCATCACCATTGGTTGTCATGGCAAAGGCCTAAAATAAACCTTGTGCTACTTGTTTGGTCATGAGAGTTGCATTAGTCTTCACACCTGCCTAATGCTGTTGCATCCAACATGTTAACTGCTGCTCACTCACATGTATTTCTATATGAAACTCCTATATTCTGTATCACTTGAGTGCCTTCGAGGTGAAATGCTGCCCTGTACACTGTATTAAAATGCAGCCAAAATCAAACTGTTCTCATTCATACATGGTCCTGTTTCTGTCACTATTAAGTTGCTATTAAAAAGGTGAGTGAAATAAGGAGGGACTCCACGTTCAAGCCTCATGATTAAAGTTTTTTTTTTTAGTTTATGACGGTGACTGTATGGTAAATTTGGTGTTAAATGTAGTTTTCTCATGAGCCACTCTGCTGTTCTTGGTTCTGACTTCTGACATGGCTCAGCCAGGACTGAGTGCTAAAATAAACCCGGCAACTATCTTTTGCAAAGCAGAGCTCTAGGGTCGCTTCTAAGAACATCAGTGTGACCTCACACATTGTGTACTGTGCCAGAGATCAACTACGCCTGGTGCAGCACAGCCATAACTCATCATAAAAGCATCCGGTTGGGTTTTGGAGTTACTTCCATTAAATACTTTAAATATCGTTCCTCATGGAAACACTGCAAAGCTCCTAAGACATATATATCTTAGGCCATTATGCAAACTATCCTAAGTATGTCCTGTATGCTCAGTAACAATAGCACAGTGCCATGTTAACATTTATTCCATGTGACTGGAGAGGCTGTGTGCTGATGCTCCTCTCCAGCATCCTGCTGCTGTCTGAGCCCCTGAACACTGCACCTGAAAGTGTTTGTTATTCCCAGTATAAGCAGATGGCTTTTGTGTATGAATTCCAATGTGATAGTGATCATGTGTACTTATGAAGGTTTGTCTTCCCATGCTGCACTGCTGTGATATGTTTTGAGCCCAGTGGGTAAAACAGGCTTACTCTGTGTTACAGAAAGAGAAAGGGGGGGGATGAGTGCCGGGGATCATGCTGAAATCCCCCATGCCTCGTTCAGCCTCCAGGTTGCCGGAGTGCCACCCCTAATTTAATTACCTCCCCCTGTCTGACAGGCCTGCTGCCTGTGCTGGCTGCCGTCCCTGCATTACATTAAAACATACACGCTCTCACACACTCTGCGAGAGACCCATTGGGGGAAAGCGCAGGCAGCAAAGGCCAGCCTTTCAGACATAAAGCAGGCTGGCTATGTGCACGCACACACTGCAACACAAACAGCAGCACAATCCCTTCTGAGCAGGTGAGAGCTGTGCAGATGCTCTTCAGTCGGCAGGAAAAATAAGCCCTTAATTACCACCCAGTCTGTCTCCCTCTTCCTCTGTTCCTCTGCCTCCCCCCTCATCCTCCACTCCTTCTATCGCACTGCACTGCGGTTGCGGTGCTCTCTTGCCTCGAGGCTGGTGATTGCGGCGCGGGGCTCCTCCGAGAGTCTTCCCTTGTTATTATCCTTAAACAAGCAATTACAGCCGAGTCCCCGAGTGGAGCAAAATAGAGAGGGCACACCCATAGAAAATCTCTGGGTTCTACAGACAAACGAATAGCAAAAAAGCTCTCCCGAGCAATTTTGTTTCTGGAATTGGCCACATGCTCCCACCAGCATGTGTGATGATGGAAGAAAATGCATGGAAACCAGCGAGCGGGAAAAGAAAAGAAAGCAAAGTTTAAATAGCAGCGATGAAAACAACACAAACAGAATTGCTATGTTTGACATTAGACGGTTACGAAACATCTTTTTCTATTTTTTGCGAAGGCATCGCAGTAATTTTCTTGCTGTCTGGGTTTTTTGGGAATGCTAAATTAGCAGGCAGCAAAAGGCCTCAGGCGGGGCAGCTCCGGCTCAGATGTTCTGCAGCTAAAGGACAAGTTGGAAGTCATTCAATGGGGTTACAGTCATCTTTAAAAGTTAGTTGCACCTCTTTTAATTCTGTTTTATGTGTAAAACCATATAAAAAAGCATCTGATTGTAGTTGGTCTCAGCATTAGGTAAACAATATATACTTTCTTCACTGCACCATTATTTATTTAGCAAAAATGTAGCCAAAAAAACAAAAAGAACAACATCTGAGGTGATGATAGCTGCACCTGCTGCACATTAGCTGACTATTAGAGTGACTGTGGTCGTGACTTTCACTGAAGATGCACCTACAGAGGTCCTAAGCTCATAAAAACACAACAGCTCCTTACTCTCTACTAACTATATTGGGAGTTCAATGTAGGGCACTGTATAATGTGGGCATTAGGGAAACACTTTTGGACCATTTCAGACACTACCTCCATCATTTTATCTTGCTGTCTCATAAATAAAATGTGCCGATCTCTGCCAGCTAAATAAAGTGCGTTGCTAGCAATCCTAACTTGTGCTGTTATAGCATAATTTATCAAATCTCTTGCTCCCGTTTCTCCTTTTTGCCATTTGAAGCTCTACTTACAACCTGGTTTTAATTTTGATCAGTCAGTATTACCCTCTATATCAAAGAAAAACCCATCTTAGAAAATTGTTACATCTCTATAGGTATCTCTGGTCATAATTGCCATAATGGAATCTGGAACTATGATGGATGTTGAACTGTGTTTGTGTTCGTGCACTAAAGTAGCCTGGCTGCGAAGATGTGAGTTGTTTAGTCTTCAGACATCAACTTTTAAATGATTGTGCTGCTGTGATGGAGGCAACAAATCTACAGATTCTACAGTGCGTCTAATTGTTTTATTTCTACTATACTTTTACACAAACAACCAGGAGGATTAGTGGAAAGGTCAGGTCGTGTATGTCTTTGGAAGTGCGTATGTGTCTAGTTCTAAGGGTATAGGTCTTGTGTGTGACCTGTTATTGACAGCTTCTCATGGCTGGGGAAACATTTACTACACTATGAGGCAAAGAGTATCCATATGTAATAGGATAGGTGTCTCTAGGTACAACTTGAAACTCTTGATTCTATCATATAACCAACAATTGCTTAAACATGTTAGAGTACTTTTTACAGTGTATTATAGGCTGCCTTGGACAGACTCTGCTACAGTGTAAAACTGAGGAGGTGCAGCGCAGAGATGCTGAGGCTGCATTGGCCTTGCAGGGAATGTGGCCTGCGGGGATCAACCAGAAATGGAGCTGCGCTCAGTGGCTGATGCTGGCTTCACTCACACTGATGTTGGCTTCAGCATTGGCTGCATGCATTGGTTTTAGATGCTATTGCCTTCTACTCAGATCTGTTCTATAGAATAGCTAGTCTTTTCATTTGTGAAAAGCCAGCCATTTATCACACACAGTGCATTCTGGTACATGTAGGCACTGAGGTAGTTGCTGTCCCTGAAAGACATCTCAGCTTCCCCTATCATTTCTGGCTTTTTTCTTTTTCCCTTATGTTTTTTTAAATGTACGTTTCATGTTCTATATAGGCAAGAGGTTTGTCTGTGGAAATCATCTGTACTGACTGTTCTGTCACAATTGTTTCACACTACCACTAGGGGGAGACAGAGTTAATTTGCACTTACTACACACAGTGACTTTAAATGCCAATATACTTGCATGATATCATTTTTGCAGGTTACCTGAGTACAACACATGACGACTGCACTTGGTTTCCAGTGCCCACTGTGTGATCTGGAACTTAACACAAATCCAAGTTTCCAACAGCAGATCTGAGCAGGGTTTGCCTTTCCTCTTTAGTTTCTGTTTGCGGTCTGGCAAACATTAAGTGCCAGTCCCCACCAGTACCCCCCTATATAGTACATATTCCCCGCTCTCCTGTTTGCTTCCTTGAAGTTACATCACAGGCATTACCTCACTGCACAGCACAAGCCCAGTCTAAACACACTCACTGTGATGTTGCCATAACAATGTGTTCAGCTGGCTCCCAGCTCAGCCCGGCTCGTCCAGCTCCGAGGCAGTCCATCACTCATAAAGCTGTAATGCCTCTCACCTGAGAGGCCACAGGTCTCAGCTCTGCCAGCGCCCATCCCCTTTTCGTCTCCCCCCACTACCACCCCCACCACTTCCATCTCTGCGATGACGACAGATTGTTTTTCACAAGGCAAAAGCCAGAGAGGAAAATGGATTCACCAGATGTGCTGTATTAAATAGACAAATGGAGCATGGGAAAGCGCTTTATGAAAATAATGGTGCAATTTGAAAAAGAATGACTTCAGGGCTCAAGACTAAGACAGCATTAGCTTTTAGCTTATTGCATACCTTGTTCAGTTTATAGATTGATGATGAAGGGCAAAGGAAATGTAATGGTTGTTTCTTTTTCTATCTAATACATTGTGCAGACAGCAGAGGTTCCAGCATGTCAGAAAGCCCCTGCCTTATATATGCTTTATATAATGCAGCCCCAGGAACCCACATGGAAAGTTACTGTTGTTGATTTATTGTAATCTCTACACTAACAGGGAACTGTTGGATTAATGTGGCCATTCCTATGAATTTTCCAGAAGAAGCTGATTTCCATGAAACCACAGAGAATGTTTCTCTTTCTGTTGGGGTTCCCCTGCAACAATTTCCAGAACCTCTCGCTGGCCCCAGACTCTAGGTGCGTTCCACTAAGAACCAGGTCCTCAAAGATTTTAAAACTAAAAATGCATAACCAAAAAAATCCATTGGAAACAACGTTATGTCCACAAACAAATCTGCATACAGTCTGTCCAGGAGAAGCCCGAGGTCTATGGTATCACAATTCACCACCTTTAAAATGGGCCTTTAGAATGTAAGATACTGTGTGTTGATCATTGTCTGTGGCTCCTGTGTTATGCAGCATCATACTGCTAAGTATGATAAAAATGAATTACAGTAGTTTCACTTCTCAGCCAAATCTGTGACGACCCTGTTCATACTTTCAGAAAAGTTTTTCAGGTTTTTTAGATCAAACAGCTGACCGATGAGTGAACCAATCTCTTGAAGCATCCCCCCGGTGGGTATAGCGCATCTGAAGCTTTGACCATGATATCAACTTTCCCAAGCTTTAAAGGAACATTTAGAGTCTAATTTGTGTGCTTAAGGGCTCAACTGGTTTAGAAAGATGTGGGTTTTAAATGAGATTAAAGGAGAAAACTTCACTGAAATGCATCATGTTTTCCAGGCGTGTGTCTGCTGATATGCCAAGATCTTATTAAAGTCAATTTGTGCTCTGTCTGATTAGTTTGCTATAAATGACATTTCTGAGTGCACAGCTAATTACCATCATCTAACATTTTGTCCAGACTCCTCATTTCGTTAAGCTAACCAGCCCGTGTCTGAGTGTGCCAGGAATACTGCTGCAGATGTTAGCGGACATAGTGTGATGCTAACAAAGCTAAATGGATCATGAAGTGCTTGTGGTTTCATGTTTTAGTCCATTAACAACAAATCTGGAATATTTTATTGGGGACTGTTTTTCCAAAGCACTTATGATTGGTCAGGAAGCCATTGTTTTTTTCTTTTTCAGTATGTGTAAAGATTGATTGGAGATGTCGATCACTATAATAATGACATCACTTTTTCAGTCAACATCGTGGTGTAGGAATATGTTTATATCACCAACTGGATTTAATGAAGTAAACAGGTAAGATCTTACTGCAGTGGTTAATGTGTGTTAATGGACAACAAGTTATTAAAGACATGTTTTTCAGATGGATTATCAAAGTATTGACCTGCATCAAGCAAAGAAAACAGCTGAAGAGACACTGAGACGATGGGTAAGAAATGTCCAATATTATATAAAAAAGAACCTTAAAGGATGATGGGGAACCCTCATTTTACAAGAAGTAATGTCAGAAAAACATCTGGATGATCTGTTGTATCGACTGGGGACTTTCTGTGTGGAGTTTGTGCCTGCATGAGTTTTCTCTGAAGAAAATGCTGTTAATTAATATTCACATCAATCCATGTGCACACCCTCCGCTGTTGGATCATTCAGAGGTAATTATGCATTGTGCATGGAGGGGCAATATGGCTGGCGCTGTAAAGATTGATATTTTAACATGGAGGTCTATGGGGATGACTTACTTTTGGAGCCAGGCCTCAAGTGGGAATTTGAGTAACTGCAGTGTTCGGCACTAAAACAGTTCCATTTCCACCATGATGTGGTTACAGTTTTGCACAAAGGGAGGAAGTGATGATGTGTTGTCCATCTTTATGTACAGCTAATAGTCATACTGATATACATTCTTAATGATGTAATGATTTGTAAATTGTTGTTTGCGAGAGTTAAATCAATAGATGTACACATCCTACTAAGCAAGTCAGAGGGCATAGGATAACATACTGTAAATTATGGTTTTCAATACAAATGTGAAGGTCAAAGAAAGATAGAGGCAGAGCAAGTCATTCAAAATAGTTCACTGCAGCGATAAGGGAAGCATCCACCATCCAAATTTATTACACACAGGGAACGATGTTTGTAAAGATATATAAAAGGTAATGCATACAGTACATGTTGGTTTTCCTAACTTGGATAAATGTCGATTTGCACCTTTAGATGAGTTCCTTTGTCCTGATCTGTCAGAATAATAATCTGTACAAAGTAGCCTAAAGTACCAAGCTATGACTTTTGGGTGTCTAGATACAGACTGATAAAATGGTAAGGCTAACCAGCTGGACATCACAGTGGTTGGCAAAGAAAAAAAGGAGGCTGTAGTGACAGACATAGCTATCACAAGTGATAGTAGCATCAGGAAATACCAGGAGCTCAAACGAACTTTGGTAATTTGATCATTGTTATACCTCAAGCTGGAGACTGGCTCCAGTTCATCCCAGGAATGACACCCAACATCTCTGGAGTGAAGAGTGCAGTCCTAGGAACAGCTAAGATACTGTGAAGAACCCTCAAGAAGATCTAAAGGAACGGGAGCAGAGTCCCTGATGCTCAATGATATTTTAATATTTCATCAATATTGTTTTTAATTAGTATGTGCAGTTTGGAATATCGCTGACCTGGCAACATCTAAGTCTTAGTTCAGACGCCCCTAACTCCTGATTAGTCCAAATTCAGACAAAGGAGTGGCTTGTGAGTGTAGCTGAGGTGCATTTACATTTACCACCTGCCTGTTAGTCAAAGTGGCCATGACTTAATTATGCAAAATGTTAGGTCTTTATATAATTAAAATTAGCAGCAGTTAGGAAAAACTCACACACATACCGGACCTTTTAACATTGAGGTTTATGGGGGTGAATGGACTCACCTTTGGTGCCAGTCTCTAGTGGCCATTTGAAGAATTGCAGTCCTTGGTACTTCTATGGAGCTATGGAGATTGGTGATGTCATGGTTATAAGCTGTACAATATGTTTGTCAGTAAAAGTGAAACAAAAAAAAATCCCCAGTGGTCCTACAAGCTTTATAAAAATTATAACCAGAATCCCTCCTGTTTCACGTTTGTAAAACCTCCCTAGAGCTCAGAAAAGTGAGCTTTATTTCATGACATCATCACAGGAACTCATAGGAGGAGTCAGCGAGAGAAAAATGAATGCACATGTGCAGTGCTCTACAAAACCAACCTGAAAACTCATGTGCAGCATGTCTGGGTGCAGTATCTAGTTCAACCTTCACAGAACACAGCCCCACACAGGTCACATGGTTGTCAAAGCTAATATGTTCAAATGTTGTAAGTGTAGTGCCATATTAAACACACACCGTCCTCTTAACCCTCATCCAATCATCAATGATTGGATGCATTTTTTCCACGCTGCATCACACCACATTTTAGCACAGAAATGCATTTAACTGATATGCTGCATGTTCCAATGTGAGACACTTCATGTCTCCTACATCTGTTTTGCAGAAGTTGACTTCCTCCCAAAGGCTCCCAAAGACTTGATAGCTCTGTCAATGTTAAACACATAGCATGCACACACACACATGCACATGCACCGTGCACAGACACTACGATGAGTCAAATTGAGGGCTACTAATTATAGCCTGGGGAAAGTTTTGCCTTTTTACTCGTCATCAGCTCTCTTTGGGAAGGACAGAGAAAAAGAAGCTGCCAGTAGGGGGTTGATGAGAGGTGGGTGGCGGCTTCTTTCTCCAGGCATCCGGCCTGTCCTCTTCCTCTGTCGTGCATGCTCGTCGTGCACGCTCCTTGCATCTGGACCTCTTCAGCAACCTCCACCCCCAAAAGCTCTGCTTCTTTTCCGCAGCTTATATTGTCTGTCTTTTTGCCTCCACAGCATGAGGGTTTGTTTTTATCTGAGCTCTCTTTTCCTTCTTTGAATGGCCTATTCTTCTTCTTTTTTCATAGCCGAGCAGGCCCTCCGTTGAAAGAATGTGTGTTTTATATCAACCAACACAATCAGGAAGCAGCACTTTTTTCAGTGGTGTTTATTTTAAAGTTGTTGTACTGAGAAATTTCACGAATAAACATGTGTGATATCCCTTTCCCTCATTTATCAAACTGTGCTCACAAGTAGACGGCAAACTTCTTTCGTTTATCAGCTGCTTCAATGATTTCTTGCATGCTGATAGCAATTCATTTAGACTTAATGTAGCAAATATGTGAGTGAACTGCAGCAAGGGTTTTATTGTAGGCTAACATGGAAGTTAGCATCTCATGGTTTTCCTTGATTGAAGTAGCTGAGAAGTGCCATGCTAATGCAAAATCCACAACACAAATGCAAAAACCTGACAATGGAAGAAAGCCCCACAAAGGACGTTGAAGAAACTGGTGGACTCAATTGAGTCAATTGATAAATAAGTGGAACTTGGCTCACTAACCTATAATGAGAGAACAGGAAGTGCTAAAATGCACACATTAACACATTTCTCTACTCTTCTGCCCTTGTGCCCTCAGCAGCACATTCTCACTAAAGTTAGAAAAAGTTAGAAAACTACTAAGCTAAAAAATCTAAAGATGGTGATGGAGATGTGCTTGCCATCATTTATAGCAGACGATATAGTTGGCCACTGTGTTACTCCAGCATCTACAAGATTTGTTTAATGGGGTTTTGTATCATTTTGTATTGTATGAGCGTTTCATTCAGAAGAGTGTCTACTCGGGGGTGACAATGGTAAAAACTAAATGATGTTTGGACCGCTACAACCGTGGCTGTCAACGTAGTATCTCCGGAGAATCATACTGTGGCCCAGGCGATTAAAAAGTGGTTAAAAGTGGTAAAATTGATGAAACGGACTAAAGGAAAAAGGAGACTGGTGCAGGCAGTATCATGTATGCTACCATGCTAGCAGAATGCTATAACCAAGATTCAAGATGTGTATGTATCACATGACTGTAGTACCTGCTACAGTACACTAAACTAAGATAAAAGAAATAAACTTACTTTAAGCTTAGAAAGAATAACTAAAATAAGCAAAATCAAGCACAAATGCAAATACTATGTACAGAGGGTAAAGTGTTATCAGTGCATTAGTTATGCATTACTGTCAAAGAGGCAGGACATTCAGAATGTGCAAATATGTTCAAGTGGTATTGTCGATGTGGCAATGATGATACATGATAAATGTTCAAAGTTCAGCCAGTGGGTCAGCAGCCTGATGGCCTGTGGATAGAAACTGTTCTTTAGTCTGGTTGTCCTTGCTTGAACAGTGTGTGCTGTATGTGAGTGCAGATAATGATAATGCTGTGGGCCCTCTTTGTGACAGGGGTATTGTAGATGTCCTGTAGTGCTCCACAGATGAATTGTGCCATTTTAATGACACGTGGAGAGTCTTCCTGTTCCCCTACCAGACTGTGATGGACTCTGTCAGGACGCTCTCCACTGTGCATCTGTAGAAATTGCTGAGGTGTTTGGAGGATAATCCAAATTGTCTTAGCTTCATGAGGAAGAAGAGTCTCTGTTGAGCCTTCTCGATGATTTGCCGCGTGTTGTGAGTCCAGATGAGATCCTCACTGATGTAGGTACCGAGGAGTTTGAAGGTCTTCACCCTCTTAGGTCTCGTTGATGTAAAGTGGGGCGTGCTGGTCTCTCCTCTTCCTTAGGTCATTGATCATCTCCTTAGTCTTAGTTTAAGGAGAGATTATTTTCCTGGAACCAGGACACCAGCTGAGCCACCTCTTCCCTGACGGTTATGTCGTCAGCAAACTTGATGATGGATGTGTTACTTTGGGAGAGGATGCAGTCGAAGTACAGCAGTGGACTGAGCACACAGCCTTGGGGTGTTTCTATGCTCACAGTCTGTGCCTGATGTTCTCAGTAATATTAATCAATAATGAAAGTATGAGTATGAGTATTAAATGGGATGCTCTCCTAAAATGTAATTTTGTGTACAATTAATTATTTTTAATAGCCAGAAATGGTGCAAGGCGTTAGTGGTTAGCACTAACTAGCTTCATAACCACAGAGGGTTAATGAAGATGGATGAACGTAGCAGACATCAACGATAATAAGAAAATGATTACTTATTAATTTAATTACTTATTTGCTGCATTTACAGTTGTGTTGCAATATATGTTGATAAACATACAAGCAAGCACAACGGAGTGCTGCCAAGAGCGTACATCCAGGGATACAAGATGGTAGCTGCACATCAGAGGTCTGTAGCACAGAGGAATAACGGGAGTCCTCAGCTGCACTGATTTCGGTCTTTTCATGTGATTTGTTGACATAATAACAAATTTAGACAGCCTGTCATGAGTCAGTTTGGTTCTACAGCAAAGGGAATTTTCTATTTCTTATAGGAGTTTAAAAATGGCCTTCATGTGGTTGCTGTGCTCTGCTTTGCTTAGCATCTCTCCATGTTGATATTTAGTCTGTGCGCACAGAGGGAAATCTATCTGGCAGCGCTGCATGGAGGTTTTCACTTCTGCTTCATGTAAACATGCTAACATGAGTAGGAAAACACACACACACATACAGTATATATATATATATATATATATATATATATATATATATATATGATGCTTCAGGGTGCTTCTGTAGCCTACTAATTAGAGCCCACCCCTTCTCTTTAACCCTTTTTTAAAGGCTGACCCCGATTTAAAATTCAATATACTAAGAGTCACTAAATGTGACTGGGGCCGGCGGCTGCCTTTATAATTATAAGTGTGGACGGAGAAATTGTGTGTCGTCATGTTTTCATTTGATAAAAAGAAAGCCAGTTCTTGAGTCTACAAAAAAATTAGGCATTAATTACTAAGCTGGTGAAAAAATGTTGAGATGTTTTATTTTCCACTGATCAGAAGATCAGAGGTTGGAAGTGATAAACGCCATAATAAAAGCAGCATAATGAATAAAAACTGCTGGGCTAACAATGAAAAACAAAAATGCAACGTGTCTGTTTCTCAAGGATGTTTGTTAAGTTTGTGTAACTTCAGAGGGTTATAGCTCCCTGGATGATGTCGAAAAACTTAAAACAGAATGGTAGATATTGGATAGTGTCTAAATAATTCACTTCCCATTATCTTTTTCTCATATTTATGTAAAAGATGTTCTTCTCAGATTTATGTTTTCCCACTTCTCGCTTTCAAAGTGTACAGATGGCAAGAATGTCTGTTATTATATCATCATATTATTGCTGCTAGCTGCCATTATGACAAGCTTTATCTGTGTGTCTGATGGCTGTAGCATAGACATTGGGACTTTTTAACCTCTCATTTTTAGCCACTTTAAGACAATATTGTCAGTTCTAAAGATCTTACTGAAGCAGACACAACTAGAATAGAATAGAATAGAATAGAATAGAATAGAATAGAATAGAATAGAAATACTTTATTCATCCCAAGCTGGGAAATTTCACTGTTGCAGCAGCCAAATACAGTCACTCAAGCATACCAAAAAAATAACAAATATACCTCTAACGGTAAAAATTAAACAGTATAAACATTATTTACAGCTACACTGTTATTCAATTTAATTCAATTAAGTTTTATTTATATAGCGCATTTTACAATCAGAAATTGTCTCAAAGCGCTTCACAGAAACTCAGAGCGTGAGACCCAGAACCCGAGCCCCCCTAAGAGCACTGTGGCAAGGAAAAACTCCCTTTAAGAGGAAGAAATCTTGAGCAGGACCGGTCAACTTAAGGGAGAACCAGTCCTGCTGCTAGTCGGCCGGGTAGAGGAGGAGAAGAAGAGGGAGACAGGGCAGAGAGGATGAAGGAGAGGGAGAGAGGAACAAACGTGATACAAACATGATACAGTACAGAGCAAACATGACAGCAAGATGAAACGAGGGGCTGGACTGCAGGTCAGTATGCAGGTCTTGAGACCTGCAAAGAGAGAGAGAGAGAGAGCGAGGCACAAAACTATGAGGAAGACAGTAAACACAGATTATGAGACGATATTACCCACTGTGAGCCTGACATGAAGTTATGAAATGACACTATACAGTCTGTGCTTTAACTGAGTGACCCTGTAAGCACTTGATTTGCACTTTAATGTGAGGATTAGTATCTTACAGCACACATACAGTTTAACAAGTAACATTTTGCCTTAGCACTTGTGATCATGAAAAAACTGAAAGAAAGTTTGTAATTGTCTACAAAGTAGGAGAACATACAGGTTTACAGGTACCGTATTTTCCGGACTGTAAGTCGCACTTTTTTTTCATCCTTTGGCTGGGTATGCAACTTATACTCAGGTGCGACTTAAAATATATAATTTAGCCTTTTGTCCTGACGTCCAATTACAAATATAATGGTAGCTGTTCTGTCCCTCTCCTGACGGTCCTCATCCACCTCCAGCTTGTCCACACTTTGCATTCCGAGCACAGGTGACGAGAACGTTCATGGAACATGTGCTTGCAGCTGAGCCTCAGACCTCCCCTGGCAACAAGGAATTCTATTTTCTGATTGGTCTATAGGTCGCTAATTCCAGACAGCTATAGCGTACAGTAGTCTGCCTTTGACTCATTTACAAGATATTTATAGGATTTTCTGTGCGGTGAAGCTAATCATTTCTCCACGTGAGAACTTGTTGAAATGCGTGTGTCTCACTCTCAATGTCCTGCAGCCGCAGCACCATCAAATTAAGAAGAATTCAAGAGGCAACGTTACGCTAAAAACGTAGTGATTTTCACTGGCCCGCTAGTGTAACTCCAGAAAATATGGCAAGAGCTTCCAAGAACTGCTGTGAGAGGTTTTACCAAGAAGTTCAAATAGTCAAACAGAACAAGACTGGCAGAGAGAGAAAGGTGGAAGGTTTGAAGGTTCTGGAAGGTTCTGGAAAGAAAACTAGTGAGAGATGTGTCTAAAGAGCCGAGAACAACAGCAGAGACACTAGTGAAGGATTTAACCAAGTCTGGACCTGAAGTGTCTTAGAAGACAGTCAGTAGAGTCCTGCACAGGAAGGAGCTGTGAGCTTACAGACCAAGAAAACCCCAAGAGAAGAGACACCTCCAAGCCAGACTGAAGTATGCTAGAGACAACATGGAGACAGATTAGTGTCTCATTTGATCAGATGAAATTAGGTATAAACAAGAGATGTGCCTTAAACTGTTGAAAACACCAAGTGACTCTAGACTGCTAAACAAAACACTGACTGCTGAAGGTTGTGGAGGCCTGGGGCAGCCTCAGAGTTACACATGTTGTGGACAGTAGAGTGGGACGCCTCCTTCCTGAGTTGGTGTGTTCTCAGGACCCCTGTGTGATGTTGGGGGCATGGTGGTTGGAGATGATGGGGCTTTGGGAATAAGATGTGTCAGATGGATCCAAGCCTGAAGCTGTTAGTGAAGAGGATGCAGCCCCGCCATCATCCTGCTTCCCGTGTGAATGGAAACCAAAGTCCAGGTCCTGGGGATCCCCCTTCTCTCTCTCTCTCTCTCTCACACACACACACACACACACACACACACACACACAGACAGCCACATCCCCAATCCCCAGCAGGCCCTGGCACCACACATCCAGCCTCTCTAGCCCTCTGCTGTCCTCCCCCTCAGCTCTGCTTTCCTCCCCCCTTGGCCCCTAATTGCTTTTATGCCTTTATTCTCACAGTGTGAGAAGTTTGACAATGTACATAAACGAAATTCCAGAATAGCAGCGGGATATGGAGAAAGCACATGTGGAAGCAGTTTGCTGCCCCTCCGGAGCAGACTGGGAATCTGCAGCATGATACATATGTTCTGTAGCAGAGAGGGATGCCGCTGGTAAATGCTCAGGGCCCCACTTCCACTCCTTACAGGGACAAAATACCCACATTTTAGGACCGCGCAGGGCTGTGTTTAGTGGACTGACCTGCCATGCGTTGTGTCTGATTTATGCAGAGCACTGTATATCTACTCCACTTCATGCCAGCTCACTGTGGTAACACAGGCTGAAATGGTTTCCTATTCAGGCTGAGCCAGTTTCTCATGAGGAGTGCAGAGACACGAACCAGTAACTGCTCTGATTATTCAGTGGAGAGCAGGGCTGTTGGAGGAGTCGCTGTACATTAAACAGGAAGTCCTGTTTTGGAGGTGAAATGCAAAGACACATACAGTACTGTACTCATAGGATAAACTAAGCTAAGCTAAGCTACGCTAGGGTAAGATATGATAGGTTAAGATAAGAAAGATAAATGAAAAACAGATTAAAAATATTCTCTATTTTAGTATTAATAGTAATCAATTTTATCATGAAAGCTAAAAACAATATTACACTGTTTGTGAGCATAGCATTGCACTAAAAGGAATTCTACTGATATTTAACCATGGTTTTAAACACGGGGAAAATTAAGATATGTAAAAAATAATTGATTATGTTAATATGTAAATTAAAAGATTTCAATATGTGTAAACATAAATATTAAAATATGTAAATGTCAAAGATTCACAGGGATGTAGGTACCCTTATGTTATACAGTCAGTCTGTTTTTAGGACAGGATAGGCACCCATAACCAAAATGTATTACTGTCATGATAAATGATAACCAGGTGATGGTTGTGTCTTCAGCCTTCTCTCTCTCTCTAATAATAATAATAATAATTGGTCTTATATTGTGCTTTCCTGCTCTGTTGGGCAGGCACTCAAAGCGCTTACATTGAGATGCGTTATTCTTTCACACCACATTCACACAGTGGCAGTGGTGAGCTGCAGGTGTAGCCACAGCTCCCCAGGGGGAGACTGACAGAGACTACGGCCTCTCCGACCACCGCTGATTCACTCATACGCATTCATACACCTGTGAGTGCACTGGAGGCAATGCGGGTAAAGTGCCTTGCCCAAGGACACACAACAACGACTAGGGAGGAGCTGGGCTGTCGAACCGCTGACCTTCCGGTTGTTGGACAACCCTGCTGCCCTGCCACTGCTGCCCTCTCTCCCTGTCTCTCTCCCTCCTGTGTGTGGGTGTGGTTTCTAGGTGGTGATCTCTGGGGCGGCTCCTCCCCCCTTCATCCTTCAGCACACACGCAGGTGTGTGCAATCAGCTAGCCTGCAGAGGCGAAGAGGTTCAGCCTGCCGGTGCCTCCGCACCAGGTCGTTCCATCATCCACTGCGGTGAATACTCTGTGCTGCTTAAAACCTACCTTGACGATGTTTGTGCTCCTTTTTGAACCTTTAGGCTAGGGTATTAACAGATTAACTTAACAGGTTTTGAAAAACTAGAAGGACACACTTCAGACTGTCTTCAGCAGAGTTATGTATGATGATGGGGGTCACTCACTGAACAGAATTCTTTAGCAATTTGGCTGTCATCCTAACTGGTAATCAGAATGGCTGCGACCGCAGTCCCTGAGGTCCGGACCTCAGTATTTTTTTTTAAGATGCGTATAATTAAATTTCCATAATTATTGCTGTATTTGACCACAGATCACTAGCATGACTGCTTGTTGTCTGAGTGTGTTGGTGGATAATGGGAAGAGTGAATGCTTCTGTCACTAATATAAGGTTCTACAGCAGGAAAGTAAATTATAATTTGAAAAAGCTTGGTCAAGCCAGCTGAATTTTAGATGCACATCTATACAAGGTTTCGATATGCATGCTCAGGGCAAAATCTTAATAGACCTCAGGTTTCAGATTACTGTACTATTGTTTGTATATCAATTAAACTGAGCCAAAAATCATTAGGTGAAGAGAAACTTGCAACTGTTCCTGGCTACTGCTGTGATCTGAGTATAGGTGAGAGGACATGGAGGATGAACATACTTAAGCAAGCAAAGAACATCTCTCACGTCTTGTGTTAATTTAGCATATTTTACAACTGAAATATGATTGACCACAATTCATCACTACAAATTTTCTTCTACTTTTTGTAATAAGTTGATACTAATTCTTCAAAACATGGAGCAAAAGAATGAAAGCAACAATTCAATGTAGGAATTAGCGAAAGGCTGAAAATACACAATACAAAGAGCCAAAGAGAGGTACAGTAGGTATTCAAAGTGTGTAGGAGTACAGTATGTGAGGGAGTTTTTACAGTACAGTGGTATTATTTCATTACTGTTTTATTATCTCCTCTGTTATTTGCCAAAAAAACAGCCCCCTGATCCACCTATTACCTCTGTACAAATCATCCTAACCACAACAGAAGAACCTCAGAGTCTGTTCAATGATAGGTGATAAAATGGGCTCCAAACAGCAGAATTACGGGTGTATGTGTGGGCCCATGCTGACAGATTAATATCCCTAATAAATCCCTCTAGCAGTAGATTAACACAGTTTAAAATAGCTCCATGAATGCAATGTAAAAGCATTCAGTGAGGATTTACATAATGCAGCTTTTCCAGTAGCAGTGTGGGTACAGCTCACTGTCAGACATCTTTCTAGAAAAAGGACACAACAGATTTGGTCTTCTACACCTTTGTCTCTGGTTACACTGCCAGCCCCGTACCACCCGCTGGCTGAAAGTCTTCTTCTGTTTGTTGCTGTTTAACGACAGGGGAATTCAACTCTCATTGCTTCGCTTATATAAGATTGGGTGGTTGGTGAAGGACAAACAGTTCCAGATGTGGCTCTGTGAGTGAATCCTCCCAAGACTGTAAAGTATAAATCTGATGAGTAAGCTCATAAAAACAGGTTCTCCTCGTGTCTTTGGAGGCATCCCACTGCATCCTGGGTCACTGGGATAATTGCTCTGATTAAAAGTTGGCACTGCTGCCTCCCAGCTGGACCAGCAGTTCCTCGTCACTTATGGGATTTTAAACATTTGTATTATCTACATGTCTGTCCTGTTTGATTTGTGAAACATCTGTAATCAATCTTTGAATGTACAAATCTTCTCCAAATTTACAATGTCAACATTAATGGCTCTTGTTTTAACCCACAAAATGGGCTAAAAGGCTTTGAATGTGGTTGACAGGTTAGTGGCACATTGCAAACTCTGGGTTAGGGTTAGGACCTAGGGGCTAGGATTGGGGCATATAAATCTCGTCCCGTTATTATTCTGTCTTGTATTTCCACCCACCTGTCATCCATTCACATTCACTTTTTAAGGACATCCTAACATTGGATAAGCTGCAGGGCACCTTCTGTCTATTGTTTTCTATGGAGAGGTTGATGGAGTGGTCGCTTCTTTTACTACATCCAATGCCATTCTGCTTCACTATGTTTCCCACAGCACAGCAAGGCACAGTAAAGGTGCAACAGTGCCGTAGCAAACAGGTTGTGGATCCTTGTATTCCCTCATAAACATGGACATGTGACAGATTTGTTAACTTCTAAACTATGTCTGTCCTTTTGTCTAGTGTCAACCCCTGAAGCCGATACACAAAGACTAGAAAAAAATTCCACTGTGTGGCTTGCTCTTAAAGCACATCAATTCCTATTGACTTTCTTGTTAAAATGTTCAAATTTATTGCAGAAATAAACATAGCACAAGTACATATAGTATGGGGTGGGTGACTCAACATTAAAGTTGCTTTGCTCTCTCACCTCCCACAACCATGAAGACGGTCCTATGTTTGGACCTTTGTGAGAACGTGCCTGACAGAACTCTTTATTACCATTCAGTAAGCGTTAAGGGGGGATTTTCCCATTTGAGACAGATTGGGAGAGTGGGACCACAAAACCTCCCCACAGAATGTTAAATTGAATTTGGAATATAGAAATGCCAGTGATTCAATAGCAGCAGGACAGCAACGCGGTCAGTGTGTGTTCATGCTACAGTCACTTGTTTACTTTGGTGACCGCAGCGAGACTCAGAGGACACCTTTAGTTTTCTGCCTTACTGAGAACATAAATACATAAATCTACATAAATCTCATCTGTGAAACAAACAGGTTGGTTTCTCTGTTTAAAACACAAATCCATTTCTATGAACACTGAGTCACTCTGGGAAAAACAGAGTAAATCCTCTCTAAGGTCACTGCAGAGTCACTTTTTCTCCAGACATGTCTTGTTTTTGATTTAAGCTAGATTGGTTGATTTTTTTTTTTTACTTTTTTAAAAACAAATTAATTCCAGTCACAATCTTTATATTTCATCTGTGTATGAAGGTGATGGATAAGCTTGTGATATAAGACACAATGAAACAATTACACAGCATCTGTTCAGTTCAACTTGTGAAGGATTGATGCTCATGCATTAGGACTCTCAGAGACCGTGACTGCCCTGTCATCCTGGAATGCAGTTTTGACAGATCATCCTTACATGGAGATTGATATAAGAGAAACAACCAGTGAAACAAACAACACACAACCACCTGCACCTGCTAAGGTTCGTGGTGGTTTCCTGTGTTTCCAGTGTTTCCCTGTTTACCAGGGTGAGGTCTCCTGAATCAGCTCATACTGGTCACACGTCTGCAGCTGGTTCATCACCTCCCTCTCTCTACACATTAGGTCAGCAGTGCGCTGTATATTTGCCACTTCAACTGTTCTTTGCTTGGGTTGTTGTTTTATTACGCTGGTAGCGGCCTGGCTGACCATCCTAATTCTGTTCTATACAAACAATTAGTGTGGTCTCTGTGGATTTGTCGTTCCCTCCCTGTCGTTCCTCCACTGCATCAGCTTCATGGAAACGATCAACCCTCAGTGCCTGCTGATAGGCTCATCTGCTTCCCTGCCAATTCTGTGCTGAGGTACTAGTGTTTTTTTGACTGTTAGCATTGTAAGCAGTCATGCTCGTTTTTACTAGCATAAGCTAGCTGATGTACTCATACTTTTTCACATTATTTTGTTAGCTGTCTTGCCTTTGTCATTTTTTAGTTTGACAGCTGCCGTGCATCCCTTTGTTAATTGTGTTATTCTTTGTAGATTCTTTGTGTAGAACTAGCATATGAATTAAATGCCTTACCTAACCATGTCAAACTAAATTTGTTACTTTCCCTTCTCCTCGCGAGCTACTGATAAAGTTACGTGTTAAAAAGCAAGGTAAGGGTTTAGGTAAATATAATGGTGTGTCTGATAACACACACATTTATAATAATTTTATATAATTTTTGGCTATATTGTAACAAGTCCCTACTCCCATGAACACATAGATGTCTGGCTGGAGAAATATGTACACGTTCTGTTTTCAAAGCCTGAAATATAGACATGTTGTTAGGTTTTCCTGGTGAGGATGAGCTGGAATTCACTCACTCTTATGGTCTCTATACACTGTGCAGTTTTTAGCAATCAAAAATCAATCAAAGCAATCAAACCATTGCATGACACAGTATGCGACGTGAATCTAATAAACTTTGGTATGACATCAAGTTTGATGCATGCAGATTGTACGATCGCAGGTTACGACGTTCGTCTAGGTGACAGGTTGTAGCAGCTGTAACACTGTGAGACAGTCATCCTAAATTTCTGACACCACTAGAAATTTATCTCAGGTTATCTTTGCTCGTAAGACACTGACAACGGCTGTCGTTGAACGTGTCTCACAGTGCGACAAAAGACCACCATTTAAGAGCCACGACCAAAGATATCTCCATGATTCTCCTATGATGGTCATCTTTGGTCTGGGACAGCCCAAAATCGCACAGTGTATACCCAGCATCATGGGAAGTGCAGTTTTTGGGGCTTTATTTTGGGGCCCTGTAGGTCGTTGCTTGGTCAGATCCTTTTTTATACTGATTTATGATAAATGGACACACCTAAAGGTAAAATGAAACAATTCAATTATTTTTAACTCATACAGCTATTGTATGTACCTGCTCATTTTTTAATGTAATTTAACATTTTGACCTTTCTCACACAACTATGTGTTGCTCAGACATGATCTTACATGACTGGTATGTTACATCCTTTAAAGCAACACCAGATTTTTCAACAAAATAGAGCAGATGTCAGCATGGTTGCCTGTGTGCACACCTGACACAGAGTCTTTAGCCAGGTTGTGCTGCAGTGAGTAACAGCAGGGTGTAGTGCTGTTCGGTGCTCTCTGACTCACCCTGCAGCAGCTGACACTATGAACACGTTGTGGAGATGACAGGACTGTGAATGGAAATGGTGCGCCTGTGTCAAATTCTACTGAGTCACCATTAAGCGGCGTGCCTCCTCTCACCTCCCCACATCTGGACCCTGTTAACATTCCTCACTGCACACACACACACACTCACACACAGTCGAACACTGTTAAGTGAAATGTGTAACTGCAGATGTATGTTAAATGGACACCCTCACACCCTCGACCCCCTGACGAAACACACACACCTTTGTTACAGCGTCTATTGTGAGCGTGGTTATGGTTAGAGCGGTGCACTTTATATCAGGGGAATTCAAATAAAAGCAGCCGTACCATTTCCCTTCATATCCCCCAACCACACACACACACATTCCTGAGTAGCAGTCCTGAAAGGAGTTTTGTCTAAGAAAAATAAGATCAGCATGTATCTTTATTCCCTAAGAAGTGAATTTAAACAGCATCCTGCCCTGAATTTAGACATTAATTCCATACTGACTCACTGTAGGTCCTGCTGAGGGAAGCATTTTGTATAGCTTCCACTTCATTAAGTGAAACTTTGATCTCTGCTTTGAATATTTAGTATTTTACTAAATATTTTATCTATATGGGATGAAAGTTCCTTTAAAACAATGGCTTTGATGTTGGAGGTGCTAACTTTTTCTGTAGCTACACCTGTGGCAACAAAAACTGACCGGTTTCCTCAGCTGACACAGCAGAACCAGCTCAACACATCCTTACAAAACACATTTGGTTGATACACACAATACATCCACCAGATATATGACCAAAAATATGATTGTATCATTGGACCAACAAAGCTGCAAACGTCCACATTAGGACGTAGGATAGTTTGGCGATAATGGGCGGTCAAAAACAATACAGCGCACTTTAATCCTGGAGTCTAGTGCTTTGAGTCCCCCTGACACTGCAAGTGGTTTTGTTTTCACTCACGGTTGCATTAAAAACCACTGGTGAAGGTTAGGCATTAAAGAAAACAGGGTAAGGGCTTATGGTAAAGATCATGGTTTGTCTTAAAACACATGAATTCGTAAACACATTTTACTAAGGAAAACCGTTCCCTTCTGCGGTTGTTGTTTATGGTCACCGCTGGGATAAGTCTCCCATCACATAGAGATGTGGCTCAAGAGGTATGCACACATTCCACTTTCAAGGACTGAAATATTTAGCTCGTGTTACATTTTCCTGGTGAGGACAGACTGACATGCTTCCTCCCTGCATTCAAACTTCCAACAAGGTGGGCCCCACCAAACCAATCTGGGTTTTTTTGACCTTGAATACAACAGATAGGGCCACATGCCTGAGGCTGCTATTTAAGGATGAAATGATGGAATTTCCATAGTCAAGACTTAAAGGTGAACTGATTAGATTTTGGTTTAAAAGTTGATGATTAGATGATTAGAGATCATGTTCACTGTACTATTTGTTGCATGTGAGTGTAGTTTTCAATGCACTGAAGGGTTTAAAGTCTCTTTAAATATTGGTGTTAGGACTTTCTCAGCCTGTCACTAAGGAGTAAGTGGAATATATGGCTCCTTCTGTAGTGGGGGTGTGTCCTGTTACAGGTGCTGGGACCCCTCTCTGCCCCTCAGCTGACCCCCTGCTTTGAAGCCAGATAAAGAGTGTTCCTACCTTTAGGCACATACCACCTCGACAACTCCTCCTCTGTTTACCTGTGAACTTGAACTCCATTCACAAACTGGTTAGACCACTACATGTGTGTGTGTGTGTGTGCATAACTGCAAGTATGTACATGCAAGAAGGCATATATAATTTTACGTCTGTGTGTGTGTCAGTGTGTTTGTGTGTGTATGGAAACAGTATCTAGGTGCAGTGCTGTGGCCTGAAGGTGTCAGCTGCACAGCCTTTGAAGTGGCTGCTAGAACAAATGTGAGAACGTGCCTTCTTCACCCATCTTCACCTAGCCTGGCCAAATATTTACAGCCCTACTGTCTACTTAATGTTGAATATAATGTATACAACGAGTCATCATCATACAACCTCAGACAAACAATGTGCCATTATTTAATACAAAATAAAGCCAAAAAGAAAGATAGAATATATGGGCGATACTAAGCAGGCCCTTACAGCTTCAATAGGATTTAACTGTATGAGCTGCAGCAGATGCTGCTGATCATCATGGTCCAAACTGGGTCATACAACAGGACAATGATCCAAAGCACAGAGGCAAATCTACGTCAGTGTCTGAAGAATGAAAGAATCGAGTTTTGGAATGACTTAGTTAAACTAATGACTTCATCCAAATGAAGATGCTGTGATGGGACCTTACAAGTGTTAAGTGCATAAGTCCAAAAACCTCAATGAAGTAAATCAATGTTATTTTAGAAGGGTCCAGGCTAACACAGTCTCATCTTCAGTTTCATTTTTACTCACCAAGCAAGGTTTGTGCACAGAATCCCAAGATGTGATGTAGAGATCAGCTTTACGACACAAACCTCATGGTTGTCTTAGTTACTATAACAACCTGTCACTGACTTCCATTTAATTCTATCAGAGTATGCCTCTTGTTGAAAAACTGATGTGGGTCTGAGACCACTTCCTTCAGTCCCACATGGCACTGGAACCTGTGCCGTGACTGTTTCCAGCAATAACAAGTCCTGCAGAGGGAAGGGGTTATTAACCAAAATCAGAGTTGCATTTTTACTCTTAAAAGTTGCAGGTTATTAAATGATTTAAACAAGACATGATGTATGAACCCCAGTAAACTTCCCTTGTGGGCAAATCTGAGCAAAAGCTCTCTGCTGTTTGTTTCTTGCACCACATCTTTGATTACCTCTATTTTCCAGCTTTCAACAAGGCTCTGAGCCTATTCACTGGTTTGAATTTAGTTCCATTAATGTGTTTGCTATTGTGCAGCTTTGGCTTTTAGTAATAAATAAGAAGTTCCACATTTATCTGTTTTATTGTTATAGGATAGAGTCGAATCTTTATTTTCATTGTACATGGTGCAACAAAAATCTAAATCTCCCTCCCTCCCATAAAAAAAATACACACACAAGCTCAAACACTGAAAAAAGCTTTAAAGTAAAACATAGCTATATTAAACCATGCAATCAGACACACATGCTGGCAGTGTGATTTATTGTGTTGCACAGCAGTCATTTGTTTCCAGGACTCTTCTTAGCAGCATTTTGGGTGTTTATCAGTGTTAAGTAAAAACTGTTCTTGAGACATATGTAGGACCTGTGGCATGTGCCTGAAGGCAGCAGCTCCAGCAGTCTGTTACTCCATTGACCTTTTTTCACAGCATTTCAACATTGGTATAATTCAACTCAGGGTCTGTTTCTATGTGGACTTCCAGGAGTGTGAAGTCTAGAACCTTCTTTCCCAGTCTCCTCTGATAAACAGTGGCTGAATATATCTTCCTCTCCTCCTTAAATCCAAGTTCACCTCTTTGGTTTTTGTGGTGTTAAGTGTAAGTTGTTGTCTGTACACCATGCAGACAGCCGCTCCACCTCGTCCAGGTAAGGTGGACTTATTCCTCCCAGAGATGAGCCCTGCTAGCGTGGTGTCAAGTGCAAACTTCCTCAGCCTTGTGGGGACTCAGTGTTGAAGCTGAGAGCTGAGGAGATGTGGGGTCCCACTCTGACCCTCTGTGAGTACCTTACAATGGAACACAGCTAGGGACACACTACATGATTTTTTGCCTAATTTTACCCACAATTCCCTGTTGGGCAAAGTCTGCAGCAGTCTGCACCAGTTGGGGACAGTTGTCATGTGTAGTCGGCACTAAAATCTGTGTGTGAGGGGAACAGACCTCAGTCACAGTCATTCGAATGTTTGTAAGTGCGGTTAAGTGTGTTAAGATCCCCCACTCATTCAGTCATCACATAAACATCTGAAGCCAGTACTTGTGTGCTTGTGTAGTGTGTCCCCAGTCTGACCAAAAAGACAGACCATTGTGGTGTAGAGTGGTTTTCCACCATCTGGAAGGTTGGGGGTTCAATCCCCCGTCCTGGCTGCAGGCTAATGTGTCCTTGGGCAAGACACTTAACCCTGTGAATGTGTGTGTGCCACAGGGGTAAATGTGAAGTAGTGTGATGCGCTTTGAGTACCTGAGTAGGTAGAAAAGCGCTATATAAGTACAGACCATTTTACCATTAACATATATAAATGACCACTTGCATGCTGTTATGATGATGTTTGCTAATAATATGACCAATACTTTGCTAGTAAAGTTTGCCACATTGCCAAATCTTTCCATTGTCATGCTAGCTCTCATTAGAACAGATGTTAGGGTAACCATGTAACACTACAGTCCAAAAGTGTGTGACTTATTGAGCTTTAATTTTGGCTCGTTTCTATTTCAGTTCTCATCCCCTCCCAACACTCTTTCACTTTTATATCTCCATAAACATTTGTAGAAGACCACCACACAAGTTTACTGCTTATGGCTGCACAGGCAACCTTCTAGACACCCTTTTGTGTACCTCCAGCACTACATAACCAGCCCTTTTTATAGTTTTCTGCACACACACACATGGGCCCTTGACAACTGTGTTTGTTTGTATCTAAATGTAAGTGTGGCATTTTCAGCAGACCATGAAATATTCCTCTCAAATGATTGCCTTTTCAGTGAATACAAGGTTGTATGTTTCTAAGTTTAACACCAGGCATCCAAAATGCAGCTCCTCCTAGATTTGGCCTTTTGTCATGTCTTCTGATACAGAAATGAGTTATAATAACTTGATGGCTGCACCCCAATGATTTGTCCAGTCGTCTCAGTTCTGCTGCCACCATCGTTTGACTGACAGGACCCTCTGTGGAGAGAAGAAGCAATGAGCACCAAAGACAAAGATGAAATTAAGAAAAACATAGATTTCCCGAATTACCACTTGTAAACCGCAGACACTGAATCTAAAAAAAAAAATCCTTGGATGTAAAACTGGCTACTGTCTGCTAGCGAACATGCAATTCTCTTGTCGGCTGAGTGCGTCGCTGGCGTGGTGTCTGCCTCGCGTCTGGGCCCCGAGCAGAGAGGGGTTAAGCTGGCGGCGTTCGCAGCAGGAAGGCAGCGGCCGGGTCTGGGCTGCCATCCAAACAGATGTTGGTTTGTTTCAGGGCTGTGGTTAAATAGTTGGATGGCGTTCCAGCACACAGGGGAGAGAGGAGGGGATTAGAGCTGTGAGGATTGCAGCTGCACGGTCAGAAAGGGAGAAAGAGGAGGGAGAAAGACACAGATGAAAAAAAAGCCTAAAGCCAGCAATGCAGTGCTGAATAGAAAAGGATGTTAAGCTGCGTGACCTCCACTCCTTGATCACCAGAAGCGAACCAGAAATTAATTATACTTTCAGAAGATGGTGCATTTCTGCTTGGTTGTGTTTTGTCATTTGTCTTTGGTGCAAAGCTCTCTATGTTTTTTTTGGCAGTATTCTTCCCACCCATGCCAATCAATCCAGTCTTTCTGGTTCATGTTTCCTTTGATTTTCCACTGGCATATTAATTATTAATATGTTTATTATTGTTATCTACATTGTAGATTATGGAAGTCATTAAAACTGTTTGACTATGAATTTTGAGTAAATCACCAACCATGTCACCATGTGAGCAGCTATGCCACCACCACCACACTATCTCCGTGCTTCACAGTGGAAACCACACATGTAGAAACCACCTGCTCACATTATCTGCTTCTGACTCATCAGAACAATGTACAGATTTACACTGGTCTGGTGTCCATGCATTTTCTGAGAGTGTGCAAAATTGTCATCAAAGCAAAAGGTAGGCTCTTTTGAAGAATATGAAATATGAAACATATTCTGGTTCGTTTAACACTTTATGTTGCCTTCATGGTTTTTATGTCTTCAATATGAATCTACAATGAAAAGTGTGTCCAAACCTTGATTGGTAGTGCATTACGGCTGCCAGCTGGCAGTGTGAAAGGATTAGCTTAGCATAGACAGTACACATGTCCGTGTTTAGTAGGGGTGGAACAGTTCATTAAATCCACGGTTTGGTTCATATCACGGTTTTGAGGTCACGGTTTTCGGTTTGGTTCGGTTTACAATGTTAAGGTTTTTTCTACTTTTAACACTCTGGAAATACCAGATGAGCATAAAATATATGTTATCCAACATTTACCATGTTTAAGAATCAGGTCAGTGTTTCCCCATCATTATATCAGGTCAAGTCAATTTAATTTATTTTTAATTTCTATATAGCACCAGATCCTAACAGAAGCCATTTAAGAAAACCAGGTCTACACCTTGTTCCTTACACATGCACAGACAAACACACACACACCGTCAGACAGAGAACGTGTGTTGTTTTGTCCACCATTGCTGATGACATGCTAGTTGGATAGCCTGAACTTTATGACTACGCTAGGCTAAGCTAACGGTACTGATGTCCGTGTTTTTATTTTATTTTTGCCAATGAAACATGCTATTTACATCCCTCTCTGTAAGCCATGATGGGACCTTCGGCAGCTTTGCGCACGATTGGACACAGAGTGGTGTGGGTCTCTGCTCTGCCTGCAGCTGAAACCGCTGCGTGAAACCTAGAGACTTACTGCTTGTAAATGCGTTGATACAGGGGAGGAGCTCACGGCCGCTGCTTGTCGAGGACAGTAGACTGTCTGACTGCAGAATGCTTTCATGTCAGTCTCCAAAAGTCACCAGAAAGAGTCACTAGTTGCTTTTGATAAAAAAAGGTTTGGTCACCAAAAGTCACCAAATGTAGCGAGAGAGACGTCAAGTTGGCAACACTCATCTTAATGCTGTGGTGAGAATGCTTCTCTACTTGATGCGCATGTTCAGAACCGAAAAGAACACACGCCTCGAACAGAAACACATGTAACGGTTCTGAATTTTTTCCTGAACCATCCCACCCCTAATGTTTAGAAATTCTTCTCTTCTTCAAAATCACATGATGTGATGATTCTAAGCACCTTTACAGTTACCTGCATGTCCTGTCATAATGTTTTGGGTCTTTTCTTCTTTAGTATGCTTTTTAGCTCTTATAATGGCAGTGGCACCTTTGACTATATAGAATAGTCTGCTTGTGTATATCAGCTTCATCAATATGGGCACAATATTAATGAGGATCAAAGATCCAGGCCGGTTGCTGATGCAGACACATATTTCTTCCTTAACTATTTGTATAATTAACAAAAAGGAATGATGTGTTCCTAAAAAAGGAACAAATTCCTCCAGAGGTAAGGAAGCGAGGATGCTACAGCTCCACCAGTTTTTTGCATAAGAAGCACTTTGAAGTTAGGAATGGTGAGATGCAGTGGTAGAGGACAAGAAGAAGAAGAAGAAGAAGAAGAAGAAGAAGAAGAGTGGCTGCAGATATGAAAGAAACATTCCTGTCAAAACTTTTCCAAGTGCAGCTCTTGTTAAATATGCTGTTCTTGCAAGCTGGGTCCTTCCTCTCTCCACCTCACCTTCTCTCTGCAGCCTGTACTCCATTAAAAGTGCAGATACGGGCTTAGCACTTATCTTTAGCTCACACACATGCCTTGATCTCTTTAGACAGCCAGAGTAAGAGCTGCATTTTGAAGTGGATCAGTCCCTACAGTATCTCTCTTAAGTCCGGGGAGTCCATGGTTAAAGCCAATTAACTCACAGGTCTGGCTTTTATACAGTCTTATAGTTGACATCTGAGATTCGGTGGATGGATATACTTACTATAGGGCAGTTAAGTGTGCTATTTTAGTGAAACAGAATTACTTCTACTCAGCTGACAGTCCAATATGAATGTTCTTATTTTTCTACCTAGTCAGCAAAAGTTATTAAATTAATCTGAGTAATATTATGTTTACTGACCATCCTTCCATTATGCATTTTGACAGGTTAGCAAAATGCTAATGTTGCTTCATTATGAAAACATGGTCAAAATTAATTTATAGTTATAGAATATATAGATAGAATAGAATATATAAAACCTAATTGTGTAAATTAAAACAGTAGTTGGTACGGCATTGAGAAACATAGTGTGAGCAGCACGTGTGTGTTTGTACTGCTGTAAGACGCTGTGCACTTTGACTACAGCTACAGCTAAAGTAGCTAATTGCACAGCTATGCACTGTCAGCCATTAGTAAGATTATAAATCAATTTTTACTGCTGTCCATGATTGAAACATTCTTTTTTCTATTTTCGTGGTGACATGTTTAATGCAACTGCTGAACTCCTGCTAGATCTAATAGGTTAAAGTTGTAAGAAAGGGTTATCATATGATCAAATAAATAGCAGTACTCAATGCAACTTGATGCATGGATGCACTGGACACAGTGATATTGCCAGAATGGTTTGATCATCACCAAATGTGACATGTGATCCATGTTGGGCAGATTGCCAGCATAGTAAGTTAGGCCTGCTTGCTGTGGGCCTGAGCAGGCGGCTCACCATTTTTTGGTTACCATGGAAATGAACCTTGGCTAACAGCCCATATCAAGAGAGAAATCTACTTGTCATTCACATCATGCAAACATGAGGAACAAGATAAGACACTCTGGTAACAGTACTGTAGTGTACCTAAATTTGTAACCTAAATTTTTCCCTGGTGATCAGTAAAGCAATCTAACTATGTATAGCTTATGTTGCATTGACCAAGTCAATGACTGGATGTCCGTGATGTACTTCTTGTTTTATTTTGATATGTTTACTTCATTTCCTGTTTTGGTCCACATCACCTGTACTCTATTGCTTGCACCTGTTTTCATGACTAGTTCAACCTGTATACTTCATAGTGCTCCTTCTACTAATGTGCTTTGCAGTACATTTGGCAGATTGTCCAAACATCCCTATGTCATCAGAGCTTCAAACTCGACAAAAGTCTTTTGCACGGTCCCTCCAGTCTGGATCCACAAGGCAACAGATATGGAAGAACCTGGAAGGCCGTGACAAGAGAGGAGGCCGCATGGTTATCTTCAGGACTACCAAACCCAACTCCACAGGATGAAGCAGCCTGTCCTTCACCTCCACAAGCCGCCCCTTTGAAGTAAGAATATCCCTTAGTTGATATGAAGCACTTGTTGCTGAAATGTGCTATATAACAAATGTGCCTTTGCTGTATATTAATGATTTTTGATTTTGAATGAAATGACATTAACTACATAATCTGTTACAACTATTTCTATAGCATGACATCATTTCCATCTAATCTAACATCCCATCTAACGCATGTTATCTACACAGCATGTTAGTCTGTTTATTATGCTGACAACAAATGCATATAACTTGAAATCAGCTTAGTGGGTTTAGTGACGATTGTAACTTATAACGCCAAATTTGAATAGCCAATTAAAAAAGCAGATTGTAATCAGCCAGCTTGTCTGTACAAAGCTTTAATTAACCTCCATTGAAGCTCTAACTGTGCAAACATCCCTGCACTTCATACAGTGCTGCTGTGTTAAACACACAGCCAGCTGTGTCCTTTCTGCGATGCTTTTGATGCAGCCATAATAACACGAAACAGCTGTCATTAGTTAAGACTGACACTCTCAACTTTTCTCCATCAGCATGACGGAGACATATGTGAGCTTTCATTTGGATATGTTGACAAATCAAACTGGAAAATCTAAAGGACTACAAACACATGTGATGACCTTAGCACTTAGTAAGTACTAATAGGACTAAACATATATAACTATCTGGCCTATTTGACATATGTCAGTTGTCAGAATATATATCCACTAAACAGCAGCCTCTGGGCTGAGAATTAACCCCAGACAATGCAGGAGTGCCAAAAACTACTACTCCCCAAGTGGCCACTTGAGGAAGGTTCTTACATTGAGTTCCCCATAGTCCATTATGTTAGAATTATAGTAGGAATAATCATATTAATTGAATTTCCACAACGCAATTTCCCCATTGTGGGAGAAATAAAGGTTTTTCTAATTCTTAATTTTAATCTTAATTTATATTTATATAAGGAAATTATAACAAAACAACAAAATTCAAAGCGACACCAACACCAAAAGACGGACATAAAAACACATAACCATAAATACATGTCTATAAAAAACATTATTAAATCGCTTAATAAATATCAAATAAAATGACAGAAAAGTAAAATAGCAGATGGTCAAATAGCATATAGCAGCAGTTAAAAAACATAAATAAAGTGTATGTATCACTGTGTGTGGCAGCAGTAGGTGTGTTTCTTCTGGTAATGTCTACACACAATACCCCATTAGGACAATGTTACAAAATGTTTTTGGAATTTTTTGAATTTATTAAAAATAGAAAACTAATAAATCACGTTTACATAAGTATTCACAGCCTTTTCTTAATACTTTGTTGATCCACCTTTGGCAGCAATTACAGCCTCAAGTCTTCTTGAATATGATGCCACAAGCTTAGCACACCTATCTTTAGGCAGTTTTGCTCATTCTTCTTTGCAGTAATTCTCAAGCTCCATCAGGTTGGATGGGAGACGTCTGTGCACAGCCATTTTCAGGTTTCTCAAGAGATGTTCAATCGGATTCAAGTCTGGACTCTGGCTGGGCCACTCCAGGACATTCACAGAGTGGTTCTGAAGCCAATCCTTTGAGATCTTGGCTGTGTGCTTCGGGTCGTTGAAAAATGAACCTTTGCCCCAGTCTGAGGTCATGAGCACTCTGGAGCAGGTTTTCATCCAGGATATCTCTGTATTTTGCTGAATTCATTTTTCCTTCTATCCTGACTAGTCTGCCAGTTCCTGCTGCTGAAAAACATCCCCATAGCATGATGCTGCCACCACCATGCTTCACTGTAGTGAATGGTTTTGGCCTGGTGATGAGTGGTGCCTTGTTTCCTCCAAACATGATGCCTAGAATTCACACCAAAGAGTTCAATCTTTGTCTCATCAGACCAGGGAATTTTGTTTCTCATGGTCTGAGAGTAATTCAGGTGCCTTTTGGCAAATTCCAGACAGGCTGCCATGTTGTTTTTACTAAGAAGTGGCTTTCGTCTGGCCACGTTACCATACAGGCCTGATTGGTGGATGGTTGTCCTTCTGGAAGGCTGTCCTCTCTCCACAGAAGAACACTGGAGCTCTGACAGAGTGACCATCAGGTTCTTGGTCACCTCCCTGACTAAGGCCCTTCTCCCCTGATTGCTCAGTTTAGACGGCTGGCCAGGTCTAGGAAGAGACCTGGTGGTTCCAAATGTCTTCCATTTGCGAATAATGGAGGCCACTGTGCTCATTGGGACCTTCAAAGCAGCAGAAATTTTTCTATATTCTTCCCCAGATTTGTGCCTCAAGACAATCCTGTCTCACAGGTCTATAGACAATTCCTTTGACTTCATGCTTGCTGTTTGTGCTCTGAAATGCACGGTCAACTGTGGGACCTGTTCAACTGTAACATAACAAATAGTATGTTAACAAAACAAAAGGTGAAGCGCTGTGAATACTTTCCGGATGCACTGTATATATACACACACATACATGTGTGATCAACAGGTAATGCATGTGAACAGTGACAATTCATCTAACACCATACATTCACATTCCTACATGCTTGTACTGAAAGTCAACACTATATGCTTGAAAGGGAGTGGAAGGAAGTAAAACTTGTTTCCACCCCCATTGGCATCTTTAATTGAACGTAACAGTGTTATGAGTATGTGCTTCCTGTCAGCTCACCACAGTACGATTAATGCATAGAACATAGGATTACACATATAATTTATTATTCATATTAATTTATTTAATGATAGATATCATCAAGATAATTAATTTAATCAATGCTGAACTATAGTTTACTGTATAATAATATAGTATTATATACTATATACTAGAGTTTACTGTTGTATCTTTTTAACATATAGACATATTTGTACTGTTATATAACTATATAACTATACTGTATATAAGTCCCCGCCCTGGAGGTCATCGCTTGTTAAATACTTAGGATGAACTGTCAGTGACATCAAGCTTAGAGCAGTCCTATAGAGGCTTTGGCCGATCATGAGTCCACCTGATCTCCTGGTTAATCCAAACACAGGTAAAGTGGATTACAAGTAGTGGTGAGGTTGGCAAGAAGTTGCAGACACTTGTCAATGTAAGTCTAAGAAGCCACACCCATAAATATGCTAAATCTTAAAGTACAGCTCTCAGTATTTGCTGACAAAGACCAAAGCTGTTTCAGACTGTAAATGTGTTTATTTCTGCTGTAAAGTTTGAACATGCAGGTCCCTGAAGATTGTATTTTAGAGCCAGCTCCAGAGCTGAATCAAGTTATACATACACAAGAACAAAATGATTAATGATTGGATAACTTCATCTGATCAGTAATCTGATGGTAAACTGGTTCAGATTTTATCAATTTTAGCATCAGTGTGAGAACATTTCTTTGGCATAACTGTGTGTACAGTCAACCATTTGCAGATTACACACATGTGTGTTTGTAGGTGTGTGTGGTCCAAGTATTACTCATGTTGTGGGGATTTAAATCTGTTTATACAGTCATATTACACAAGTCTATGTAAGGACAAAAAGAAAGTCTCTCATAAGAGATGTGTTTTAAAATTCAAGTGTGGTTAAGGTTAACTGGTATTGTTAGTAGTAGTTATGCTGCTCTCCAGGAAACGAATGTAAAACCAGAGTAATGTTCTCTGAAGTCACGTGTGTGTGACTGTGTGAACCTGTCTGGCAGCTGGTAGACATGATAATGATGGTATGAGTGGATAAGCTGTTTGATGAAGGGATGTGGGTGTTTCACAGTGCTTTGGAGAATGTGTGTGTGTGTGTGCGCGCGTCCATATGGGGAGGGGTGGGAAGAACTGTTAACCCCCATCCAGCTGCACAGTCTGGGATACACCTGGGCCTGCTGTCTAAACAGCCCTGTGCTGTTCTGCATGGCTGCCCCTGCAAACATGTGTTGGTGCTTATGAGTGTGTCTGGATGAGGTAGGGCTGTCGTACTTTTTCCATCACAGATAACATGTATGTATTTTATAAGCATATGACTAAATGATTCACATTGTGTGGCTTGGATCATTTAGTATTCGGTTTAAATATTTCAAGCGTCGGTACAATGGAATGATAAATAGATGTTTTAAATCTGTCCCAGAGAAAACACACTAAAACAACATAGTATTTCCTCATGTCAAAAGATAGTAAATCTTCAACACCCAGAATGCACCTGGCTAGTTTTGTTTTAGCTTATGCCTACTACAAGCAGAAATCTGCTAATCAAACTCGGAACTCTGGGAGCAGGCTGTATTTGAGGTCCCATTGTGTCGATTCAGATAGGGGTTGTTGTGTGTGCCATGATTTTAGATTTAATGTTTTTTTGGATTAATGTGTTCTCACAAAGATGTGTGACTGGCATCAGTTGATGGTAACACTGTTTGAAGAAACATCTAGTGTTGGAGGAAGGCACCACAATGATGTAATACTGTAGTGATTAGCACCAAGAAGGTTACAGGTTCGATTCTGGTTGGGCCGTCCTCTAGGGAGTATGTACATTTGCTATCAAGAAGACCTGCATGTTGGGTCAATTGTGGATTTTAAATTGGCATTGTGAAAGTGAATGGTCATTTCTCTCTATATATCAGCCCTGACTTAGACCAGCTAGGGTGTACTCTGCCTCTTGTCCATTGATAGCTGGGATAGGCTCCAGCCCCCGATGACCCTGTAGTACAGGACAAAGTTCGGAGGGATCGGTGGTAACTAATTACCATTCATTTTTAACTGGAGGGGCTTTCTTAAGAAGGATCCCTTACTTGTATATGGTATGCCTTAAATGTCTACTATATGAGCAAGTGTGCCCAAATATTATGAACCTGACTCCCTGTCCCACATTACCATTTCATGGAAAGCATGTGGGCCTGTAGGAAGCCTGAGGGTGTCCCACCTGTGGTTGTCAGGAGTCAGGTCTGTTACCTGCTGTCTGTGCTCCAGCACACACAGCTCACACTGTGTGACGTATCTGCAAAATATTTCAAACCAGACTCCCCACAAATGCACTGGTTAAATCAGGAAATCAAGTCATTGCAATGATGTGTTTTCTAAATGCCTGTTCTTGTGTTATGCGGATGTGGTTTCTGACGGTCTAGGCCAAAACGTTGTAACACTCATGTAATCACCTGCCAGGCCAGACTTTGAGTCACCATTACAAACAACAGTGTTTCATTAACAAACGTTTCCTCACCATGTTGTGAAAGCAGTGGAGTGTGGCCCCTTGTGCAAACATTGCCTTGCAGGCAAACTTAAGATAACCTGCAACTGAATTTTATTAACATGCTTAAAGTGGCAGCAGGGAGGGGTTTAGCACATCCAGACAGTACCGTGTTATCACTGACTTTACTGTGATTGAATGCTTCTTCTGCTACTTTTTTTCTGGTACAAATATAATAGTACTTTAAATGTGAAGTGACAATTCCAGCTTCATTTACACTAACATAAGCAGTCTGACAGGCCAAGAAACAGACATCCAATCAGACTGGTTGTAAGCAAACCTGCATGTCACAAGGTAAGCTACTATTGTTATCTGGTTTTTATTCTTTGACAGCAAGATTCATGAGGGTATAAGCTCACACAACAATTTATCTTACTGGCCTTTGGGCTATGCACTTGTTGCCAAACAGCACCCATTTGTTCCAAACGGTTTCCAGTGAGGAACTGTGTGTGCTTACGAGGATAGGTGACAACTATGAGAAGCAACCTGATTGATTTACTGGTTTAAGTTGGCTCAGGTTTGACAGATGGCACTAAATATTTTTCCCAAGTATCAACCCTTACCATATGTTTTATTGCAGATGGTACAATGCATACAATACAATACAATACAACACATAGCCTAACTTCATTGGGATCTGCAGATAAATGGGCAACTGCAACATTTTCACAGATATAACTTGCATTAGAAGCCTGGCAGCAAAAAGCCATGTTTATATTTATTTATAAGCAGTGGTCCTGGCTGTCCTTTCTGAAAGATGTATCAAAGATTACAGCTATATATTTGGAGGCATGTTTGGAGGACCTTTTGATGAGGAGAAGAACCTCACATTCTGTGTTAGGGTAAATATGGAGGCTGCTTGAGGCTGCTTTTTTAAAAAGATTAAGATGACCTATAGCGTGGACCTTTCATCGTAAAAAACACATGTACATCAAAGACAGGATTGAACAGGAGTCAGACAAAGCATGCATTTGAATCTCATTGGAATAGGCAGAAAAAAGGCAAGAAGGTGCAGTTTTATGTAAAAAAAGTCATTAAACGGTTTAGATTTACAGCAAGCCAGGGTCTCAGCCTTTGGGACAAATGGTTAAGAACTACTGTAGTTTAACTTAAACCCAACTTCTGACCCATCTAAGGTTTGTGCAGGGTGCCTAATATTCACTTTCTGTTAAGCTATGATTTGTGAAAAGGAATGTGGAGTTTTCTTGTTATTGCTTTAAATGGAAAGACCTCATGGAGCTGCAGAGCCGCTCGTTTCTCTGTGGGTTCGTCAATACAGGCAACACCTTTTATTTCCAGTCATCGGATATGTTGTTAAATATTGATTTATGCAGCTTTAAGAGTCATGTTTGACCTTACAGTTCTATTTTTCTTACTGTCCATCCTGTCCCTACTGTGCAGAGGGTAAATGCTTTGGAAACCTTTTGTTGAATTGTCAGAACAGGGTAAGTTTCAGAGCTTAGGTCGGTCAAGTTAAAAGGGAATGCTGCCTGCAAGCGTGTTTGTGCTTCAGCTGTTCTTTATTATACCTAATGCTTCGTTTCGCAACAGCAGACCACTGGAGGACAAAAAGACAAGCTAACCATGGGAGCTCAGAAAACGGTACATACAGTCAGATAGTGACTACCAAGCAGAGGCTAGACTCAACATCACTTTGCCATTTTGTCCCATGAGATTATCCAGAAGTGGTAGCTATATGCATGAATCTACTAATACTATATGTACTATACTTTCACTCATACCAGCTCCAGTTGAAGGAATATCAATGCAAAGGTTACTTGAAGTTGACCTTTAACCTTTTGGATTTGTCATTAAAAGTGGATGAATTCTTGACTTACAGCCAGAAATGTTTTGTGAGGTTGACCTTTGAGAACCAGTATTTTCAGTAGTTTCAATAAACATTTGTGCCAAATATGAAAAATAAAAATTCCTGCAAGGCATTCCTAAAATATTCACTGGGATGAGACAGATGAGGGGTCACAGTGATGCTGACCTTTACCCAATAATCACAACATGTCAATGACAATTGTTTTTTTTGTGTGTTTTTTTGTTTTTGTTTTTTTGTTGGGGGGGGGTCTGCCATAGCCTTTATTAGCTTAGCTCATTATCTGCTTTAAGGGCCTGTTCAACCATGAAAAGAAATATCAAGTGTATTTTCAAAACATTTTACATTGTTCTAAAACATAACATGCTTTAATCATTTTGATAATACAATTTTCCAGTGTTTCGGATTTTTTGCTGTTATACTTTTATTATTTCTGGAAAAGACCTCTTCATTTTTTAACCAACATTGTTTCTAGGTGTGAAACTTTAACTACCGAAATGCAATCAGTTCATTCCTAAATCCAAATGAACTGAAGTATATCAATGTAGAAAAGACATCCTGTCAAAACATTGCAAAGGAACGCATGTGATTTTACAGTGACCTTTGACCTCTGAAAATTACATTATTACATTATTTTTGATTCCAAATTGATATGCTAGTCTATAGTAAAACATGTTTTTAAGTCACAGTAACCTCTACCTTTGACCTATGACAAAATCTAATTAGGTCAACCTTAAAAATAAATTCTGTCTTTTTTCACCAGTAAAAAAAAAATGAATCAAGGTGTTCTGAAGATAATGAGCTCTTCATATAAACATTTTTCTGATATATCACTTTGAGAAATTGAATAGTTATCTTTGTATGTAACTTTAATTGGAAACTATCTAATAAATAAGACAAAAAAGTTATATACCAGTTTTATGGACAGCTCGGTTTGCTGCTTAGATTAAGCAAAATTTGATCTCTAAGTGATTTTGAGCCTGAAAAAGAAAAAATATGTTATTTTAGAGGCTTTGCCAATCTGAAACTCAGCAGTTCCACTTCAACTGGCCTCTCCGAGCCTCTCCTGCAGAGTGTGAGAGGGTCAACACACCAGGACTGTTCTCCCTTGTAAACACTATGGACACAAGGGATGCATAGCTGATACAATAAGCTGAGTTCTCTAAACACTTTTGATCAGGCATATTATTCCACCGTTCACTACATTAATATCCATTTATTAAGAACTCTAAATTCCTTACTGGCAGGAAAATACTAGTCCTGTCTCGCTAATCAATAGACATTAAAATTATTAATGGATGGAAACAGTTCTTCAGTTGCTCGTGCATCCAGATCCGACTGGATACTGGCCCTTTGCTGCAGCTGTGTCTCACTGTACAAAGAGGAAACAGGCCAGTATGTCTTCTCTTTTCCCTCGTTAGTTGCTGTGTTTATTGAACCACTGAGCACAGCTATCTTGTATAACATGTATCCAGATCTAAACATACAATACAAGGTCAACCTTTATGCAGACGATGTTCCTGTATATTCGCTAGGGGACCAAAGTCCAAACATATTCCCCATATCCAGGTGAACTGGTTCTAATCCGGTATCAAAGGCTAGAGAGTCTTATGTCTGCAACAGAAATATCAATATTTATACACTTGTTCAGCATTTTTTCTGTGTTTAAACAGAAAATTAGTGACACTTCTTTAGCTCTGCTCATAAGGACTTAAGGCTGTTACATACTCCACGAGAACAGAGAAACTTGTTTTTGCTCTCAGCACTCAGAGGAGACACTGAGCTAGTTTGGGAGCTCTTGCAGCTTGTTATTGACACATCGTCTGAGCAGAACTTGGTCATATCTGAGGACGAGTGTGTGATGGGTGCAAAACAATGAAATTGTGATCGTGAATCATGAATTGAGCTGATGGTCTTGTGGAATATGTAACAAACTTTAGTCATAATGGCTTACTCAGGTTACTTAGGGTGTAGTCTGTACATTATTTCCATCATATCTTGCTGATACCACATGCTGATTGTAGTGCCATACATACAGTAATTCCATTTTTGATTCATCTGGGAGGAATTTATGGACACACCCCTCTTTTTTCCATAGTCAAACACTCCAACACACACCTCATCTCTTGTTATAAAAACTTCCAATTGTAAAGCAGGAGCAGGGACATTTTTGGCCTCTGAATTTAAATGACCCAGGTTCTGTTTCTGGCAGCACATTTTTGGCAAGTGGGCATCAGATTTATCTAAATGTGGCATGGTAGGGGAGAGGTGAATACACAGTGCGCTGTCAGTACAGAAAAATATGGGATTCATTTCTCCCCTCTGTACGTGCTGGGTTGTGTTTCAGCTGTTGGCAGCACACACTGCAGAGGTGAAGTCACTAGTGAGCACAGAGAAATACAAAGCAGGCCAGACACACATGTAGAGGATGGAGTGCACACCTCACACATCCAGCATCAGAGGCTAAAAATTAGCAAACTATTATTGTTATTACAAACTATTATTGTTATTATTGTTATTGCTGCTGTAAATATGTGTCCATTCATGTAAACACTATGTCAATTTCTGTATCTTGTCTTAAAAATAGCTGTTAACTTGTTGCCCAGGAACACATATAACTGAGCCTTTCACTAGGGACTGCACATATTTTACATGTAAAGAATCTTCGTGGTCCAACAACTTTTTGAAATTCAGATGAAAAGACCATTGTGTTTAAACAAAATATGTTGTAAATGAGAGAAGGCAGCAGATTTTTGGAGGCTTTGTATAATCTGTTAGTGTAGTGCCACCAGTATGGTTGACAAAACTGTTTCACTTGGAATTAGTTTCTGTATGTCAACGTTGTTTAAAATAAATGAGTTTTTGTTGAATCTGTCTCTGAAATCAGTCACTCAGTTAAGAATGCAAGAAATCACATTTACTTCTACATTTCATAATATACAAAGTAAGTAAGGATGCAAGGGTAAATGGAAAATGGGATCCCCCATCCACAGGTGCTGCATGCACCTCACTTCAGATCTTTGATTTCACTCTAGCCTAATTTTTGAGATGTCATCAGTCACAATTTATTCTGTTAAAAATTCACCATAAAAAATTGTTAGCAATAGTAACATCCAACCAAAATATAAAAAAAATTATACATTTTTCCATCCTACCAGGCCATTTTTGCCATGTGGCAAAAAATGAGCGACTGCGAATAGGCTGTGAGAAAATAGGCTGTTCTACACAGACACCTGAGCAAACACAAGGTGACAATAGGAAAAAAGGAAAGGAAAGAGAAATTTTACAAAAATATTTGGTAAGTGTGGGAAACATTTTCCGTTGTTGTATGCAAAAAAAAAATGCAAATGCAGATAGTGGTGCTGTGCCTGTTTTTAGATTAGAACTGCAGATTGGCATTACTATGAGGCGTCTGCATAATGAAATATCTTTCTAGAGTTGATGTACATAGCAGTTTTTTTTGTTAACAAATTGGTTTTGGTGTACATAAAAAATGTGGTATGTGACATTTTACATTTTATTTGTAATAGGTGTACACTGACACACATAAGTATATGTACTTAGCAGCAGTGGGTGAAAGTCCGGCCTTACACGTGTTCTTCTAGCTGCTGCTGTTCTCCTTTCACCTGCCATGCAGTATGTAGTGAATCATTATCTGAGGCTGTTGTTTGAGGAAATTGACATTACACAATGGAAACTTAAAACCATGTCATTGTAAATCAGGGCTGCTGATCTGGGTGACTCATAACAGAAAGATGGAGGCCAGAGCTGTTTGATGAGGGCTGGGCTCGTTAAATAAGGAAACTGGATACTTGTTTTATCCACCGCCTTCACACTGTGGTTTCACTTACTCACAGGTTGTACAATCATTCTGTGCCGGAGATTTCACTATGAAGTGGCACCTGGGGAATGAATCATGATTCTTAAAGTATTGTAATGCTCTGTATTGGTCTATAAATGAGTAAAGTGCTGGTCCTGATCAGTCAACAAGGACAAGGAGAGAAGACAGACTCTATACATATAGCAAAATTAGTGTTGCTCGAATCTGGCTCGCTTCAGCGCTCTTATCTGGCTCACTTATAGCATGAAATGATTGAACTCGAGTGATCCACATCAGTTTGCCACATCTGAGCCACAAGCAGGCCAGACCATAAACATATCTACCAAAAATGAACCAAATTAACCTAAACTGGCCCGAATCTGGGCCACTATAGTCTATAGTGCCACTATAGTGCCAAATTATGGCCGTATGTGGCCCATATACAGTACCGTTTGTAAGTTTGGGGTCACCAGGCCAGTTCTACAGCTTCTCTGATCAGCATAACAGTTCAGCTGTGCTAACATAATGTCACAGGAGTTTTCTAATCATCAATTAGATGATTAACATGATTAGCTAACACAATGTACCATTAGAACACAAGAGTGATGGTTGCTGGGAAAGGGCCTCTGTATACCTTTGTATATATTCTATTAAAAAGAAAAGAAAGAAAAGACTTTTCTAACTAGAATAGTCATTTACCACATTAACAATGTCTAGACTGTATGTCTGATTACTTTCATGTTATCTTCATTGAAAAGGAAAACATTTAAAAAAAAATAGAGACATTTCCAAGTGACCCCAAACCTTTGACCGGTAGTGTATGTTTCAAGACATTTGTGTGGGCCACATTTGTTTTAGATAAAGAGAAATCTTTGTCCACTGTGCCACCTTCTTACCAAATGTGTCCCGCATTTGACATGTTTAGACCACACTCCTTGTTTATCATGTGGGACACTTATACCACATATAGAATACAGTGTGAATAAAAACACACCTTAGCCAAATAAGCTCACATTTGCTGTTTTACATATGGGCCACTAGAGGCTCACTTCTGTTTCATCAGGGCCAGATGAAGGCCACCAGTGTCATATCAGTGCCAGATGCAATTTGTACTGTATGAAGTCCTGATTACATCAGAAAGACGTGAGCTAAACAAAGGCCAAGGTCAAAGATAATGCTGGACTTTATATGTAAGGTATCTTGTCTAAGTGGAGTTCAGGAGGCTGGTGATGCTTTATGTAGCTAGAGGCATGTCACAGTGCACAAAAAGGAACACCTGATTACCTGACCCTGCACTTTCTACCATCTACTATCCACACCTCCTCTCAGTGACTGGGACTCTTCAGTTCTTGCAAAACACAATTTGTAATGTAAAATCTATTATATAAACACGAGTTCTCCTCCAGAAGGCAGGGTTGAATTATATCAGTGAGCACTGTAACTGCAGCCAGATACAGAAACATTTTAGAATTTTTGGGTTCTGGATTTCATAGTTTTGAAATGTCCTGCGAGATGGAAGCAGCTGCAATTTATTTGCAAGGAGAATTCCTGGATGACGGACTTGGCCTGACAGAGAAGAATTTAGATAGTCTAAGCTGAAGCTTCCCATGTTAGATTCCTTGGACCGTGACTTACAGCATTCCTATATTTGAAAGACACATTAAAAAAATATATCCATTTCATTGAAAACAGAAAAATAAATCCAGCTTTACACTTCACAGCTGCTGCATGGGGTAACACAGGAGGTTCAGAATCGCTTCCTTTGTCTTGAAAACATTTGAATTACCGAAATGACTCACCCTACCAGGCTTATCAGTTAAAGGGCTGTTTGTTGCTGTGTTTTGGGAGTTACCTTGCGAGGCAGCTGAATTGTTGCAGCAGCTGTGAAATGACAAACTCAAAAATCAATCTCGCCTGGACTCAAGCTATGTACTTGAACCTGAACCACCCATGGGCCCACCATTGTGTGAGAAAGTACAGTACTGGTTGTTAATGGAATGAAGCAGCTGGCTAAAATGTCTACTGACATGCTAACTGCTGCTTGCTAGCTTTCAGAAATCCTCAGTGGCTTTTGTATTCTTATGAAGGTGAGCTGCAGCAGGTGCTGCTGATCGTCAGTCCTTGATGACTTGATCATTAGCAGGTGTGCAATGGACATTCCATCACATTCACCCAAGGATCAGACCGTGCAATGCTCGGAGAAATACAAATAAACCCAAGAGGTACATGTCAGAGTCTACAGACCTCAGAACAAACATGGCAGGTTGTTATAATAGAAATGCTGAGGAACTATGTATTGTATTAATATGTATTTTAGCTGGTATTTAAAATAATCATACTAGTAGCAGGTGTTGCAAGTGGCAGTTGTTGACAGTAGACACTGGATTTGACAGAGGGCCGGATGCTATTCAGCATGTTGATCTGGACAGAGAGAAACCTGCAGAAAGATACAGAGAGAGCGAGAAGAGGGGGAGGGAGAGACACAGTTAGTACCATTAAATAATAATGGATCATACATCGGCCTGATGAGGGGAGAGGATGGGAGACGACGAAGAAGAGGAGAGGAGGTGGGGGAATAGAGATGGTGGTGGTGTTGAGAAGGTGGGGGAACTGCTCAGTGGATCATGTCTGTGTACCCAGGCAGCGTAGACCTATACCAGGCCTTATTCTTTTGTTACATGGTCCTAGGTGATGTTAAATTAATGTTAAGTTACTAGTAGATGTATTATTTGGCCGACGATAGGTTGTTTGCCACATCTGCTCCCTCCCCAGACACAATGGACATAAGGAGTTTTTTCACAGGCTATCATTTCTTTCAATGACATAAAGTTGGAGTTGTTTTCGCAGTCAAACCTTTTTGTAAGGCCAAGAATAAGAGTTCACTCTTATGGTATTGTCTGTGGATATTTCAAAATGCGTAGTTACCAATGAATATGACTTCTTCTGTTACTAGTGTCTGCCTCGCCTAGTATAGGTGAAGTAGATGCTGTGTAGGCACGCATTTTTTAGTGCTTCTGAACTACAACCAGGTGGTTTTTATTGTTTACAAAAACAAAGAATTAAACATTTTGAACATGGCTATTTCAATATATGGTTTGCTATACACTTTAAATAGAAATTGTTAGCAGTTACCAGTTTAATGAAATAATCTGGGCTAAGCTTTATGAGTTGACTTACCTCAAATAACCAAAAACAGTGTGCTGCTATTATTTCTGGAGATATTTTTGTGATAGCAGCTGAGTGTCTGGTTGTTTTCAGCTGCCATGCAAAACCACTATGTAAGTAAATAAGATGCAAAATGTCAAATACTGGAGATGTATTAAAGCCCAATAATAACCAAGTGAGATCAGGCTGTAATAACTCTCTGCAGAGAATCACATAACATACAAGATGACTCAAAGTGATACAGTTGATACAGTTTCAAAACCATCAGATCTAAGAAAAGCACCTCAAAAGGCAATGCACACTTGTACTGGTAACTCAGACCTACATATCAATTATTTATCAATGGAGTTATGCCAGATGCATGTGGAAATTAGGCAGAATTCTCAAGTGATGATTCCCAAAGTCCCACTCATGGTCCCAGGGAAAGAGCCGCTGATACAAGACAAGGGAAGAGTAAAGCTGGCGTACTTAGCATGTTTCAGCGGGAGGCTGCTCTCCTTCATCATCAGCAATCAGAACATTTGATGGATACCGACAACATTGCTTCTGCGTCTCAGGTCAACTTGAATTAGCAAGGAGAAGGTTTAGGAGTGAAGGAGAAAGATCTATCAAAGACTCCCAGGACATGGCCTACTGTCTACTCCTTTTTCATCCCCCTCAGATCACTTTCTTACTGAGAGGGGGCCTTCTGAGTGAACGAACGCTGCTAGCACTAATTAAGCCAGCGAAGACGGCGCAGACCCCGACACCAGCAGAAAGCCGGGGATGAAAGCTTTCATTAATGAGTCACAATGCCGTGACAACACTGATAATTACCTCCATGGGCAAGGAGATATAAGATGAAAAAAAAATTGAGAGCTTTACTTAGTTGAAAAATACCCAAGTAAGGGTTGGGCTTGGAGAACTTGATACCCAGAAACTGTTGAATGTGTTCAGTTGTGTATTTGGGTTTGTGTTTTGGGGTTGTTGTTTGTTCCTCCTGTTCATGTGGTGGAGGCGCAGTGGAGTTCGGCTGGGGGCGGATCTACTGCACTGTATTTCCTGTCGGTCTTCCTTTTAAGCCCGACTTTGACTCACCTTCGACACTGGATTGTCTCCTCATGTGGTACACTCTTGCAGCTGTTCATTCGAACTCTGCGTTCATGATCAGTTATATTTTTTGGAAAGGACTTTCATGAGAAAACTAACTATTGTTTTTCGCTCTGCCTTCAGGTACTCACCTCTGGATCTGGTGTGCTCCTCCAGCCAGTCGCCTGTGCCTCCCCTCCACGCCACATCATCCTTTGTTTTTTACTCATCTGTGAACATTAAAACTTACCTTAAACACCATCTCTTCCTCTCCTGCTTATGGGTCCTACAGCCATAAAAATTATCTTATGTATAGTCAGACATAGCAACTTTGACACACCTGTCCACTCAATTCTACTGCTATGTTCAGTTTATCACTTTTTGGTTAGCTGCGAGCTTGACCTTAGTCTTTAGGTTTGAGTCTACTGTTGCAAGAAATCATCAGTGATCAGGATTACCTGGATTTCTGCATAATTTGGTCATAAAATGTTCTGAGCCTCATCCAAGTCACCACAATAGCAAAATACAGTCTGCTTAAACTAATAGCGCACAAAAAATGATATGTTTTCATGTTTGTATTGAACACAACATGTAAACAGTGCATGGTGGAAAAAGTGTGTAAGTCATTTTTTATTCATGTAGCTGCGAGACATTAGGAGTACCTTTAAAAGAGTGTTAACTTTGGGTAGACAGACTTCACATGGGTCTGCAGGATCACCACAGGGTTAGCTATCAGACACAACAGATGCTACACTGGCTGGCTAAGGTTGTGTCCAAAATCATCCACAAAAGTTCAGTTCTGTTTTAATGCCGTACACATACAAGAGTCAACTTTGACAAAGCTTGCTGTTTCACTAACCAAAACGATCATTGTAAAGTAGAACAGCCTGAGGGGGAAGCTTGTGTTGCACAAACACTATATATATATATATATATATATATATATATATATATATATATACAGTATATATATATATATAGTGCTGACACTGACACACTGATAACCATGGACTCAGAACAGCCTTCATTATACAGGCTGTTTACAAACATTTAATCACTCCTGCATCTTCTGACCTGAAGGGAAAAAAATGGTTAGTTTGCCGGACCTCAATAAAACAAAATGTAAAACAAAAATATCTCCTGAGATTATTCTCAGATTTGTTGTTAAAATATACACTGTAAGAACAAAAGTATCTGGACACTGTAAGTGTTTGCTGACCTCCATGTTTCTGGTTTATGAAGCATTTGAAAAGTCTGAGGAAGGGTCATAAGGTCAGGCATCAATTAGCCTTAAGTTCAGTTTTGTTCCTACACACAAAACTTAAAACATAAAGTTATAATCTGAATCCTCATTATGTGTCAGTGAATACAATTTGCACAGTTAATCTAGAAACAAGAACTTTTCCAGCTCATTTTCTACTGGTTTGTCCATAAAAAATCTCTGAGTAGACACGTGCTGGACATGTTGTCCATTTATTTTTGGTCACATAATGTATGTTATGAACTTTTGTACAAATGAATGTGCTTTCTTCAAAAGCCCATAATCACATGGCAGTTTTTCTCACCACGTTCATTTCACAGTCAAACATACAGCTGAACAGAGGCCGAGATTATGAAATCAGGCCGAGCAGGACAGACATAACATGTGGGCCTGTTTACATTCTTGCTGTGCAGGCAGGATGCTCTGGTGTCTCGGGGCCAATCTCGCCATCTATTCAGGGAGAGAAGGCGACAGAAACCTCCACCCGGCAGGGGAACAGGACAGGATATGCCAAATACAGCCTGCAGTGCTTGGTTATTCAGCTGCCGCTAACAATAGGATCCACGTTTAGGGATTTGATTCATAAAGAGAGAGTGTGGGATATTTCTGGCGTTGGGAAGAGACACGGAATTCTGAATGTGGGGCGAAGTCGAGATTTCCTCCACATTGTGGCTATTGTTGGGGTGAGCCTGGAAAACAACTTAGAAACATTTAAGAGTTATTTTAGCCCTGCTGATGGCAGGTCCAAAAGGTCATGACACATAAGACTGGCAGTTGGTCTTCAGATCATTCAACTAGATGCCGAAGTGATTATTTCATACTTATGATCGCCACTATGTGGTGTATGCCTTGATTATTTGCAATCACTGCTCAGAGCTATAACAAAAGGTAAGACTTAAAAATGGGCAGAGAGAACAGTGTGAATGGTTGTATTGTAGGTTGGAGGCTGTGTGGTTTGGCTGGTGAGCTCCAGTAGAGCTGAGAACAGGTCAGGCAGGTGGGACTACTTAACAGATGGCATAGAACTGCCTAGGCTCCAGCCTCCCGTGACCCTGCACTGCAGGATGAAGTGGGTTAATAGATGATGGATGGATAACTATGAAAATCTATGCAGTACAATTGGTAAATACCAGAACTTTGATATGACCATTTGGATGGTGTTAGCCGCTAATGTGTTTGTGTTTAGGAGCTGGAGCGGGCTGCTAACTACATTATTGTTGTCCTTTGTTGCTGTCATGTCTCCTTCATAAACACAAAGCAAAGATCCATGGGTTACACTGACGTTGTTTTACCTTGTACGATGCAACAAAATGATTTCCTATTAACAAGGTCAGAGATACCATGCTAAGAGTCAGTTGTGTATCTTTTCTCTTTGATAACAGTCTGCAGTCACTTGTTGTGGCTCAGCAAGTTTCAGTCTTGCCTCCTAGTCCATTCTTCTTTGGTGAATCTCTCAGGCTTCTCCAGGTTTGATGGTCTCCTGTCATGGACCCTGATCTTTAAGACAGAGTCCGAGCTTTGTGAAGGCCAATTACCATAATAACATTCAGTCAATAACTTCTGGTTGTTGTCATGTTGGAAGAGAAAATGATTAAGACCCAGTTTTGCTGCTGACTGCTTTAGCTTTTCTTTCAAGATATTTAGACAGTCTTCTTTCCTTATGATGTATTCTGATTCCCAGTTCCAGACTCACTAAATCATCCCCACAGCATCATACTGCCACCACCATGTTTGACTGTGTTCTTTGTGTTATACACCTCTACCTTCTTTATCCAAACAAAGTCAACATCTCTGTGACCAAAGAGTTCTAGTTTATTTTCATCTAATCAAAGAAGACACTTCCAGTCTGTGTAATCTGTCTCCAGGGTGTCTCTAAATAAAGAATAAAGATTATCTCTCTCTGTTTCTCTCTCTCTCTCTCTCTCTCTCTCTCTCTCTAGCATACTTCAGTCTGGCTTGGAGGTGTGTTTCCTGCAGACGTTGAGTTTGTCTTGGTCTGTAACCTGGCAGTCCAGTTCTGATCGATAGTATAGAATGCTTTTATTCCTTTTATTGTCACTATACACAAGTACAATGAGATTAAAGTCAACCAGTTTCAGTGCAAAAAAGCAATGTATAAAAAGAGATGTATAAAATATATTAAAAAAAGATATTAAGAAAAATATTATATAATAATAATAAATATAAACACAGAAGTCAGTACACAGTCCTGAGAATATAAATATGGTCTATATACAGTATTCAAGTATGGGAAAAAATATTGCACATGTATATGTTGTAAATCAGTGTATGTGAGAGTTCAGGGTGGTTACAGCTTTTGGGAAGAAGCTGCTTTTGAATCTGTTTGTCTTTGTCCTGATGATACATATAACAGTGGATCCACACTGTGCTGAAGATGTCTGCTACCTCAGAAATATGTACATTTAACATTTAAACCATGCACGGTTTACACACACAGACAAACACATACATTGTGCATTTCTATTCTTAGTAGGGAGGTAGGCTTAGCCTTGGGTATATATGACTGTTTCATTTGGATATCTGGCTCACAAAGTCGCCCCCACATTATTTATCAAACATCAAATTCAGGAAAATACTTAAGATTAGACTTCTTCAAATCAAACGCAGACCTTTTAGACTATTAGGCTTCTGGCTTTGTTTCTATCCTCTGGAACGAATACAGGAGACTGCTGGAGAACAAAATGAGTCCATCAAATGTGGGCAGAGCAGCCTCTGATGACTAACCTCGCTCCTCTTCTTCTCTGCTCGTCCTCTCTCTCTCCATCTGCCATGCTTCTTCCAAACTCAAGAATCTCTGGCTCACTGCTGCAACTCATGCACATATTTATATCCACTTATTTCTTCCTAGTTCTTACAGTTTCTGCCTGAGGGTTTTACCGTAGTGGTGTACAGTAGAAAGGACTGGCAAACGTTAAGACTTCTATTCATTTGCATGTGAAAGGTTTAAAATAACTCGCACAATAAAACATCAGAGGGTTTTAAAGAGCTAAACAAAGCCAAGTTATTTGGATTCCTTGAAGACATGAATCTGATGCTAGCAAGCAGCATGTCTGTAGAGTTCTGCAGTCTTTGTAAGGAAAATCCATCCATGCGCTTACTTAACCCACTTTGTCCTGTACTACAGGGTCACGGAGGGGTAAAGCCTATCCCAACTGTCAATGGATAAGAGGCAGGGTACAGCCTAGACAGGTTGCCAGTGTATTGCAAGGCCACAGAAACAAACTCACGCTTACACCTACAGTGAATTTAGAGTCCCTAGTTAACCCGTCTTTGGTATGCAGGAGGTACCTAGAGAAAACCCAAGCAGCCAGATTGGAGCCTGTAACTTTCCTACTGTAAGTTGATAATGCTAACCTAAAATAAGTCCATAAAAGGCACTTCTTCACACAAATACAGCTTCCATTCTCAGAAAATGTGCATTTTCATGTCAAAGTATTTGACACTTAATGTTAACCATCCTGATAGCTGACAATATTCAACCGAACCCAATGCTTTACCTGGCTGCTGCTGATGGCCCCCTGCTACATTCTGGCCCTGTGGGTGACCACAAGTTTAGGTCACAGTCGCTTATCGTTTACCAGATCCATTCCATAGATCCCCTGTTTGGGTGTGCCTAGCTCTCAGTTGTTTCTAAGGCGGTTGAGAAATTGATAGTTAAGAATCTGACTACTCACCCTAATGAAGACCATTTTGAAAAGAACAGAACCTGCCAGTTGTGGCCAAAATGAAGCTGGCATGGGACAACAGACTGGAATTGTGGGCTAACATTGGCTCATCTATTTTTTTGATTGAGCGGTGTCTCTGTCCAATAAAGGTGCCATGATACTACCAAAAAAGAGTTTTATGTATAAACATCGTAAATCCTTACGCACCTATGACGCTGCTGTACACACTTACAGCAGGTTTTTGACTGTTTGGAAGTGGTATGTAGAACAGGATGCATATAAGCAATATGTATGCTAGTTTAAACTGAATTCATACCTACCTACTATAATGAAATTCCAAGCACTTGTGTCCACAGTTTTAAGTTAGCTAACATCTTGGTCAGGAAGGTGGGCTCATTGACATCAAGTGCAGCACGTCTATGGAAACAACACAATCATGGATAAAGCTGTTGTAACTCGTTAGGATGGGGTGCATGGCATATTACATTTTCAAACATTACATGTTTGTTCAGTTACAATCCTCTCTCTGTTACCTGCTAACATTTTTGTATCTCCTGCTTGTTTCCTAATGTGATTTTTAAAAGCTGGTTATTGAACTATGTTTATTATTTTTTGACATCTTTAGCTTCATTAACTCTTCAGTTAAACGTTGAGAGCAATGTGTCCTCACCCACATATGACCCACTGCTATTAATGCTCACAGAACATAATCACATTGTCTGATGTCATCTAAACATGTAAAGAGGTCTGGCCTGAAAAATACGTGTCCCATTTTCAAGGACTGAAAGATCGACCTCATGTTACATTTTCCCGGTGAGGATAGAGTGGTTGAGAGCCTTTTTGTTTAACGTAACGCTGCACAGAAAGCAGACAGACATGCTCTCTGTTGTGCTTAAAATGAAAATTGTCAGCTTTAAGCCCAAATGTTTCCTAAAAAAAAATGTCTGCACTCATACACCTCTCATCCAAACGATGTTAGCAAGTACTCCCCACAGGCGAAAGGACCTCCAGACGCCTGCAGGCTCACTGATCTGAGATCAGTCGCCTCCTTTGTCCTGATACGCCTCCCACACAAATTGGTTCCCTCTGTGCACATGTATCCGGCCACAGGACACAAATAACTGGATGCAGCTCCCTGTAATGACATATAGTGGACGAAAAAGGCTAGAATTATGGAGGGAGGAAAAAAAATCACTACTTTCATCTGGCCTGCTGGGGCTGTCTTGCCCTTAAAAAAAAAAAGTCTCCGGTTGGGAATTCAGAATTGTAGCAGTATCAGTCGGGGGGGTGTACATACACATCAGGCCTCCAATGCCTTGTGGGTGTACAAGGGGAGGAGGGGCAGCTTTTCAAAGACTGCAATTTGGAGTGTTTTCAACCTGAAGCCCTTGCACTATTTCATGTCACTAATATTGAGTGACTCAAGGTCAGTAAAAGAAGGGGAATGTTAAGTGACACACTGAAGGCAGACTCTCTCCTCCAGCCATCTGTACTTTCTTTGATATGTTATATATGTGCAGTTCTGTGCACAGCATGAAGACAATACAGATTCACTTGATGAATCATTTGGTAATTAGGCGGAATATATGTTAAATTACACACATCAGTGGAGCTCCTTGGAGGATGAATAGAGCTCTAGGTCCTCTTTTTTCCCTCTCTTACTACAGTCTACGTCTGTGTAACCTAAACTACACTGTTTATATTTGGTTGAGAGTAGGAGAAACCAGAAGACCGAGCTTGGGGGTTTAAAAAAAGGAGGGTCTGGCTGTAATTAGGCAGTCCAGGTGTGGAGTTTTACACGGCTCATTTTGCAGGAAAAAAAAAACGAGGAGAGGAGCGTGGCTCAAAAATAAAACTGGGATGGTTTTCTTGGAGGAACAGAGGCCTTCTCTGTCTGTGCAGCATCTGGACTGAAGCAGAGCGGAGGTGAGGCGAAGCTGGGGCCTCAGCTCGAGCCTCCCAGTCAGGCCAGGTAATGCAGAGTTCAACAGGAAACAGGGCTCAGAGCTGGAGAAGGGTTTATTTGCCATGTCTGTAGACACGTCCTTCTGTTTGTTCTCAGTAAACAGCCTGTGTGAAAAGCAGGTAATTGATGTTTGTGCAGACAGTGAAGGGACTGTGGCTTTGTATACGCCGAGGCAACGCTCTCATTATCTACTGCATGTCTTACCTCTTACCAAAAACAGATGGATTGCCACTATCATATAGGTTTTGTTATTAATAGAATTACATAGTCCCGTATGAGCTAATTCATGCTGGGAGCGCTAAAAAGGTCTCTAACTTTAATCAGTTATTTAACATATGGTATATTTCACATTCAAGGTTTTGATGATTTTATTATAGAATTATGTGGCAGAAAAAGTTTATGCAATTATGTGCTACTGCAAATGAAGATGTAGCAGAGACTGCTGAGCCGTCTGCCGTTTGTCCAATCAAATGATTCAATCAGATCTAAATGTTTGAGTTAAATGTGTTTTTTGACAATAGCAAGCAATTTAGTGCAAGGTGGTGCTGCATTTTACAGCACTGTCATAGGGATTATCATTCATGTTTCAATTTCTTACCCTCATTGTTCTTTGTGTCATTTTTTTTCAGTTTATTTTAAATTAGTCACAATGTTATGTTTAGCTAGTAAGCACCAAGTCCTGCAATTTTCAGGGCCATTCAGTGTGTGTGAAGTCTCAGTTGGTAATTTTTTTCTGTCATCACAACAGCTTTAAACGAGGAAGTCCTAAAGCCTGATATATGCTTCTGTGTTGATTTATCAACAGCGTACCTCTGTCCTACACATTGGCCTGACATGCACACCAATTCGATGCATAAGTATAAGCCAGGCTTAAAGGAACATATGACTGATTGTGTAAAACAGAGCAGTATTGGACCCGTTTATCCTTTTAATTCTGAGATTCAACAAAGTACTGGAAACAATCTTTAGACATTTTGCTCTATGTTGATATGACAGCATCACACAGTTATTTTAGATCTGCACATCCATTGACATGAATTTCCCTGTCCACCACATCCCAAAGGTGGACTAAGATCTGCAGCGCAGGCCATTTGAACTACACATACACGACATACATACATACACTAACTCATTGTCATGGTTAAGGTGATCTGAGCTGCTGAGTGTGCCAAGAAAATATTACTGCTGGTGAGTCCAGCAACTGTCACGTTCAAAGTCACTGAGGTTACCTTTCTTAACCATTCTGATACTCAGATCTTCACCAGGTCTACATGCACCACCCAGAGCTGCTGCCACCTGATTGGATACTGTGTTAAGGAGCAGTAGAATAAACATAAATATTAAAGTAATTAGTAAGTGTATGTTGCAAACTAAAATAAAATGTGGTGTAAATAGTGTATAATAATAATAATAATAATAATAATAATAATAATAATAATAATAATAACAAATAAATAAATGACTTTTTTGTCATATTTTTTGGCATATAATAAAATAAAAGCCTATGTTTTTTTTCTTTTTTTAACTGAATTGTGAGTGCAGTTTGTAATATGGTATGATCTATGAGTAGCACTGTGCATAAATACAGGAAATCAGTGTGTTGGGGGGGGTCTCCTGCAGTGAACTTATTAACGTGCACATCAACATATCAGCCCCACTGTGTTCATCAAGGCTCCATGAAAAGAACACCTATTATCTCATCTTCCACTCTAAACAGTCACTAAGGTGTAGTGTTACAGCAGAGGGTGAGGCTGGGTCCATCACACAGCAGTCTCTGTGTCACCTCAAACTGTGATGCATCTGCATTGTCACATGTTTTTTAGTAAAATTTGGTTCATTTCTGCTGATTCCAGGGTCTTAAGGTAATGTCAACATGTGGACTTGGTATTAAAAGGTGGACTTTAAGTGATTTTTGTTTCCCCCTCAGTTTTCCTACATTTTAATCATTGCATACTCATGTTTCACTGCAATGCAAAGCTATGAAACCATCAATTAAACAAGAAAAATATGAATTTATTGGCTTATTAATTTACAAAAATGTGAATAAACTGGATTCATTATGTATAATATTACACAGGTATAGACAAAAACAAAACTAAACAAAAACCATGCTATAGAGATTTAAACAGTTGCCTTTTTATTGGTCAGCCAGTCACACTACTCTGCACATACTGCAGACATGCAAAATACTGATTTATTGTCATGTGACTGCTCGTCATATTTGAATAAAAGTGACTTGCAAGTTGCAATAGGTGTGAAGTACTAAAGAATTTTGTCTGAGCATAATAATGTGATTTTTTTATAAAATACTTTTTTAATAATAATAATACTTTTCTTAAGTGCATTTGTTCATCAAATGCCACAGCGCTGCCCTGTGAACCTGCAGTGATACTGACTGGGTATCGCTCCCCCGTGGTGCAGGAGCATAGAGTTGTCAGGTTGCGCAAAAACCTGTGGCCTTTATCATCCTCTAGTCTCAGTGCTCGTTCACTTTAATCTGTCCTGCAGAACAAGCCTGGGTCAGAACCCCCTCCTGCGAGACCAGGACTATAATTCCTACCCAAGCAACTGGGGATTTGTAGTCAGCAGTCCTCCAACATCACCTTGAGAAAAAAAAAGAGCCAGCTCCCAGGCCTCCCTGTGCTGCATTACATGATAAGGTTAATGAGAAAGGCAGGGGAGCCGGCTGCCTGCAATGCTCCATCCTCTCTACCCACAGCTCAGAGACAATATCAAGCTACTCACTTTGAACTAGTTAAATCTGAACCATAATGACCCTACAAACATCTTAACACCATCTGTGTCTCAGCTGGACTGATGTGCCTCTGTCTTTGATGTCCCATATAAGACAATGTGAGAACCCAAAGGAGGATTGTTCTCAGTGTCCAGATGGGCTCATCATTGGCGCACAGAGGTGTAGTGAAGCTGTCACAACATGCCATGTTGGTTAGCAGTTTAAAGGTACAAAGCGAGGATGCTAATGATGGGGTGGTTTGGGGGTGGGGTGTTGGTTGTTGGTGGCTGTGAAGAGGTCCCAGTGGAACTGATTATTCCCATTTTAACTTATGAGACTTGGGGGGGGTGAGGCGGGCAGGAAGTCGGGGTGGTGGTGGTGGTGGGATGCTGCGGCTGTGAACAGCAGGCTAATTAATTACACATTGGCTTGTGGGAATGTTCTGCCTAAATGCCAGTCAGGTCCCTGTGAGGCGACACACTTAGCAACTCCAGCGAAGCACACGCAGACACACACACACTGAAAGTGAGCGATAGGAATTAACAGTTTCTGTTTGGAGTATGATTAATTTGTTTTGGAAATTTTGATAAGATTGTGCCTATTAAGAAAAAAAATGCAAATTTTTCAGTTTAATGGGGAAGAACATCCTTATTTGTGCATAACTGGATGCCTAAACCTTCTAGGATTTTTGGGAATTACCATAAAATGTTTCTGTTCTACAACAAAAACCTTCTGTTTTTTAAGTCATTTTGTATTTGCAATTTTTGCAATATTTTGTTTTGCAATACAAATGCTATAAAATGGTTAATTATGCCTTGCTTTGAATTTTTTGGCAAACATATCCTGAGTTAGGACTTTTAAAAGGCTGGACCTCAGCCCACATCTGGACTGAACTACACCCCGCCCATAATGCATGTTATGAACACGCTATGTTATAAAGTCTTTTTCTCTGAATGTTAGATATGAGAGAGTTTGATCAGATATTTTCAATAAATTGTGTTGCCGTGCGTTTTGCGGATTCTGGAATGAGCTTAAATTAGCTTAAAATACATACATATGTTATCCTTGATGTAAATTTAGCATTGGTATACTTTAGAATGATGGACAGTACTTTATAATAGGCTGGATTCTAAGTAAAACCAAAAATGTTCTAACATGACATGACACATTGTAGAATGGTCTAAATTTAACCAGAATCTTGAAATTTAAATGATTTAAAATGTAGTTTCGCATTCCAGACCCACCTGTGCTAGCACTAAAAATCTTTCACCATATTGATGCTAAACAAGCATGTGTGTTATAATAATATTGTATTGTGTTTTAGAGTGAGTCATTTAGAAATGACCAGTAATGATCTAAAATGAGCATGTGTTCCTGAATGACACAATGCTTTAAATGAAACTTTGAGGTTAAAGAATGATTCAGAAGTTTTTCTTTGCTTTGGGTAACCTGACTCACCAGCTACATGAGGATTACACACAAGATGGCTGAGATTTAAAAAAAAGAAAAAAGATTAAAAACAAAAGTCTGTAGCATTTTTTTTAGCTGCAACTTTCAACATGACCAGATTTTTTTTTGGTTTTCATCTCTTCTTCCATTAAGTTGGAAGATGTGACGGCCATGTTTGTGTGGATTATAATGATAATTGTGAACTTTCATACAAAATGAAACGTTTCTTCATACTTGTATGATGTTTATACTTTTTTGCTGTCTGTTCTAAGGCTGCTACTGGATAAATGAATTTCCCATTGAGGATCAATAAAGTATCCATCTATCTATCTGATACTGTGTATTTTTTATTTGTAAAATGATCTTTTAAATAAGACGTTTATGTGTAATACAGGGTACCACTTGAACAGGATGAAAACACAATTCTCTATCAAGATAAAGGTCCAATTGGGTCCAATGATAGAAGTGTGACAGAGACACTCTATAGCTGGAGAGGCATGGCGGCTGTCCTGCTAGTTAACATGTCCAGAAACACTGGAGCAAATATACAAATAGGCTTTACCTTTATAAACTTACCTGAAGTTTAAAAACTATATCCTGCATGAAAACAAAAAAAACACACTGCAGAATGTATCCCCTGTGAGTGAGATAAGGAAGCAGAGTTTCCTTATGAGAGTAAAATGATTGTGATGTCGGGGACAGGACTGCTCTCTTCCTGCCCATGCTGTGGTGGGATGTTCAGGGTTCAGGATGATTCTACATAATTATTGTATGGAATTATGTATGAGGACGTCTTTGTGGGATCTCGCAAGAGCTACAATACAAGGCAGATGACATTTGCTAGACATTTTGAAGGGCCTGCATACATTTTGTTTTGATGAGATGAGTCATTTGTAATATGCAAAACTAATTATAACTCTAATTCCGGGATGAGCAGCATCACGCTTTTCCCTCCTCCGCCCACGGCGAAAGCCTACAACAAGCTGCCTTGTGGTATCAGACGTCCTCCACGCCTGTGTTCGTGTGTACGTATATGGATGTTTGTTTTTTGCTGGTGGCCCACATGTCTGCAGGGTTCATATAAGTAGCCTAACCTCAGCCAGAGCTCCAGCGCCTGGTCTCTTTAACATGAGCAGACTGATGAGTGTTTGTTCAGTACTCACTGATGTCATTTGTATCCTCCTCCACAGCTTGCAGAGAGGCCGCCTGCTGTGGCTCAACACAGCAGGCTAACATTAATGGCTCTGTTGTGTGCAGGGCTACACATGGTAAATTACAGTATCTGTGTCTAAGTGCATCTTTAGAATACAGAGTAAAAACAACGGTGTCATTATGTGTGTGTCAGTGTGTAAAATCAGAGCATTTACATGTTAACCATACAACTGTGTGTGTGTTTATAGTCTATTTCCTGTGTGTGTGTGTGTGTGTGTGTGTCCACATCAGACGAAGGGAAAATAAAATGAAAGGTTTTGAAAATGGCAGAGCTTCTCTGAGAGATGTCCGGTGTGGATTCAGCACACATTTTCACCATATGCCTTTCTCTGGTTAAACAACTCAGCCTTGCTTCATAGTACCAGCATGCAATATAAATGGTCAATGTGTCAGACTCTTGGGGTTTGCAGGCATAAGTTTCAATAACTGCAGCTCCTTGAGCGTCCACTAGAGGCTTCTGTGTAACTCCCCATTGAAACCTATATAAAAATGTCTGGTTAACATGTTTACAGACTTTCAGGTGCACGATAAGTGTACAGGCAGTGAATTTTGATACTTAGTCATTTTGCTTTATATTATAATTATGCATAATTTTGCATCACACTAAATAAAAATTAAACAATGTAAACACTTAAAGCATAGCTTTTTGATTATACAACAATGCCTGCTGTCTCTTCTTTGCTGTTTAAGGCTTTAAGGGGGAAAATGAAATATTGTCTGCAGTTAGCGTAGTGTAAGACTTATTAATATAATCATATGTTTTTACTGTATAGCACAATTTTGTCCTGTACTGTTACAGTTGTAACCAAAACCTCTTTTCTGATATAATGTTGGACACCTTAACATAGGAATCTATAGGGTTGATGTTTTTGGAGCCAGCCCCTAGAGGCTGTGGAGGGAATTGCAGGTATTGACACTTTTACACAGGCATTTTTTCCTCAGTCCCCAAGTTATTTGTGGCTTAATTTGGGTAATATAGATTATGTTTTTGACATAAGAGTTTAATAAAGGATCCCAGTCTTAGATTTTAAGGCTTTTTTAATGTAGAAAAACACCATTCTGTAACTCTTAGTGATCTCACACACCGTGATGTAGTATTTTTGCATGTTTGTTATAACACATTCAATGAGCAGCAACAGAGCTCCAGTAAAGATGATAAATCAGCATTATAGAAAGAACATTTGTTAACACAGTTCTGATAAATAATCAATAGCCAAGAAGAAAATGAAATATGGTCCATTTCTTTTTTCTTTTTTCTTTTTTGTCCAGAAGCAGGTGTAGGACTACCTGAAGAGAGCCCTCTGGGTGAGCCGCAACTAGTTTTGGTCCAGTGACATGAACAGGAATGCTCTTCTAAAACATTTCTGAGAAACGCAAAAAGAGCAGAGAATGAGGTTTTAATAAACCAACAGGAAATTAATGATTCAAAAAAAAATAAGATAAACAAGAATAAGAGAGGACGGTGTTCACAGAGAGTAGGTAAAGGGGTTATGAACATTTGAAGTGTACTATATCTGTACAGGAAGAGTATTGGTTCACTGGTATGGGACATGCACAGCTCTACACATGAGCTGTGGATTTGTGGGTGAGGCCTTTTAGTGGAAAAAATAATGTAAGAGAAAGTACTCCCAGTCTCTCTTCACCTTTCATGGGGGAAAAGGCTTCTTTTGCCAACAGTGTACTGTAGTATTCATCATCCAGACTGCCTATGCCAAATACGGAAGGACTGAAGGAAGGTGAAGGTTCTTTATTTCCATTTGATCCCTCTCAAGTTGGATCTCCACCACAGAAGGTCTTTGATATCCTCCAAGAGGATGTCTCAGAGGAAGCCTTTTATGATAAGCCAAGCTGGCTCGACCCTGAGAGCAATGCATGTAACTTGCCACTAAGCCAGCCAGCATGTTCATTTTCACGCCTCTTTTTCCAACTAGGCTGGGGTTTCCTTTTGTCTCTCTGAGTCTCTTTGCCCATGAGACCACTGAGTACACTTTGTTCTCCGTGTAAAAATATGGCACTGTTTTAGGAAATACTCCTACAGTTTAAGCCAATCCTAAGGCTTTTCAAAAAAGAGATTCTCAAAGTTTTCAGTCAGGGTACACACAGGCATCGGCAGTTCATATGTAGTGGAAGGCTTTAAATATATTCTCAGAGTTCATGTGTAGAAAGCTTCTGCATGCATGAGAGCAATAAGTGTGATAGTAGCTGGAGTTGAGAATAGTAATCTGTTTTACCTGGGGAAATTTCTAAAATCATGAAATTAAATTATGTCTCTTTAGCCTGAAAACTCTCATTTGACATGATTGAATTCATTAATGTGTGAAAGAGAATTTTCTTTTTCACACATTAACGAATTAGCCTATATATCATGCTAGTAATTTTAGAATAAGAGGATAAATGACTAATGATTCTGCCGCTCTGCTTGTTGGTGAAGCTGGTAGTCAGAGAGACATAACTCTGGCCCGTAAGCGGACCACCATAGGACCATATTTATATAAAAAGACAGGAATCAATGGAAAGAGACAGTTTTATTTTTTAATGTAGTAAATGGTCTGTATTTATATAGCTTTTCTACCCACCTAAAGCACTTTGCATGGATTGACATTCACCCTTTTGCAAAGAGAAGTGCACATACAAACAGTAATGATCCAAGCTTATGGGTGTGGTGGTTAAACAACCACTCCAGCACCTGAACTAACACCACCATTGTGGTTTTTGTTGTTGTTGTTGTTTGTGTATTGTTACGTTCCCCGGTTAGCCCAGGGGATGAGGGGAAGCAACAATAATGTTACCCGGGCCTGAGGAGGAGACAGCAGACAGAAACGGTGACTGTGCATTGTTTTTATTTGATAAAATAAATACCAAAACGGCAAAGCAAACACAAAAGCAAACCTGAAAAGATCAGCACTGATCATCTTGCTCTCGTCCCTCTTAACGGAGCAAAGACGCATGGTGTGCGCGCCCACAACTTGGCCCACTGGCCCTGGCCATGTGTACAGCTCCAGCTGATATAGGCGTGCTGATGAGAACCAAGTGGACTCAGCTGTGGATGATCCACTTGGTTCACTGAAAATGCTGATCACCAGCAGGTGTACAGACCTCTATAAAAGATTGCTGAAGTATTGAGGTGTGTTTTAACACAACGCCAAGAGAATCTTCCCAGGAATGGATGTCCCAGCCAGTTCACAGAGAAATACACAAAAGACCAAGAGCTACATGTCAGAGTCTACAGACCTCACTGAGCATGATCAGTGTTAATGTGACAGAAGACCGAACAAGTACAGTTTGTCTGAAGGGTTACCAGGAGAAAGACTCTTCTGTCTAAAAAACACATGGAAGCAGGACTGAGGTTCACTAGACTGCATCTCAACAAAGAACAACACTTGTGGAACAATGTCCTATGGACACATGAGACCAAAGTGGGCTTGTTTGGTCTTAATGATCACCACCGTGTCTGCTGAAAACCACCTTGCAGTCATTGAGTGGACCATGAACTCCTCTGTATACCAGAGTGTTCTAGAGACACATGTAAAAAAAACAGTTAGAAAGGTTTGAGTTATAAAAATGTGTCATTAAAAGTCACTGTCTGGTGATGTCATCATGGTGGTACCATATTATTAGCCCTGTGTATGTGTCTACAGGATCTGTTGCATCCCATTTATTGTGCAAGTAAAACACCATGCAATGCCTTCAGGTAGGATTATGTTAGGATTCGAGAAACAGGACATCAAGCTCATTTGCAGAACATTACGGGTTAGCTACTTTATGCAAATGAGCAGAATTCTGGCCAACTCAGCGCCTTGTCATTAAAGTTATATTATATGCAAATTCTGTGCAATGTTCAAAAAGTAGAACAAGCCAAAACATCCCCACACTTCTCCCCCACAGTCCGTAAATAAATATGGATGAACTCTTTGCAACATCACCCGTAGCTTCCTGAAGACTCCATCCAGATAATCACAGATTAGGTTTTCTAGGTGCTCCTCTTGGCGAAGCTTGAAAGAAGCTTTTTCTCCTTTTTTAAATCCTTGAAAAAAATGTCTGTACATACCTTTCAATCACTACATTACACAGAATTTGCAATCATGTCTGGACACCTGCCTTGTTAAGATAAGATTCAACTCTGAGATTTCAAAGAGGGGGATGTTCAATTCAATGGAGTGTGAAATACACAGTGTCAGAAAGTGCTGGTTACTGCTCTGCAGACAGACAGACAGAGAGGGGAGTAGGGGTGCAGTGGCCAGCAACAACAAATGATGCTGATACAGGCAGAGGCTGTGCCACAGGAAAGGGACCGGTGCCAGCATGTGGCCTTGATCAGTGCCACTGTCACCATATGGCACAGCGAGCAAATGTCAGCCTGTTTGTTGCCTACAAGCAAAGCATAATGACCCAGCGCTCCTTAGATCAGCTGTGTGTGAGACATCAAGTGCACTCATTGTGCAGTCTTTATTCTGATACTGTCTTCTCCACGGAGTTACAGCGGTGTTATTGACTGTTCTTCACTAATTTATGAGAAAAAAATGCAAGATTTTTGTATTACTGAGTAATACCCATTTTTTTTGTAAATTTTGCTCTTTATTGTTCCTCATTTTTCTGTAATTTTTTGATGATTTTTTGTGTGTAAATTGGTGTATTTTTTGTACATATGTCCATTTTTTTTACCTTTAAATTACTTAATTACTACTTCAAAACCAGAGGTTTTTCTTTCTGGAACTATTTTCTTTTTTAATTATTATATTTTATTTTGTTTTATTTTAGTTTTGTTGTAACACAGTGAGCTACAGGACATGTGAGAAAAATTTGTGAAAAGTGCTTCATGGCAACTACTAAATAAATGTGTGTGTGTATTAGAGAGAGGAGACAGCAAGGGAAAGAGAGGGCGCACAAGCTTGCCTACATTTTATGATTTTAAACAGCAATATCACCATTATCTGCAGATGGTGAACATTCATCATGTGGAGGAAATGAATCTATGAGAGACTTATATAAGGGGTGGCACAGGGGCATCTGATCCTTCCAATCACATGTAATACATCATGTATATACAGTGTATTTACACAGTATCTGTGTGTTTTCTAGATGCTAGAAACGATCACTGCTAACCATGCCCGGTGTGAACAGTGCAGCAGGTTAACATGGGAGCCAAAAGGGAATTGGGCAGTGCTTCCAGGCACATGTGCATGAATGTGTAATGTACCATATGTGTAAAAGGCTTGTGGATTGTGCGTGACTGAAGGAAAGGCTTTGTGTGTTTTATTATTTTGTGCGTGCTTGTTTTGAGGAGTCTTACTCCGGGAGCATGTTTGTAAAGACTGTAGCAGTGCCCTCTTTTTCTTCTGTCAGTTCACCTTTCCAGACTTCACGCAAAGACATGAACACTGTGTGTATCTTGTGTGGTGTTTTGTACAAGTGTGTTGGCGGTAGTTGGGGGGGGTTGCAATCATCTAGACACAATAGGAGCCAACAGATGTCTCTCTCTCTATCTCTTTTTTCCCTCTCTTCCTTTCATATGTCTCTGCAGTACGTAGGTGGAGCTCACCAGCAGAGACAGACGGAGGGTGAATAAAACAAGAAAATGAGAGCAATGGGGCTCAGCCATTTTGCCGTCATGTTGATTTATTCTGCTTTTTTAAGACCGGGGAGATATAGATTTATTTATTTTTTTTTCTTGTTGTTTCTTAGGCACTAACAGCAACACATTTTTTTCCATTTTGTCATGCCTCTTGCGGCCCTAGAAATCTTCTGCTTCTTTTATGAAGAAATCTTGCCATTCGCATGTACTACAATATAAACTTGGTTGAAAAAGAGCTGCGTGACCATTTGTTTGGAGCACAGAAACAACATGTGAACACTTGTAATTCCTTTACTGGACATTATAAACAGTAATAATGCAGTATCACTCAATGAGGATTTCAAAGGATACATTTTAGCTGAGACCAGAAGATATGGATATTCTAGCCAGCAATCCTAATTATTGTTCTGTTCTATACAAAGAATCAGTCTGGTCTGGAGTTAAATATCCAGTGGACAGTACCAACAGACACAGAATAATGCTTTTAACAGGCATACAATCAGTCAGAGAAATGAAGCATGTGATTGTGGCAGAGCTACAACCAGACTAGTATCAACAAAAGACATCCATGCAGTGGAGTCTGACCATGAAGTCCAAGCTGCTGTTAACAGTTCTGCAAATATTTTTGAACGAGGCTAGCAGGAAGTCATCACATAAAGCCACAACCATGTTAGAGAAATGGCTGCAATTGGTGTAATAAGGATTTTTAGGTGGAACTGGGTGTGAAGGGGACAGATTTAAGACCCATTTCACCTTCATTAAGTGAATGGGTATGGCTAGCCAGGCTAATCAGATCTCCTACAGAGTTAGCTAATTCTTCTGTTTATGAAGTTGGATTGCATCTGTGGATTCTAGCAAGTAGCAGTTAGCAATGATGATAATTTGCATAAAAGTCAAATTGATGCTTCTTGTTCTAATACTTCAATGAGTAGCTTGTCACTTTCTATAGGTTGTGTAGTATGGATGTTGCTGTACATTTCAAAGAGTTTCCCATTAAAGGTGGTAGGAGATTTCATTCTGATGCACTTTTTGTTAAACTAGTGTAACTTCTCCTTACAATCCTATATTAACCAATTAGTTCAGCAGCTTCGCATTAAAGCGAAGAATATGAATCATCTGTGGAAGCTATAAAATGCTAAAAACATCAGCCAATCCTCCGGGACAACCCTGCGTGGAGTATTGGCTGGTTGTCACTCTCTTCCTGCTCTGCGCGCACCAGAGAGGTACGTGCATGATGGCCGAAGTCACAGGCCGCAGCTTGTCTTCAGGTAATGCGTGTCCATGTGATTGGGAGGCGTGGCTTCGGGGTGAGCTCTGAGAGAAAGGGGCGTGTGTTTACTTTTGAAATCTGGCTGACTCTCACTGATTTTTCTAAATCTCATACCCTACCTTTAAATGCAATGAGACAGACAGCTGGATTACATTTTTTCAATGCAGTAAAACTTTGATGGTGAGAGGTGCTCACATCAAGACTCACATTGCTGCCTATCCAGTAGGTGGGAGGAGCATTCACTCCTCCGCTAATCTGTGAAAACTCATGATTGACAGACCAACAAGCAAATCAGCAACACAGCTCTTCCTGGCTGCATCTGATAGGACAAACACTGTCACAGTGAGCTGTCTGCTGCTGGATTTGAAACGTCAGCAACATAGTGGCACATTTTAAAACTTTATTTTAAAGCAAAATGTAACACTGAAAATATTTTAGGTGAGCTGTGCAGTTTCTGAATATGCCTTGATTCTCAATCTATAATGTCTGTTTCTGCTAATATGTGTCTGGTTTATTTCTCTGGTTCTTCGCTAATTAAAAGAGCTGATAGATCATTGCGATGCCTGTCTTTGTGCCCTCTGTTGGAGTGGACTGCGTTTGGGTTTAATTATCCTTGGCCTATTCAGGTCTGGCTTGAGTCCCTTCTGTGAAAGCAAACACTGTTTTTTTTTCTCTTTTTACATTGGTACCTCAGCCCTGCTTATCACCCTCCATTGACTTTTTATTCATTCAGACTGCCATAGTCTCTCTCTTAATAGACAGATAGACACAAACACTGCTTTACTCCTCTTCTTCCTCCAACATCTGGACCAGAGCCAGTCTATCTATCCAACCCCCTCATTCTCCCTCCCCCCTTTCCTTCCCTCATCACAGACTCCTCGCCTGAAGGCTGGAAGTGCTCCAAGAGGCAGTGTAGAGGGAGGAAGTGGGTGGTCGCTGGTGACAGAGAAGAGCAGAAGCTCTGAGCATTGCAGGGCAGAAAGAATGACCCCCAGCAACCCCCAAAAGCCTCAGGGACATTTGGCTATCACTGATGGCTCTATTCATGACGTCCAGACACAGAAGATTGTTGGGAGGAGACAGGGCTTCTAGAATACCCTGCAGCAAACCCAAAGGGAGAAAGAAGAAATGTCTAGGCACTTCATGCACTGCAAAAAATGCAAGTGACTTAACCTCTCTTGTGGAGGTTTGTTCTTAAAAGTCCAGCTGCACGGGTGTCTTTATTTTAAAAGATTTCACACAAAGACACTGAATTGCATTTCAACAGCTGATTTAAGATGTGTGTTTATGAGCCTCAGTACTCAGTAATGGTACAAAACATGTTAGCTGAGATTGGTGTTAATGTGTACTCCCAGATATTTGAAGGAGGAAACCTGTTCTATGCTGTTACCATGGATGGCCGCAAGACTCCAGTCACCAATTGATCTAACAGCATCTCAACAGTTTTACCTGTTTTACTAGTCTACAAACTTGTCTACTACAGCTTTATGGATAGTCGGATGATTTGTGAGCAAACTGAGGATCACAGTATCATCTGGTCTCTGTAGGGGGCACTACCAACAGACACAGAATAAACTTCCTTTGGACACATTTGGATAGACATAACAAAGCATTGGCAGAGTGATAACCGTCCAAGACTGTTGTCATTTTTGCTATAAAAACTTATTAAACGTAAGGCGTGAGGCAAGCACCAAGTCATCATATAAAGCCAACCCCATTTTAGATGAGCACTATTGGTACAATAGGATTTGTACGGAGTGGATCTGGCTGCACGGTGAATGTATGGGTATGGCAGGCCAGGCTACTTACACCCCTTAAATAAAGTAATAATAGTAGAAAAATCCTGTTTATTATGTAGACTGAATCCAGCCTAGCAAGTAGCAGATAGCATGTTTTATTTACATAATGTCAAATCAGACAAGTCAACAGTTGCTTCTTGCTATAATACGTAGAGGCACAGCTATTCACTCACCATAGGTTTGCAAACTTCTTGCAGTGTGTCCATCTGGCTCTTTTAGTACCATGATAGAAACTGACTGTCAAGCCATCCAATGGCACAGGGCCTTGCCCAGCAGGGCTTTGTAGCAGAAGTGGCCTTGTCCTGTTTTGTCTGACCCACAATTCGCTGGGACGGCCCCAAAGACAGAATATCCCTGCCAGAGAGCATGAAGAAAAAAAACCCACCAGCCTAAACCACATGTACCACATAAAGGAGACACGAAAACAAGGGGACAAACAGCCATGTGGAAGAAAAAAAAACTGAAACCACACAAATGCATCCTGGAATAGCTGTTTCAAAGGGAATACACATATGAACCATTTCCACACAAAGGCACCCGTTACTGTCTCCCCTAGCTCATCCTTAATACATTCCAAACACTGCCAGCTCCCTGAGGAAATAACATGTTCATTCACTTCATTTTGACAATATGCAGAATGATGGAGGGTTGGTACAGCTCTGGGCCTGTTAGTAACTAAGCTGTGTATAAATGTCTTCATATTGTGTACAAAGACGCCACAGTAGCGTTGCTCATTACAAGTATAAAAACAGAATTAGTCTTATTCTTGTCAGGATCAGACTGGTTCTAACTGCTGTTTCCCATGCTCAGTGCAGGTTTTAAAGGTGTTAAGTCCTCTAGGACTATGACCACTTCTTTTTTTGTTTTCTGCTTCTCATCTCTTCATCCTCTCCTGCATCTTCTTTAGGTACACCACCAGACCTGGGCAAAGTATGGCCTGCAGGCCAGACCCGAGCCCCTTGTGACCTCAAAGCAGCTCGTGGTCCGGTCATGTCCCCAAACGACCATCCACCCAGCTGTTAAGCACAATTACTGGTAACATCTTTCCGACCCTTCTTGTCTCCTTCCCGCTGCAGTACTGCTGTCATCCCGTCTACCCTTTGGAGAGATGGTCCTGCTGTTACAAAATGCTGCGTGACTTTCCCGACTTTCAGAACTTTGGGATTTCAATGTAAAAACGAGTTTCCTTCAGTAAAAATATCTTCACATCATCTATGCTGCTCTGCACTGTGTTTGCGGGAGTATGTTTCAACATACAACCAACACACACTGAAAGTAGACATGGACATACAGAGGGGAGGGAGAGGAGAGGACAGCTGGAACAAATCATCTATCTACTGAATTAGCATGTCGGCTATAAGCAGTTGGAATTCACTGACTGCTCATACAGCACTGCAGATACTGTAGCATGTGGCATGGGAAGCACAGATAATAGCTGTTTGTTGACTGTGTGTGAGAGCAGCAGCAGCAGTCTGAGTACAAACAGTGCAGACAGACCACCAGGCTTTGAAGAAAAGCTCTCCCCTGTGAGCTGGCCAGCTGTGTATCACTGAATCAAAACAGTCTGTCTCTCACACACTATCTCATCTGTTTCTGTCTCCCTGTCTGTCTGCCCATCACTCCTTCTGTTTATATCCTCTTATCTGCTTCTCACTGAGTCGGCCTCCCTCTCTCTCGCCATCTCTCTCTCTTTTTTTCTTGTTTCCCTGGTGGCGACTGCATTTCCATTACAGAATCTGGTTTCCTGCATTTTAGTTTGACAGGAATCATCAAGATTTATCAGGAGTTCCAAAGGAAAAAAAAGCATCTCCCCACATGTGGCTGCTTTGAGATTTGATTAGTTTTTTATTCAGTTGACTTTAGTGCTACACGACTATCATGTCTTCTCATCCCCATGCTACTCTATCACTGTCCCTAATCCAGCTCATCTCATTTTCAACAGGAAATTTAGTGTAGTATATGGGTGCTGGTTCCGTGGGTGCTTCGGGTTGGTTCGGAGATTGCAGAGCACCCACGTGTGCCAGCCTACACTTGTCATTGATTTGCTAATGACCAATCCTCCACTGCAAATATTAGCAACAAAGACAAACTAAAAGACAAACCAGGACTCTGCCTTCGCCTACTTTACAGAAGTGAGGCTAAATTATCGCATATACTGGCGCTGCCATGTTGATAAAAGACGCCATCTTGAAACCAGAGTCTGTGCAGTAGCTTCGAGAGGTGGAGCCGGCTGGTTGCTGTGCTGTCAGTGTCATGATTTGGACATTTGTGGTTTGGTTCTTCTCTTGTTTTTTGAGTTTACTCTTAGTTTTCAGGTTATTTCAGTTTTCTTAGTGTTCCCTGTGTTGTCTTGTTTCTGGCAGTCTTTGTGAAGTTCTGTCCTGTTTCCTGTTTTATTTTGAAAGTCCTGTCTCCCTTGTATTTGTCTGTGTGTTTTACTTCCCTTGTGTTCCCGCCTTTTGGTGATTGTTTGCCCCGTCCTAATGTGTTTCACCTGTGTGTTGTTCATTGTCTATTTAAGTCCTGTGCTCCCCTTTGTCTGTGCCAGATCGTCATTGTCACCTTCCCTGTTACTCTTTTTTTGGGTTGGCTGAAGTTTGGGTTTTGTTGTAGTTTTGTTATCAATAAACCTTCACTCGCCAGTTCATTCCTACCTGCGCCTGAGTCCTTTTTCCACCGCACCCGACAGTCAGACACAAGCTTCTTATTGGCATGGCTGAGCATTTTTGGCCAACAATAACTAATTGAATACACATGCATCAAATGAGCAATTGAATACAATTTAGCTATAAATGAAAGAAATGATTTATGACAACAGCCACTAGGGGGTAAATAAAACATTTCAGTCTCACTGTTAGGGTCAATCTTTATATATGGTTTTCAGGACTAGTTAAGTATTGTGCATTTCTTGCCTTTACTAACAAACAAGTTCAATATTTGTCCTTACTAGAAGAGGCAAATGCCATCTTATATCAAGCATATGTGATAAATGCTTCAAAAGCTTTCCATGCACACATGCACAAACACACGCACACACCCCAGGGTATCTGGCTGAACAGTCATGGGAAATGGCTGCAACCTCAATGTGTTATGCCAGGATTATTCTCCTTGCGGACACAGACAGCTGTGAACATCACAGACATGTAGTTATTCCTATTATGCTGCTTTCATGTCTGCTTGGACGAGGCGAGGCTTTACACGCACGTAGCTCGGTGTCCACAGTAACATACTGTCAGTGGTTAGTTTGTGGCCTTGCAGACAGTCACACAAGAAAACACTGTACATCGTTTTTAATGTTTTATCATTTTATATTATTAATTCACTAGGAAAAGTGGACAGTTATGGGTTATACAGTGGGTTATAAAAACTACTGGTTAAGGTTAGGCATTGAAAAGCAGTGTAAGGGATTAGGTAAAGTCTAAGGGAAATTCTTCCCTTTAGCAGCTGCCGGTTCTTTAAGACAAAAGACTGAAATACCAACCTCATGTTTTCATGTTGTGGATGGGCTGAACCTCTAGCTGCTAGCACCACTTTAACCCATGGGTGACTGTGACAATAAAAAGGGGTAGCACCTCTAATCTGGGTACAGTTGTAGTAAAGTCAAAGGGCTGGATGGGGGGAGGTTACACAGCTGGTCTGTAATTTCACTTAACCAGCTATTATCTTGCCCGTTATGCAAGTGTGGCTGTTGACATGATTGCATTTTATTCACATGCTGTTAACCCTTTTTTTTAATATATATATATAGTTCTTATTCCATACCTTGTGTCCTCTCTGTAATATTTGTGCCTTTTAATAACAGACCGAGACTTTTTTTAAAATGTAAGTCTTCATTTTCAATCTTTCACAATCTCTTTCTGTCAAACTCCACCCTGACCCTGACTGCTGTCATATTTCCTTTCACTATGCTGCGTTTCACATCCAGAGAGGGTGGAACAACTGGAGTCTGTTACCTCTGTTTGCACCATGAACTCTGAACCCCGAGTGTGAAGTCTAACCTTCACAAAGTCGACTCCCCTCCCAGGGGGAGTCGGAGCGGAGTCACATCAATTAGACAGGCCTGCTTGTTAATTAGCTGGTTAATGCGTCAGAGGGAGGTGTGTGGGACAGAGTGAGGATGCTGGAAACATATTTCTGCTGCCTTGTGTTTTTCCACTCTGGTTAGCTGAGCATGTGTCTATCCACTGTTACACCCTTAGAAGCTGGTGCCAGCTTTTTATTTATGTGTTTCTATGCTTTTGGTTCTTTCTTAAATGGAAGACTATTTTAGCTGCTAATTTGTAAATACTGTATGTAATTATGTGGCAGTCAGAATGAAATGGTAGAATTACATCTCGTCGTCTTTGATATGCCATATTTTCTCCTAGTAGTCAATTAAAAGCTGTGTCTCTGATAATGGCTGGGTGCATGGTTAACATGAACATAACATGAATTTTAACCAGATGGTGATATCAACAAATCTGGCCATGGGGGTGACATACACACATACAAAGGCTGGCAAGGGTCCACAAATGGTAATGAAGGGTTTCATAAATCATGTCCCCTGTGGGATGGTTCCTTTCTTTTAAAAAGCACAACACTATATTACTTTCCTCCACACGTATGGTTAGGTTTAGGCATCAAATCCATCTGGCTTTTAAGTTGAAAGGGTTGCAGAAGGTATAGTATTTGCAAAAGCTTATTGCATCCAAATAAAAACCTTCTGCAGCTGAACCTAAAAAAGACACAATAATTTTGTATCACACAGCAAAACTGGGTCACAGTGACACAACATGTAGGATAGGACAAAAAAGGGGGGAGACACTGTGACTGTGCAAACATCCACATGATAGTTGCAACACTCCATCGTGGTCCAAAGTCACCTTGTTAGACCTGTCTGAGGTCTGGGTGGAATTCCCATCAAAGTGTTGCCCCCCAAAAAATCACTCTCTAGTCTCTAAACAAAGTGACTGCCTATCAGTTGGACCCAGAAATAGTCTGCCATGTAACCCCACTTTGCCGTGTTTACATTTCAGTATTGTGAGCAACATGCAGTGCAAACAGAGCTGGAAGGAGGGTTGTGTTATTGTTGGACAGAGTAAAGCTGGCCATGTTTCCAGCGTTTCTGCTAATGTAAGGAACCCATCTGCTGGCTTCATCCTTTTGTGTGAGACATGCACACTTTGTTCACCTCAAAATGGTGAAATATTAGTTAACTATCACTATTTTGTTCTAATATGTGCTGTGACAATGTAGTGTCCACAGGTGTACACTTTATGTTCAGCTGATTAGTGTAAATGTAGAGCTTACTGCTAATGCTATAACTATGCTATGCTATCCCTGGCAAAATAATGCCTCTTGTTTGTTAGCTGACATAAAAACCATCTATAAATAGAGGGACAAATAATAGTGTCTACACATGCTGTCCACAGGACTGGTCGCCCAGTTCTGCTGCACAGGTCTTCAGTAATCTTGGGCACACTTTGTCCAGACCTGCTGCTTGCCTGGGCCGGAGCTTCCTCAGCTGCCCTCTGACCTGGTCCGTGGAGATGTGAGGCAGAGATTGTGGAAGAGGAGCTCCAAACTCCTACTGGGACCCCAGTAATACACACAAGTGTGAAGTAGATCTGATGCACATGTGTTGAGAAAGGTTTGAAACAGTTCACACACCTCCACTATCAGCCTTCTGCTAATAGTTTGTAGTAGGTGTAGTAGTAGTGTAAACTGATGCATCTACTATGATTCAACAACTAAAGGGTCTCTGGTCCCTGGGAAATGTGTTTACAGATAATGTAATGTTGTGGGTTTCCCTTTCTGTATAAATACATAAGCATAAAATGTTATTTTCTCTATCTAGCACAGTCTCTTCTTCTCTTTTTTTTTTTCTTCTTCTTCTTCCTCTCCTCTTTAGGGCAGCAGTGGCTCAGTGGTATAGCAGGGTTGTCCAGTAACCAGAAGGTTGGTGGTTCAACCCCAACTCCTCCCTAGTCACTGTTGTGTGTCCTTGGGCAAGACACTTTACCTGCATAGCCTCAAGTGTACTCACTGGTGTGTGGTGCTTTTTGTTGGGCTGCCTTAAGCAATTTCCCCATTGTGGGACTAACAAAGGTTTCAAATTTAATTTAATTTAATTTAAAATTTTCCCCATCCACTCTGACACAAGAGAACATCAGACTTTGTCTGTGGCTCAGATCCACTGAGAAAAGTCACACAGAGCCTCTAAAGTGAGGCTTGGACGTGACTGCACCACCGTAGTCTGTGGTTAACACCTAGTGTTTTGTAGTCAACAGTTGATTATAATGTGACCACACTTGAAGCAGCAATTTGGTAACAATTAGAAGCCAAACCCATAATGGCGGTGTGATCGTTTGACTAGAAGGAGGTCTTTCCTCCATGCTTTGCTGCAGTGACGTATCCCCACAATTGGCTAGATATCACATTGCAGCAAGAGCGGTACATGTCTATGCCCAGTATGTGACAGCTGTGTAAACTCACGTTCACAGCATGCACACATACATACACACAATCTTTGTTATTTCACAAAAGGCTTTCATCCATGAGCACCTTCTGTAAACAGTTTCAGTACTACTTTTGTCAGGACATGTTTGCTGGTTTCTAAATACAAGGAGACGTGCACAGTGCCAACGACGGTTGAATTGTTCTCTCACACAATCACTGTGAGGAAAATCTCAATGAAAACAGTGATTTTAGTTGTGGCAGCAGCACTAAATTGACATTTCATTTCTTGTGTATTCAGCATGGTGTAGCAAAAGGGAATATGACAGAGACCATATGTAACTAGGTCCCATATAATCATTGTTATATTTACATAAAATAAAATATTGTGAGGTTTCCAGTATTTTCCTGTATTCAGCTTTGAGTTTGGGGACTCTACCCCACTTTTCTTCTTCTGTAGTGCCCCCTATAAAGTCATGGCAATCCTTCCACCTCTCCCCTTTTGTACAATTCTCCCGTGGAAGAGGTGGGTGCCTCATATTCTGTCATATATTCACATTGGTTATGATTGCCTCTCTGTTAATTTGCTTATAGTTCCTTGTGGATTGTTAAAGGCGTTTTACTTTTTCATACGAAAGATACAACATTAACATACTGGTGCTTAAATATGATGTTTTATAAAGTGTTAGCTGGTAGCCTGAGAGCCGCAACGAGTTAAGCTAATCTCCATTTTACCGCTTTATGTGTATTTATGAGCTGGAGCTGGCTGCTAATTGTACATTGTTGTCATTTGTTGCTGTAAGCTGTCAAAATAAATGGAGTCTGTCCACAAGAGTGTGTGAGCCCTCATCAAACACAGCGCAGAGCCATCACTTACACATAGACTGTAAGTGAATAGAATAGAATAGAATAGAATAGGAAAAAATTGTAAAAAAAAAGTGTGCAATTTGTAATGAAAATATAAATATTAAACAAGCAATTTGAGATGAAGATAAAAGAACAAAACAAATGTGTGCAATTTGACAGTTAAAACCTAACTTTGTGCAAAATCTGTCAGCTACAGCAATCAGTCAGTGTTATCTATGGCACGGAGATGAGGTATTATACAGTCTTAGTATGAACAAGTATGGCTTCTGGTAACATCACCTACAGGTCTCTGAAGAGTTGTTTTGAATCTGTGTAGTGGCCATGTTAGCAACGTGTGAGGCTGCTTCATCTTGTTTTCCCCCCTGTGTGATTGCATGCCCTGCCGTAATCATTGTCACCTGTGTCCTGTTACCCTCACTGTGTGTATTTAAGTCTTGTGCTTCCCCTTTGTCGGTTCATCTGTGTTGTTCTTCATGTCTGTTTCTCAGCCTGTGTTTTGGTCTGCTGGGGTTTTCCTTCTGTTCTTGTCTTTAAGTTTGTTTCAGTTTTGCTGTTTTACATTAACATTTCTTAAATCTTACAGAATTAAGATTTAAGAAAAGAACAGCTGCTTGGATTGTTACATGAACAGAAAAAACTAAAGTAAAGAAAATATAATTGCTAAATTTAAACGACTAAATTAGAAAAAATAGACAGGAATCCATAAATATTGATATAGGGCTTTTTTAAGTAAATATTCATAGCTTTCATAATACTATAAATGAGCACACACGCATACCTTTATTCTGCACTACATGCCAAAACACTCACACATCTGTCACCATACTCAACCAGCTTCATTGCGTCACCTACAGTAGTGTACTGTGCTGAGTTACTGTTAATACACAATAACTATCCTTAACAGCTGCACTAGTAATCTATATTGTGGCATCAGTTTGTGAGACCGCAGTGCTCAATACCGCTCTCTAGTGCATCCCATTCTAGGACCCCGTTCACACTTGTAATAAATCCAGCTAGAGTGGGAATCAGGCCGTATCTCAGTCTGAACAGCGCAAATCTGGTCATATCTGGATTGATTTTAATCCAGCTAGATCCACCTTGCTGAAATCTGGATAAGGTCTGAAAACAAATGTGGCTAGCGGATCCCTCTAGCGATGTTATACTTCCTGGTTCACAAGGGACGGTATCCGGGTCATGTACAAAAGCAGTGAGTAAACATCCGTCCTCTAGACTGCATTAAGATGTTCTACCTTTACATCTAAAAACTAACTTAAAGCTGCACATGTTGTCTATTACCTAACAAAAACTCATATATGATTCAAATTTATAACTCTTCTCTCTCTATCCCTCCATTTTCCTATCTACCTCTTCCTTAACATGGACTCTCCCAGGTCCAGCCTGGCTTTGTGGCTGCTCAGATAAAACACAGAGAGTCCCTTTCAGTGCTTATCAGAGCAGCCTGAGCTCTATCTGCTGCAGCTAAAGCTGAGGAAAAAAATAGATGCTTATCTCCGCCTCTGTGTTAACATGAAGGACTCAGCTACCTTGACACAAATCAAACTGTCAAACACAATCAGTCAGCACTGAGACAAAAGACATTTACATTTCATATTAGCTGATGTGAAAAGTGTCACTGCAAACTGGGGGTGGGTGATACAAACGTAAGTACCACCCCCCCTCTTTTCCATGCACTTCTCTCTCCTACTGTAAGGCTGCTATTCCAGGAAACCCTTCACAGGTTATATCAAAGAGTTGGAATAAACCATAACACGAAAAACAATGGAAATAGGTTCAGCTGTTATCAGCCTACATTTAATAATGACACTGACATCAGAGGACATCACATTTCATGGAGCAGGTTTAGTAAAAGCCTGAAATGAGGGAAACTTTAGATTTACTACTTCCATAAGGAGGGTACATCAAACCTGAGTAAGACTAGTGAGTTAAGCCCATTTTAAAAACTCAGGTAACTTCATACTTGTTGGAGTTTGTTACCATGGTAACTTAAATGATCACCTTGTCAAGAGTAGGTTGTCTTCAATAGACCCCATGTTTCTCTGTCTCCATCTGGATTCTTCTTCTTCTTCTTAACCAAGTCCAAATCCAACATGTTTTTTTTTGTTCATTTATCATAAACCCACAGAATGGCATTGTTACATAGGAGGACATTTATGTGTAATAATACTTTTTTAAATGTCAAATGTTATTAAAGCAACCTTATTATTATGCTTAACATATAAAAATATATGTTCAAATTTTCTCAGCTCTAAGTTCACATTTAAATTCAGAGTTTGAAAATGTAATGGGCCCCAGCTGTGTCAGAATGCATATTAAGATTAAGAAACCTTTATTAGTCCCACAATGGGGAAATTGCATATGCACCATAACAACAAGAAGAAGTTTATGGATTTGTGATATATGTATTCTCATCCACATCTACATGTTTAATCATGTGCTGAAAATAGTGACTCACCCATTGACTGCTGGGATAGACACCCCCCCCCCCCAACAATCCTGTGTAGAAAAAACATGGGTTAAGGAAATGGGAGGATAGGAGGATGGAAAATAGCTGCACTCTGGAACTTGTGCTGCTTCATTATTTATTGGAAAATTCCAAATTCCACTTCATTGATGAAACCACTTTTGTTTCTCAAGCACATATCCTGATAATCGTGGTCACAATCTTACCCTCCCATGTTAGTGCTGACAGAAATGCTGTCATTTTCTTCAACATTATCCACTTTGTACAGTGGTGCAAAATGCATAAGTGTGTGTGTTGTTCCCACATCCATCTCAGCATCAGTGTTCTCTCCATCCATCCCATCCTCATTTGTCTGTTTACTGCCTCACTGACCTTTCTTACAGGTGAGCCTCCATCAGTGCTCCATCAATAATCTCTCCCCTCTCTCTCTTTACTAGCACCTCATGACGATCGGCCTCTTATTTTGAAGAGACTTCCTATTAAGAAATCAATCCCATCTACATGCAGCCTACTAGCACTACAGCAGCCTCCCTTTGAGATCAACATGGAGGCCAACTCCCATAAATCAACATAGTTGAGATATTTGTGGCCAGCTTGGGGAAAGATTTATGCCGACTGAATATTGGAGAGCGTCTATCAGGCTCTGGCAGAAGGGGCTGAGGGCTGCTGGGGGGCAGGGAGGTGAAGGTAACCAGGAGGAGAGTACAGGGGATGGAGGATGGGGTGAGTAAGGAGGGTCTTTGTCATCAGGCAGAAAGAGGATGTAAAAGGGAAGACATTTCACATACCCACAGCAGGCCCGAGGGGTAGTCAGCTGTGAAGTGCCAGGGAGGTGCAGCAGGGAGAGAGATGGATGAGAAGAAGGTTGCAGAAGGGTAAAAAGGCGGTGCCAGGTTGTAACAGAGAGCCATGAATTAGCTCTTGCTGTCATATATGGATAACCGGAGAACAACCTCACACATATCATCCAGCTGTCAGACCCAAGACATCATCAAGGATGCTCCTTCACTAAATTCTCAGATACAGACGCTTCTGTGCACCTGATCTCATTTACTGTCCACAGGCCAAAGTACGTCCCAATAGGATGAAGTTTTCCTTTGCTGTACGTATGAGCTTATATAAAGATGACTGGTTAGCTAGAGGCTAAGGCGATGTCCACACACATCTATACACACAATGTTGGTTTTACACCAGAAATTTTTAAGAGCATCCTTCATCCAGTGTAGCGTCAAGGCTAAAGCCTTTTACTTTGCAAACATAGCACTCTTCAATGTTACCTCTAGAATAAACATGTGCGTGTATCAAAATGGAAAAATGGCAACAATAGAAAACAACAAAGATGCCAGGGACAGCCAGTAAAGAAATCAATATTCATTTTCTTATTGTTTGTAGCATCTAGTTAGTGCTTTGTTGCTGTTACATTAATTTTGGAATATGTATTGATTGACTATTTTAATAAAAATTTTCTCATCTGTGCATAAACATTGACAAACATTTGATACATTCCAGATTTTCCATTCAGCCAGTATGCTTTTGTCAGTTTTGCTTCAAAAGTTTTCTTTGGTTTTCTGTTTTACTTTTTCTCTGTACCATCTCTGCTGCATGGCAGTTTCATAAGTATCATATTTAACGTTGGTTTTCCATTGTTTCAGCCTTGTTAATTGAACTTCCTGTTTTATTTTGGTAATTGATTTTCTGTGATGTGTCCAAACACACCCACGCATTCATTGCTCCCTATAGGGAGTCAACAGTAGAATCTCTACATGGGGAGTTCGTGGTAGGGGACTATAGTGAGGTCATCCACACTTTCAGACACTAATTACATCATTTTCTCAATGCTCTTACTCACTGCTGTCGCACAATTAAAACGTGCCACATCACTGCCCGATTAATTAAGTATAATGGACAGTGCTAATGTAGTGACCATCACCACTTTTCACATAGAATATGTTGGGTGCACTATAGGGCTTAATGATTCTGATTACACATTTGGAAAGCACTACAAAATGGCAAATAATATGTATTGGACTACATAGTGAGTATGGGGTGATTACACAGGCTCTGTCTCAGACCCCATTTACACATAGTATTTTGAAAAAACGAACATTTTCCTAAATAAATTGATCATTGTCTCTGTGTGGACCTGTGATAGACTAGCAACTTGTCCAGTGTGTACCCTGCTTGTGGGATAGCCAATTACCGTATTTTCCGTATACGTTGCACCAGCCAAATGAATTAAGATAAGATAAGATAAGATAAAACTTTATTAATCCCGAAGGAAATTCTTGTGCCAGAGGTATCAAGTTACATTAAATGCACTTAAGTACAGAGTATAAGAGTATAAGTGTCACTATAATCCAAATAAAAGAGTACAGTACGCAGTATGAGCACAATATATGATACATGGATACAGATATGGAGATATAAGGTGCTAAGTAAACATAAATATAGACCAGTGGAGGGAATGACAGTGATGCCTGACATGATTATCTAGCTCTTCTCCCTACAGAAAGGGGAGGAGTTATACAGTCTGATGGCCACTGGCAGGAAGGACCTCCTGTGGCGTTCTGTGCTGCTCCTCGGTAGTCTCAGTCTACCGCTGAATGTGCTCCTCTTAGTTTAAGTGGTGCGGCTGCAGGACATTAAGAGTGAGGCGCGCATTTCAACAAATCCTCACATGAAGAAATGATTAGCTTCACCACACAGAAATTTCTATAAACATCCTGTAAATGAGTCAAAGGCAGACTACTGTGCGCACTTATATAGCTGTCTGGAATTAGCGACATATCGACTACACACGTCACCTGTGCTGGTGGAAGAGGTGGAAGAGAACCGTCAGGAGAGGGAAAGAACAGCTACCATAATGGGACGTCAGGACACAAGGCTAACTAATTGTACTATTGTTTTAGTGTAATTTTTTCATATATAAGTCGCAGCTGAGTATAAGTCGCATACCCAGCCAGAGGATGAAGTAAAGTGCGACTTATAGTCCTGAAAATTCGGTAGGCAAGAGTACTGACAGCAGACTAGACAATACACTGACCCATTATCCAAGTGGTACTATGCTACTAAGTTAGCTTCCTAACAGATATCTTCTGTGTTTTTCTACACATTCTACTGTCTTTTCTTTTCTTTTAAATGAACAGTTTCAAATTTCTGTGTTGCATTTGCAAGGTGCCAGCACACTTTCCTGTGTCAGGGCGTGTACTGAATGGGACACATTACAACACAGCTCTCAGACAGGTCTGTGGAGATAGTCCAGGAAACAGACTCTGAGGTATTGTTCTGGCAGGGCAGACATGGCGCATACAGACAAAAGACCAAACAACTATCTCAGCTTTATGTCTCAAAAGCCTATAAAATGTCACCCTGATATGTGTCCTGTGGCTTTTATGTCTGAGATGAATCTAAAGAAACCTCCAGTGTCAGGTGTCCAACCTACATACAAGAACAATACCTGAAAACAGTGCTCGTGTTTGTCGTGGTTTCAATCAAACATGGAGCCAGAATCATGTCACTGTGTCACCTTTATGAAAGGGAAGGGTAGTGCAGCAGTACCAGGAGAACAATACTGCATGCATGAATGGGGAGCCTATATGAGCAATGGATAGTCCTCTGTATAAAGAGATTTCCCAGCCACAAACATCTAGGAACGGTCGTATTTATGAGGCAACGACAGCTTGAGGAACAAACCGGGGACAGAATCATATTTAGAAATATAAAATTAAACTTCTTTTTAGCTGACCCTATATGTTTGACTTAATCTTTCAGTATTCACTGGAGAGCACACTCATCACCAGGCACCCAGCAATTCCATATGCTGCAGTGCTCTATCTAATTACTACTGCAGAGAGGTGCACAAAAAGATTCAGTCCAGGACGAGCAGTGAATAAATGCAGCAGGGACACGTAACAACATGATTCATTTTCAAAAGAAAAATAAGACAAAGGTAGAACTTCTCATGTTTCCCTTAGTGATAGCAAACAGAGGCCATCAGAGCCAGAGATTAGAATTAAATTTGTAATTTATTTTTGTGGGCAATATTCTGTTGTTGTTCACTTCAGCCTGTTTCATCAGCCAGCGGTGTCAGGGTCATCTGTTTCTGTAAACCTTGGGTGGTCTTTTAAACTCATTTTTTAACAACATTCTAAATGCTTTTCTTTCTTCTTCTGCTTCTTTCTTTACAAGGTCTCCATCATAGTTGCAGCAGCCTGTTAGTCCGGATTACTACCAGTTGATTCTGGCAATGAGGAGAAGTGCAAGAGGAGGATATATGTACATGCTGACATGCAAGCAAGCAGTTTGCTATCAGACTTAGACTTAGACCCTGCTAACATGTGGACAGCTGAAGCCTCCCATACCAACTCAACTTCAGTCTTCATACTTAGATTAGGATTCAGATTACTCCCTACTCAGATTAATCCCTAATGGAAATTCCTTTCAACAGTCTAAACATATGAGAGAATTAAATACGTATAATACAGACTGAGTGACATCAGTCATTTATCCATATTAATTTACAGTGTCTGGTTTAGACAAGCTAATAAGATAAAAAAGCCCAGTGGATTCTGGAAGTTGAAGTTTTTTTTGCATGAGGGATACTATGGCCCTGAATCTCCGATAACATATTTTGTTTAATTTTAATCTTTCTCCTCCACAGACTCCTGTTTCCCAACCTGTGGTCTGAGGTCCTCCCGGGGGCCTAATGGGGGAACACCATACATACACCATTACTTTTTTTAAACATACATATGACTAAAATGTAAGAACCAAAAGGAAAACTGATTGATGGTAATTTTGGATAATATAGATGTAAAACCTTTAGGTTTGTTAATACATGCTGTAGGTGAATAACATCTGGCTGATGAAACTGACTGTAAATTCAGTCAAAAACCAATTACACATTCAAAATATATATATATATATATATATATATATATATAAATTCAGATGTAACAACCAACATTTGCAATTACAGTTACATTCGTTTACTGTAGTAAAAATCTTGCATGAAGTTAATTCCGCACACTGCTGACAGGGATGTGTGCTTCTCTTTCATGTCGCTGTCCAAGTCCCAGACAATCAGCAGGACCTGACACATGCAACACTCATAACCTGTAACATGAGTTTCTCTCATACACCTTGTATTTACACTGTAAACTCTGCACATAGCTGCAGTATGCGAAAGAAAAGAGTCGGTCTTCTGACAAGGTTAGAGATTCTTATCCTCCAGTGCTGTTGACCTCAAACTGACCTGCAACAACAACAAAAAAGTAGACAGAGAATCGGACTAAACAAAGTTCCAGTGAGGACTGCTGTGAAAGGTGGAGACAAAGAAGGGGAAATGGTAAAAATCATGAAGATAATGAGACAGGCAGAGGGGGAAAAAAAGTAGGTGGGGGTCGCCAGAGAGGGAAAGTCTGCCTTTGAACCTTTCAAGGTCAGCTCCTTTCATCTCTGTATTGAGCCACTGCAGTAGGTGTGTACGAGTTCCAAACACCCTTCCACTCCTTCGGTCAAGCATGCAGAGAGGGGGGGGCAAGTCCCAGGTTGGAAAGCGGGCTTGTTGATGCCCTGAGGCATACAGTCTCCTTCACTGCTGCGTCTAACAGACAAGGGCCCTGCATTAATCATGTGCAATATGATAGTTCCAGCCCTCCTCCCCTCCTCCTGCTTTTTGGCCCCTAGACAGACTGTGACAGAGGGGCCTCTCTCTGCAGCAGTTACAGAGCACACCTGTACTGGCTGAGGGTGGAGACAGGGTTCAAACTCAGTGTGCATAGCCAAAGGAAAAGGCGCGGGGATGAGAGGAGAAGCTGCTAACGCTGACTGAAAGCTGCAGTGAACTGTGTTGTCTCGCCACTGGCTACTCTGCTACTTAGCCTAGCTGACCTTCCAAGTTCAAACCAGTCATACTAGCCTGCAGCTACGCTAAGATTAACTAGTCTAATGACCTTCCAAGATCATGGATGAATGAGTAAAAAGCCAAAGGCTTTCATGTGCTGGTGGAGCTCTGATTCAGGCCATATCTGAAGATCCGATGGGTTTGCTTGTTAGTGACTGATAGAAAACAATTAACTTTGGCAAAGTGAAACTATGGTCACATTAATGAAAGAAAAACATTGTTCAGGCACTCAGAGCTAATCAAGGATAGAGAATTTGTGCCACCTTTTTTCATTTTTTTTGTTTTTGTCACAAGACACTTAAGAGAATCCTAATCTAATTGTTATCAAACCTGAAGCTAACTGTATCAGCTCCTGTGTTAAAGTCCAAGGTTCTGCTGACACATACATCCACCCCCATCTCATCCCCAAAACATTGTGAATCAACCAGTTTACAATCAGCAGCCACCTGATTTATGCATATATTCAAGTTTTAATATATGATGTAAAATAAACAAGCCAGGATGCATCCATGATTTCATGTTGTTTACACCAACTTCTTAGCTGACCATCTGAATGCGTCAGCACAAATGGACACTCATCAGACCAGTTTCTACAATCTTCTATTGTCCAATGCTGGTGAGTCTGTGTGAATTGTAGACTCCGTTTGCTGTTCTTATCTGACAGAAGTGACACTTGGTGTGCTCTGCTGCTGTTGTCCATTTGCTTTAAAGCAGGGTCCACCCGGAGAATTGGCTGATGTTTTTAGCGTTTTATAGCTTACACAGATGATTCATATTCTTCGTTTTAATGCCAAACTGCTGAACTAATCGGTTGCTATCGGACTGTGAAGACAAGTTGCACTAATTTAACAAAAAGGGCATCAGAATGAAATCTCCTACCCTACCTTCTGCAGACCTTGGCTAGAACCAGTGCTTGTTTGAGTTCCTGTTGTCTTTCTATCAGCTCCAACCAGTCTGACCATTCTCCTCTGACCTCTGACATCAACAGAGATCTGCTGCTCACTAGATATTCTCATTACAACTATGCTTGTGTGTAAAAATCCCAGCAGATCAGCAGTTTCTGAAACACTCAGACCAACAACCACGCCATATTTCAGCAGGTCATCTTCACCATGTCTACATAAAGAAATGCACTGAGCCTCTGCCCTCTGATTGGCTGATTCAATTTTGTGTTAACGAGCATTTTGTGAAACTAATAAATAATGTGCAGTAATCTGTGATGCGCTCGGTGCGTCTTCATGTCCCTGACAGTGCCGGAGAACATTTGATTTCAGCACCCTTGACTTTGCCTGTGTGTCTGTGTGTGGGTGCAGTGAGACTGTCCTCCTGTCCATAACTTTCCTCATTCACTTGTCAAGTGTCTGTTGAAAGGCATCAGAGGAGCGATGAGTGGGTGAGCCGACACGTGTCCACCACTGTTAAAGCCGGTCAACTTACCACAGCCACTCTTCAAGCCTACTTACAGCACACTCTGTCCAACACTGATACTGCACTACATCGCCTACACACGGACACACAAAAACACACACAGACATTCAGCTTTAACAAACAGCGAATACACTGCTCCGCATTCTGCATGCACAGACGCAGCTTACTTCAACACAAACAGGCATCATCCATGAGAGTGGAGGAAAGGCAAGAGAACTGGACAACACACAACACACATGAATAATGAGATAACTAGGAGACCACACAACTCTGCACATAAATAATTCTCCACACAACAAAGGCATAGGGGCCCCTACAACAGACCCCAAGGTCAGAGTCCACTGTGTGTGTGTGTGTGTGTGTGTGTGTGTGTGTGTGCACTCTAGCTCTCTCTACATCCAGGCAGTATCTGCAGCACACAAGCACTTTGTCCAGGACACGTGAGCCACTCGAGCAGACAGGATTGTCAGTCTGTGCTTCTGAACCACATTATTGGTCATAAAAGGAGGGAAGCAAGTCAAATGCATGGTGTAGTATTACACTTAAGTACTGTGTGACTATGACAACAAAAGAGTTATGATGCATGTAGCAATGTGTTAATAAGCTTTAGTGTATTTCTCTAGAATGGGGGTGCTATTGTTTCTGTTAAATACCTCAGAAATGCTGAAGATACCTTCCATAGGATGGGATTAGTTGAGCTGCAGCAGGTGCTGCTGATCATTAGTCCTTGATGAATTGATCATCAGCAGGTGTGCAGTGGAAACATTCAAGACAGCAGTCAGTCTTCACAGGAGTGGACGTCTCAGTAAGTTCAGCCCAAGATCAGAGAACTACAAAAACACCCAGGAGCTACATGTCAGAGCCTACAGACCTCACTGAGCATGCTCAGTGTTAATGTGACAGCACAATTAGAAGAAGACTGAACAAGTACAGTTTGTTTGAAGGGTTACCAGGAGAAAGACTCTTCTGTCTAAAAGCAGGACTGAGGTTCACTGAACAAAGAACAACACTTGTGGAGCAATGTCCTATGGACACATGAGACCAAAAGTGGACTTGTTTGGTCTTAATGTTCACCACCATGTCTGCTGAAAACCAAACACAGCATTTCAGCAGAAACAGTGGTGGAGGACTGATGATTTGAACATGTTTCACAGCCACACCATTGTGTGAAAGGATGGTGTAAAGCTCAATAGAAAACAACTGACATGAGATGTACCTCTGATCATACGGTGTTAATAGTGTAAAAGTAACTCTCAATTGTCAAATTGATGTAAGTTCCAACTTACTCTTCTTCTCATCCAAACGTTAAAGTGTTTTTTTAAAACAATTCCTGCATATATGATCATTCTCATACAGAATTACCCCCAAAACACTTGATTTTAGAAATCCTCATATTGCACATTATGTGAGATGTCATTATACTGTATCTTGAACTGATTAGAGAGGAAACCAGTTTCTGCACAGGGGAACTTTGGCTGCTGCTTTCCGGGAGGACAACATCAGCTAACATCAGCTGCACATATAATAGGCTAATGTAGGCAGAGTGAGGGCACAGATCTAAGAATTCACTTTAATCCTATTGGTTTCAGCATGAATCATCAGTGCAACAAAATAGCACAGACATTAAATGTGAGCTCTCTTCATTTGTGTCATATTAAGGTTGCTTCAGCTTCATGAACTGGGACCTGCGTGCGTGCCTCAATCTAACATTTGCATGAATACTCATTATGAGAAACGGTGACCCCATTTTATGTTCGTACCTCAATTATCGTATCAATTAGTCAGTGAGGCGTATGACCTGTTACTGATCCTAAGAGGACTTACTTAATGGTGCTTAACAAAATGTGTGGAAATGGGCACAGTGGAATAATTCCATGGATGATTAAGATGGAGCAGGTGTATATTCATCATGTTTGAAACCAGACCATTACTCTACGTGCTGGGCAGCTGTTTAACTCATGGATGTTACTTTACCTGACTTCCTGTGCCATTTCTTTGGGTGTAATTTTTCAGCACAGGAAAACCAAGGGGTGCATAAAGGTCATTGTAAATAAAGAAAAAGAGGAAGAATTCTGTCTTAAACCATAATTAACAAAAGAATGTGGCACTGTTCTCTCCTGTACATAGCTGGGATAAGCTCCAGCCCCCCGCGACCCTGCACTGTGGGACAAAGCTGGTTCGTTTATTGTTGTTTTAACCTTAAACACCAAAATCCAATTCTGGTAAATTTGAAAACCTCAAATCCCTAAAATGTTTACTGCACAAAAACTGTAAATAAATTAAAAGAAAACATTTTCTGTCAACAGCTGGAATGTGGGCAGCCCCTCTTTTCTAAACTTTTTTTATGTTACATGGTGTCAGATTCACCTAAGTAGCATCAGCGCTATGAAGGGAATTTAAAAAACACTGCGGCTGCATCCACGTCTTGGTAATTGTACTAATCAGCCAGCACAGGTATTGTGCAGCAGCAAACTAGCATTTCAAAGTTAGCGTAACCCTGACTGATTCCATTCTCCACGGTGTTCTTCGTCGTGTTTCTGCGCTCTCTGTGCAGCCATGTGACTGTGAACCCTGGATGTGCTGAGACTGACTGAGTCACTGAGCGAGTGGCTGCATAATTAAAATGACAGGAGAATTCGTCAGATTCCACCCCCCCCCCCCCCCCCCCCCCCCCCGCCCCCCACCACCCCATCCCCCACCCCCGGTATTAGCTGTGATAGCAGGCCACTCCGGGCACTGCAGAGTGGGCCCCGGCTCCTTTATGGAGCATTTGAAGGACGGGGACCGGCAGTCTCTAGGGCACTGTGGAAGAAATCGATGAGTCTCCACGAGGCAGTCATTAGCTGTTGCTGCTGAGATGGAGGGAGGAGTCACATGACTATACTCAAGAGCACAATATCATGACTGACCTGCAGCAAGTCAGTTCACTGTGTCACTTACTGTATCTGTGTCACATGGTTTCTGTCACTTCCTCACCCCTTTAGGTGACTAGTACTAGGTCCTGAGTCCGAGGGAGATGTGAAAGTAATTCTATCGTCCCAGAATCACCAAACTATAATTCAGACCCAAAATAAATACATTTCTCCGAGACTTGATTGGGTCTCAGCGGCACAAACGTCCCAGCTAACTCAACTTTTGATGCTAAACAATAGTCGCTAGCTGTGTAAATATCTAATTTTAGCATAATGAAATTAAAATACAGTGTGTAACATTAGCTAACATAGTGTCGTACACATAAGCACACACACAGATGCATTCAGTCCAGCCATTCAGTGGCCGTATCTCTCCTGATGCACTGATATGTACAGCACCATGCCCTGAAAGAAACAACAGCAAACTGAGCTGACAACCAAATTCTTAACCTCAATATAACATCAAGGTAACAGGTCAGTTCAGTGAGTCAACTCCTTTATCTGTGTTGCATTGTTTTTGTCACTGCCTTGCCCCTATAGCAGACTAGTGTTGGATCCTGAGTCTATTGATTCCAATGGAAGAAGTGTTTCCTTCAGTCAATAAATTGGCTGTACATTGCGACAGCTAGCTACTACACATCAGCCGATGGATGCCGAGGGAACTGTTTGGACCATAGTGCCTGTGGCTCTTAGTTAAGCAGACACACACCATGACCTAGGAACCTTTTAAACAGCGTGTGAAATAGCGGTGTAGATAAGAACATAAGGTGCAAGATCTAATCAGCAATCCTTGCATAACATTCTGTTATAATTTTAGAACAGCATGATGTGTATCAAACCAGCAGTGGGAGTATTCAGGTCTTAGAAGGATCCATACTGCAGCCCAGACACTCAAAGCTTTGAAGATCAAACAGTGCTGACTGTCATGGACTTTCCTCTACAGTCACATGACTGAACACTGTGAACATACAGAGGCTTTGCAGGCTGACTCCTCAAGGTTTCACATTGGTGTTAGTTTATGTAGTTCTTCAATAAGCCTGCAGTGCATTGCCCTGGGCCATGATGTTATCAAAGATCGCATCAATACACTGACAGACAGGTACGGATACATGTATGGAATGAAATGGTACATACTTCCATCCAGGAACAGCACTGAGAGTAAACCTTTCATATATATGGATATGTTATGTTTTATTTCAGGCTGGGACATTAATGCTGCCGAGACCCAGGCAAGCCTTCAGGATATAGATACAGGGATTTAAAAATACAAGTATGGGGTTTGAAAAATACTTTAAAGTATAAAAGTACAAAGTAACTACTTTAAAAAAATTTAAGGGCAAAACTAGGTGTAAATCACATCACTATAGCGACCGTGTATTGAGAGCCATCAGCAAATGAAGATATGATGACCAGCTGTAGGCCTAAATATTGTAATGCATGCAGGCATGTTTTTAAATACACTTTCTTTGAATGTAAGCATTAATAAGCTCAGCTGCTTAAGCAGCATGAATCTGTGAGGACTAACAACATTGACTTGGAACACTGGAGTAGCCTTCCCATTATGTTTTAATACTCAATATGCTCAATATACAATAACTACCAAATTTAGCCGCTAGGTTTGTTAGACAGTTTGATGCTGTGCGTGTGTGTGTGTGTGCGTCTTCCTTGTTTCTAGGCCTCTTTATTTGTGAAGATGTGTCACATACAAACCAATAGGATATCTGTGTGGTATATGTTATTACTCTACATTGAATTGTGTCTCGTGGATGGTGCAACGGTCCTCTCAGTCCTCTCATGCTGCCCGCAGCATTCAGCTCTCTGTCCCGTTTGTTGACATGGCCCAAAAACACATTTTATATTAACAGTAAGAGCTCTCACTTCTTCAATCACTCACGCGACACACACACTTTGTCTTTATTTGATGACTTGCTGTTTGTTAGCAGAATTGCTAATAACACCTTGGATTTTCAAGTTCACCGGTGTAAGTACACCACTGCACGCCATTTTGGATGTCTTTTGTTGTTACTAGTCTGGTTGTTGCTCTGCCCATGTCACATGGTTTATTTCTGGAAAAGGGACTGGAAAATCCAACTCAAATTACAGAAACCAGACTAATTCTTTGTATAGATCTAATATAAATTATATAAATTTTCTTTTATGGTGAGATGCAATAAGAGATCATAATGTTCCACTGCATGCATGACAGATATTTGTGCAACGGTTTCTGCAGCAGCAACACATCAGTTTGCCAGGCATGTCTTTGTTTAGCAGCACATGCTGCACACATACTGACACATACTGCGGAGCAGACAAAGGTGAGGAAATATTTATGAAGAACTATTGACTTTTCTTGCGAAAACACAAACACAGACACAAAGACTCCATGACAGTAACATCAAAGTGTGTTCACAGGACGGCTTAGTGTGACCGTCTTCAGAGGGGGATTACTGCACGCTGTGAGACTGACAGCAGGGGAACAAACCAGCTCCTGTCAAAACACCCATACTTTTAGCTGCAACGCATTGTTGTCTGTGTGAAGGTAATACCTGTCAGTCAGAAGATTTCAGTTGAGCCCGGCACACCTTGTGTTCTACCACACCAACATCCAAGCACATAGTGTTCTACACTGAATCATTGAGTATGTGACAGGAAGCCCTGTGTCCTCACTTACATAAACATGATTAAAACAGTGTATGCATTATTACAATCACCTACAACAGGTACAGAAAGTATTCAGACCCCTTGAAAGTTTCACTCTTTGTTATATTGCAGCCATTTGCTAAAAGCATTTAAGTTCCTTTTTTCCTCATTAATGTACACACAGCACCCATACTGACAGAAAAACACAGAGTTGTTGTCATGTTTGCAGATGTATTAAAAAGAAAAAGTGAAATACGCCATGGTCCTAAGTATCAGAGCCTTTGCTGTGACTCTTTAGCTGTGTCCCAATTCAGGGTCTGCATCCTTCGCAGTGCGCATTTTAAGGCCGCTTACGTCACAAAGCTGCGCGAAGGCTGTCCCAATTCGCCAAAAGTCGAAGGGTCCTTCAAATGCGTCCTCCTTTTGCCTGAATTTGGAGGATGCATCGCTACCATCCTTCGTGGCCTTAAATATCCCACAATGCTTTGCGGGCCTACTTTTTGTCCAATAGTACAATGACGGACCAAGCGAGCGGCAGCGGCAGGAGTGCCGAATTCACATTTAAATGTAAGTAAAGAGCAGTAGTTCGAGAGTTTTAAAATGCTAGTAGTGACAGCGGCATTAAAAAATGAGTTTTATATTTACAAACATGACGTCCTGTTGATACGAGGCGCTGTAAACTAAACGTTTTGATTGGATGTTGTTTCTGGACTGTTTACTGTAGTATAGTATAAAGTATAGTTCACGTGAGGAGCAATATTATCGTTATTATATCAAACGGTCATTCTGCCTGTTGTCATTTTGTTGTAGGAGGAGCAGAGAGAAACAGAAGAAACCTGACAATTGATAACGGAGGAGATGAGACTGGAGAGGGAGAGAGAGAGAGAGAGAGAGAGAGAGAGAGAGGGAGAGAGAGAGAGAGAGAGAGGGAGAGAGAGGGAGAGAGAGAGAGAGAGAGAGAGAGAGGGGGAGAGAGATAGAGAGGGAGAGGGAGGGAGAGGGGGAGAGCAGAGAAAGAACGGACAGACCTCAGCTCATACAGAGGATGTGGACAGCAGTGATTTTATGTTCTGTGTTATTTAAATGTTACTTATTAAATTGTATATTAAATCGTTCTTGTCTCTGTGTTCTTAAACTCTTCTAACCTTGTTACATCATGTGTTTCATTACCTATTTATAATTTAATAAACTTTTGAACAACTTCTCAGTGACAACAGTAAATCATTTATTGTTCTGTTATGTACAATATTTACAAAGACACAGTTTGAACATTTCTAACTATTTACCAGTGGGCATTATGAAAATGTGCAGTTTATTATTTATAAAAATCAGCAGAAAATACTATTCACAAAGAACATATATATAAATGTTTGGCTGAGCAGGAGTCCTTGGTGCTGCTGGACTGGATGATGCCACGATGAAGACCTTGGAGTCCTCTGGCTGTGAGTGGGACATCATCTGGGGGAGGGGGGTGTCTGTCTCCTCTGTCCACCACATCGTCCATCAGGGTTTGCAGAGCTGACGATCGGCGGCTGCCATGTTACTAAAGATGTTTTTAAAAAGGGCAAAAATAAAAATAATAACTTCCACAGAGCGGCTTCCAAAGCAGCTTAAAATACGAAAAGCTATAAAATATGTATCCTCACCCTCCAGAGGTGATGATGGTCAGTACACCTCCTCCAGGACAGACAGCTGGTCCTGCAGGGAGCCCCACTCTCCTCCACCCAGCAGTAATTCTCTGGTGCAGTGACAGACCTGATGCTTAATGACACATTAAAGCAGTGCTTTCAGGGTTATTTGCAGGGTTCTTACACATTTAGCTATTTAATTTAAAGTATTAAAATTACAAACAGACCCTGTATCAAGTCTTACAATTGAATAAAATATAAATTACATTTAATCATATTTGTCTATCTACTGGTTATATGGCTAGCGTTTGCTCAGTAACCGGTATATTAATTATGATCAATAATATGGTTAAACAGCAGCTTACCGTCACCTCCCCACTGCGCTCTCCCAGCCTGAAGAAAATGAGCCGTCACCGGTTTTGCTGCCGCTGGAGCCGCCTCTCCTCTTCCTCCAACAACAAATAAATATATTTAAAAATTCCAAATTTCTAAATCCACACTGTTGTCCCGCTTGTTGTGTAGTCCGTGTTGTGTCGCTGTCGCTGCTTTTGTTTTTCCCGGGGCAAAATTTATGACGTCGCGCCACAATCAGGAAGTGCTTTGAAGGCCAGACCGTCCCATTTACCAACGGTTGAGGATCCTCCGGAGGATCCTCAGGAGGACGCGGCCTCCTGAGACCGCGTAGGCTGCGTCCTCCGAAGGATGCAGACCCTGAAATGAGACACAGCTTTTCTGATCATCCTTCAGATGGTTCTACACCTTCATCTGAGTCCAGCTGTGTTTGATGATACTGAGTGGACTTGATTAGCAAAGACACACACCTGTCTGTATAAGACCTTACAGCTCACAGTGCATGTTAGAGCCAATGAGGATCATGAGGTCAAAGGAACTGCCTGAAGAGCTCAGAGACAGAATTGTGGCCAAGGTTACAAAATAATTCTGCTGCACTTAAGGTTCCTAAGAGCACAGTGGCCTCCACAATCCTCAAATGGAAGATGTTTGGTATGACCAGAACTCTTCCTAGAGCTATGTCCGGCCAAACTGAGCTATCAGGGGAGAAGAGCCTTGGTGAGAGAGGTAAAGAAGGAACCCAAAGATCCCTGTGGCTGAGCTCCAGAGATGCAGTCCATCACTGCAGCCCTCCACCAGTCAGGCTTTATGGCAGAGTGGCCCGACAGAAGCCTCTCCTCAGTGACACATGAAAGACACATTAATGTGGTGCTTGGTGAAACTAAATATTTAAACAAACAAAGTTTGATAAACAAATCTAAAAGATAAAGAAACCAAACAGCACATTTCACATTTATATGTACATTTTTGACATTTGGATTGCACATTTGATATTAGATTTAACATGTTAATTTGATAGTTGATGTGCCATGGATTAAACAGTTATATGTATTGCCATATTTTTACAAGAACAATAAAACATTTGTTTGACAAAAAATGCCAAGCTCATTCCTAAATGTTGTTTGGAGCTAAATGTGGCCGAACGTTAATGTTATTTTCTAAAACTACAACACAGTCTACTTCCTGTATTTACCTTGTTCCCAGTGCAGACACATTTGACCTGTTACAACTGTTTTTTCTGTCTTGTAGGCCTATTTCACTTCAGTCCCCTCAAATGTATCAGCGACTAATCTAGTGTTCTTGCTTGGTGTCATCACTGTGATGACACCAAGCAAGAACACTAGATTAAAAACCTGGAAAATACAATAAACACTGACTGTTTTTCTTTCACTAAAGATAAAGCCAGATAGCAGAGAAGAAAAGTAAATACCAATCATAGGTAATACAGCCAGTGTGCTGCTGGACCTTTACTCAGGGGTCCAAGGTTCAGGCCCCTCTGACTCGAGGAATTGTTGGGTTTTCACACGTAGTTATGTTTCATTTTTAATCAGCTGAGGTTAGTCATTAAAAACAGGGTAAGATAAGTTTTAAAAATACACTAATTTATAAGAAGATAAACCTTTCCCTACTGCTGTCATCATTTGTGGCTACCATCATTACGAGTCCCCACCCTCATGAACATATAGAGAAACTTCCACCTGATGTTACAGGGTGCATATACCTCGGCGACATGGTCCAACCTCCTCCAAGTGTGTGAAGGTCACTCTGGCTTTAGTCTCCAGGCTGCATTGTCATCCTAGTGCTATAGTGGCTTCTTATTTCTTTTGTCACAGACATAATGTGTAAAGTCCAGTCCCTAGTCCACACACCATCGAAAAAGCCTGACAACCAATAATCAGTGCATGAAGGTAACCACGACAGTTCCCTAAATAACTGCTTTTGTATTGGCTAAATAAAAATACTAAATAAAAAACCTTGAAATTGACAGAAATATAAGTACACAACATTCAGAAGAATATGTGTCAGGGTTTTGAGTCTGGGCTTTTATTTTGGTAGTTTATTTTCTGTTTGCATTAATTTGAGTTTTACTAGTTACTTCCTGTTTTATTTTGGTACTTGTCTTTCCCCTTGTGTTTCAGGCCTGGTGACTTCCCCTTCCTCATGTGTGCTCCCTTCCCCCTCCTGTGATTACCTGCTCCGCCCTAATGTGCTTCACCTGTGTCCTATTGTCTCCCCGCCCTCCTGTGTATAAAGTCTGTGTGTTTCCTCCCTCTTGTTGCCAGTTCGTTTTGTGAGTATTCCTAGCGACACAGCCGTCCGAGTTGCCTTTCCGCGCTTGTGATTTTCCCTTCGAGTTTTTTCAGTGAGTTTTGTATTTCCCTGCGAGTGACCTGTTTCTGGTTCTGACTACTGTTTTTTGCCTTTGCCCTTTTGATACCTTTGCCTCGCGGACTGAACTCTTGTGTGCCGATCATTGCTTTGGAATTAACTACTGTTTTTGCCTTTGCCCTGTTGATATCTTTGCCCCGTGGACTGAACTCCTGTGTACCGACCATTGCCTGCATTAAAACTGTGATTTGCCTTATACTTCCGGCTCCGCTGCATCTGTGTCCTCCATTTTGTATCGGCCCTGACATATGTAGTAGTAGTTACCTTCAAAGTATTTTAATATTCTAAAGCAAATGGTGCTTGAAAAAAAATGTCATAGAGAACAAAAATCCAAAAATAAGATATTATGATGTACTAATTGATGTTTTTTGCAGTGTAGAAGTACTCCAGCATTCTGTGGAAATTGATTTATGGTATAATGTTTCTGGGGAGCTCCATTCTGAGAGAAAACGGTAATATTTTCTTAATACAGTCAAAATACATGTCTTTTTTTAAATTCAATTATTAGTGCTCTTCTCGAACTTCTAATATCAGTCAATAGACTGCATTCAATCTGACAGCAGCTGACAGGATTGGCTAACTCAGTAGTGTCTCTTAAAAGTCATGTAGAAGTGTGTTATGATTGGTTAGAGGAGTTCTACAGGATGTTCTTCCATCTGAAGGTTAAAGATCATAAATACATCAGTACATGAATACATCCACCACCCACCAACCAGCTCAGGACCTTTACTTGACCCTTAATGCATAATAAAAGTACCTATCTTGCATGCCTGTTAGCAAAGCGTAGGTCAATTGTATTTATTTATTTTAGATCATTGTAAATTGATACAGTTTGTTCAAATACAACCTAAAGGGTTTTATTATATCTTAGTACGTATGATTCCACCTGGCAAGCCAAAACAAAGAACAGCGATAGTTGTGTTTCTGACTGCTGATGCTCCTGTGTGTGTGTGTGGATGTGTGTGTGTGTGTGTGTGTGTGTGGGCAGGAGCCATGCACTGCGGGCTGATGCTAGTGCTGAAACTGGATCTTGGCAGTACTCCAGGTGGATGGAGGCTGAGCGACGCCTCGGCGTGCTGAAATATTGATTCAGAAAGCTGAAGGCACCCGCGGGCCATGTGCTGCCTTTGGACAACACATGCAAAAGAGTGTAAGAGTTCAATCCCTGCAACTCCACAGCACACAGCAGAGGGTAGAAGGAAGGACTCACAGACCCTCTGACTTCATGTTTCCAAGTCACGTCTGGTGAGATGAACGCACGTGTCATTTGGCTATGCTAAGTCATTGTGCTAATGCAGAGGTAACTAGCAGTTATAACACTTAACGTAATAAGTTAATGAGTAGCTCTGGTCTTTCCCCATGCTTTCAGTCTTCTTGCTAAGCTAGGCTAACTACATCCTTCCTCCAGCTATATATTCCATACAGTACTTATTTTACAAACACACACACACACACAAAACCTTGTACAGCTATCTTTGTGAGGACATTCAGGATTGATATAACACGTTTCCTAGCCCCTGACTCTAACCTTTATCATCAGGACTAAGTCTCTAACCATAGCCATAGCCTAAATCTTGTCCTAACCTTCATCCTAAAACCAAGTCTTTACCTTCAAATAGTCATTTGAAAAGGTCTAAAAAAAAGTGAACACTGGCCAAAATGTGCTCACTTTACAAAAATGTCCTCACTTCAGTGCTCTAAAACTACATAGCTGCACACACACACACAAACATGGACAGTCCACCCAAAATTTGCCAGCAACTACCCATGAGAAGCTTTGGCTCCTCCCCACCCCAACCCTGTGTAATTGTGAATAAATACACTAAAGGATGAAGTGGGTGTAGTTAATGGATGATTTTTTTTCTTCCCTCTCATAATTCATATTTAGAGGCAGCAGGATCTGCTGTGAATGAAAGGTTAATTAGACAGTGTATCAGTGTTCGCATGCTTCTGTGCATACAGGCCACAGTCTTCATACTGTCTGTGTACACCCACAGACATGTTTAGACTAAGCATGTTTATGTGCATGTGTATGCTCAGGGTTTGATTGTTAAACATTAGGCCTTTTTCATCCTGGATGCAGATTGAATGTTCTCAGAGTCGCTGTGTTCTGTAATTACATGTTATCATATACAGTAAGTAAACTATGAGGAGAACCCAGATCTGTTTGAAAATACAAATCCTACAACAACAAAAAAATGATCAAATAGTTCAAATAAAGTAGTAATAGTTCAAACCTGTACTGGTAAAATCTGGGATTTTGAAAAAAGATTGTGAACAGCCTGCACAGCTCTGTTTAGCAATACAGGATGAGCCCAGGATGAGGCTGGAGCATAGACTGCATTTCAGTCATGAGAGACTCAGCGAACTGAATGAGAAATATTTATTAAGTACAAAGTTTGAATGAGCATTGGCGTCCTAGACCCCGTTGTGAAGACCACATCCGAAAAGGGGGGGAAAACACATGAGAGGCCGCTGGATCAGAAGATCCCCCCGGGGTCTAGACCTGGTGGTGGTGGAGAGTTGGAGGGCAGGAGATAGGAGGCCTGAACTGGCGTGGATCTGGTGGTGCTTGGGGTGGAGGAGGGTTGCCGGGTTCGATCAGAAGACAGCTGGAGAGGAGATGGAGACTTTTAAATTTCGTGCTAAGCTGTGATTGGTCAGGAGAGGGACGGAAAGCGACAGCTGATTGGTGAGGGAGGTGCTTTCTATTAAGCACCTGACTAAGAGAGGGGAAGAGAAGGGGAGCAGTGGAGTGAGGGATAGAAGGAGAGAGATTAGGAAGTGGATAGGGATAAATGGTGAATGATGGGAAACAGAGTCTTCCTGATTGAACTTACGCTAAGAGCTACATTTGAAATTGAAGCTTTTGTGTAGCTTGGCCAGCCACCCTAAATATTTTCCTGTTTTATAAATGATCAGTCTGGTCTGGTGGATTTAATTTTATTGATATTTATATAGCACCTTTTACAATCATAACTGTCTCTAGGTGCTTTACAGAAACCCAGAGCCTGACCCCCCCCCCGAGCAAGCAGACATTTCTGGGGGTAGTACCAACAGATGCATAATGACAGGATTCCATGCACACATTTGAATAGACATACAAGCAGAGAGGTTAATACAGGTTAATGTTGGGATATGCAGTAGTTTAAGATTCCTCCCAAGCACTGGCGTACACATGCGCATGTGTTTAACTGTACGTGACTGACATGCTTGGAGTAGGTTTCCAGAAATGTTTCTCCTCCTCACTGGGAGAGCTGAGAGCAGAGTTCTGCGCCTTTCACTGGGAAATCCAGTGTTCCTTTGATTCATTTTTAAATAGGCCCCTGCAGCTGGAGCACCACGGTGCCTGTTTCTCTGCCTGCTTTTTTTGCTTTCCTTACTGAAGTGTTTTTTTAAGTCAACACATTTACAGCTACTTTTCTCCTCCTCTTTCTTGTTACTGCATCTGAGCTGACGGGTACTTTCTGGCTGGTAGCTTCATGGGCACAGGTCCCACAAAAGGGGTCCTGCAGGAGACACAGGACACGGTTGACCAGAGCTCCGTCAACTATCGGCAGGAGTTGTAGCGGTGCCACTGCAGCTTCATTTCTGGGTGAGACGAAAGCATCGGCCTGTGCTTGTATTCTTCCATCCTCCCCCTGAGATTGCAGAGACAGAGTGGAGGAGGAGGAGGGAGGCAGCCAGCTCATCTTGTACCACTCCCTCCCCACCCCCCTTATGTTTTCTTTTTTTTTTTTATTCCTCCCACTGTCTTACGCCTACGCCGGTGGTGTGCTGTCTCTTCCTGCACACGTTCCACGGTGCCTCTGCATGTAAACAAATGCACACATCCTCCGAGTACATTATGGGTGGTGTACTGTATGTACACGTGAGGGCAGCCCCACTGAGCAGCATGCTGCTGATGGGCATGTCACGCCAGCTCAGCTTCATCACAGTGGCGGTGACGGCCCAGTATCCTCGCTGTCAATTACAACCGCCACCCTCCCTCCTGCATGTCGCTACAGCTGATGTGGCACTCAGCACGGCCAGCAGCCCCCCCCCCCCCTCATCCTTTGCTGGCTGCTGTCTAGTCATATTCCCACCCCAGGGACACTAAGAGATGCTTTAACCTTTGTTTAGGAATTATGTGTGGAAAGTGGGCTAAAGCTCACTGAGCTTTTCTCTCCCCTTTTGAAAGCATTTTTACTGTTTCATTTTTCACTTCTGCGTTCTAGATTCTCCCGCTGCACCCTCAGGTGATGCCCATTTCTGTTGTTGTTTCTTTTTGAAGTCTCCTGATTACAGGGTTTACTTGGATCACTGCGACAGCCATGTGTCAAGGGAAATCCTACATACAGTAGAAAAGAGAGAGAGAGAGAGAGAGAGAGAGGAGGGCGGTTGGCTGCTCATGCTTTGTAAGACATTTTTATTTACATCGCTCTATCCCAGATGAGCAGCAGGGCCTGCATGCGTCACACACAGGTGCCTCACACAGGCAATGATCAAGGCCGCCCGCTGCCGCCCGCCATCCTCTGAGGGCACACGCCCCGGCCACTGTCCACAAAGCTTCAGCTGTGGAACTCTTCAAACACAAAGTCACATCCTTTAACTGCTTGAAGCTGTTGTGGTAATGATTCATAAGTCTTCACAGTAGGCACCCCTGACTGCTTCATTCAGACTCTGGAGTATTTTCTGTTTTACTTCACTTGGAGAACAATAACAACTGGTGAACCACATGTTCAGGGACAACTGTAGATAATATTATACTATTAATACTATTAATACTATTAATAGTGAGCTTAATATACATGTGGACACTTTACACTATCAGCCAGAGGTGACTGGAGACATTGCCAGAAGCACTAGAAACAGAAACTCCTAGCCTAGGCTATGATGGAGGCTCCATTAAAACTATAAAATGAGCAAATAATGAAACGCATGGCCAAAGTGGAACATATAATCGCATTGCCTAACATCAGTTGGTAGTTTTGTTTTCTTCTTGTGGTTGGGGTTTGGCATTATAAACTACTAGTTAAGGTTAGGCTTAAAAAATAGTAAGTGTTAAGCAAAGATCATGGTTATGAGACACTTTTTGCTACCATGGCGATGTGGCCCATCCCCATGAAAACACAGAGATGCAGCTGAAAAAAATGCACACACATATTACATTTTCCTGATTTTACATTTTCCTGGTGAGGACAAGCTGGAAACAATAGTGCAAACGACAATAGACAGACCTGGCTGAGACCCACTGTCACAATTTCAATCAGGAGAGACTAAATGTTTAGATGAGAAAGAATTTATTGAAATACAATAAATGAATGAATGAAATGTGCTTTGGCGTTCTAGACCCCGATGCGATGAATGACATCCGAAGGGCAGGAGATGAGGCCGCTTAGGCAGGAATCCCCGCGGGTCAAATTATGAGATGTTTGCTACAGAGAAGTGTCTTTTTTCTTTTACAGCACAACTAAGGCCCCGTTTACACTAGAGAAAGTCAGTCCAGCTAGAGTGGGATTGAATCCTGATCACTCTATCACACACACATGCGTGTCCGCACTCAAACCAGCTTAACTCTGCTTGTTGAGTCTGTTCAGGCCGTGGTAAGACAGCGTGCACGCATGCATGTTGTCTCGTGTTGCTCATTCTTTCGTTGTTTTTTTTTTGGTTTAAAAAGCAGTTTATTCCTTTGTAGCCACTTCGAAAATGAACTCAGGTTAAAGGTGTTGTAGTTCGGTTGTTGTTTACATACAGCTTTTGTATGCGACCCAGACACTGTCCCCGCGAACCCAGATGTATGCCGTTGTTAGTGGGATTCACTAGCCGCATTTGCGTTCAGACCTGACCTAAGCCAATCCGGCTGGATCTACCTCCGAGAGGTGGATTGAAATCAAGCTGGATATATATTTGCATTGTTCAGACTCAGAATATAGACTCTGGATATATCCAGATATGATGATTGATTTCCCCTGTGTGAACGGCGTCTAAGATAGTTTAGAGGTAAAACACATTGGTGATAAAAAAAAAAAAAAACCTCAACAGCAGCAGTCCAGAAGACCTGACATGTAAGAGGGCTCCCTGGTGTGGAATTATTTCCACAGCCTCTGGGCTTTTTCCTTCTTTTTTTGAAGGGGGACACTGAATCACCAAACTAGTGAAGCATTTTCATTTGACCTTGTAAACACACTGTGCTGCTCAGGGTGTGTGAGTCATTTTTAAGCATGCTCTTCAGTCAGGAGCTGGCCCCTCAGTGTTAAACAGGAGGCCGGGTGTCAGGCAGTTCACCTGAAGGAGTGCACTGAATGGTAAACAGGTCTCTGTGTTTGTCTAACAGTGTATAGAGAAGATAATCAGGTATGACCTATGGATGTTTGAGAGATTTTCATATCCAAACATGGACATGTACATGAGCTGTGTTTTTATTATTACAGAGGTCACAGCTCCACAGCTCATTGACCCAACTGCTGCTTCTTCTTCTTCTTGTTCTATAAACCTCCCACACTCAGGCCACAGCAAGGACCTTCTGAACTCCAGCCCTGAGGGTTGATTTTGTGCATGTGTAGATTTGGGATTATATACTATATACCACTATACTGTTCTCACACTTGAAAAGAAACACATAGATGTCAGAGTATTTGGTAAGTATGAACTTTGTTCTAAGAAAGCAACATGTGCCTACATTAAGATTAAAGTTAGTCTTTGCTCGTTGATATAGATTTTCTAATTCCAAATTCTAAAAGTGCAGTGATTGTGCCGCTACACATGCAAAAAGGGACATAAAACGAAACCTCTTCAATGGCTATACTGCCCTCAGGAGTTCTCTTCTGTCGAAGAGAAGTTCTTTAAAGCACAGTATAGCAGTGGTGAGCACCTGTTAGCTGGCTCAAAAATCCAGCTGCAGCTTGGGACTGTAAACTGTCCTTAGGTATAAGGACAAGTGCAACTGGTAGTTTGTCTTTCTGTGTTGTTGATCTGTCCAATGTGTAACCTGCCTCTCACCCATTGACAGCTGAGAGGGGGACGAGACTGCCCACCCCCCTCACCTCCAGTCATGCTCCACGTCTGTTTCTGCATTTGGGTTTTTACAGGGAGTTAGCCGAACTTAGATGATTCCATGCGTATGAGCCATGGCTGATGACCTAAAAGGTTTATCCATATTTATGGAGCTGGAACTTGTGTGTATGTAGACTGCTTTGTGAACTCTGGTTCTACTCCAGATTTCTGTTTTTCTGTTGCATGTTTCTTTCGGCTGTACCCTGGTTGTTCCTAGGACAAACCACCTGCATGGTTGTTCAGGTCAGCCATACGTTATGCCTGATGACAGCTGCCTGCTGAACTATTAGCTGTCACAAAATACCCAGGAGGCCACAGTTCCTCCAGTATGAACTCCATGATGCGAGTGATTTCCAGTAGGCTGAGCATCCTTCACATTTGGAATTTGCTACGAATTCTGTGCAAACTTCCATGTTGATTCAAAAGTTGATTCTTTATCTTAGACATAACAGATGATGAAACAAAGAGATCAAAAGGAATTCTCATTCTGATTTGGCAGCTGCTTGTTTTCAGATTACCTGTGGAATAAACAGTGAAATCTGGAAAACATTGACACCGTCCAGCCTTCCATCCATCCCTCCTCTTTAGCTTTGGCTCTGGATCCAGAATGATCTAGCCTTGGCTGGGGAAAGCCCAGCTTATTGGCCATCTTTCAGTGGCATCCTGGTGGCTCATCACAGTGACACCCTGCAGGGCTGACTGCAATGGCAGCTGATGGGATGCGCAGAGCTACTGGATTGACAGGCAGAGTGCCTGAGATGCTGATCATTTTTGTCAAGCTGAGACGGTAAAGCGCTGCAGCGACCCATAAATATTGAACCTGCCTAGGGGCCAATGACCTGCCCTGGCTGACTATGGGCTTTCTGGCAGGGCAATTTGATGTGTGTGTGTGTGTGTGTGTATGAATGTTAGTGAGAAACGAGTCCATTAAGCTTCAGGGAAGTGTCCGTTCAGAGGGAGGAAGGGGGAAAGGTCAAGTCTGCTGCATTTAGTGAGTTGTTTCCTGCAGTAGGTGGAATAATATAAAAATAATAAAGGCATGCTTCACATAATCCTTGTATTATAATAAATAAGATGCAAAAGTACTGTGCGCTGACAGCATATGATTATTTTCCTCAGCCATCAGTGCCCATCATGTCAGCAACACAAACATCATTAGAAAGATGGCAGCAGAAATAATGTGCTTCCATTAGCTGCTGGAAAGTTCGACAAGTTTTTTTTTTCATTCAAATCACTACTCAACATTTTCAGCTTTTTCAAACTAAACTGTTCAAGGTGACTGCTATTCTAATGGAACATAAAATTATTTTGTCCAACATCAGCCATTCATTGTTTTGTTTTGGAGTTAGGCATTAAAATATAGTAGTTAAGGTTAGGCATTACAGGCGTAACATTTTTCCAAGGAAAAGTATTCGGTTTCAAGGTGTTCCTGCTGTGGACATGCTGTTTAAATCACACGCTGTATGTTGACACAAAGTGGTGCTGGGTATCTGACAGAGGATGTTAGGTTCACATGGACCATGGAGAAGCACATCTGTATACATGTTCCCTTCCAGAGGAGCTGGACTCTCTCTGCAACCTGATGGTGCTGCAGGTACCACCTAATGCTACCACAAGGACACTAGCAAAGTTCAAAACTACAGAACAGTCAGTCAGCAAGTGTAAGGAGAGAGCAGTTATCTGTGGTACTATATACAAAACCTTTTGCTTCTAGAGTGTGACTTTCATTTGCACATCCTCACAAATGCTTAACGCAAAAGCTTATGCCATCAGAACATATTGCCAGATGTCATCCAATCATTGCACCAACACAATGACACAATGTCTGCGTTAGGAGGAAGGTTTGGGACAGTAGGGGTAGAGGTAGCAGGGTGGACCTTCACTCAGCGAGGAGTCCAGCAATTACGTCTTTCTGACACCACTGCTCTACACATTGCAAGCTCTTTTGTTTACCCCCAGTGTCCTTTCACTTGCGGTTGTGGATGTGGTTAGGCATTACAAACCACTGGTTAAGGTTGGTGTTGAAAAACAGGCTAAGGTCTTAGGTAAAGCTCATGGTCCTGCTCCCAACACACACATTCAGGACTCAACTGGAGAAATACACACACAACGTTGTGAGGCTACATTTGCAACGAGCAGTACATATAAAAAACTGTCAAGCTTCAAAAAAACATGCTGGTGCTAAAATACATGTCAATATATGTGAAACTGCTCATCCGGTTCATAAAAAAAAATCCTCAAATGTGCTAAATGAATTAAACATGACTTGGTAATTGACTGTACATTATAAAACAGCAGGAGACACGGAGGTAGAGTAAGACTGAGAGAGCTGCAGAGAGGCTCCAGAGACTAATGAGCTAACTGCGGGGCGTTCTTCCTCATGTGACTGCTGTAATTGGGTCAGTCAATGGCCCTGTGTGGTGCTGCTGCTGCTGCTGCTGTCTGACTGCCTGGCCCACACTGCTCTGAAGATGTGGGACACAGCAGCCACAGAGACAGTGTCTGCTCACTTACTGTTCAAGTGGAACCACGTTCAGACAGGGAGGGAGGAGCCGGAGAGAGAGCGCGCACTTCCTGACGATCACTGGCTACAAGTTTACTTTTACAAGCAGCGGATGTTAAAGGAAGCATGAGCATGTGCTTTAGGAGCAATACATTAAATACTAATGTGCATGCATGCATGTAATGGAAGCACTAACTGTTATTGTTGGTAATGTATATTTTTATAGGGATACATTATTACTGGGTCCACTTTGAAACTCTATGTATCCGAGTTGTATAAATTGAATTGTGAATGAATGTAGCTGTTTAAGAGTGTAGCTGTGGTGTGCCTGCATTGGCTGTGTGTCACAATCCTGCATCTTCGTGTTATGCTCAATAATATGATAATAATACTCAGTTTAAGTGCACTGGAATGGTCACATCTGCAGAACTGATGGACACTGAACAGATGGCGATCTTCAGTGATTGACATCTTTGCTGTGTAGCAGACTTGCAATTTAAACAGGTAGCAAAGACCAGCAGCTGCTACTAAATCAAGCGGCAACCTTCGGGGCTCAAAGTTGAAGCCCATGTGGAAGTGTCAAAACTTGTAGTTCACGCCGCAACAGCTGGGGGTTGGCTCCAAAAGCGAGTAATTTCCCATAGACTCCCATGTTAAAATGGCCGACTTCACAGCAGAAAAAAACATGTTTACAGCCTGGTACAAATAACCACTCTGGTCTCAGATGATAGGTTCTCTTCTAGTGTCAATTGTAGGGGGGGTGAATTTTTTTACAACTCACTCGTTTCAATTGTATTCGGAATTAAAATTACGCCTAATTATGGGCGTTGCCGCTTGAGTGACAGACAGTTGACGTATCACAGCGTGAGTTTCCAGTTTCCACGATCGCCCGCCCCCCTAAACCCCGCTCGTGCTCCCCCTCTTTGTCCATATTTGGAATTTTGGCGGACGTGACGCTGCCAACATGGCGGCGGTCATCACGTCCCGGAACCTCCCACTGAGCCTCAAAACGGCTGACGTCACGGAAGCTCTGTCCATAGTTTTTACTGTCAATGTACTAAATACACATTTAGTACCATAACACTGTTGCAACACAATCTGAAGGAAAAACACCATATTTGGATGATAATACATCTACCAAATGCAACACATGATTTATGCTAGGTGGCAAAAATGGGTCATATTACATGAACATACTGCCCAACTTTATCTGATCGTGGCACTAATACAGCCGCAGCAGACCATGTTAGCATCCTCATAACACTGCGAGGTTTTATCATGCAGCTTTAGTTAGGAATTAAAAACTTAAGATTAATTTTTAACATATTGCTCTTTTAATGGGACCAATAAAGCCACTAAAGTGTGAGGTAATGTTGAGGACAGCACTGTGGACCTCACTTCAGGAGTCAGATGTTTAAGTTCCCCTGACACCACAGGTTGTTTTGTTTTCACCTGTTGTTGTAGTGAGGCATTTAAATCTGCTGGTTAAGGTTAGGCATTAACAACGGAGAAACGGCTTAGGTAAAAAAAACAAAAGTGTTCTATGGAGGTGTAGCAGCGGAGGGAGCCTACACAAAAATAGACTCTTCTCAGCAGGTTGAATAAAGCAGCCAGCTGACCTGAAGGGTCAGATTTCAGGCAACTTTGTTGCATAACATGTATTATTATGAGCGTGCATATTTTTTAAGTTCTTTCAAATATGTTTAGCTATTTCCACTGAGAACAGAGTGAAATGTTAGCCTGCCCTATAGCTGTAAATATCTAGTTCTAAAAATCAGTCTAACTCACCAGAGAGGCTAAACACAGTCTCTCCTTACTGCTGAAAAACACAGCAACACTTTCAAAGTGTATTCTTTTTCTTACTAGTTACACCAGACACACAGTATGTGCATAAATCTAGCAGCCGGTGAGGATATTTCCTTGGCACGTTTACCCACCTGGCACAGCAGCGGTCACTTCATTAATAATCCCCAGCATGGAGAGAGGAGGGATGAGCCGAGGATCTTTGTTCAGACAGGTGAGCCCACACACAGTTTATACGCTGTGGTCTAATCCTTTGTTACACAGAGACTGGGTCGCTTATTCTCATTGTGCGAGCTGTGGGAGACACCTTTGATTGAAATCAGCAGTTACCAGCTTCACTGCTGTGAAAAAGAGTACAAGTAAAATTACATGCAACAGGTTATTGTTCGGTTTGTATCATTCTGCTATTTTAAGACCTGATTTATGTCTAAAAGCAGAATGTATTGGATTTTATTGTGAGAAGCATACAGTGATTGTCAAATGTTAGGAGAACATGCATCTTTTGTTTCCAGGTAGGTGTGTTTCTGTCTGTTATCCTGGAATGTGTAGGCCTAACGGTGAGTAAGTCTGCGATCCATTCACTTCCTTTCTTTCTCTGCACAATGTGCAGCTCAGTCTCATGCCGTTATGTGAAAGAGTTGCATACTATAACGTATTGTTTCATGCACAAATCGTCCACTCGTCCACAAATCATCGGCTATGTTGCTATCATTAACAACAAAGTTAATGATAGGTCTCACAGCTCATTGGATAGATGAGGAAACCTTAGAGTGGAGATCTTCTGGTGCTGGTGTCTTCAGCACCAGCTTCCTCCACATCAAAGGTGTGCATGCCACCTGTTGAACTTAGACACCACAACAGATGCTGCCATGGCAGAAGAGAAGAATGAGACCTACAGACGGCTAGAACATGCAGCCTTTAGGAAATGCCAAGCAATGTGGAACAAGATGACTGGTGTACTGCAAGAAAGGTGATGAGAGTCATATGTATTTGCTTATGTCATAAAGGCATTCCATTGAGTCCATTGCTTCCCTGACCTGCACTATGAAGAAGCCTTCAGTCTGACACCAACACATACATAGGGTGGCTCCAGCCACTAGAGACAGCCAGACTAGAGCCTTCCTACGAGGTGTGTGTGCCACTCACACATCACAGCCATTCAGGATGGTATATAAAGTGCTTTGGTGGGATGATAGAAGACCCTGAAGTTCAAGACCACCTGGACCGAGAGGGCTGATATCATAGAAGCAGTTATGATCAGTTAAACATTTAGTCTTTGTTCCCACTCGACATGTCATAAGTGCAATAATAATAAGTCAGAAATATTGCATGTGGTGTGTTTGCCACTGCAGATCAAGTCTATGTGAGACAACACCTGGAAGAGATGGCAGAGGCTGGGGTGGAGCAAATTGGGCAACATTCAACAGATGTAGAAAATTTCTTCTCCTCAACAAAGTCCAGAATGTCAGAAGGTACAGGGGGCTTAATGGGTATCACGCTTATGTGTCAGACAAAATGGATATGCTGAACTCATTTCTCAGTTCTCTCAAACTCAACACTGGTCTGCCTGCCTCTCATGCCTGTGAGTGTCTCTTCAGCTGGGCTGCTGTTCACAGGACATTGTCTGGGATGGACCCTCAGTCTGCACGAAACCTCAATACTTCACTGGGGAAAAAACACACTGGAGACATGAAGCACAATTCAAACTGAAATGCAGTAGTTTATAATTCATGCCCGCAGTCATGTCATATATGAGAAGAGACGGGCTGGCAGCAGGGATGTTTTTGGGCTCTGACGCAGCAGGAGATGCTCACATCATTACTGTTAGACTACAGTAATGATGATATACTACAGTACTACACTTACAGTTTATGGTGTGATTGGTTGTTAATTGTGTCATGTGGCCTATAAGCAGAGTTTTCGGTGACGCCTTGCTGCCTGGTGTATAAACCTCTCAACGTGGTTATCTTTGAACTGTGTTTAAATTTGGGTCGTATCATGTTCTTAATCTGATAAAACTATCAATATCAGCAAGAATCAGAAAGAGCAGAGAGGAAGTGGTTCACGTGTCTCCCCATGTCTGAAGTCAGATGTGCAGAGCAAGTGCAGATCTAACAAGCACAGGCAAAGAAGGACATGCATATCACTTCTGAGCCTCCACACAGCCAACCAGCAGAGGGGTGTTTATCTTTATCTTTTTTTTTTTTGGAAAGCTCATAAATGTTTGAACACAACAACAACAGAATCCAACAAACAGCTCAGACGGAGCACGCTGACTGAAGTAAGTAGACCTGTCAGCGTCTGCAGGCTTTCTGCATCTCTTGGCTTTAAATTTTGGACGGGAAATAAATTAAAAGTTTTTCAGGGAGTAGCAACCATAAACCAAAACCTACACTCTGAGAAGCCTGCAGCTACACCGCGCACAGACAGTTGTGTAACAGCAATGTGTGTGTGAGTGTGTGTGTGTGTGTGTGAGCGTTCGCGCTAATGAATGTTTACATCGAGTACTGTCAGGCTGAGTGGGCGTTTACTGGAGACCTAGTGTACATTCCTTTCTAGTTAAGTGTTTGCAGCTCATCTTTTTCCTTTTTAAGGTTTTCACAGTAATTATGGAGGTTTCTCCAGCAGCTGCCCTGAAACCATATCTGTGTACACAAACCGGATGAGAGGCTGGAACAAGGATAAGAAGAATGTGTTTTGGTTGTCTGAGAAAAAGCCTGCATGCTTTTTAAGTCATCTCTTTGTAGTGACATTGTGCTGTTAATAGATTTTTTTTACTTTGGTTTTGTTCCTGTCTGTGTTCCTGAGCTGTTTTTATTTGCCCGTTTTATTCTTTAAATGTTATAATTAAGGACTTTTTGTCAGGAAAGCAAATGGTCGTAGATTAGTTTCCTTTGTGTTCTCAGGCCATAAACACTGGGGCCCATATATGTGTGATCAAAATCCTCTGCTCTCTCAAAATTTTGACTCAAGTGGTGCGTGAGGAAATGTTAAATCACATGTTGGAAGCAGTAGCAAGAATTTAGCCAGCATTGGAAGAGAAAGGTACGACCGAGGCCCAGTTCAGCTGCTGACTGCTTTAGGTTTACTTTCAAAATTTTCAGATGGTTTTCTTTTTCCATATACTTGATGTATATTTGTATTTCAATACAAATAATTGGTACCAGTCGCACTGAAGCATCTCAGCAGTGTTTGACTTTAGGTATCGTGTTCTTTGTGTTATATGCATGTGGTTTCTTTCTCCAATCAAAAGCAACATCTTTGTGACCAAAGCACTGAAGTACTTAGTATGTGTTTATTTTAGTAGTGTTAATGAGAATAGAGGAGAGGTCAGAGGGTGAGAGGGGGATTTGAGGGGACAGGGAACTGCTCAGTGGATCATGTTTGTGTCCCCCGACAGCGTAGGTCTATAGCAGCATAGCTGTGCTAAAAGTTAAGAATTTATCGGCCCTATGATGCCTGTTATACCTGTGGCTGAGGTGACTATAGCTATACCTATCAGCCCTACACTTTAGGTAAGGCTAATTACATGCTTTACTAAACAGAAAAGTTTTTAGTTCGGTCTTAAAGGTGGAGGCAGTGTCTGCCTCTCAGACCCAGATTGGTAGCTGGTTCCATAGTAGCGGTGTCTGATAGCTAAAGGCTTGTTTTATGAATCCTAGGAACTACAAGTAAACCTGTGTTCTTTTAGGAACATATGGTTAGATATAATGGAGCTAGACCATGAAGAGCCTTGTAGGTTAGAAGAAGGATCTTGAAGTGTATTCTTGAGTCCACTGGGAGCCAGTGAAGAGACGCTAGAACAGGAGAGATATGATCCCTTTGGCTGCTTCCTGTCAGAACTCTAGCTGCTGCGTTCTGGATCAGCTGCAGGCTGTTGATGGAGTAATGTGGACATCCTGACAATAGAGAGCTGCAGTAGTCCAGTCTAGAAGTAACAAAAGCATGAAGAGATTTTTCAGCTCTAAGAGAGGATGCTCCTGATCTTTGCAATATTACAGAGGTGAAAGAAGGCGGTCTTAGAGACCTGTTTAATATGAGAGACAAACGACATGTCTTGGTCAAAGATAACTCTGAGGTCCCACACAGTCGAACTGGAGGCCAAAGTAATGTCCAATCCAGTGAAAAAAGCCATAATATAGCTCGTAGGGGTATACTCTTACTCTTTTTCAAATTTCAGGTCATATTAAAATTTGACAGTTTTCAGTTTTTTTAATACCACGGTGCTGTCTGAAAAGCCAGACTAAAGCAGATTTAAAAATGATCAGATTTCCAAAACACATGTACATCTTTTCCAAATTTAGTTCATAATATGGCATTTTTGAAAGTTATATCATAGTATAGTATGACAAAGCACAGTATATGTCCAAAACAACTGAAAAAAGCCACATTAGTTTCAAATTTCAGATCATATTACTATGTGACGTTTGTCATTTTTTTCATGGGTTATATAGTATAGTATGAAAAAGCACATTATATGCCCAAAACTGTGCGGAAAAAGAGATAATATAGCTGCCCAAAAATTGCTACATAAGAGTTATTTTGGGTCACATGGCAAATTCATCATTCCCATTCTTTCTGTAGGGTAGAGATTGTCCACTAGTCTACATTGTGGGGCTGTTGTTGCAAATGTGCCATGGGTTGGGTATTTGTGTTGTGGGTTTTACTTTGGTGTTGTCGCTTTTGTTGCATTTTTGTTGTGGATTCATTGTTGCTGGTTGTGTATTCATGTTGTGTTGTGCCTTTTTTTGTATTCGCGTGGCCCTTTGCAGGCCACAAGTAAAAATAAATAAATACATAAATAAATAAAAACACTCAAAGCGCTCCAACAACAAATGTTTTTGCTGTATTAACAGATTTTTTTTTGTGCAACCTGAATTCAAAGCGGAAACACATTCCGTCTGCAACATTATCAAACTAATTAGGGTTTGTCCCGTTTCCCAAAACAAGGCAATAAAAAAAAAAAAAAGAAAGAAACTGGGTCATTGAATCTGGACAAACAACTTTATTTCTGGTAATGCATCTATACACTGTACATTCAGTCACTGTAGTATATAAGCATAGCTATTTTCAAACATAATCTCATAAAGTCCTTTACTTTACAATATAGTCCGTGTCGTTAGAGAAAGGGGGGGGGGGCGGGGTTGGGGGGGTGGTGTCCCTAAAGAAGGGAGGAGTGAAAAGATGAAGGGAGACAGATGAAGAAGCCAAGCTTTTTTTCATACTGTATATGTGGCATTAATAAATGGAAAGCTTACCTCTTACATAAAAATACTTCTAGAACTGTATATATAGTATTAGCAGCAGCACAGGGCTAAAAAAGATACATGAGGATGACGGGGGACAAACTGCAAGGTCTTGGTGTGTGTGTGTGTGTTGGTGTGACCCATACTGCAGGTCTGCTATCTGATACTGAACATACTGTTAAAAATATATATGAAGTGGTGAAAAAAAGTCATTCAATATAAAGACTCTACAGTAAAAAAAAACAAAATGAAAAGAAATGGATTAACATGTTTATGAAGGGAATATTCTCTGACGCACTGCATTAACTGTTTTTGAAACATCTCAGTTAAAAGACAAATTAAAAAAAAAGACAGCTATTGTAAGAAAAGATTTCTTTTTGAAAAAGGAAACACCATGTACATATATTATACAATATTGTAAAATGAAAAAATATTTACACTTGTAAATTCTTATTCAAATCTTCACACTGGCTAGTATTTGTCAATAAGATGGACTGTTATTGCTGCTTTAATTAGCAAAAAATTATTCTCCTTTAGAAAAAAACAAGAGCTTTTTTTTTCCTTTTTTTGGAGCGCGCCGAGCCAAATAGCGCCTCCATTTTTTTTTTTGTAGAAAACCGTGAGTAAACTACGTGTAGGCTATCAGCTCTTTTTGTTGTTAAGTGTAAAAACAATTACAAAACAAGGTACCAATTTTAGATCACAGACGCTGTTTCTCTCAGAGCGACAGAAAAACGGGCTCTCCGCATATATAATGCCCTCTTTATTATTATTAATATTATTATTATTATCCTCCACGTGGGACAAAGTCGGCAAACTGGGAAGTTTTTTTATGTACAACCCCGAAGCGAGTGGCTTTTTTTCTATAAAACATCGTCTGAACATGCATATCCTTGATTTAAAAAAGAAAACACTCATTCAAAGGGAAAAAGCTTCGTTTGTTCTAAGGAAATAAAAATTCTGTAAACTGGTTTGTTTTAGGATGACTGATACAAAGAGCTGCTCAACGAGGGAGGGGCTTTTTAATTTGAAACCTGCAAAACAGGAAACTGATGAGACCCCCCTCCCCCCAACCAACCAACCAGCTTCATCATCAGTTCTCCCAACTCTGGAAACCTTTCGCCCTGCATCCAGGCACTTGAGGTTGTCCAGCATTGCATTGATTATTATTTTTTTCATCTTTTTTTGTGTTGCCTTGTTTTTGTTGATTTTTTTTTGCAAGTGTGAAGTTTTTTTTTTTTTTAATAATACATGTTCCTCTTCTAAATAAGACAAGTTGCTTTATATTGCATAACACAATAAAACCCTTACATGTACAGTATCAATGCCCAATAACTGACTATATGTATGGCAAACCTTCGCAAAAATTTCATGCATGAAGAAAATGAGTCGTTTTTTTCTATTGAAAAAGAGGTGAACATAACAGACAAGCAATAAAATATTCTCCACGTTTAAAAACAACATCAACAACCAAAAGGAAAAAGGAAAATTAACACAATGTACATTCTGATTGCATTGTACCCACAAGTGTGGCGGCGGATTTTTTTTTTTTTTTTTTTTTTTTAAACGGCGTCCGCCGTCCGAGTTTGTTCCTGTAACTCAATGTGTGCTCAATTATATTACAAAGATGGGAAGAAGGTGCTGCCTTTTCAAATCAAAAAAAATCCCAGAATGCATCAGCAAGCGACAGCTACACTGTTTTCTTTCTGTTTATTTACATTACGTTTTTGCCTTAAAAAAACAAAAAACAAAACAACAACAGTATTTATTGGAGATGCATATAACAAATAAAATGCTTACTGGGTTTATATGGTAGCAGTCATGTATAAGATGTTTTTTCAAAGAAAGACAATAGTGGGAGTACAATGCTTTATAACAGTATTTGTTATGACAAAGTGCGATTCATTATTGTAAAGTAAAAAAAAAACAACATATATTTATATTTACATACCTTAATTTAATTAAAATGAACATTTTGTGGTTATTGACAAGAGTTTCCATCCAGCCCACTACCACTTCATGTATGCCAATTGGAGTAAAAAAAAAAAAAAAACAAACAAACAAAGGTAACAAGGCCACACTCACATCTGGAGTATTTTATCTTTACAAGATAAAGACTTCAGGGTTCTGACCCAAATGTTTGAAAAAAACATATGGCAACCAGTGTGTGTGAGATGGAGACTGTTGGATATTTTTTTACTGATCATCCAAAACAAGTGCTCAAGGTCAGTGTGTTTTTAGTTCCAATCCCTTGATCCAATTTCTTTTTAGAAAACAGTGTGAGGAAAAGACCCCCCCCCTCTTCACACCTTAGTGGACTGTGATGGCTACCTGAAGGACCAACAAAACCACAGTGGCACTGTGCGAAGTCCATTTGTTCTTTATATTTTGTAATTCCAATTTTTGTTTGTTGTTGTTTACATATTGCTATGTAGTCTCTGAAATAGCTTATGAAGCATCCTCCGGCTTTGTATCATGGCTTCAGGCCCGCACTGCTGCGACACCTCTCACTGCAACACGCTGTAAAACCATCATTTCTTTTAGCAGTTTTTAGCACAGTCCTGTTTCCTCGTGTTGGGAAAACGCAGTCACACTTTGTGCTGTACGCCTCTTTTTTTTTGTCATTCAGTCCTGTGAGTTCAGAAGGTGCGAGTCCGTGCTTGATTTTAGAGACACACGTTTTGTGTTTCCAATCATTGTCTGAAGGAAACCTAGCACTTGATTTTTCTCGGACGAGGACACACTCCTCTTTTCGTCTCTGTAGAGTCTGTGTTTGTTTTTGTTTTGGGCGATGAGTGTAAGAGGAGGTGGGCAGAGGATATGAGGGGGCATCATGGTGTTGAGGGGTGGGGGGGTTGGGGGTGGGGGTTGTATGGGTCGGACGGCTGCTGGGTTAGTTGTCAGCGTGTGTGTCCCTAGGCGTCCCGTCTTTGTTGCTGCTGGATTTGGGCCGGAGTTGATGCTGTAGCTCCTTCACAACCCTCTCCAAGTGCTCTCTGGCCTCCCGCTCCTGCAGCAGGTCGGCTCGGAGCTGCTCGCGGTCAGCCTCGGCGTGCTGCAGCTTCATCTGGAGGTCCTCAATCTGGAAAAAATGAGGGAAAGAACCAATGAACACCAACCAATGATCCAGTTCTAGACCAACACATTTATACACCTGCTTACACATTAGACATAGCTAACAGCTGCCTCTTCCTCCTCCAATCTAATAATTAGATTGAAGGAGGAAGAGGCAGCTGAAGCTAGCAAGTAGCATGTTGGAAGATGATTCTTGCTGTCTTTGAGAAAAAGACAAACGCATAAAAGATGGCAGTGATTGGACCGTAGCTTTGTGTGTTTCTGATCTCACAAACGGCGAAGCCTTTTTTCCATTGCTGCACCAACTTAAAACATGTCATCTTAATGACAGCCTCTCAGAGGTGACTGCGCTCTCTGTGGGGAAGCACGCAGACACAGCTGGAGAGCATAACCTCCCTCTTGTTTTGTCTAATCTGCATTTCCCATGGTGCCTGAGGGAAGTCGACGTCTCTTCCTGTTTCCTTTTCATACGTCTGCGCACTCAGGGCTACACCCATTTATTTTTGACTGGGGAGGAGGAAATGGCTCTTTTTCTTCTTCTTGCTTCCCTGCTGACCTTGAATAACATTGCATTTGCAGTGAGGGCATTGATAAAACTGTCTAGACGTGCTTGTATCTCTGCTCTAGTTTAGTGTTTCAGAAATGTGTCATACAGACATTTTTCATCTCAAAGTGCCTGCGGACTGACCTGTGCGGAGTACTTAGCGCGGAGACGTCCAGCCTCGCAGCCTTTATCGCAGACCCTCAGCTGTCTGGCCTGCTCCAGCTCCCGCTTCAGACGGATTCGTGACTCGTTGGCTTCCTTCATCTTCTTCTCGCTCTCGGCTCGCAGGCGCTCGATTTCCTTCCTCAGGTTGCGCTTCGCCTCCGTCGCCTCCCGCAGCTTCTCCTTCTTGGCTACTCGCAGAAACTCGAGCTCCTTCAAAGAGGAGATAATAGAAGTCAGGAGATTAGAAATTCAGACAGTTTCACTCCTGTCACATTTTAGTTAGCGCGAAAAACATTTTTCTTTTTGGTTTTTGCAGCATCCTCTCACTGCTCACAATGGTTCATTTTATGCCACACATGCATTCAATGGCCATTTGAAAATGTAAAATGTCAAATTTGAAATTCTATTTTGTAATCAATCTAGGACGCTGATGATTATGTAACCACTGAGCATGTGTCTATATAGCTGCTTCTGAGCTGTTGACACTGGAGACTTGTTTCAGTAGGTTGCAGTGTCCATGTCAGTGTTTACATTGAGCAAAGTCAGGGGTTAGGGTAATGTGTGGGCTGACAGAAGTTGTGTTTCCTTCCTGAGAGAGTGTGAATGTGTGTGTGTGTGTGTTGTGGTAACACGCCCATCTCCTTCTCATGGGAACCTAGCAGCTGGGACAAATATGTCTGTCATCAAGCTTTGTTGGTTCCTACAAAAAGAGTGAACAGAAACATCACACCCTTTTACTCTACAGAGCCTTTACATAAGACCTCTTCCAGTCCCATCAGGGTGTAGGTTCAGTCAGCTGAAGGAGGAAGTGTACCAGTGACTTGTTTAAAAAGTAAGGCCGCTGCTGATTTTGCTTGGATTTGTGCTGCCACTGTCCACAGCTCCTCTAATCCCTGATGGAAAATGAAAGTGGAATGCTGTCGCATTGGAATTGCTTTTCTTTGCTCAGGATGCATCATGTGTTGCTCGCCCACACAGACTCCTTTCGTTGGCGTTTTCTTGTTCTCTGTCCAAGACCAAAAATAAAAATGGAAGTCTGGCCTTTCCTTTTGCAGCAACATCCGCTCTCATTGTTATCACTTGCCAACTCATGCTAAGCTTTGCAGACAGTGAGAATGACTTCTAATCCACTTCTGCTTCTTGACGCCTGAGCTCAACCGATTTCCTCAAATTCTGTCTAGTCTAACTTTTAATAATGTAAGTGAAAGTTTTGAGTGTGTTGTTGTACGGGTGGGAAATCCTTTAGCCATAGACATTATAAAGCATTTTTGATGATACTTGTTTATTACTTGGTAAAGTGAATGGAAGCATACCTGCTGGAGGCTGCGTTTGGCCTGCAGGGCTGATCCCAGTTTCTCTTCCTGCTTCACCCTCATCTTAACGATCTCATGCAGAAACTTCTCCTTTGACTCTTTGGAGTCCAGTCCACTATCCAGTGCCTGCCTCAGGCTCTCCAGCTCTGACTCCAGTCCCAGCTCCGGAGGGGTCATGGGGACTGCGACGGGTGGGACTGGTGGTGTAGAGCCTTCAGCTGACGTGACAGTGCAGATGGGCCCTTGGGCCCCTGGGGAGCTCAAGTCCTTGGCAGAGCTGCTGGACGAGGTGAAGGATGGTGACGACAGGGAGGACAGGGACGAAGTAACTGTTGGGAGAGACCAGACACAGAAAGATTAAGTTTGGCAGCTGATAACAAACCGTCTACACACACTCTGCTCTTTGCTTACATTCATCGCGGCTCTCCACTTCAATCTCCACCTCAGAGTCTTTGTCGTCAAGCGGTGGGGGTGGCTTGCTGGCAGTGGAGAAAGGACGGCAGGGGGCCTCTGGTGCAAGGGGAGGGAGCTCTCCTGAGGCTTTTCTCTTGCACGCTCTAGAGTTAGGGTTGGCACCCTCACCTGGGGGTTCGCCTCCACTTGGGTGGGAGGTGCTGGGTACAGACGGGGACATAGGACCCACTTTTCCCAGGGGCAGTGGAGTGAGGGCAACGTTGGGGGCCACCGCATTTTCCAAGCTCTTGTAGTTGTAAAAGCTAAAAGGAGGACAGATAGTTTAATTGTGTGTCTGCTGATAAATGTTGCATGTATTAGCAGCATATTGTTTTTGAGCATCGTAGAGAAACGCTGAAATAAAGTGCCTGCAGCTTTTTCCTCCCACTTCAAGAGAAACTGGGCCAGATCAACTGCCTGCACTGGCAGCACCATGCCAAGTGGGTGCCCACAGTATGAGTGCGTGTGAATGGTGGATTGTGGGAGGCTGTGGTACAGTCAGACTTGACTTCTGTGACACCAGCCCACCCAGACAAGTGAGAGAGCATGCTGGGAGCTCATCACATCCAGATGAACCAAATGGATGTCATCTCTAGATATTTCACTGTTTATAGGTCAGTTCTTTTAAATACAGTTAAACTGTGTTCAGTGACTGTGTCTGCCGCTTTTGGGCTCACCTGTCTCTGAGCAGAGCCAGAGGGTGACTGGAGGGCTCCTTATCGCCAGCGGAGATGTGGGGCGACCAGGGCCTAAAAGCTGAGGGCCTCTGCCTGGGCTGGATGCAGTTAATCCCCTGAGAGAAAACAAACACATTTGAGCACTTTAAATGACAAATAGTAAACAGTTGTTGTTATAAATATTCACTGGAGCCTGACTGAGATCGGATCTTTGGGTGAGGGTTACAGTGCATACTACATGATACATAATAACAGCTGGGCTCTCACTCCTTGCAGTAAATGCTAAAAGGGTGTGAATTGGCGTGTCATCGTAAGTAATTGTGCTGTAGAGATTGATGTGTTATGAAACCGGAGAGGGGTCAGCATGAAGATTAATTGTTGAAGGCATTCTAAGTATATCTCCATGGTAGATTTTTTTAGGGAATATCGATCTTCACAGGGGACATCCATCATTATATTGTGGTTATATTTTGTTACACTGCTCAGGGCGTCTACGGTTACCCCTCTCTCCGTTAGCACAGCTCGCCAAATCTAAATTTATCCTCATCCAAAATCCTCTGTATAATGTTACATGACATCTCATCTCATGCAGTATGCATCATTAGCTTCATCATGAGCAGCTACTTCCAGAGGTTAGCGACACCAACCTTATTGGGGGCAGGCAGGAGCCATTCGTGCTGCTTCTCTTTGTCTGCGAGTGGGGACTGTGACAGAAGGTCTTCATGTTTGGCCTTTTTCATCGGGATGGGATCCGACGCCTGGAAGAGAAGATGGAGGTTTGTTTAAAAAATGTGCACTAACATACACTGGCAGGGTAAAAAAGTACAAACACATACAAGCTGATTTGTCCCACGTGCTGTGAATGTGTCACAGGTTGCCCACTTGGCAGCTGGCTGAGGGCTGTCACCCTAAATGTCAGTGAACTGAAAATGCACCCAAATAGTGTCAGACGGGCCAATAACTGTGTGTGTGAGGTGTGATAGGGGAGTGCCAGGAGTGCCAGCTGAGGTGTCTGATAGCTAGAACTGTCTGTGTTTAAATTTAGGTGTGGTGTTGACTTTGTGTGTATATTTGTGTATCTTTCTATTTCTGGGGTTAACCCACACACACACACACACACACACGCACACACACAAATGTGTGACAAACTTGTCTCAAACATATACACACATGCACACAGTATCCAACACCAGCTAGGTGTGTTTAACCATGGGCAGCCAAGAGAGGAGGCAGGAGGTGACTGGGGCAGTGTGTGCGCCTGTGTGTGTGTGACTCAGTCTGTCACACACAGATACCCATATATACAGACAAGCAGGGGTTTGTTTCTCTTTTCCTCTGTTAGGCTGGCTTCGAGGCTATGACCTCAGCCTCTCCAAGCTGTGGCTGTCACTAGTTGCCACACACACACACACACACTGACACACAAATTAAGAGGCTTTTGAAAAAAAAATAATTATTGAATGCTACTGGTGTTCTGGTGTTTCACTCTCAGTGTTTTAGGATCATGTGTTGGAGTGGAGGTCACATGTAATGCAGAGCTGGACTGTCAACCCAGTGATATTTCTAAAGGGGATACGTTCTCTCTCCTTGTTTTTTGTCTTGTGTTCTCTTTTTCTGAGGATCTCCGTCAAGAATTTTAGGCAAGCCCGCAGTGTGCAGGACTAGGCAGACCATGCTGTCTTGCACACATGCGCGCACACACACACACACACACACACACCCCTGCATGGTGTCAACAGGTGGTCATTTGTAATGGGGTTAGCTTGTCTCACTCTGTCTTTATCTCTCTGTCTCTCTCAGCCATGTTGGCAGTGTGTCATGATGCGCCACATGTCTGTGTAATCAGAGCTGCTCTCGCAGGAAAGTAGCATGGCTAGACGAGCAAATACTGCTGAGGTCTACTGAAGTGACAGCTGTCCTTGAACCACCAAAGCCCTGATGTACCACTGTATGACTTTCAATGACTTTCCAGACCACCTATAGTCTATGACCAGGTGTTTTCTCTTCATTTGAGCAGTTTCTTTAGTCACAGTTACTTATATGCAAATTTAAGTGCATTAACATAAGAGCAGAAAAACTGAGTTCCTTCAGTGGCCACTAGAGTGTGAATCCAAAAGCAACACATTTCCCACCGATTTCCATGTTAAGTGTCTAGCATTTCAGCAGAAATACATTTAATAATGTATGGTTTTGGTCTCACTACAATAAATGGAGTGGGCACTTTGTGTGACAGGTGGTGCCGGTTTGCCAAGGTCTGACCATGCCCCACCTCTTTGCTGATTTTTGGATTAGCCAAGAGTCATAGGTTAGCACCCTCACCAGGAACATTGTCACCTTGGTGGAAAGTCATGCCTCAGCAGAGACAGATTAGGGTTTATCCTCTGGGTGCCGTAAATATCTGCATTCTTTCCAACCAACAGATACAGTCTACATGAATGTGAAACCACGCACATCTAAAACTGATCCAAGAAAACATCAATTTGGTGCCAGAAAGTGAGCTGATTACTATTTTCACCATGACCGTCTGTCTGCCTGCAATACATTAGGATTCACTAAAAGTCACAAAAGGTGACCAATATGTTATTTATTTTGTTTAAAAGCCCTTTCTTTTTTTAATTAAAAAAAAATATTGTTGTAACTAAACAGGCACAATGATGGCACAGTGGAGTCCAGACTGTGGTTGGTTTATGCGTTATCCAGAGATGAAGAAAGAATGCCCTACATATCGCTGCAGCAAAGCAGGCTAGAGGCAAGTGACTAGCGCCTGCAGTTCAGCCCAGAGTGGCTGATCTCATACACACACACAGCATGCTGGCTCTGGGCAAAGTCTCAGTGCCACGTGCCAGTTCTTGTCTCGTGGATTACCAGTTGCCAATGCCGCGGCTCTCCACCGGGGCAAGATCCGGTCCCAGTAATCTTGGACGGAGGAGAGCGTTGGGGGGTCAGCAAAAATTGGCAGCTGAGCACCTGGGGCTCAACGGAGGGGGGCTTCAGGGAGGAAGAAATCTGCATGTCTGGATTACTGAACAGTGGGACTGTGAGACATGAGGCAAACAGTCGGGCTGGGAATTCCTATTTAAAAAGTGTCACTGGTTCTCAGGAGCCCATGAGCAGGTTTCAGGGGGATCCAGTGCAAAAATGAGGAGCAGTGTAATTTCATTATCGTTTCATTCACTTGAAATGATCCTATTATAGTGTGTGATCTCTTTCTAAGAGGGACCCTGGGATTAAACATTAATGTAGTGTGACATGATTGGACACACAACGAGACCCTGACCGTGGGGTGAGTGGAAACTTCTCCCTATAGCTCTCTGACTTACAGCAGCAGACCAGGCTGACTTCAAACGCAAATATATATATATTTATTATATATATAAATATATATAAATGTGTGCACACATCTATGCACCTTGCAGCCAGCCCTCTTTATGATCTGGTGTGGATTACCCAGCATAGACAGGATGTCACACTTCTAAGATAAGACCTTCTGATTAGCTGAGGTGTGTTAGACATGCCCAGACTGCACCACCTATATACTCCCAACACCTTGCAGCGAGAACCTGACACCTCACAATATCCACACACTAGATGGTATCAAGGGGATGACTCTGACCTTTTATTAAAAGTCAGATATCAGAGCAGCAGAGCTCTGTGGTCTGAGTTTTTGGCATGATATTATCCAACATTTCAGCACTGGATCTGTGCAGCGCGTATCTGTCAGATGCTAATTTACAGCCCGTTACTTCACACATGGCAGTTAGGAATACTCCTTGCACTCTTAAAGTGTCAAGTCACAGGGCAGCATATGTGGAAATAGTGAGAGTGTAAGGCTGCATAGGAGCTTGTGTGCAAGCATGTGTCTGACAGAGTGAATATGGGTGTATATGTCTGTTAGTATGGCTGTGTGTTTGTGGCAAAGACAGGATGGGTGGGGTGAGAACAGACTTCTCAGTTAAGCCTGTGCTTTTTGAAAATCCTCACAGTTTCACTTCCTGAGTCTGCAGGCCATTTGTGTTTTTCACAATGAGATGCAATACTATGGACAGTATTATGTGTATGAACGATGTGGGATGATATGCAGTGAAATAATTCCTAGCTGTGGTGGAAGCATGTTTTGCTGTACGACTTGTTTGTGAATGAAGAAGACTTCCTTTTTAACCCAGAGTCTAGCAGGCAAGGGGCCTTTAAATGTATATACATTAGACAACAATGTAACACACTTCTACCAGAACTTCCACATACGCAGAGATGTGCACATGTAGTTTAGAGTGTTGTGAAAGACAGTGTAGAAGTGAAACGTCTGATGACATTGTCACACTTTCACAGCGTTGACCTTTAGAGAGTTAAATAATGTTTCCTTCATATAAATGCATTAAATGTTGGAATTCAGCATGGCTTTAATAAATGAGTCGAGAGAGAGAGAGTTAACAGAGAGGTGCCTGGTATCTGTGTATAGGAGGGTCATCCAAATCCTACCAGCTCTAAGCAGAGCTGTTCTGGTGACAGACAGCCTTTTATGAGGCGAAGCAAAATCATGACACAATCTGTCATTTTCATCAACCCCTCCGCCACCACCTTGTTTCGTTTCTGCCACTCCCTCATCTCTCTCAGTCCCACCCGCCCTTCTCTTTTTGTCTATCAGTCTGACTGCGTTTCCTGTGTCATAGATTACAGGATGTCCTTTGCAAACAAGCAAGATTCCAGACAGAGAGAAAGAAAGCACAGTCACACAGAATCTTCTAGAAGCATGGTTGAACATGGTGTCTGAGTCTCAAAGAGAAGCTGGTAATCTCTTTATGGTTATATATATATATATATATATATATATATATATATATATATATATATATATATATATATATATATATATATATTATACTATAGCTCACAAATGATGCATTTAAATGCAATTTCTGTTTCAATTCTAGTTATCCTAAAGACTCTGCCATTCTAAATTGTTGTCATGTTATTTTTGCTTTGACCACATACCACTATGTGTCAGGAGTCACGTGACCACATGGCTGTCAGGAACAAACAGCCTGTAGTGGTATGGTGCTGAACAGGTTGCCTAACCCAACACCCCCTCCCCAGACTAGACTGAGATGAAAGGGCAAACAACCTGTTTTCTTTGCTCTTTCTTCACTCGGCAGGGTGAGCAGAGCCGCACCCTGCCTGTGACCTGACTTTGGCCTCTCTACACGTCTTGCTGAGGGGCCCGCAGCAGTGAAAAGGGAGGGGCCCTTCCTGCAGGCGAATGTTGAGCTTAGCTCACCTTGTAAAGAACCAGCCACAAAAAGCCCACATATGCAGGGAAACAAACAGGTGTCAGACAACATGTCGTTTCACTGTTTATGCAAAAGGAAAAGGAAAATCTGACCTGAGATGTTCAAGTTCGTGGTGGAATTCATTAGCTCTCAGCCTTGGAGGAAACAAACAAGCTGCATGTATCACTTTAGCTTTCCCCTGAGGGATGGCAGGTTTTATGTCTGTTGCGAGCTGAATTGTTATGAGCAGTGTTGGGAAGGTGAGATGTTTTGTCTGGAGAGTTGAATTCTCACCACCTGTCTATGCTAATTTCACAGTAGGAAAGGCACACACTCTTCTCCTTTTAACTCTACGTGTGTGTGTGCACCCAGATGAACATGCTGCAAGCGTATCTGCTTGCTAGAGTAAGATTCCTCGACTGCATGTTTGTTGGCTATACTCGCACACACACACACACGCACGCACGCACAGAACTCCAATTTTGGCAACTAGTTCATCCCACCATCGTCTCCTTGGCTGAGGAGTCACTGAGAACAATGGGGCTTCTGTCTTCAAAGAAGTAAATAGCAAAAACACTTTGCATAGCTACATTCAAACTGTTGCAGCACCGCACTGCACAGTATCAAATCAGTCTTATTATTCAAGAGTTCTCAGACTTGCTGAGGTGCAGTTTTGACTTCAAGCCGAACTGGTTTGCTGACTACACTTGAAATGACCTCATCTAATATTCACTTTGATATAGTGAGGAGTCATTTCTTCTATGCTCAGCACATAAGTAACTCTGTTCACTTTTAGTTTGAAATTATAAAGAGCAAGTATTCACTTGTTGAGTGGCTAAGACACCTGTGAGGCAAAAACAGAACACATAAATGTATGTGTGTGCGCACAGACAAATGGCAGATGTTCAAACTGATATGTCCCCAACAGTACCTGCCTGTATGACCTCTTTGCTTATTGGGGGTGGAACGATTCACAAAATCTGGGTTCCGTTTTCGGTTCAGTTCGGTTTACATTGTTGAGGCTATTTCTACCTTTTGAACACTCTGGATATACCACAGATCAGCATGGAAATTTAACTAAGAACAATTAAACTAAAACGCAGCAAACAGTTGCCAATTAAAGGGAAAAAGCAGTGACCCTGCTACTTGTAAGACAGCCAAAAACAACTTGTATAACTACCTTCATTTCCACCCACTCCCAGTGATTTCCTAGAAGATCACCCTGACCCTAAAAATCTGACATTTCAATTCACATTTGAGATTTTTTTTTCCAAGAAGAATTTCATGGCAGCAAGTCTATTCCCAGGAAACGTCCAGTTTGTGGACAAAACAGAGGAGCAACCTCTGCTGCCATTACTTCCTCAGCACTAGATACAAACACAAAAACATGACTGACCAACTCTGGGAATTAGCTAAAATGCTAAATAAGCTTAGCAGATATCATCACAGCTCCCACTTCATAAAGCCAGAGTGTGTTATGCTACTCAATGGTAGGTTAGGCTCTGAAAGGAAAAATGGCTGAATTACACCCCTGGTCCCAAAAGAAATGTGAGCCAACATTCCACAACACATCAGTAAAAACAGACAAGGGAAAGCAAAGAGGCTGGAAAAAAGGACCAAGGAAGAGACAAACATAAACAGTTCATGGCAAAGGATCAAGTCCATACAGGGAGCAACACATAAACAGACAGTTTCTCAGATAAAAGTATCTAAAAGGCTGTGAAGCAGGCAGCTTTGTTTGTAGCTGGACCACCAGCTAAAAGCCTGTTAGCTTGAAGGGTCACAGATATCTGATAGAGGGGAGAGGACAATATAAACACCAAAACTGAAGTTTCACATGACAGCAGTGATATGCATGGAAAAACTTAATAATGAGAGGAAAGACAACAAATGACTTCTCTTGTACTGCACACAACACGTGCGTGCACACAAAGAGAGAAAAGGAGAAGGAAAGGGAAGAAATTGGGTAGGTTTGGGAAAGAAGCAGGGTCTCCATTTCCTCTCGCCAAATTTGCTTTGGCAACTCTTTCCGTGGGAATGGTGAGAGACCAGCTTTCCTCAGCCAGGATGAGGGAGAGAGAGACAGAAAGAAAGAGAGTGATTGGCCCACAGAGGAGACGGAAAGCTAAAAAAAAAAGGAGAATTGGGGGGAGGGGGGGTAAATAAATACAGCTGGACGTTTCCATGGCTTTTCCTTTTCCATCTCTTCCTTTGGCTTTTGGAATTGTGGATGCTAACGTTAACATTAATATGCAGTACTACAACCGTGTACATTATTTCACATACATCGATTATATCATATACTTAATGACATCAAATAATCTGTGCTTTAATTATAAAAACGATCGACAGTTATTGGCTTCATTTAAGATTTAATTAGGGACAATTTCAACAGAGTCTGTATTATGCAGCTTGCAGTGTTGATATGGCCAAAAAAAGAAAAAACAAGAATTGAATATCCCTTTCATGAGCTGAGACAACAAATGTTTAAGAGCCATCTAAAAGCAGGATAATTCAATTTGCTCCATTTTGAAGTTATTCTAATCCCTGCTTATACACACTAATGGGCAGTTCCATTGATCCAAGTATGAGTGTGTGTGCATGCTCTTCAGTTTGTGTGTCCAAACTCACATAAAGATGTCTGAATGCGTACTAGTTCATAATATTAAATGACAAGCCACACTGTATTCCCTTTTTTGATATAACTCACAGGCCTAGCAGTTAAAGTATCAACTATTTTCATAAGTCAGTTTGATTGACAAAAGATGTGACATGCCAAAGTTTTGTTTGGCATTAGAACTGTAGAATAGCAAAGGATTCCTACGTTTACAAGCCTCGTAAACGTTGGTTGGAAGAAGGTTGTGGGGAGGCATGAGAGAGGAGGAATCTGCTGATGGCTCTTTTCCTTGTATCTGAGTAGAGAGTTACCCTGTTTTAAAGGAGGCCACGTGTGAATATGGGTAATGAGGGGAGTGTGTGTGTGTGTGTGTGTGTGTTAGGGTTAGGGCAGAGGGTGTATTTTTGCTTGGAGTACAACATGCCCTGAGGTTGAGGTTGCTTGTGAAAGGGTTAAGTCGCATGGCTGAGCAAATACATAAATAGCACTGCTGTGTGTGTGTGTGGGGGGGCATGGACAGTGCTGCCAGCTGGCGTGGAGGAAGAGGGCGAACATGCACACACACACACACACACACGTATAAGCAGGCAGTTTGATTTCCAAGTATTACTTACGGGGCAATGGAACACCAGCAGGCATTTCGGGTACCCCAGTCCAGACTGCAGCACATGCGTTGACATGTGACAATCTAGCCAAAAGCGCTGCACAGATGCGCAAACATGCACACACACACACACACATATATATGTTTGCACATTCATTCAAACACACACAAATGCAAACAGAGCGAAAAAGCAAACCAGTTCACTCCCACACATCAAAGATCTTGCAGCAGTGGAGTGAAGCTGCAGTGACGGGCCTCATCCCAGTATGATGAATCACAACTCAACACCTAAAACAAACTTTCACCCCCTCTTAACTGCTCTAAGATGGACACCCCAAACAAAACAGACACACTCCCTGCTGTACATCCTTGGAAAACACTTCACTAATCTGACAGGATTAGAACAGGTGTGGGATCTCTGTAATTATATGAGTTTTCAATTTGAAATCTGACGTATGGAATTATATGTGTTTCTTATTGATGGCCACCGCTGTTACTAGATTATTATATCAAACTGGCTTGGGTGTACATCCTTATATGGGACAGGTGAATGGCTAGCAATGGTTTGCCAATCCAACGTGCGCACTTGAGCTGGTGGCTTGTCGTGCATGAATCCTCCTGTTAGAGAGGCGGATGAGGGGGATTTAAAGAGAGGGTGGGGGCTTGTAGTCAAATCCCCTCTCATCTTACGGGCATCATTACGCCTGCTAAAGCCTCATCCCTGGAGCCCTCCACTACCAGGGACTCAGGACAGACCACCAATTACAGACTTAACCTCTCTCCTGGCCTCTCTGTCTCTATCTCGCTGACACCTTTTAGCTGCAGGGAGGGGGTTGATAAAGATGCTGCCTCATGGGAGTTATTGAAACCTGCCATTATCTGCTGAGAAGGGCTGAGTGTCGCACAGACGCAGACTGAGCCATCTGTGGGCCACAGTCACGTTATGAAAAACACAGAAAGAGATGTCAGCAGTTCAAATGGAAACAAAGTCTTCAAATAAATGTAAAATCATATTAGGATGTGCACATGCATGGGGCACAGCCTGGACATATAAGACCTTGTTTACAGTTTGCACTCGATGCTTCCAGGATAAGGCTCACACGATGATAATACACAGATGAAGTGGTCTGCTGTGACTCAGTAGCTGTAAATGAATCACTGATCACATAAACAAGCCACAAGCAATGGAGGCAGTGAAGGTGATATCACGGTTTATAGGATTACAGAAGGTGTGAATCTAACAATGTGTGATTCTGGAGGGGATTGGTCCACAAGAGCACCTGGAGGAGTGGTGAGCAACTGTAAACATTGCAGGTCATTGACTCAGAATGAATGCGTTCAGCCATGTGCGTCTGTGTTTACAGTTTATGTTAACAGTAAACAAAGGCAAATATGGAAAATGCACAGTGTTTCTAATTCAGAAACTGGAACCGTTTTGACTTTCAAATCCCAGCACCAGCAACAGTGACAGGTTTTGACACAAATATAGAAAATCCACCACTTTCTCTAGCAACTTGACCCCTATGCTCGGGATGCCTTTTTGCTTAAAGCATGATCTGGTGAGAACCAGCAGTGGGAGCAGGATGAGGTGGGATTAGAACTGTCTGATGGATTGACAGCAGAGCAGGTCAGCAGTGAGTTCTGTTGTCCAGTCACTATTTACCAAATCCCCTTGATTAAAACCAAAGACCCCTGACCCACCCTCTAGAGAGGAAAGGGATCAATTTGATTTGACATCGGATTTTGTTCAGATATTTCAGGAACTATTTTACTATTTCAAAACAACTTCTATCCAAATGTCGATCAGAGACATGCTTACATGCTATGGTTACATTACTATTTCTCAGCAAATCGTGCTGTTTGCTTCACTGACCTCTCACTTTACACAAAACAACTAGTCTTCCAGACCAGGGCTCACATGGCCAGAGGCTAAACTTTTTTTCCTTCCTGTCTGTGTGGTAGGATTAGGTCAGGCTGTCAGCTGTTTCAGACACCATGACTAGCCACTGCCGCTTTCCTGACTGGGCCGCCCTGCATGCTTTTTAGACAAACCGCTCAGCACACTGGGCCCTCAGAGGCAGACAGCAGCTCCACTATATGCCCCATAAAAACGCAGCTGTATCTATTGATGGCCGTTGTTTGTTGTAGTTGGGCATTAAGTGGGCCAAGCATGGCCGCACTAATGCATTTGCAGACATGGCGGGTCAATATGAGCGCCATGCTGAGCCCATCATCTAACGTGGAGAAACAAGCTCTTACACATGCTGGCTGCTGAGATGCAAGCTGTGGTCTTCAAGTGTCATTATGTGGAGAGACAGAGAAAAACAAGAAGGGGGAGGCAAAGCGGTGAAATGAATGAAGTGTGCTATGTAAAATACAACACTCTGTCTAGATAGTAGCTATAAATATAAAGCCATACAGGCTGCAGGAAATGTTTTCCAGGAACATTAGAGGCCAATTACTATGTTTGGTGGATGCTGAGTTCTCTCTGTGGCCCTGGTGCATTATTTCCCACCCAGCTTTGTATAAAATGTATTTCACTCTAAGACCTAATGATGTGTCTCGATACCTTTTTGTCCAAAACAATATGCCAACCAGTGATTCAGTAGTACTACTCCAACACAGCCCTTCCACTTCCCTACACATTTAGAGCACAACACAGCCACACAGCTGTGAGAGCAACTGATGCAATCCACTGACCTGCCTGTGATAACCGGCAATCACACAGTAAACTGTAGTATCATTAGTGCAGGGACAAGTAGTGTCCGGATTAGCATTAGCGGTGCTCTACAAGTTAAAAGCCCTTGCAATTAGAATATCAGTCAAGTAAAGACACCTGATTCTGGCTTTTCCTTCACTATGTAAATGTAGCATGCCAGATGAAAGTTTACATGATATACATGATACATGAGACATGATGTCGTCTCCTTCTATGGGTTAGTGATGTGTCAGTTTGTTACATACTCCACAAGAACTTGTTCTCGCTCTCAAGACTCGAAACGAACTTTGTTCTTGTTCTTGCCACCTCGGGAACATGAACAGATTCCTCTGTTCTCGTGGAGTATGTAACAAGCTTTGGGACCTCTGAAGACGAGACAGCAGTCATGTTCCTGTAATGCAGCAACGGGAAACTGTGGCTATTACAAGTCATTAAGCAGCAGACACAAGATCTAGCTAACACTTAAAAGATTTATCCTATGGGGGACAATGTGGAGAGCATGGTGAGCCTAATCTGCTGCTACAGCTTCTGCATTTCTTCCTGAGGTGAAAGACTAAGACTAAGGTGAAAGACTAAGACTCTTGACACAGTCAAGTAAGGTGAGAGAAAATGGCTGCCAGAGCACATGTGCTAAATGCACTGAAGTCACATTTTAATGTCTGCAGGGCTCTCTGTCTGCTGGCCTACTCAGGGAGTGGAGGCATAATGGTCTGGGTTGTTAGCGAGCACTCCAGTTGCACTGTGATGGGAATGTTTTCGACAGCTTTCAGACACTTGGCACTAATGATGTTCTGCATGCCCTGTGGCCAGCTGGGAGTTTTTTTCCCTTCTTCTTCCAATCAGTGTGTTGAACAATTTTACCAGCAGACATGCAAACAAAAACAAATTTGCCAGCTCAGCCAGACTGCATAGGGTTTATAAAGAAAAATAAATCAAAGTTTTTTATTTAATTTATGCAATCTTGTCAAAATAAGTTCCGGCAATGATGTGTTTCTGCACTGGAATTAATGAAACCAGGACACAAATGAGCCTGGGTGATATCCTATTCTGTCTGTGTGCAAAAGTGTCAAATATCTATGTCTGAGTGGGCCCAGCGGGTCCGTATTTTATTATTATGTTTTCTATTTTTTGGAGGGTCCTTGTACATTTCTGTTGTAGTTTAGGACTGTGTTGACGTTCCTTATAATGGCCATAAGTAGCCTAACTATCCGTCTTTACAATGTCCGCAAGATTCTGAATGACAGAGATATTATATCAATACCAATTTGCTTTTAGTGGCTGTTCTAGCAGATTAATCTATTAAAATCCAACGGTAAATCCAGGCTCTGTCATGTTGAGGTAGCATAGCCTGTAATAGGTAAAAGCCCAGTTAGAGCCAGTCAGACAGAGCGGACAGGAGGAACGAATCAATGAGCACCAGAGGCTCCCTGAGGGCCAGCATTGAAGAGGGGAGGGTTATTGTAAATCAATTGTCGGCCAATTCATTTCCATTGATAGCATCAGAATAATGACATGCTGTAATAAAATGGTAATCAGGGCCTTTAACTGCGGGCAGTGGGGAGTCGCTTGGCAATTGGAGCTGCAGGGAAAGTGGCAGTGGCCCACATTCTCTGCTCTTGCATTGCTGAACATGTGTGTGCATTGGCAGTTTTTGCTCAATAGAACGTGTTATTTGTTTTTGTTATGGCTGGATAAGTGTGTGTTTGTATGTGTGTGTCTGTGTATCTTGCCGTGCATGAGGGACATCTCACGTGCCGCACAGCCTCTGATTTAATCCCTGAGATATGCAGCCCAGCGACAGCAGCAGATGGCTCAGCGAGCAGATTAAAATCTCAACAGCTAACCTCGCGCCAACCCAAACAGACACACTTTAAGTAAGAGGAGCTGAGACAATTACTGCACGTTTTCAAGCCAGAATCGAAAAGTAATGGAGAAGGACATCGGTGGTGATGTGTAGATTATTTTGTTTGGCTCCTAAGGAACCACAGACACCTTAAACCCAGCCAATCAATCGCTGAGGGAAACAATATTAAAACCACAGGTCAGAGCCGAGGTCAAACCTCATGAATCAACGTAAGTGGATGAGATATGGCTGTTGTGAGGTAGTAAGGTAAGTCGCTAATGGGGTAGAGATCTTGTTTGGTCAACAACTGCTTCTTTAGTCTGGCTATATTGTTGTGGTGAATAATGAATTATGGGGCAGTCTGAAGTGAAGTCAGCTTAACAGCCCATAACTGAGGCTTCCTTCCTATCACATGGCTTAATGGTTCTTCCTTTCTGCAGACCAGAATGTTTATGTTATATCTGTCCTTGTGCCCAAATGGGAATTCTCCAGGTAGAGCCATGACATGAAGTTTACTAAAAGAGACTTAAAAATGATGGTGGAATGTGAGCTTCTTTTCTTCATGCAATGTTCCTTAACAGTCCACGAGGATGTGAAAACACAGCGACTTCTATTCTCCTATCAGCCTCAGTGCACTACTTTCATCCATTAAACATGCACTCACAATTGATGTGCCAGCCTCTCTGGAGCCAACCACTACCAGCCTGGCAGCAATTTCAGAAAATAGGGTGATACCAGTCATCCCAGCTCACCCATGAACTGCGAGTCAAACATTTTAGCCTTGAATATGGACTGGTGCCCACTCAGGCATATTATCAGGGGTGCCCCCACAATTCCGCTGATTAACCCTTTACACAACCGACCATGCTGTATAAAAATCTATTTTGCAATTTAGCAACATGGAATGCTTGCTTTGAAATTACCATCAGGGATAGACTTCCAGATATTAGGAAGTCAAAATAGGAAGTGATAAACCCAGGACTGGTGCATGAAGGCGTTGTCAAACGGCTCTGCTTTAGACAGACGAGTAAAAGGACTGCCGCCCCATTGAAGTCATTCAAAGAGAGTGTTAGACAGGGTGAAGTTGGGGTCGTGTTGTTCTGTACCGCGAGAGGACAGTGAAGTCTGTTGGGGGGAGTTCACTGAGAGGTGAGCAAGCAGACCCATGCCATAAACAAGTCTGAAGTTTATAGCCACTATTTGGGTTTGTTGTTCCGCTGCATTCTGGGGGGTGGGTAAAGACACAACAGAGACAGGGCAAAGCGAGGACGCCGTAAAAAACAAAGGGAAGTTTAGAAAAAACATGTGGTTCACAGGGAGACCAACTGGACACTAACTTGTGGGGTCATCCAGAGAGCAGCTTCAGGTCAAGCTCTTCAGGTCAGTCGTCCTGCCATCCTCAGTTTGGTTACAATAAGAGTGTGTTCTTTAATACGTAACTGTACTGTAAAGGAACAGCTCACTAGATTCTAGACGAGGAGTAAAAAAGAAAGATGATGGGAAGAGAAAAAAAAACAAATGACAGGATATTGTGGTTATGTGTGTTGGGTGTGGGGGGTAGGAGTTGCTCTTCTTTCCTCGCTGGAATCTGTCTTAATTAAAAAGGATTGCTTTTGCATAAAGTGTATGCCTGAGGGGAGCCGGCTGTGCTGCAAACACGTTCTAAAGCTAGGCAGTCATGAGGGGAATGCTGTGGGTCTGGACGCTTTCGAGTATATTTTTCCTTACACCATACACACCCTAAAAATAAAGGTTCTGTATCATACCACATTATGGTTCCCAAAATGTAAAGCACTGCAGTGGTGCAACGACTCTCTGCCACACACCAGTTAAAAGCCGAATGATGTGATTTGCATATACAAACTGAGGAATCCTGTTTTTATACAGGTGTGAAGCTTTATAAGCAGGTGATGAAAGCTAAATGAAGAGTCAGTTTCATTGTTGAGTGCAAAGCAATTTAATAAACCTGGAAACACTTGGTGCATGTTGTTGCCACAGCAAACTGGAAAACCCAGTGTGTATACACGCACACAACCATGCTCACACACTTGCATACACTAGGCCTGCCGCCAGCTTCTGTCTGATGGGGGGCTGGAACATTAGATTGGCCGCTGTCTCATCAATCAAGCTTTGTTTGATGGGGTGTGTTAACTGCCACTTCTTCCTTAGAAGCTCCACACACAGAGACACACACACCTGGCAGCAGCCATGCCCTTGTGACCAGCAGACAGCTCTGAAGTCACAGTTGATTAGTTACAGAAAGCCCCTTGATTCTCACAGGTTTGGAAATACTACATGACTGACCGCCTATTAGCTGGTTCTCTAGCTGAATGACTCTTAAATAATTAACTAAATAATTATTTACGAGCTTCAGGGATTTTTTTTGCCCTAGCATACACCATTATGTGGCTTTTGTCTTTATAATTAATGAAACTATTACCATCAGTGCATGTTAAAATCAGCGCAGACCCGCCGGCTCACCACAGTCAAGTGCGCTATTCGTAAAAGTAGGAATGCTCACAATAAATGACGGAGGCAGCTAATCAGGTGGGAGAACCAGAGTCGTCACTGTGGCAACCAGTAAACCCATGGCTTCTGTGGAGAAGTGTAGACTAAACTGTTGATACCAAGTCAAAGCAGCCCTCTGTGTGACTGATCCTCTATGACCTAAGTCATCTCACACAGACACACACAAACACTCACGCACAGAGAGGATGCCCACAGCATAGAGCAGGGATCACTGTGACCTGCCAGAGACAAACTGCACACTCTTGTTGTTTTTTTCCCCAGTCAGAGTGACATCTGTTTGCTCATGGATTTGGCTAGATTTTCAGTGTGTTTGTGACTGCGTGCGTGGGAGAGTGCTGACTAAATACACATAGCAATAGTACGGGCAGAAGGTCATAGAGACTGCGAGTGACTCACCTCGCCTGTTTGCAGACGGGCAACAATTGCCACGAGAAGTGTGAATATGTGTGTGTGTGCGGGCGTGCATGTGCATTTCAGTGTCTGTGTGCCATTGTGTGCTCACTACTCTACCTCTGGACTGTAACTGTGTCTGCACTGTGCCAACACACACACACACACAGTCTGTGTGTGGGAGTGCTTTTACTGCAGGTGAGCTGCATACCACGAGCTAAGCTGTAGATAGATGAACTGATAACAGACAAGCAAGTACGGGCATGACACAGACATAGACACACAAACGCGCACACACACACACACACACACACACACACACACAGATGTTGAATGATGAACAAAAAGAGATCTGGTACAGCTGCATATACAGCAGTCTGACAAAAAAAACAAGAGCGCTTTGATTTAGTCTAAACATTCATTTTCGCACACCTGCAGTCACACACATGCTCTCCCACACACACACACGCACACCCACATGCACACACATATACCAATCAAGGAAATGGCAGTTGAAGCAGCAATCTTGCACTCAAAGCTGACCTTTCACTCACTTCAATCTGTTAAATAAAATGCACCCCATCAATCCAACTCTGACACAGCTAACATACCTCATCTTCTCCTTCTCACACACACACAGACATACACTATCAATCACATGTCAGCGTGCACTAATGCACCTCATCTTTCATTCATGGAGAGGAAACGGCATGAATAAGCAACAGCTCTGTCCATGCTGACATGTGGGATTAGTGCTGTAAACTAGAGTGAACCCCGAGTTGCATTTGAATGGACTTCAGCGCCATTTGCACCTATGAAAAGTGAGTGAGTGATGCTGCATGTGTTAGCTGGTTGTTGCTAAGCTTCAGAAAAGGTGAGACGGGGCTTCCCTCAAATTGCCATTTTATTCTCCGGCTGAGGAAAGAGGCTGCTGTGCCGCCTTTGCTTCTGTGTTTTTCGGTCTGCTGCACATACACTGTCGCATCTTGCTCTCATGTGAATCCACACCCCTTTGAATTCTTGGTATCAAATTCCCCCTAGTCCCTCCACCCACCTCTCCTTCCACCCCACCTCTCCACACGAACCCCACAGCCCCCCTCAACCCCGCTCATGCTTTTCTTTTTTTCCTTATTCCTTGTACAACTCAGAATCTGGCATGGCCTGTGTTTTTCACCATAGAAACCGACATAACAGACCAACACAGCCAAGCTCAGGCTCAGCAAACAGAGACCAAATAAAATCCATCATTCAGCTGGTGTGTGCGAAAAGGCTTTTCGCACACACCGACAAGAAGGGTGAGGCAGTGAGAACTAAGTTTTTAACACCAGTCGGCAGGCCACCTGTGGAATGCAATAAGCATTTGCAAGAATAATACCGTGAAAACACACGCTTCCCAAATTTCCCTGCTAATGGAACAATCTTCTGAAGATTCTTTTAATACGTCTTTCATGACTACATCACCACCTGGTTGGACACATTTGCTGCCCAGCACCACAGACACAACCAAACTCTACCAATTCAGTCCCATTCCTATGATGTAATCCCCTAAAATGTCGGATATTTGTTTTAGTTATGTAAGCCCTCGGCCCCTCCAAACTCTCCACTGCCTCTGCCAGATGGAACAAATGACGAATCTCAGACGTTTGGCGTTTCCTGGCTAGAGAGTAGCAGGGTAGGGCTGACTTCCAAGCCATTTCCTTAAAACTGTTCAATGAAACCCACACACACATATCAGAGAGTGGTCTGAATCTGTGGAAAACAACAGCAGATAAAAGAGGCGACTGTGCATGTTGTGGTGTGGTGGTGCCTTGGTTTCTTTCTCCTGGTAAATGCAGTAAAACCCTCACATTACTGCAGATCACTAAGAGCTGCGGCTTTAACGAAGCTAGTGGCAAGACTGAGGTCCAATATGAAAACATGAATGAATGAAAATCACATGATAAAAATGTTTGACATTGAGAAACATCAGAATAAGAAGTTGCTGTACATTTGTTAGCATGTCCTAAAACTGACAAAAAAAATGCTGGAAAAAATAAGACTTAACAAATCTGGTAACATTCTGGAACATTCTGGGTCTTTGCTGCGGCTCTCTGGGCTTTGGGAAAGCTCTGGGAACCTACACAGTGGACGCCAAGTCTCATAAATAAAGTGCTTTTTCTTTTTCCAAGATGCACACATTCAGGGAGGGCATATACATATACACACAGTAACTGTCAGCTGACACTGGCCAGCACCAGGCCAATCAGCCAGCTGCCTGTAGCTGTGGACAATCATCCCCTGCTGCCCCTAAGACAACCCATTGGCCTTCTGGGATATCTAGTATGGGGAGAGAGGGAGAAGAGAGGGAGTGCCGATGGTGGCTATGGGAAAAGTGTACGTGAGTGGCGACACACAGACAAGAGCCAGAGAGAGCCGGACTCTGGCAGAGGACGTCACAGACTGTCTATCAGCTGTCTCTGGACACTGTCAGCTGTCTGTTAGTGTCCCTGTCTTTGCAGATCCTTTAACCTCAAGTGCCATCTCTTTGTCCTGTCTGTCCCTGTCAATGTAATACTTACTGCTAACTCACTTTAATACACCCTACAGCTATAATTGTTGGCTATGGAGGCAATAAACATAAAAAATGGGAGTCTAACCATGGACTGCATCTGCTTTCGTGTACTTTATAACGCAGAGTGAGAAACGCTTTTCTTCCTGGTGACTACAAGGTCTTTTCTCTTGTCCAGACATCCTCCCACCCTCCTCATTTCCCCATCCTCTGTAACCATGACACACTTACATAATTGCATTTAGTAAACTATGTGAGGAACTCTGGAGAATCCCTCCCCTCGTCTCCCTCCAATCTCACATAGCACTCATCTGTTATGTCTGAAGCCAAGGAGACGAGATTCCCAGACAGACTTATCACAGTCTGTTTTGTTACAGCACTGTAGAACACACAGTTACTTTCATCTGTTTCTTCAAAAGACAAAAAAAGAACACAAATTCTTCCGAATCAAAGATTGAATTTTTGTGTGCCGTCGTTGCAAACCAGAGAAACTCCAGATACTGTTTGCAGGCAGTAATCTGCGTTTGATCAGCTGAGTACAATACTGCGCTGCTTTTTCGTATTGGTCTGTGTTTGTGCGCAGTTTACCCACAGAGGACTCATTGTTTTTTAGGGTACATGAGGTTGGTGATACAACGTAAGGCAACTCTAGATAGTGCATCACCTTACAAAGGATGGTAAACCCTTTTGGTCAACATTGAGTAGAACTTTAAAAATGCATGCCCATGCATGACAACCCAAGGTCTGCTCAACATGGGACAGATGTAGACCCCCAGGAGGAGCTGGAGACAGAGAGGTCTGCACATCTTTGTTGGCCCTGTTTCTACCATGACCCTGATGGACTAGTAGATTTTTAAAGATAGACGGAAAGTGGTAGTCTGATGCAGACACTTGCAAGACAAGCAATCCCCTAACATCCCCATGCTTGCAGTGTGTTCTTGGCTTTTTTTTGTTTAGTTTTACAAAAGGCCTAGAAGTTGCAGCAATAGCGCCAAAAGCTCAAGCATCTGGGGGGCTAATTTTCCCACTGGGACACCTCCAATGGTTGTGACCAGAAGAAAATAAAACTTAAGCTGCAGAGCAGAAAGACAAAACATCTGTCTTTCTCTTAGAAGACAAGATAAATAAAAGTGTTGTGTCCAGAGTCCAGAATGTACCAGTTGGAACTGGCAGGCTGGGAGATTTTCCACTGGCTACACTTCCCTGAGAGGACCCCCTATTTCCTCTCTCTGCTGTACTCCTATTTTCTCTTTATTTTATCTTCCCAAACACAATGTGGGACGATAAGTCTTTCATATACACACTAAAGAAAACAAAGTATTGAGAGAGGGGAAAAGAGAGTGGCATGTATGAAGTCAATGTGGTAGCAAAAAGAGGAAAAAAAGGCCATTTCCTCCACTTCCCCACTCCTTCCTCCCATCATCTGGGAGGAAGATTACGGTTTCACACTGGAAAGGAGGAAAATATAACAACGAAAAAGGAGATAGGGGGAGGGAGAATAAAGGCACAAGAAAAATAAAAAATGCATCAAGAGCTGAGGCAGGCAGGAAGCTGCCTGTGGGCTTAAGTGCACGGAAATTAACATCAAACTGTCTTTAGCTCTGCTGCACGCCACAAACAAGGACCCTGCATCTCCCCCAGCATCATTACGACCTATAAAAAATACATTTAAGAAAAAGAAACTTGCATGTCTCGCCGCTGCCGTCGAGGTGAAACTACGCACCAGATTGAACTTCACAGAGAATACGCTAATGCAGGCCAAAGTTTACCAGCATGCAGCAGGAAGCTGAGCAGGCAGCTAGGAAAACATAAGCTGTATGTTTCCACAAGCATTATGGACTGCAAATATATATGTGGTGTATTAGGAGGAAGCAGAGGTGCTAATGGACCAAGCCTAATAAGGGCACTTAAATCAATTAGGGAGGAGTACAGGCCTTATCTCTCCTTTCATTCACTCCCCTGCAAAGCCAACAGCTCTTCGTTACTCAACTGCATTAGTCATAAGAAATGACTTGTGTGTACAACTGTGTTTTAGAATGATGTTAAACAGATACCTATATGTGTGTATGTGAAGGTTGTTGGTGTGAATTGTTGCTTTGCTCACAGGCACCAGAACCAATCACAGACACCTTGTTGGTCTTTTGGAGTCTGCCAGGACCAACACACAAACAGAGATTGGGGGGAGGGTGATATCAAGGCTGGCTGGGGGGTGAAGTTAGGCAGCTGTTAGCATTTCAGAAAAGATTAGCACCAGGTTCAACTGTAAACAATGAGCTCATTCTTTGCAAGAGCACAGTACAGCACACCACATCTGTTTTGGAACAAGCCGTCTTATTCAAGGCCCACACTGAGGTAATCCACACCCCCTTGTAAAAATCAAACTCGGGAAAAGCACTTCAGAGGACCTTAAAGTTATGTATCGTCCTGCATTGCTGTAAACGGCGTTTCCAATATGCGTGTACACTTCACCTACACTATACACCAGGAAAGACATAAATATTCATATTAAAGAAGACTATATAGACTTACTGTAAAGAGGGCAGATAATCTCATCTCTCATATTAGAAAGATCCTTTTTAGGGTTCATTGTGCAGGTAGCTGATGGTATGTTTTATGTATGGCTACATAGAGGAACCACACTTTCTCTATGTGGACAGAGCCTGTATGACAAAGGCTTGGAGGGAGATAGTGGTTGACTCAGAGACACATCTATAGCTCGCTACTGTATATGGGTCATTTTACCTTTGGGTCCCCTATAGCAGCATGCAGCAAGCGTGGGGCATTCCAACACAACTTAGCTGCAGTATTCGATGGATGTGTTCAGAGGTATATCCAGGCAAGTCATTTTATGAAACACTGATGAGTCTATTCATATTTTTGTTATGGGTGTCTTAGGCTTTTATTTGAAAAACAACAGTGCAAGAGTAGGCACAATGGTGTTGGTGGAGGCTGAAAAATAAGGACTATAAAACCTACTTCTTCTCCTCACAGGTTTTAGTCATGTGGTCCTTGGTGTGTGTGTGTGTGGCTGGCATGAGGGTCAAACAGACAAGAGGAGCAGGTGGCACCGGGGTGGGTGCTGCCGGGTTGGTGGGTGAGGATTGGTGAGCGCTGCCCTTTCACGATCCACGTGCCATCTGCCTCAGCCGGCAGTGACTGTGTCCCAGTGACAAAGAAAACTGTGCTGCCATGTTAGAAAACCTACAGATCGTTTGCTCATTTTCACCACCATCCTCCACTTTGGTTTTCGCTGCACAAACCACACTGGCAGACTTGGATGCGGTCCCTGTAGTGAACTACAATGCTGTTATACCAGTGTGATAGTATGCCAGCATTGCCTATATTAATCCTGGCAATCAGTTTGGTTGATCCGAGTCCAGCTCTTTAACTTCAACTTATACAAACCTACATCTGTTTTGCAGCATGGAGAAAAGTGAAGGGATTGGCCCTGTCTCCACAGAGACTCAATGTCACACTCTGCCAATTTAATTTGGCAAACCAATTTATGGAATAGTTAATTGCAACACTGCTCTATTTAACAGTCAAATGAGCTCTGGAAGATGTCCTCGGTCTTGTGACCTTAGAAATGTCATATATTTTAATCAGAGCTTGAGGAGCAGTTCACTACGTGCACTGTCCTTTGTGAGAAAATTCAATTTTGTGAAGTTTTTTTTACTTTGAGGCTGTTTCTGCAGCTTTCAACTTCCACATCAAAATGAGATGAACGAGAGGGGCGGTCCATGTTCGTGTCCATGTGACCTCCTGGCAGATCATGTTTACGAGCGTCTGCTACACCTGGCTTTCTTGTTATAAAAAGAGAGACTGGCAGAAATAAAATGGGGGCTTGTTGCGGAGCTTAAATCCGTCTCAGCTTTCTCTATCTTCCTCCCATCGGAACGGGGTGGGGGTAAAACTCGTGTGAGCTATTTACGAGGAAGGTCACACTGAGAGGGCATGGCAGGGAGCCAGCAGTCTCTCTCCTCCTCCTCTGGCTCCTCCCTGCCCTTGTCTTCCTTTTTGTCCACTATTTCTATCCTTTAGTAGGTCTCTGAATACTGAATACAGTATTTATTATTTTATATTATATGTATTCATTATTAACCTAAAGGTGGTATTCCTCAGCAGGAATTACTTACTGTTGTTATAGCTAACTATGGATGCATGTAGATATGTTACACTATCATGCAAATCGAAAGCTAACAAGTAGCATTTAGTATCTTAGCAAGCATAAAAGGCGAATAGTCGCGTTGTCGCCGCACATAAAACACACCCATTCTGCACACTTCTATACACACATCCATAGAGGCTGTTAACTGGACACCACTAGTACATAGGCAGAAAACTGTTTTGATGGGAGACCCCAAGATTATTATTTAGATAAAAATTGGTGGATGGACTCTCTGATCAGGAGCTTAATAAAAACTTTTTGCAGTCTAGCCAGAAGGCTGGAGACCCAGACTGCAGCTGTTCCATCCTCCTATCGTCCCTCCCTTTTCCTCCACTCTTTTCCTCTCTCTCTTGCACTGTGGTTATTCTAATGTATTCTGCAGTCTCTCTCTCTCTCTCTCTCTCTCTCTCTCTCTCTCTCTCTAAGTGGCAGGCACCGAGATGCACAGCTCTTCCATCTCACATCAGTTTAATTAGTCCAGCCCACAAACTAGAAACAGGGATGTCTGCTCGACAAATATTCAAGGCCAATAAATGAGCTTTAATTATAACTCCAATATCATGTGCTGATGAATATAATACTGTCTGATCGATATTATTGTCAGACGGAATAATGCTATCCTGAACCTGCACTGATCGATTATGTTGCGTTATTCCACATACAACAGAATCAAATGTTGATACACAATTTATCAAAATTTGGGCAAAGTGGTCCTTTAAATCTAACACCTATTCCTACCCTCAACAGCACAAAATATCAATTGTCAGTTTCACTTAGGTTCTTCACCCTCCATCCCCAGCCACCCCCACTCACACACTTGAAAACTCAAGAGAGCACTACATCAGGAGTAGGCAGCAGCAGAAGCAGGAGAGGGTTAGATTGGGTGTGAAATACGTTCCGTGACTTTCAAATAAGGAAAAGGAGCCGTGGCATTGCTGGTGGTGAGGGAGAGCAAGAGCACCTAGTTGAGGGCTCTCTCTTTGATGTTTAATTTAGAGAGAGAAGGAAGGACAGGCTGAAAGGGTGGGGTGGTGGTGGTGGTGGTGGGGAAGAGATGGTGGAAGTGTCGAGTGTGCTGAAACTCCACTGTTTTCCATCAAAGGCTTTGGGTTTCCTCTTCTTTTCATTTATTCACCAACAGTGATAAAGGAGAATACAGGCTGGAATACAGCAGCAAGGAGAAAAGACTGGGGAACGGTAGAGAGGAGGAGGAGGGAGAGGAAGAGCAGGAGGAAACAGAGGAGGGCAAAACGAGGTCCATAAAGGAGGTTCTGGTAGAGGGTCGAGCTAAATCTGGCTCATGGAAGCAGTTTTTGCCACTATTTCCTCTCTTCCTCTTATTTCCTTTATCTGTCCTCCTTCCCCTCTCCTCTGCTGGGGAGTCCTTCCTCCTTCTTTTTGCTCACTGAGTGAAAAGTGGAGCTGTGTGCCAGGCGGAGGAAGCAATTAAAAATTAATGGAAGCTGAGTGATAGAGAAACCTGCAAGGGCGTGCCGACCGCCCAACACACACACACAGGCATGTCTGCGTGCACAAACACAGATTCCCTCCTTTTCCTGTGCACTCCTCCTCTCCCTTCCTCAATCTCTCTTCACCTCTTTCTGCTTCAGTGTCTCTGCAGAGCTGCCAGCCAGGACAAGGTGACATGGAAACACTTAGCACATGGCGGCCAAACTCATATCCCTGCTGTCTTATGGTGGCTCCAAAGGCTCCATACATTAACAGAATATCCTATCCTTTGTTAGTACGATTTTTTTAGGATGATAAGCACCTAAATAGCATCCAGCTGGCTGTGGCTAATTTCTCAATAGCGTCTCCCATCTCTCTCTATGATCCTCAGTGAAGGACATGACCTCTCACCCCTGTCCTGGGACAGCCCCTCCTATATCCCAAACACATAACTAACTAAAAGTCATGGTGCAGAGGCCGTGCCGTCATTTGCATTTTCAGAAAGCAAATGACCACCACACATACACACACCCTGACCCTTGACCCAGTGTTGCCTTCTCTCCCTTTCTCCCATTAAAGGTCTCCCACATCCCACAGATGAGCCAGAAGAGGACGGCTGGGTCTCTGTTCTGAGAGACGCCAGCCGTCCCGATGACAAGGCAGTCTGACTCCTTTGTTGATGAAGGATGGGAATTTTAAGTATTTCAGAGGAGGATTTAAATGTTGAATGAACTTTGCTCTATAGCAATCTCCTACATATATTGAATATCAATGTAATGAACTTTCCATTCAGATAGAGGTATTGGAATCTTTGTAAACTAAGTATTTTTGTCTGTTATGTCTGATAAAAGAAACAGCAGCTAAGTAAACTTTCACCAATAATTTTTAGAAGATGATCTTTTTAAATATGGTGGCTAAGATGAGGCCAAGTCAGCTGGATGTCAGTGAAAGCTGAAGCACAAAATTACAGCTTAACATGTCAGTTGGCCTGCAAAGCTCTGCGACTTCGAGGAGCAGCGAAGCGAAAGTTGGTGGCGGATGGGGTTGTGAAGAAAAAAGTTGTAAGACACAGAGCTTAACAAAGCAACGCCAGGCTGCACGCACACTGTAGTTTGCAGTGCTGCAACGTGGAAGATAGCAGAAGCGTGTGGTTACACCCAACTCCATCTCACAGAGGCCTGTGGCGGGTGGCCATTTTGGTTAAACCCACTTTGGTCTGGGCTGGGGGTTTTCACTACCGCACCCTTCCCCTCCCTGCACTGCTGCTCCTCCCTCTGAAAAACTACCACACAAATCTCTGAGTTTACAATGTTTTAAGGCCGCATGTGGGCAAACGGGGCCACCGTTAAATTACAATTATGCAGCACATGTAACACGACTAACCAGGACGGACTGAGTGTGTTTTACTGCAGCTCCAGTGTAAGCCATCTTCGTGTGAAAGGTGGCATGTGCAATTCATTGTCAAGTTGAAAAGGGACTAGGTCTAATGTGGTGTTGTGCACCTATTGATACAAAAGAGAACAAGACCCCAAGAGAAAAACAGTTTTACTCACCTACAGATGGAAAAGCGGCAGCATGGACACATGGAGGGGAGCCATGGAGGGGAAAAAAGAGGATAGTTAGACAAATCATCTTTAGCACAAAGTCAGACTAATTACACAATAAAGCCTCCATTCACAAAGTGGTCATTTAGGGGGTTACGGCAAAATGAAGAATAGCTTAATTTCACTTTAATTGAAATTATCCTCATTAGAAACATATGAGTTACTGCTTTCATAATTAGCTTCACTCCTCAGCATGCACATAAGGGGCCTCTTCAGGTCTGGGGCCCCAATGTGTGACTACTTAGACATTAAGGATGTGAAAACAATCAAAACACTATATTTTACTTGACTTTTGACTGCTGCTGGCCGAACTTAATCTAGACCGTGAGTTATTTGAGTTTTTGTGACACTTTTGTTCTCCCACTCCCTTTTTCATTCACCCATCTCGAGATGGCCGGCAGTAGGGGTTTTATATTTTTCCTGCATTTGGCTTAAGTGACACAGTGGAGGGGGCCTATGAAATTCCAGACAGCCTCATTAAAGAGCAGTAATTGCTTTTGTGAACAGCAGCTCATAAAAAGGCCCTGCAGCCTCATCTCTTCCTATAAAAGGCAAGGAGGTATAAGGGGTGGGGTTGTGGGGGGGGGGGGGGGGGGTGCAGCACTAGGGGGACCCCAACTGGAGAAGTGTTGGTGTAGGAGAATAAACAGGGTTTGTTTGGGTGAATTTCTGCCTCCAGTTTACCCTCCTTCCATCTTTTAATGCTGAGGCTTGAGTCAGTTGATTATTGAGCTGAACACCTCACTGGTCATCTTTCAGCATTTGTCGTATAAACCCCTGCCAAGAACCCACACATACCCACACATAAACACATACCTACACGTGTGTGAGCACGAATGATTAATCCTGCATACAGAGTGCAAGCACCCACACAGATTATCCACTCACATACAATACACACAGCTAAATCAGCCATGACTTTGGATGGGGTTGTGACCCCCCAGAGCCCTAATTCTTTCTTTGATTTGAATTTATAGCAGGATTTCTCAGATCTCACAGAGTCCCGCTGACATCGATCTCTCTGTACATAGCCGGTAGGCAAAAGAAGCCTTCTCCTTCATTGCACCACCTAATGAGGTAATGAGGGTGAAACTTTTCCGAATGTGTTTGTTTTTCACACCCGGGCCTGGTTAATTGCCTGCTCCTGCAACCCCACGGTTTGTGTAATGATGCCACTCTTCCCATGCTAATGATGACTAAGGCAAAGTCAACTGATTGTAGGCTTTACTTTACAAAAGTAATATCTCTATAAAGGATTATTTGGGGGGAAAAGGGGTAAACTGTAGGACTACAGTAAAAACCTGCCCCAAATGTAGCCTGGGGTAGTTTGTTTCCCAGAGGTTACACTGACTTTAATACAAAAACAGCAAAATGAGGTATAGATGAAATTTTAAAGGTGGAGAAATCCCTCAGTGGGTTTCACTTTCACATGGTGATTAATCACTTAAGAAGATTGCAAAGTCCCCACTGCAGCCTGCCCCCCCAGTCCCCCTCCCTTTTCTGTGGCACTGATGCTCATAACAGGATTGGTCTGGCTAATGTCTCCCCGCTTAACATATTCCAAGCCTCGACTGCAAAGTGGCACATTTTCATCTGAAAAGACAGATGAATCCCCAAAGACAAAAGACAGATGATAGGTCTTGACTTTCTCCTCTCTCTGGGTGGTGAGGTTTTGCCGCCACAAACTCCCTTAACCCCCCCCCCCCTCTCATTTGCCTGTCTTTCCTTTCCACACAGTTGTGTAGTCAGAGCAATGTAGCAGGGGGTCCCCACTTTCTCTGCAACTAAAGGGATTAGCTGTAATTGGGACAAAAGCACTGTCCTCAACCCTTTCTTCGCCCTGGGCCTCCTTCTTTAGAAGGCTGCTAAATACAGTCAGCTCCCTCTGTAGGCATCTTATCAAATCTGACTATTCAAATTTGTTCTGCTTGCTCCTTGAATTCCAGTTGCAGAAAAAAAGCTCTGTATCTGGCACATCAACTGTTAAAACTTTAGGTATATTTAAGTTGTTTTTTGTCTTAGCTGAGAGACTATTTCATTTATCTGTGACCTTTTCACTGCGCCAACTGTTATTTCTGCCTGGTGTCATTCTGGTGGTGCTGAGAATGCTCATATGTTTCCTTTCTCACTCTTTTATCTTACATGTCTGTGGCGCCTCGTCGCCTGTGAAAGTGATGCCATTGATGGCAGGGGAAATGTCAGAGAAGCGGAAGAAGGTGCAAGCTCGAGTCTGAAGAGAAGCACGTTTGTGCATGTTAGCTATTTTAAGTCTCTCAGTGAAGCCTCTTCACTTTGGTCAGCACTTTTTATGTGCAGAGTAAAAAGGAAACTGGATGCGTATTGGATATTACAGCAACATCCTCTGTGTAACCTTCAGCATGAATACTTGTGCATGTAATCAATAAATGATGAGCGGGGGTGGTTGGCCATTTGGCAGGTTACTACATTTGTGATGTGTTGTGATGTCAGTTGCGGTGACAACCCAGTGACACAATTGTTTTAACTCTTTGTACAAGCAGCACTTCCTGCTGCAATACACCACAAAAAAATCCAGAAATTCTACACTGAAACAAATCAAACAGATACCAAACAGATACCAAAGGTGAACTTTTGACCTTATCCTGTTCCAAGGAGGAATTAAACCGCACTCTGGGCAAAAGGTGAAGAGCGAGGGGCAAAAACAGAAGCCCTACATTCTCTCCTAGCTAAACTCACCCCCAGAGAGCCCTATTAAACAGCACAAAAGTCAGGCTATCAGTGCTGATTTTATGGCTGCCAGATGGCATAAGAGGGGCCTGGACTGCCTGTGAACTAGCCTCCACCCCTGTAAAACAGTGACCAGTTGACCCTGGAGCCATATAAACCTGGCGTCTAAGACAACAAGGCTCCAAACACTAAGACGCGTCCCTCCGGTCAAGTCACCTGAGGAGGCCCAGGCCTGTCGTTTACACTTAACAACCCCCACCCCATTCACACACACACTCTGCTGATTGATTTCTAGTCCTCTGCAGTGCAAAGATCTTGCATCTTCTGTACATGAGGTGACATCTATCTGCGGTTTAAGATTTCCAACTTACACATTATACAAACATAATAAATGAGTCCTCCATCTCCGCCTGCAGGCTTTACCCAACATTTCCAGGTGAGAATGTGAGAGAGCAAAAAGTCCAGACAGAACCTATATATAAATATGAAATTCCAGAGTTCATTGGTAAAACTGCCTGTATTTGTTCTTCATTAAGGATCCCTGTAGTTGAGAGCCACACTGCTGGGTTAACACCTTCTTAGAGAGCCCTATTTACACCAACTGATAAAGAAGTGTATTGGGGGCAGACTTGCCTCTGAGGGCTGATTTCTAGGTGTCATAGAAGGTTCATGACCCTCAGCGACCTCACTACGGACAGCCAAAGCCACCTCTTGAGTGACTTTACGGTCTGGACCACTGTGAAAATAGTAAATAGGGTGAAAGGGGGCAGGGGAAGATGGGGTGATGATTGCGTCTAGTCTTTAGAAATGTAGGCTCACTCTACAAACACTATCTTGAGAAGTAATCAAGGGAGGGACGCTTAAAGGCTTAATTGCGCCAAATGTCCTTTAATGACCAGAAGTCACAACCCCTCTTTACGTTCACAGTTTTAATGGTCACACAGCTCAGGCCACAGAGAGGTCAGAGGGGGGTCAGGTTGAATAACAAGCCAACAGAAAGTTTGGGTTGCATCCAGAGCAGCTATCGACAGGAGAGCCTGCTCGGCTAGAGGCCGAGAGGTTAAAACTGACGACCGTAGAAAGACGCTGCTTGCGAGAGAAGAGTTTGTTCAAGAAAAGGAGGCGTGGAGGCAAAAATATTCAAGGCCAAGTGTACAACAACGGGAAACTACTAGTGGTTACAAAATGGATTCCTTTGCAGAGTGAGCACATGAGGAAGCTGTGGTTTTAGCATGTTTTAGAGACCCTGATGTTGACTTAGATAGGATCAGGCCTTTCAAGGTGACAAAAGATTTGTCTCCTGACAAACATCAATGACCAAAACACAGACGCTGTGGGATTGTGACGTCATTCTCTCTTTTGTCCGGCCTGTTCTCCTCATTTCCCTCTTTTCCTCCCACATCTGGAAAGCAGGACTGGTTTCCCTGCCATTCCCCATGCAGGCGCGCACACATGCACACTGACGTCATGTAGATTGCTCTGCCTGATGGGAAGCATATGAGCTGAGAAAGGAACATTGGAGGAAGGGGGCTGTTGTCACCAGAACACACAAGTTATCTGCCAGGACTCAACTAAAAGTCACTTTTTCCAAGGCTGTTTTTTTTCTTTACAGTACAGGGCTGCTGCTGCAGAGACAACTGGACATCACCAACAGATATTGATCTTATTGGTTTTATGACCTCATCTTGTGGTAGGTCCCACACTGCAATACAAACAAAAACACTGAACGGTGTGATGAGTGGAAAATAATCACACCATCCCTAAGTTCCTGCAGTCAAAAAACACCCAAAGTGACAAACATTAGGGTAGCGGCACACTAACCCATCATGTGTGTATAAGGGGCCTACATAGATATAAAACAAACAAAACCAAACAACCACTCACTCAGTGGTTTTCTGAGTTGTAAGTCCCACTTTTTCCCCATCGGGCTAAAAGGTTAAAATCACCCTTTTGAGTTGCATGTATGTATTTTACCTTCGTATTTCATGCACCTTTGGTTTACAGTCTAAAAAAACACACTGGAGCCACCTGCCACCACAAAACAGCTAGAGGCTTGAAATGATCAGTCACGCAAACACCCCCCCCCCCCCCCCATCTCCCTACACCAGCCATAAGTATCTAAATAAGAGTGAGCAGTAAACAACAGCACCCACACGCATAATAGTGAGAACAAAATGGCAAAAACAAGAATCCGATTAAAGTAGTGAGCAGGCTGAGGTGGTGCCTGAAATGAAATGTGCGTACTTTGCAGTTGGTATATAAGCCCTTTCGTGCTGAGGGGCGATTACCTAGTTTGCAGCGCTGGTAATCTGAAAAGCAGCTTGGAGAGAGTGTTTAAAGACGTAGCAGTGGTGGCAGCCTGTCCTCTCTCCCCACTGACCGGCATGGGTTTGCCTCACTGGGCTGCTAAAAACAACTACAGGGGTGTAAAACACTAACTTTACAGATCCAAGGAGGTCCTGTGAGTATGGTGGAATGGCCTCACACTAAAAACGCATCAGAGGTGTTGACATGTCCCAGAAGTACTAAATCTCTCAGTTGGGCAAAAGATAATATAATGAGCTTGTCAAAGGTTTTGGCAGTTGTTGTGGTGCACCAAAACACATAACGGGGCATGCCCAAAGGTGAAAGAGCAGGCACTGCTCTATTTTTCAAGGCTGCTGAACTACGTCTCTTTTCTCCTCAAGAGAATAAAGACAAAATTATAGCAGACTCCCTTTAAACTCCCACTGACTCCCGAGAGCTCTGGAAAGACAGCGAACAGATCAAATAAAAACGAGCAGGTATAAATATAACAAGACAGAGGTGTTCAGACACCTCTGCTTTTCTAGCTGATTGGTCTATGAGGGAATGACGGGGCAGCTCTTCACTCCAACTAGGGTGTCAAAAAACGGAGTGCTAGATGATCTGACAAGTAATGTGCTTGAAGCATATCGATGTCAACAAGCATGTTGGGGAAGGGCTGACAGAATAGCTTTTAATGCCATGTCAATATTTTTAATCATATCCACCACTGGATTGTGAAACAGATCATTGTAGCAATTTGAACCACATGAAAATCCTTCAGAAGGCAAATATACTGATTTTTTTTTTAATGTGTATCAAATAATACATTCAAGTGGTGAACAACAAAAAAGCATGCATACAGTATATGCCATAATAATCCTTACATAAGTTTTACAAACAATAGCGTCGGTTGCCCAACGAACTTTTTTGTGTCCAAGCCAGAAGAATAGAAAGAGAGGGAGAGAAAGGGTGGATTAATGGGAGGGACAAGGCCCACATCTGGGTAATTGAGGATGACAGGCCTTGGATCATCCCTCCCAACAGGACCTCTGAAACATAGAGGGGTGCAGGAGTGTGGGGAGGAAGGGACTGTGGGCCAGGGTTTGAAATGAGGCACCGTATAGTGGTAGCCTGGAAATATAACTGTTTGTGGACAGAGAAAGAAACTGTAGGTCAGTGTGTGTGTGTGTGAGCAGGACTGGTGTTACATGCAGCGAGCTGGAAAACTAGTATGTGTCTTACTGGAGAATGGCATCGTTTACATCTCAGAGTTTCATCATCATGCCACTCCTGTCGTTTCAGTTATGGGAATGCATGCTTCTGTGCTCTGAAAATCTATACTGCTTCTGCAGGAAGGTACACACACACATACACACACTCAAATGCCCGGTGAAACATAAATCCTGGTAAAGTATTCACGCCTTGTGCTCCGTGCTGGCACACTTCCAGCAGCAGGTTGGCAGGTTAAACTGGGCCCTAAAGACACCACAGTGACGATGCTTTTGCATCCAGCAATGCACTTTACAGGAGGCGTTTTTCATTAAGTGAACATTTGTCAAAGGCATTTGACGAAGAAGAGTTCCTAGAAGAGCTGTGCTCCACATGGTTTAGCTTGAATCCTAAAATAGCAAAATGTAATTTCCCATCTAATCCTAAACTTTAACCCAGTTATGTAAATGTATGTTCCTGTAGAGTGGAACAGCATGGAGGCAGACACTGCCACTCTCACTTTGTCTGCTGTAAAGCCACTGTGAAATTGTTCAGTTCAGTTCTACTGAGGTAAGCATGCTGAGAGCCTGTGGGACCTGAGAGTAACTGTGTGTGTTTGTGTGTGCACGAAAGACTGTTCAAGTGAACTGTGCTGCATGGGCGGTGATGCACAATGTAATGTGGTGAAGAAAAGAGAGAGCAAAAGAAGAATAGATGAGATAGAGTGAGAGAGGGAAGGGAGGGAGAGGGGCCGAGCAAGCAAGCGAGAGAGGGATGGATGGATGGATGGGAAAGAGAACGAGAGGAGGGGAACAGAGAGAGACTCTCTGGTCAGACACGCGATGCTTGGCTGGAATCAGGTCAGGCCCACATGAGGCCTCCCTCGTACACACCCTCTCAACAAAACGGTCCTTTACAGCAGCAGGGAACACTTCTACATGGTTTTACTATATATATACTATATCATATATTAGTCTAATAAGCCATTTAAAGGAACAGTAGAACATTTTGGTGATATATTTGCCGGGTTATTATTTTAGTATACAGGACCAACCCTAAAGCGCATCAAGGGCTTGTTCAGTATCCTACTTGTACTTAAATGAATTGCTTAGTGAGCACTGTTGGAACTCATTTTACAGTAGCTCATTATTAAATGCTTTACAATCCTGTTTTTAACACACAAAAAGCTAAGTTAGCAGTTTTCAGTTACCATATTGCTAAGCGAGGGTAAAGACTTTCAAGGCACAGAGATGCAAACTAATGATTGCAACTCATTAGCTCCAGGCTCTGTGTTAAGTTAGGCTGTCTGCACTGTGCAGGGCAGCAAACATAAAGATTTTACACACATTTCTGAAAGGCATTGTCTACGAAGAATAATTACATTGTCTATCATTTTGTAAAATAATAATGATTAATAATCATTTACTGATTAATTAGACATATTGGACTGAACTGAAGGGTGCCGATTCTTCGTCACAGTGCAGGCATTATAACAATCTGTTGACTACATACATGTAGCATGAATATTACGTGTCCAGCCTGTTGTAAGGTTTCAATTCCATCTGCACTGGGCACCTCATGTAGAGTGTCATCCATATGTTAAAGTGAGACATGCTCAGCACTCACGGGGAGTAGCTTAGACGTAGGGTGAAGAAATGTGATACTCCAACACCCCTAACGTGAAGCTAAAAGTAGACCAAACCCTGCTCTTACGCACAAACTCGTACACATATATAGACAGCACTGCTAACCTCAAACACGCTTGAAAATAGATCCTGTCTGTGCACCACCACGTTGCCACATTGTGACTCCTAGATGGGCTAATTGCTGACCTCTGTTGTTCTTGGGTCTCCTGACAAAAATGTGTCATGCTGACCACTAAACCTAAACGGGTTACTGCTTTAATTAAGGCTGCCTTTAAGAACCGCTCGCCAACCCTCTCATGTTCTGGAGTCTCTATGTCACTCTTTGACAGACAGTTGACCCAGTGCTGCCATCTCACCTTACTGGAAACATGAGCTGTTGGCTGGTAGGCAACCAGAGGAGTAGTGGACTAGACTCATTAACATGACGCTATGTCTTTGAGAAGAAAAATACACGTGGATTATTTTATCTGATGATAAATTTGGACAAGAAATCTTATTTAATTTAATGTCATATTTTAACATCAAAACCGTTCATCATTACCATATGAGATTTAGCATTTTTATCTGGCAGTGATATTACCAACAGTCAAAACCACGCAGCAGCTTTGACTGACTCATCTGAAACCTTTTGTTGTGGCCCACCACTATTGTCTGATTTACTTAACTCATGGTTAGTCATCATCTTTTCAACCTGCGCTGCTAATGTGACACAATAGTGAAAAAGTCAACTATTTTAGGATGGAAGTGATGTTATAAAAAAGGACATTGCAGAATGAGCAAAGGCCTAGACTAATTTTATGTGATCTTATAAAATTAATTACAGCATCTGAGAAATTAATGAGCCTCTGTAAATGCTGTTTAAATTTATGTGTCTGAGGTTGTTATGGTACTGCAGTCTAAGCCGTGTGCGTGTGAGTCCTGTTAGCGTGCAGCGGCAGCGGTGGCTGTGGCATCATCCAATCCCAGCCCACCAGCCAGCTATCCAGGAAGCAGAATTGCCTGTTCCAATTTAGTCCAGGAAGACTGCATTCGCTCAGTGGCCACATTACCGCTCCAATCACAGCTGCAGCATTTGGGATAATGTAGGGCCACTGCGCTGTGCTATGCTTGTGTGGAGGCGGTGCATTAGCAACACACACACACACACACACACAAACACAAGTCTGGTGCCTCTGTCACTTCATGCTGCAGCCCTCTCCAAGCATGAAAGGAAGAGGGAGAGTATTTTTTTCACTCAAGACTTGCTTGCTTGAGCTCCTGCCTAGCCCACTTAGAGAGACAGGGAGAGAAGAGAGAGAGAGACTGTCTGGCACATTGAAGCACACACTAAAGTAAACCCATTATCGCTTTTCCCCTCCCTCTCTACGCCACAGAGGTGTCTGACTGTCTGCACACAGCCACCCCTCCCCATCAGGCTAATAGACTGAAATAGAAGTTTCCGTGGTCACTGCTGCTGGTGCTGGCCGTGCCCTGTATCATCGACCCACACACACACACACACACACTCAACACACAACACAGTCTAACTTATCCTCCCCAGGACCTCTGCGCTATTTCTGTAACAAACTGCTGGTCACCAAACTTCAGGTTGAGCCAAATTAACACTCTAAATGGGACTTTGTGCAACGCTCACTGCATGCAGACAGCAGTCAACAATTAGGCGACCCGGGCTGTGTACAAGTGTGTGTGTGTGAGTGGCAGGTAGCAAGGTGTAGAACTGCCAAGTTCAGGGTGGAACAGTCCAATATATTATCAAAGGCGCAGAACAACATGCCTGTGTTTTTACTATCACAGCTGTCTGCTCAGGCCTCAAGACAGGGTTCAAAGTTCATTAGTTCTACTGTATGGTAACACACATACACACACAGAGCAAATAAAACACAGTCAAAGCAGGGTTAATGGAGACATAGCAGCCTGTAGATTGTGTCTGGCTATCTGTTTATGACTGCCAGAGGCACTGATAGTCATGAGTTTGTTATTTCATTCAAAACACTACTTTTGTTTGTCACCATCTCAGCTTTGCTCTGGAGCACAATTACCTGGGGACCTCATGTGATGGAGGAATTTAATCACACACACACACACAGAGGCTCAAAGAAACTCTCTCAGCTATTTTTCCCAAAATGTTTCAATAGCATTTTCAATGCTTCTTTAATTTCTTAACAAATTAAAGAGTAGCAAAACTGTAATTAAGTAGCTAAGTAACGGTACAGATCCTGTTGTCTACTTAGAGAGCATTCTAGCTGCTTTGTATTTTGTAAAACAGGCACAAAGCCGGCGGCCTGTTGTTTGCATAAATACTGCTTTATTCAAATGATGCTTCCAGCCTTTTAAATCCAGGCTCAGAAATGTTTAAACAGATGTCATCAATTTGAAATAAGATAACATTTTTTTAAAAATGAGTCCAACAGTGGGCAAATTTTGCAGTGAAATAAAATGAAGCTTGATTCAGAAATTATGTGACTTATTTCTCGCCTTGAATAAACACATTTTGCTTCGCTTTGATTTTAGAAAGTGTCCAGTCAGAGGCAAAGGCAAAAAAGTTGCCGTTGTTGGTCATGAATCGTTTAGTGGAAAGCTCAGAAAACTTGCAATTTTTAGGAGAAGCAACCCTGCTCGTTCCAAAATGTCAACGTGAACACAGAGCACTCAATCACCCCAAAACTTGATCATGATTAAACCTGTTCCTGTTGTGTATATTTGTGTTCTGCTGTGATTTTGGCTTAGATTCTGGGAACTTACCGCCCTCCATAACCGTTAAGCATATTTCGTTCTGCAATAGAAATGGCCTATGTGCCAATATTAACACCTCACACAGCAATCATGTCTTTGTACATGAGGAAGAGTAATCAGGGGAAAGCCTTTTTAGATAAAATGAAAAACATCCTTCCTCCTGTTTTTCCCCACAAGATTTTATGTGTAACCTCCAAATTTGACAGTTTTTCCACTTGGACTGTGCTAATTTATTGTTTTTGTTTATTTATCTTTTTGAGGCTAAGGCATAAAAAAGCTTCTTGGTTCAGAGCAGGAATCCTGGGCAGCCTCAAATAAAAAAAAAAAAAACATTTTTAAAAATGAGAAGACTGGCCAGACCATACTGGTGCTTTCCACTCTGGAGCCGGACATTTTGTTCCAGTGTTGAACTCTGGGAGAAGCTGAGTGAGTGAGAGGCTTCATTCTGGAGCCAAATCACATGGTTTCCAGTGGGGAGGGGAGAAGGGCTGGAAGGGAGTGAAGAGGTCTGGAGTTCAGATATTGACAGAAGTATTCTTCTGTCCCAAAATCAGTTTGATTTAAGAGACTTCTTATGAGGAAGTTATGTCGCTCTACAAAAATGAGACAGGGTGCTGTAACCCAAAAATTTGAAAACAGCAGAACGACCTTTTTGAAACAACAACATTCAGAGATTACACTCTTGAAAGCAGGCAGGAGGCCCCACAGGAAGTCAGTGTGGTGTTGAAACCAGAAGGTCTGCTGTCTCTGCGGTCGATGGTCAGATTGACAGTCTGCTGGGTTGTTGTGACTGACAGCTGACACACAGCTCGCCCTTGCTGTACTGAGAAAAAGGGAAGTGGGAGGGATTGCAGCGCAGCAGATGAACATGTGACCCTGCATGGGTTCAGTTGTGCACACATGTGCTGTCTTTTCATTTTGTACAAAAAAAAGGGCCTATCCCTGGGCTTCTGGTTGTTGTCCACTGACAAGTCACCCCACACTGAGTCACATGACGAGGTGGGGGCTTCTATTGGAGCAAACTCTGGTATCAGCAACCTCTCTGACCCCCAGTGATGAACTGTACGCCAGGCAAGGAACAACAGGATCCCTCAGCAGAAAACATTTACACAACCACATTGATGGTCCTTACAGAGGATGATGTTTGTGCAAGAGTTAGACCAATATATGGAGCCAGCTGTGCTTTTATTCTGATTTCCACTGGAGGTTTTGAGGTTTAAAGCCAGGAAAAAACATTGATGTATTTAAAATTGTCAAATGATTTTTAAACAGCTGACAGCTGGGCATCCTGTCACATTTGTAGTCACTGTGTGCTCAATCTCTCACTGTAAATAGCCAGAAGAAAAAAGAACTGATATAAGGGAAATGCAGTTCCTACAGATCAGCCAGTATTTTTTGTCACATTTCTGCTTGTCGTGGGGTGAGTCTAACGTTTCAGTCTGTTTCTACAGCTTCCCTCTTAATACTAAGCACCCACACCGTTCTACTTACTAACGGAGAAGGCAAAAATAAATTTAGCCAGTGAGCAGACAAGAGAGAGGTTATGTATGCCTGTCTGTCCGGCTCTCTGTCCGTCTGTCTGTCTCTTTGTCTGAGCCAGTTCGGTTTCTCCTCTGTTGGAGGGAAGGCTAATGGACACATTAGCCGCCAGCTTGTCCCTCCGCGACGATTAGGTGGCTGTGAGGTCATCCCTTCACTTCTGCTCCCATCCACATCAGGGATCTATCATTTCATTACTGCTGTTAGGGAGGAGGAGTAATGGCCATCAGTCTATCCTTTCTTCTTCTGTCCATGTTTCACCACTTCTTCATTTAAGTGCAAAAAATGAACAAACATTGTCAAGTAAGAGATTACCAGAGGCTTTTTCCTTTTCTGGTTACACTTACTTGGAACTGAAGGAAATACACCCGTCTCCTTTATTTTTAAAGCTCCGAAACAAAAACGGAAGTTGCTTTGAATAAAATCCCTCCCAACATGTGTAAATCATACCAGGTGTGTGTACACCAGAGAGTGGGTGAGAAACAACACGTGTGTCTCAGCTACGGCTGTGTGTCTGTGTGTCTGCTGGACCTGAGATGTATTGATTGCTGCAGGAAGTGGAATCTGATGTTTCACAGCGCTTCCTGTGCTGGATGGTTTCGCCACTGTCAGTTAAAAGCAGTAAAAGAGGTGGGGTCTGGGTGGATGGAGCAGGGGACCTGACCCAAGGAAACATTCAAAGGGAAGAGAAACAAAGCGTGAAAGAGTGAAAAGACAGACATAACATCTTTGGCTGTGTCCTTGAGATGAGACCAAACACCACCTCCCACCTCAGCTTCTTCTCATACAAAGCAACCTCTGCTATGCAGAAAAATCACTTTATTCTGTCTAGAGTCTTGTACCAACAGATAGCATTGCAATCTAGATAAGTGGGACCGCAGCACACCTCGACCTGTCTTAACACACCAAATCTGTGCCAACAATGTTTGATTGGATCTAAGATGTCGGCTTATTTGATTATAACTATCCGAAACCACACTAAAGAGGACTTGATTATTCAGATTTCTCTTTGATTTTATGATGTCTATTACGTGCACGTAAAGATTTGTGAACAATTTTTTAAAAAAATCTATAAATAAATTAAACTAGTTGACAAATTCCTGCATTGAGGCAGGAATTTGTGTTGAAGGTGTCGTGAACCAATACTGTTTCACATTAAAAGAAAAAAAGACCGAATGCCACATGAAGTCATGTACCCTCAAGACCAGGTGCAACCCCTTTTAGCAGAGACAAACATCTGGGTACAAATCACACAAGTAACAGAGTATGTGACTGGTCTAAACCCTGGGGGACAGAGGCTGGAGGCAGCCTCGATCCTAGAGAGTCGTCCTGTGTGGGAGACTTGCATCACCATTGCAATAACGCTGGTGGCAAAGTGTGACTGCTATGCAAACCACAAGTGCACACACACACACACACACACACACAAACATGTCTGGTTTAATCCTCTGCAGAGCCATGCAGACAACCAGCAGTCATGCCTGGAGAGAGGGAATTGAGGGAGGAGTGGGAGTGGAGGTGGTGTGGCAAGGTTCAGCTGCAGCCCTGGCCTCTGTGTGCATGTGTGTGTACATGTGTGCATGTGTGTGTGAGAAGATAATTAAACAGGGCAGACAGATGAGCCCAGTGAGAAGGCTAGAGGTTACTTGGGATAAGTCAGCTTGTCCGACCCCACACACACACACACGAATGCAGATGTATGCAGTGGGCTTTATATAAACAGTTGCCCTACTGCTCAAGATAGCCTTGGCAGTGTTTCTTTGAAGGAAGACGCTGAGAATAACATCTTTGTGCTGAGAGGCAGTTACACACTCCACACATTACCTTGTCTTAGAGATCTACAATTACATTAATTATAAGCCAAGGGCTTCAAGAGGTCTATTGTCTGCTCAATAGTGGTGTGTGTGTGTGTGTGTGTGTGCCTGAATGGCTGTGTGAACAGAAGGAGGATGCCTGGACAGCTATGTGCATGTGAGGAAATTTGTTTAGATCTTTTTATGTGCCTGCATGTGTGTGTGAGAGCTTTACAATAAGAAATGAGCAGTATAGGGGGGGGGTTGCGTAGGATGTAAATTTAATGGGGGGTCGGTTAAAGCAGAGGAGCAAGTTTGGGCTTAGAGGTTCCTGAACCTGAGAAGCAGGCACCCATGCCAAGAGGAGGATCCCCTTTCAGCATATTGTTTTATTTAGCATCTGCATGGCCGCTTCATTTGCCAGAGTGAGGCTGGGCTGGATTAATTCAGGAGATTGGTGACTTGGAGAGGAGAAGTAGCCAGGCCTGTCTGGAGGAGGGATGTTAACCACATTATAAGCCTTTGTTTCCAACACTTCATTCCTGAGGAGTAAACTGAGCCAACTGAGCCCTACCCTTCACTGCCTGTAAGAAGAGGCCCTACTTCGCGCTCTTCTCTTACACACACACACACACACCTTCACCTCTACATCCTGACAAGCTACAGCCGAGGTGTGGCTGCAGTTCACAGACTTTGTTTCTGTTTCAGCTTAAATGAAAGACATCTCTGCAAGACTAAACTCTTCTCCCCCCCAGATCCTGCACCCTGGCCTATATTCAGCAACTGGAACCAGCCTAAACCTGCCCCTTATTTCCTGCTTTCACTTCAAACCCATTTGATACAGTGACTATACATGCACCAAATCTTCTTTGAATTACAGCACACCTGGTCTCACAACACAAACGCTGTGATAAACAATGAAAGGTTATGTTGGTCAGTCAAAGTTCAGGACCAAGTATCCACGTTGGGTCAATAAGGCAGGTTAGTTCTTCTCCTGATTAACCCATCCTGAGGTAACATAACTCATGGTGGCTAGACGTAGCTATGACTCAGAGCAGACTAAAAGGTAATACTAAAGACAATGAGAGAATCTGGGCGGTTCATTCATAATTCTTTTTTCTCAACATATCCTGCTTATAAGCATTATATGTCTGCAGCTCTGATCTGTTCATATCAAAAGAACACATCTTTACAAATGACATTTATTGGTATATATTTAAACCCTTTGTGTATAGTAGGGTAGAATTTTAAAAGAAAATTGAGTTTTATCTCTTCTATAAAAAAAAATAATAAAAAAAGAAAATCGGTTCCTTAGCTTTTGAGTATTAAGCAGTTACACCTTGCATAAAGATGGCTACCCTGCTTTTGTGTTGGGCAGAAGCAGCCATGACACTGCTAGAAAACATGAGAACAGAAAACAGATGCAAGTGGGAGGACAGAAGAGGGAGGAAGGGAAGGCAAACAATGAGCTCTGGTCCATGACTCAGGCACTTTGGTGGTGATGATGATCTGGTAGTGAAGGCCGGGGGGGTTGGAGTATCACCTCTATCTGTCCCGCAATCACAGATCCACAGCTGATACCTACCACAAAGGAGGTGACAATGGCTGGCCAGCGGACGACCATCCCCCCTGTACACCCATACAAACAACGCCGCCATCATCATCATCACCTCTCACAACAATGCCTCACCAAGCTCTTGGGAGCTGCCCTTCCACATGGCTGAGGCCAAGCCAGGGTGACCCCCCAGCCCTGTCCCATAGAGTCAACAAAGAGGTTTCTCAGGACCCAGGCTGCCTTCACAACAACAGAAAATACACCTCAATCCCCTTTAAACTCTCTTCTCAATGTCTGCCTTTGGACTGGCCACCAAATGCTTTCGAAGAGCTGACACCATTATTTCAAATGATGCAGTGGAGTATTTAATGCCCCCTCAAACAAAACAGTTGAATGCTCTGTGAACTAGGATTTGTGCAGTAGGGAAATTCAATAGTGACAGACACATGCAGCACGAACCTGCAACCCATGAAAGAATGATTCTCTAACTGCTGAGACACAATGCAAAGCAAACCAGATGAACAGTGCAGACATGGTCGTAGCTAGATTTTTTTGGTTTGCCGCAACAGTGAAAACAAGCCAGATGGTAAAAACACTGAAGACTAATGATAGCTAAGGTTAATCCTCTTTGGTTTTAGGCTTGTAGATTATGCACTGCAAAGCTGGAAAATGTGAAGAATACACTGGAAATTACACTTTTTTTCTAAAAAGACTCCATTAATGCAGTTAAAATGATCACGGTATCTCTGGCAGCCAAAGCCAAATAAGATTTATAAGATATACAACAAGATGTAGTAAAACAAAACAAATCAAAACAAAATTAAATAAATAATCACTCTGCTATCACTGTCCCATCCACTTGACAGAGATTTTTGTAAAGCTGCTGAGTTAACTTGGCAGCTTCTTACTTGTCGGAATCGTGCCAGTTCCATCAGAAATAAGATTAGCCCAGTTTATTATTAGCTTGAAAATCTCCCTGTATCTGCTGTCTCTACCTGTCCTTCCCAAACTTGGAGACGATTAAGAGACTCCCTATGGAGACAACAATCCTCCTATATGTCCCTACAATTGGAGATAGACCATTGGATCCTGACACGATACTATAGGAGGATATTCTAGGCCATACATGGATGGTGGATGTTACACACTGCTGGTGCAGCTGACAAGGCTGTGTTTGTGTGTGTGTATTTGTGTATGCGATTGTGTCTCTTCTGTATTCATTATAGGACTTAGGAGGCATTGCGGGGGTGGGATCTGGGTGCTGCGTGCTTGTCTGTGTTTGTGTGTTTGTGTAGTTGTAGTGTGAGGTTGGAGATGGGGGTGGGGGGGTGGTGGGGCGTCACTGTGGGAGACAGGCAGATGGGGATGGAAATGAGTAGGCAGTGAGCTCATGCTAATCTCCTCCTCCAGCTCCTACAGCTGATCCAGGCACATAACTAGCACACACATACACACACGACAGCAAATCACACACTCGAACAGCCCTATGCGCAATCACAGACCAAATGAGGCAGAGGATGCCGGTGCTTTTCCAACGTTCCCCATGTGTCTCACATACATATTTTTGTGAAGTGAGCCCAAAATCATTCAGAAAAAAACTGAAACATCATGCAAACACTCATTCCATTATATTGCAGTGCTGGAGGACATTTTAACTAATTCGTTAGTGGTATGTGTGGAGTCTGGCTGCTTTCGTCCAAACAGCCATCTGCCCCATGGGAGTTGCTGTGGCACGCGATTGGCCGACTGCACTTCAAGAGAGGCAGGGGTGAGGTAGGTCACCTCTTTATTTGAGGAAGGAAAGGTCATGTCATGGTGGCTGGTCTTCCAAATAATAGGGGGGAGGGGACATACTAAAGGGTGCTCCTGGGCTGACGCAGCATAAAATAAAAAAAAAACCTTAATTCAATCCTTTAGCCTCACAAGGAAAGAAAAGACTTAGCAGAAGATAATTCACACTATTCTGGCTGTTCAAAAATATCCATGTTGAGAGCAATGTTATGGAAAGTATTTTCATGTGAACAACATAAAGCAGTTTCATCAAGCAAGAGCAAATCAATAAAGAGCAGGTATTTTCCTTGGAAATGCATGTCCTATATCCATGTCAAACTTTAGGGCGGAGCATGTTCTTGGAACTCATGATCTTCTGAGATTTTTTGAGTCCTCAAAGTCAAAACAAACTGATACCATGACTGCTCTCAGATATAAGTAGGCTGTTTATCATGCGTGCAATCCATACACAAAGAACCCACATGTACTACCAGTGCAGATGTCGTATAGGACCAAAATAGAACCATATCTACGAATCACCAACATCTCTTGACTCTTTTAGCCATGGACATGCTCCATATCAGAGCATCTCCACTAAATAAGCTGCGGGGCAAGTTAAATAGGCCAAAGGTGGGGGAGTGCTGCTCGGTAATGTGCAGTTATGGCAGATGCTGGTCTTAAAGAGTGCCATGTGCGTTGATAAATATTTCAAAAAGCAGCTCATCAAATAAACACACTGGACCTCACCACCCTATGGTAACCTACCATCAATAATGAATAGCCACAAAAAACAGCATGGTTCATGAGCCAACAGTCAGGCCAGACATCAAGTTGCACCTTCTGACCAACACGCAACACCTGGACGAGGTCACCAGGATTTTTCTTCCATGCCACTCGCAATAATCCCACCCAGACACGCTAAAGGTCTTTGGAAGACTTAAGAATAGCCCCAGCAAGCTGAGTGCGCTTGTGCGTTTCACGCTTTCTCAGAGGAAGGCTATGAATATTCTGACAGGGATTTTACAGAGTGGAAGGAAACACTTTATTTCCACGCACGCTTTCCTGGTCCCACAATCGGGTATGCTCAAGCTTTGCGTGCTGCTTTCCACAGACTACTTGCAAGTAGGGTTGGTTAAAACAGGTGCTTCGTGGATTACTGGTTGACAACCCTTATTTTCCCTCCAAATGCTTTAAATAGATCGGTAGATAGGAAGGAGTTAGCCCCATAAAGCTGTGTTTTTCCTCGCTCTGAGCAAAGACTGACTTATAGCCAGCCACTCCAAGGCAGGTATATTAATGCTGCATTCAGTCCTCCCTGCCTGGGCTCTTCATAAAGCACTCCACAGCCTGCGCCGTCCATTTGTCACATGAAGACCCTGCTGATAGATGGAGAAGTCAGTGCAGCCGGGGGATGGGAGCGTAACAGAGGAGGGTGGAGGGTAGACAATGGCTGGAAAAAGGGCTTGAACTTCTCTTTTTCTTGTTCTCTTCAGTGATTCTCTCCTCTTTAATCACTATCCTGATTTGTCAAAGATCAACAATGTAATTGTTTTGCACTGGTTCTTCATAGTTAAAGATTTATTAATTTGCCCACATTATGACAGATTATTTACAGGAATGACAACTAATTACAATTTGTGTGTACATTGCAAGGTAGGATGCACCAGGCTCACACTGCTATGAGTTGCCTCACCCCTCAGGGCCACTGGCAACCTGGCAATAGGAGATTTTTTTCCTTAACACTTGCCCTACAGTAGCCCAAAAGGAACTGAGGCTCTAAGCAAGAACCCTAGACGTTCTTAGCATAGTGTAAAAAGTCTTGTAGCATTTGTTTGTCTAGAAGCTTTTGAGTTACAAAGCAAAAGTTTGAATGGTAACAGCCAGATAAACAGACACACGGTGGTCATGGCTTGACCCGTCAAGTGACAGTAACAGTAGAAGTCTGCAACAACCGAACCCAAACACGCTGCTCTCTAGATGCTTTTATCCACACAACACTGCTTTTGAAATAAACAGCTTCTGGCAGGAAGACATGCTGTACGAAAAGAATCACTGCACTTAATTCATTTTCCACTGCTACTTCAATGGGAACCTTTTGAAAAAAAAAATCCAGACAAATACAACAAGCTATACAATCTGTAATGTTCTTCCACTCTCTCGTCTGCGTTGCAGTGCTTTCGTGTCTGCCGCCGCAGTGAAACGCAGCCCGCGACAGACATTTAAGTCACATCAAAACAACTGTGCGGACTTTTTATCTCGTGGTGCAATTGTTCCTCAAAGTTTCGGTGGAGGAAGCAAGCACAGTCCTTTATTTTCACAATAGAAGAAAAAAGCAAAAAAATGTTGTTTTTGCAGTTCATTTTCAGCACAGAGGGAGAAAAATGAAAGAGATTTGGAAAGGCAGGCGCATGTGTGGAAAATAATTAGCCAAAGTTTTAGCACACAAACTTCACTACTAATTAAACACCGTCTAATTTGCATACCATTCAGCTAGGAGCAACTACAGGAAGCACCGGGTGTCTTCGGGTCACCCTGAACTGTACAGTTTAGAGCCATATTCAAGGCAACCTAAACAGTTCATGTTGACTCTGTGTCAACCTATCAGCTCATGAAGTGATGGACTTTACAATCACGCTTGACATAAAGACACTTGAATGTCAATATAGCATTGATCACTGGCCCTCAGTCATGCCTCACAGCTTGGGCTGACTGGCCTTCATTAGTGACCCAGACTGGCAGCCCAGGCAGGCAACAAAACAAATTACAAAAGCTTAATTGAATTTGTGGCTTCCTCCTTTAAAAAGCATAAAAAGTCTAAATTCAAATAAAAAGAGAACAGTCAAAACAGAAAATGCAGAATGGAATCTGATGAAAATACAGTCCTTCACACCAACGCAATCCTGACAAAATTAAGCTCTGCTGCAGACTTTTGCTACGGTCACGTTTTGCCAAACACCCATAAAAAGAGAAGGAAAATATTCCCCCAGAAGCCATTGAAATGCACAGCTACCAGCTGTTGTCCTGTCCACCGTGTGGACATGGCTGGCTGTCAGCAGGCTTAGCCAACACTGCGCCTTGCATATGAAACAGGACATGGCCCTATATCCCCTCTGGGAGTTCACTTCCTCTGAGCCCCCACCGCCAACCACCACAGCCCCACCTCCCTTACTGAAACAAGCGGCCCCTTCAGCTGGAGGCCAGATATCCCCGGGGTAGGGGGGGGGGGGGGGGGGGGGGGGGGGTGGCGCTGGTTGTGGAAGTAAAAGGGGAAGTTCCAGCCTCTGCAAAATGCAATGGCACTAAATATTATACGTGGTCAGGGTTATGTGCTTTAGTTTTTTTAGCCTACTCTACAACGCACCACAGCCTAACACATGGAAACAGCCTGCAGGAATGCGCTGAGTGTCAGCACAGTAACACAGCATATGTGGAGCATAAACACAAAATGGCTTCTTTATTGTTCTGACTGAATTCCCAGTCATCTCTAAACAAATCACTTCCCACCACTTCAGTAGGAAAATATGGGTTTCCCTTTGCTGTTTTAAATGCCACGCTTGACTGTATGCATGCACACAGACAAGTTTCATTCAAGCCCAGTCAGAGAGTTGAACACAGCAGTTGCGTAAAACATCTTCACCTTTCTGAGGGAGTGGCAGCTCTGGTATGTAAGCACAGACACACGCCTCTTATGAATGAGCATTCGAGCAAAAAAAAGCGAGCGTGCAGATGAAAACGTAGACAGAGTTATTTAAAAAGCTCCCAAAAAAAAGAGCAAATCTGACGCAAACTTGCTGGTTTTGTGTCAAGTATGAGTCAAGCATGAGGTGGCTGAACAGTGAGTACACCCCCCTCTGTCTCATATCTCCCTTGAACAGACTGGCTGTGTAGAAATCACATCACCTTGAGGGCGAAATTTGAAGTTAGCAACATACTAAAATCTGCAGCCGCAATCCTTATCTAAACATCCTGATGCGGAAAGCCGCTGATTATGTGTGCCACCCACATGTGTACCAGCCAGAAACCAAAAGACTCTCAGCCAAAGAGAAGTGCTCCACACCCAGTGCATACAACAATTTAAACAATTCACAATTCACCATGTTAGCTCACTTCTGTTTACAATCAGTTCACTGGCTTGCATCCTCCACAATAAGAAAAGGAGGATGAGGTGAAAAAGTCATAATCCTTCCCCAGCTGCAGGCTTGCTGCAAGAAAGTGAGGACACATTTTTAACCGAAACGCTCTATGATTCACATAGAACATCTTTCAAAAGAGCGTCTGCAAGGAGGGAAGTGTGGCAATATCACTTCCTGTGTCTGTCTGCATGCGAGACTGCTGCTAACACTTTTGTAACTGCCTCATTAATATTCGCAGAGCCGCCCGGTTCCTGCGCTAGAGTTTTTTTTTTTAGTGCACTGAAAGGTAGAAGGAAGCTCCTCCAAGACTGCTTTCCTCGGCAGTGCAAAAATGTGCTGACAAAAAGGGAGCTCTGTTTGTCATAAGTTTAGGAATATTCTTTAACTCCCACCCAGCATGTATTCCCCTCATTAGCGTTTCTTGAAACAGGGTGCTTAAAGGGGGAAGAGAAAGGAGGAGTCGAATTAAAAAGCAGGGTAGAGGCTCAAATGAGCCTTGGGCTTAACACTTGGGTGCCCCGTCGGCACTTATAAAAACAGAAGAGGCCCCTGAATGTGGAGGTCCTTGAGGTGTGCCCACTTGAGTCTGAATGAAAGTGTGTGCCAAGAGTGGGTATTCACCATGCATGGCAGGACTTTGGCACTCTCCAGGACTTCAAGGGTCTCCCTGATTTCTCTTTCTTTAGCAGATTCTTTCTGAAAGAAGCCTCAGTGGAGGAGCGGAGGGAAGCTGCTAGTAAACACTTTTGCTGTTGCTTTCTGTGCCTCATCAACGAGTCTGCTGCCCCTAAAAGTCCACCTCACTTTTAAATCAGATGGGAGGAAGGAAGAGGCAAAGGGAGGAGGAGGAGGATGAGTGCGTGTATGTCAGTGGTGGGTGGCTAGCCTGGGGTCGGTGGATGTTTTTTTGTGTGGGGGGGCTGGGGTGTTCCAATGTTTGCTGAATGCTCTCCTTTGTTGGGATCATATTATGTTTCCACAATACTTCTAAACCCTGCTTCATCAGCTCCATTCATGTGTAACAGTTCATGCAAATGGCCACATTAGCCTTTTTTTTTTCTTCAAGGGGTGGGGGTGGGACTGTTTTTATCAGTCTACCACCCAACTACTCTCTTTGAAAACTACTGCATGCACACCGGATTATAATCCCTTCATACAGCCTTACAGTCAGAGCCCGGTGGAAGCATGGAAAACCAGATTTGGTGCCTAAACTGCTTTACTTTGGACGGAGGTTTTGTATCTGATCACAGGAACCCCCCAAAAAAGAAAGAGCACCCGAGAAAGATAACATAAAACCCCTAATTCTGATTCTTCAATAGTATCTTGAATAATAAAATAGTCTGGGGATGTAATGCAAGCAGAGGAAAAAAAGAAGCAGAAAACGCCCTCAACACTGATAGCAGTGTTGATAAAACCCACAGGAAGCTAGACATGTGACATCCAGATGAACATTACATACATTTAATATGACACATAAGAGCCCTGTGGGCTGAGGCGCACAAAGTCTCACCACAACAACAAAGATTCTAAAGCTGAGCTGTTTACGTTCTGATCAAACACAGCCTGAAACTTTACTTAAGTGTTTGATTTAAAGAGTTTTAATCTGAAAATGGGGAACAAATGACTTACACTTGCATCCATGTTTATTCTACAACCCCTTCCACCAACTGTTGTTTTTGCTGAGCATTTGTTGGTGAATGGGATTGTATTTACTGTACAGGCCAATAAAAGTGAGCCTACGAGGTGTTTCACATGGCAAATAATGGCTTTATTGCCACCAGAGGCGTTTTGTTGTCACTGCTGGATGGGGCCAATTAGTGACAATATGGCAATGATGACCAAATACTGAGTGGATCCTCTGCAACTGCTGCAGTGTGAGGGCCCCGGGCCCCCAGAATCCACATGACTGGGTTCGGAAAGTTGTTCAGATTAACCAGGCAAACTCTATGCTGTCAAAGAGAGGGGTGAAATATAATGTACTCTATGGAAAGTATAAGAAAAAGTTGCACTGCAATAACTGGACCTGAGGTCCAGAATGAGTCAGAGCTGCGTGTTGAAGTGGAGGAGGACCAACTCACCCTGGAGGATGCTTTCCTCTTGTACTTGTTGGCGAAGTCAAATTTCTCCTTGATCTCGTCCAGGAGCTGCTCCAGGCGGGCCTTCTCCTCTTTCCCCGTGTAATCCTGGCACAGGAGGATGTAGGCCCTCCAGTTGGCCGAGTCGAAGCCCCAGTGGCAAGTCCTGTTCTCCTGTCCCTTGTGACTGTGCACCACGAACTTATGGGTCGGGTACATTAGTCTGCAGTCCATGCACTGGATGCACGCTGCGTTTGGACTTGTGTAAAGCTCCGGCACGAACAAGCCTTTGCACTTGCCGAAACACTCGTGGTAGACTTTGAAGCTCCTGTCTGTGAACTGCAGCTCCAGCGAGCCGCCGCTCAGCTCCTTCTTGCAGCGCGGCGGGTAGGCGCCTCCGTAGATCAGGGCGTTGCAGAGCCGCTCGGCGTCCGTCTTGGTGATGAGGCCACAGGACGGCGCGGAGAAGGGCAGGATCCCCATGACTTTCAGGATCTCGAGCTGGTCCGCCGTGCACCGAGAGCAGTAGATGTGGAGCTCATCGCACACTGAGTTGATCTGCTGCAGGCTGAAGTCTCGGAGCACTGTGTTGAGGATCTGCGGCAGACACAGTCGCTTCTCCCCGCCGACCACGAAACACGAAATTGTCTCGCCTTCCAGCACCGTCTCGCACCTCTCTGTGGAGCGGTCCGACGGGATGAACAGTGGGCCCGGCATCACGGGTGGCGGCAGATGCTGCAGAACCGGCTCGGGCTCCTTACCGTCCTTCTTGAAGAGGAGCTCATGTTGCCACCGGGCAGAGAAAGCCGCCGGTCCGCCCAGAGAGCTCATAGAGCTGAGGTGAAACTGCTTGAGAGTTTGTTGCAGTCCCGGATGAGGCTGGAAGCTTTGCCGACTTACAGTCTCCATGTTTTTCCTGCAACTTTAGAAGCGTAAATCCTTCTTGTAGTCGATGGAGAGTCACAAGTATCTGTCTGTTCCCGAACCTGGTAAATCCACGGTGTCCAAGCACTGAGCAGGATTATGAAGCGCTTCATCAAACATCCAGTTAAAAGTCCACAACGCGGTTTACAGTGATAACAGCTACGACTACAGAGCAGTGAAGACCGGCCAGTCGCTCCCTGGAGCGGGTCGCCGACTGTCCATATCTGAAAGGACGGCTGAACAAACTCCAGAGACGGGAAAAGTTCCGTTCGTTCGGATTCCAAAACAAAATGGGAGGAAATGAAAAGAAAAGCGGGAGTTGGGAGTGAAAACGGGTCGTTAAAAATCCTTATTTGAGATTCTTTCCGCTGTCGAGGACTGCAGCGATCCGCTCCGTCTGCCCCCGCAGTTCACTCTGACTGTATGGAGATGAGAAGTCTGAGAGCCAGCCTGCTCGTGCGCGCTCGCTCGCTCCGTCGCTCTCTCTCTCTCCCCTCGCGCTCCGTCTAGGTGTCTCTCTCGCGCTCTCTCGCGCGCCCCCCCCCCCCCCCCCTCTGTGTTTGTGTGTCTGGCTCAGTCATTGAATCCCAGCCAGGAATGTGAGTGACTCTGCAGGCAGGCCGGGCTCTTCCAGGAACAAGCCGTCACCCCCCCGCGCACACACACACACACACAGACACACACAGACACACACACACACACACAGACACACACACACACACACACACACACACACACACAGACACACACACTAGCCTGCAGAGGGCAGAGAAGAAGAAAAAGTGAAAGGAGGAAAAGAGAGAAGGAAAGACGAGCGGTGCGTTCAGAGCGTGTGGGAAAAAAGTTCCCAACTTTAAATTTACTTAAAGGGAACTCTGTAGAATACCCCAGTAACATAGACGTCTACTTTGAATTTTTACAATGTGGTGATATCACACGACACATGATTGTTACATGCTCTCTGTGTGTGTGTGTGTGTGTGTGTTGCTACTTTGAGGCTACATAGTCAAGTAAAACATGTGATGTGTTACTCATCAATAATCTGCAGTAATTTGTTTAAATGCCAATATAATTACACGGATGCTGCATTCACGTACTTTCTAAGAACACAGAAGATACCGGCACGAGATCTCCCCTGTTATAAAAACCTCGATCTTAAATCAGTATGCAGTTATTTATGGCCGTATATAGTCTAGAGGTCTAGGTCTAGGTCTAGTAAACTTGGTGTTAGAAGGGTTTCCACATAGGGTCTGCAAATCGCTGATGTCGTCAATTTATCCTACGAGCCGTGAAAGCAGCAGACGAACAGAGCGCGTTTATGTGAATCATTTGGTTCACGGCTGCGGAGAAGAAGAAGGGGGGAAGCTGAGAGAGGATGGGTGGTGTTTTGCGAGACAAGACAAATTTAGCTTTGGAAAAGGAAACGCAAATTGCACGACTGACTGCGGTTTATTTATTTTCCCTTCTGCTTGAATGTGTTAGAATTGTTTGGCAAGAGTCAGCGAATAAACAAGTTTCATGTGTTGGCGACCTTGAGAAACAATCTCGCTAATGAAATGACGAAATAAAGGATTTATTATTATTATTATTATTATTATTGTTGTTGTTGTTGTTGTTGTTGTTGTTGTTGTTGTTGTTGTTTGTTTGTTTGTTTGTTTATCGCACAGCAATTAGAAAATGTTAGTGGGAACCACTTGCAAGAATAAATAAACATTTTTAAATATTTATACAGGCCTATTATCTTCTATGTGTTCGACTTTTACATGAAGAAAGTTCTCTTACATAATAGTAAAACATCATCATCTTATAAGGTGACTAGGTAACTAAGCCAAAACCAGAACGTGTACCTGCTGGCCATGTGTCCCAAACAAGTTCAACTCGTGCTGATTGAGCAGTTTGCTGTTCTTGTGGCGTCCCCTAGCCAAAGACCGCTGTAACTGCAACATGACTGCAGGTAGGAGGGAGGGCAAGACCTGTAAGAGGATCCTCGCTGCAGGGAAGCCGAGCAGTGAGACACATGTAAGCTCACATTAGTTAACATAAAAGTGATCTGGTTCTATAAAAAACACACACACACACACACAGAGATGAAAAGGGCATGTGACGGATCAATCTTCCAGACACTCTGGGGTAAAAATAAAATCTATAAACCTCAGTTTTCTTTTTTGTTTTTCTTTGTTTATAGCTAGAAACCAACCAGTAAATACCTAACATGAGGAAATAGAAATACTTTAAAATAAAGACTTGTACATGAGTCAGAATATGTGTGTGTATCAGGAAATACTGATCAATATATTCTGATGTTTAAAGGTAGGGTAGGAGATTTCGGCAATTGCCGAACCAATTGGTTGCTATCGGATTGTAAAGAGAAGTTACACTAATTTAACAAAAAGTGCATCAGAATGAAATCTCTACCTTTAATACAATGAATTATGTCACTACATATCTGTTACCACATAGTAAAGCTCCTTCCATCCATCCACCAAAGAACTAAATGGTCTATATATTCATTATTTCTACTACTACATGCACATACAGTTCAATGGTGCAATCACTGGGAGGGGTGTCAGGTCCTGATGGAGGACAGCCCTGTGTGTGACAGGTGCATGGTAACATGGAGGTTTAGCTACAAGTCATCCATCCATTTTGATAACCTTCTTGATCCTGTGCAGGGTCACTGGATCTCAGCTGTCGATAAGTAAAAAGTGGACAGGTCACCAGTTTCTCACAGGGCTAACATAGAGAGACAAACAACTGATCACACAGCTACAGCCCATTTAGAGCCCCCAGTTAACCTAACATATATATCTTTGGTATGTCAGAGGAAGCCGGAGAACCCAGAGGAAAATCTACAGTGACACAGGGGAAGAGTGCACACACAGAAAAACCCCAGTCAGAGTCAAACCAAGAACCTTCTTGCTGTAAGGCGACCCAGTTCAAGTCATGACTGTGTCAAATACAACCGTCTTTATGTAGTTCATGTGGCCAGCACTTTGAGTGGTTATGCAGGAAGTCAATGAGGTTCATGGAGGGTCCACAAGCACGAAATGGTAACACAAGTAAGGATGTGCTTACTAACAGCACGGTAACAATATACCGTATTGGGTATCTTCCAGGAACGTCCCCATGCAACTTATTGGGTCCTGAAACCCCCGACAAAGAGTTGTATCAGCACAGTCTGAGGTAGATTTGTGATCTTGGATGAGACTTGTGAACAGCCAAACAGTACAACAGCTCAGAGCCTCTGGCTTTGTATAAGCAGAGTTGGAGAGGTCTGCTGATAGGGACCTATATAACAAATCTCTGACATAACAACAAGAGCCAATCAGGGAGATTCACTGTGAGAAGCTAAAAGAAGAGTGTTCTTCCTCCAAGTCAGTGTTCCAGCCCACATCCCCCCTATAGCTGCCTCCAGGGATTTGGATTTGAAGTAACACCCTTAGAACCTCAAACCAACTTCAGCTGTCACCCCTTTGACAGTGATGATGATGTCATTGCTGCTGTGGAGTCCAAACGTCTACATAAAAGTGTGGTCTATGGGGTGGTCTACTTGGTTGTCCAGCAAGCGGGACAGCTCCTGGTCTGCTAGTTTAGCATAAAACATGTATCTGTGTTAATTATAACTAGAAGAATGTAAAGGGAATGGGTGCTAAAATCTCTTGAGGCGCTCTTAGTGCCATAAGGGTGTATGTCACAGTGAGGTTTCCAGTGACTGTAATGACAGAAATCCGTACTAACGTACTGTATTATGATGTATGAAAGTATGCAAAGAACAAACAAAGCACTGAGTGGCCCATGGTGATACCAGGATGGAGCCACAGGGTTGGGCTCCATCCCATTTAGCTGGCAGATAAGTGAACATTTCTTAGGGGGGAGCAGAGCCTCCTCTGGCCTTATCAGTCTGGCATAAAGCCGTCCTTTGAGCCAGCACTGAGCTCTGGCAGCTTCAGGCTGGATGTGGGCCTGCAGTACTACACTGGCATACGCTTCCGCTGTCTGTGTGTGTACATTAAGTGGTAATGGATACAAGTGAGATACAAAGCTTGCGCTTCCTTCAGGCTGCTCATCCTATCAAGGCCAAAGCTGCTAGACAGCGCGGAGTGTATGCCAAGCCTCGTTTTCAATGATTCATAATGTAGCCAGCATGCAGTGCTTGTCCTCCTGCTCTCCCCTTTCCCCCATGAGCTCATCTGTGCTCTTCGTTTACTTTTACATTTCATTTGCTGCCCTTTCCTCCTCCTGGAGCTTTTCAAATGGAATTCTTATGTGTTTTTGGAAAGCTGCAGAGCCTGGTGCACAGGGAACATGGAGGCCTGGCTGAGAGTCATGACTCAGCCTCATTTCTTCATTACAGTGCACTGAATAAGGTGGCTTTATCAATTCACACTCACAGGGATTAGCTCCTCAAATAGCCATTTGATAAAGTGCAGCTTCATTTCTCAGCTCTGGAGGTTGCGGCTTGTGTTGATACAGACTAAACCTTCTTCCTAACCCTTTTTTTTTAAAATTTATATTCATCCAAACCTTTTCCCGAAGCATCGGTGAATTATTCAGACCAAAGAAAAAAATAAATATCCACAAATATATTTATTATATTGCATTTATTTTAATGCAGCTGCCGAAGCCAGGGTACCATCAGCATTTGTTACCATTACATCCTTAAATTCCTTGATGCCCAACTGGACACACACTGTGTGGTTTTATATATAAAAAGAAAGAAAGAACATTCGGCTCATTTAAAGCAACACTAAATTAACCTGCACAATTAGCACCATTTTTGTGTCCTTGAGAAGAACATTCAAATTTTAAATCACTTTTACAAAAAAAATGAGAAAGCCTTCCTGAACCTTTTGGTTCACTTGCTGTTATGAAAGCTGACAGATTCTTTATTTGAAGCACACTGAGGATGTTAGGTGTTCAAAGACCTTACCCTTCAATAGAGAACCTCACAGTGAATAGAGATAAAAGAGTTAATGATTCTCAACACTTATTTTACAGCAGCAAGGCCGGACATGAAAAGTTCTGTGTGGAGGTGGATGTTTGGATGGAGCAGTGGTACCTTCATGCAGACTTCGGGGGACGGGACATGCTGATGAGTGGTTCAAGAATGATTAAGGATTCTGGGATCATGAAATGTAGTTTTTATTGTTATTGATATTGAGCATGTAATTATTTATAATATGTCATCATCATTCACTTCGCCATGCAGTCGTGCAAACTTGCAAGCTGTTGTCTTGAGGTAACTATCTACAATATGAAAGACAGGAGAGGAGGAAAGGCACTTCTAGTGTCTTTGGCCTAGGATGCTACTCTTCCATCTTGTATTGGTGATTCTTGGTTTAGCTTTGGAGCAGCTTGAACCTCTAGCTGAGCCCTGGAGGACCACGGGCAGGCCTGGTTGGAAGATCTATGGAGAGGTTTGGAAGACAAAACCTCAGGAGCCTGCTTACACCTGAGGAATTAGAACTAAAGTACACCAGTACCTCACCTCCACCTCCCTTTAGGGTACCCCAAGTTGGCGTCAGAGGGACTACGTGGAGGTACGTCCTCCTTAGCCAGTGGAGACCTAGTACCTGTTTGATGGTCCTGTCTAGGACTTGTGTGACCTCCCAAACCTCTGTGTCTGTATTTTCTAAACAGTTAAAGCTGCTGCTAAAGCATCTTCTGTGTTACCATGGCAGCAGAGCACAACAAAGCATCACGTGGGGCCAGTGACATAACGTTTCTTTCCAGGCGCCGCGTTGCTTTTTCCCAGAGTAGCACCATGTACCACAGGCCTGGCCCACTGCTCTGCTTTTGTGTTTCTTCCCTTCTGTGGTTGAAGCAGAAATAAAAACCAATCAGCCAAAGTCAGCAACTGAGCAGCAGTCCTTCTGCTTTACTCATCTTATGGTGCACAAAAAATGCTCTCACCTTATTTGAAAGTAGCAGGTTTTCCCATAGTGCTGTTTTCCATTCTTTGAAATAATGCTCTCCTCTCCTCTCCTCTTTCCTTTCTTTTCTTTTCCTGCTCTTCAGTCCAGCTTTCCCTTGTCTTTTTTCCATTGCATAATTGTAGCCGCTCTCCGTTGGTCCCTCTCTTCTGGCCAAAAGCTTAAAAGGCTCAGAAAGTCCCACCATTATTATGACTTCAACTTTCCACTTTATGTGTGTCCTAGCAGAGGGAACAGCGTATCATCATTACAGTTAGCATTCTTGTATGATGTAACCTTCTTTACTGTTTGCTGAGTAGAAATCCTTATGCAGGACCGATATAATATTGAGAGTTACTAATACAGTCTTAAAGTGTAGACCACCAAGTTACATTTATCTTGTTATTTTATGCTACAGCTCATAAACCACATCTCTTTACAACCATTTGCATTAAATTGCACTGGTTTACATGTTAGAGTCCTGTATAGAACATTATGTCAATAACCAAAAGAACCGATCAGGTAATAAATTTAACCAAATATTATATAACTTTCATTTGTCAGACTAGAAGGCTACACAGAGAACACTCTGCCCTCTCATTAAAGTCATTTTATGGCACAAATGAGTCCACATACGTGTCCATACTCCTGGCCATCCATATTTTTTGCCAACGCTCCAGTTTTTCCTGGGTCCCTCTTGTATGTCCCAGGTTTGTACCAGGAAACTATTTGAATCTTTCTGTCCCTGCCAGTGTTATCATGCAGACATGAATATACTCAAACATTACACAATTTGCCAGATCATTAATGTAATGGTACGATCTACAAATGCAGTCTAAAAGGCATTGGCAGTCTACAGTCTGATACATGTGTGGCTGAATGGGCTGTTAGGGTCCAATGGCAGCTGTCTTTATCCTGCCAATATGAAGTATAGTGTTGTAGATAAGCCTCTCACTATGCTAAAATACAGCTCTGATGTAAACATTTATAACATTTATTTTAATGCTGAAATACTTAAACGCACGTAAAATGTACATATTATTATGTAAAAATGTGTAATATCTTTGACTTAAAACTAGTAAACATTTTAAACATGTCACAGATATATTTAGAGCTTTTAATAACATTATATAGTGACATTCCTTGCAGTTGTGCCACCTGACTAACTGGTTGCACCACCTGACTTTTTCAACTTATCTTAAAATAAATAGGCTTATGTTTGGATGCTAGTATTAGCGTCTACCCATGTCATCATATTCATATAGATCAATTTTTATAAATAAAGTGTTTTATGATAAAATTTATTTTTTCTAGTTTTCCATTGGTTGTACCACCTGACATAGAAAGTGTACCAGTCTGTATATGAATTGAAAGTAGTTATTTTTATCAATATTTAAGAGAGAGCTACAAATCTTTTAGCTTAATCCCAAGGGTCCCTTGGGGTCCTCTGGCTGATACAACATCCTGTTTATGGCTATTGTCTCTTCACTTTAAAATAAAAGCCCATTGTTTATGGTTGCACCACCCTGACATTAAGTAAATGTAAATTGCGGGACAAACGTTTTTCAGTTATCTCAACAGCTTTAAAACTGTTGATATGAGAAAAAAATAGATTATACAAACGACTATAAACATAAAAGTATGCCAGAGCATTTAATTGTATGTTATTAAAAAGAGCATTTTTAATAGTTTTTTTAGTCTGACCATTTGCTCGGACAGGTGCTCCACCTGACATTTTAGGGGTTTGAGAAGCCAAAACAGAAAAGAATATAATTATTTGAATGTACTGAAAAATGTATCAAAATAAATAGGTTTTATAGATAAAAGTGACCAATTCTATGAAAAGATTACATTATTTTGAAAGAAAATAGTGGACTCGGACTCAAAAATATGCATGTCATGTCATTGACCCGCACACATACTAAACTTAGTATTACAAGTATTAAAACCCACATGAATATTATGCCAATAATTTATAATGATGTGTGCCTGATTTGCACAACACATGCAAAATGGCCACCTCCCACTGTGGCAGATCCACGTCCCACACAGCAGACGGAGCATTTTATGGATATTAAAAATATCGAATGTATTTAAATACATTTTATAGTGTGACCAGATTAACAGAAAACTTTGCACAATAATGTTGTTTTCTTCTTACTGTCATTATTCAACCTGATTGGATATTGGCAAGTCAGCCACGAAAGGCGTCTGATTGGACAGAATCAAATGACGTTGCGTTTCAGGAATACGGAAGTCCTCGCTACACACACGGGCGCGGAATTTCAAAGCTGTTTGGAAAAGAAATTAAACGACATGGCTGAAAGTTACTCCAAGTCCAAACTGAAGCGAAAAAAGTCTTCTGTGGAAGAACTCCAAGCAGACACACGTTCCAGAGGAACACCGAAGAGGAGCCAAACACCGCTGTTCTCCGGTAACAGCACAGTCAAGACTGACGGGTGAGTTTTTACGACTTTCTTGTACTTTCATTTAAAGTTCATGTTTAAAACCAGCCGTGTTTAAATCCTATTAAAGACAGAGTTTTTCATTTTCATACACGGTCGCCTTTCAGTGGACGGCGACTTAAAAAAGCATGTACAAGGCTCTAAAGCCTGTAAATGACCGAACAAATGTCCATTAAAATAGTAAACAAAGTATGTTATATTGTTTATCCGCGGATGCACATGATTGATAGAACACAACTGAGGACATTTTACAAAGAGAAGGGACCCACAGGAAACATTCGGCGCATTTTGTTGTTATCACAACCACAGTTGTGTGTGTGTGTGTTTGTTTGAGCCTTTCCTGTCTGTACTCCTGCTGTGTAACACAGGTACACATTTAAATCTAGTTCATGCACGCTGCTGTAGACAGCTGTTGTTTTTTTTTATCATAAAAAAGTTAAACTCTGGGCAAAATCAGTGTTTTGTAAAAGGACCCAGCATATATCCGGAGACTTGATGCAGCAGCTGCCTTGCTGCAGCTACTATAATCGTTATGATATGATGTATGATAATCTGTAACACAGAACTGAAAGGGTGCAGCGAGCTGGAGAAAACTATCGCCTTTTTATATGAAACGATTTTAGCTTCATTTTACATATATTCAGGCTACAATCGACGTTCATCTCTCTCATACTTGGAGACTGTGAAAATATATGGATGTTTTATGAGTCTGTGGTGGCCAGTGCCTTCATGTATGCTGCTGTCTGCAGGGGCAGCAGTCTGAGGGGGAGGGACATCAACAGACTCAACAGAATCATCAGGAAGGGCGGCCATGTTGTAGGACCTGGACTCTCTGACAGGTAGTGTCTGAGAGGAGGATGTTGTCCAAAATACAGACCGTACTGGACTGTCCCTCTCACCCGCTCCACACTGTGCTGACCAGCTACAGGAGCTCGTTCAGCAGCAGACTCCGACTCCCACGATGCACCACTGAGAGACACAGGAAGTCATTCCTGCCTGTCTCAATCAAACTACTGGATTCTGAACTGTAACAGTCGCTCAGACACTGTACATTCATGTCAGGCTCTTTACTATGTACAGGTTTATACAGTAGTATGTTCTTTAGATACAACTCAGGGATTTAAATGCTGTCTAGGTATTTAGATATTTATTATATATTTCAGTTTCATATTTCAATTATCTTTTCTTCTATTTGTCTGTAACAAACAAGAATTTCCCCTCGGGGATAAATAAAGTAATTTCTGATTCTGATTCTCTCTAAATTCATTTTAAATAGTAAACTGTAACAGAAATAATAAAAAAAGCTTGTTGCAACATGTATTGAGTGTGTGTGGTATGTGCTTCACAGGTGTGCAGCTCCTGCAGCAGCGTGGTGGAACAGACAGCAGCTTTCACCTGTGGAGAACCTGTGGGCGTTGACACTGAAGTGTGCGCTGCCGTACCTGGAGAACCAGCACTGGGACCTGGTTCCTGATCTTCCACATCCATCTGCACCTGTATGTAATCACTCCACCTGTCATGAGTATGATGAAACTCCTCACAACACTCACATCCGAGAGACTCGACTCACAAAGATAAGATGTTCACAAGTTGTTGCTGTGTGCTGTAGTGCTTTCATCACTAGGGTTTTCAATGAGGAAGTACTGCTGATCTTAGCCCAGAAATTACCATATCATCATAACAATGCACACTTCACCATGCTGTTACTGTAGCGCCTCTTTACTAATGTTGTTAGCAACATTCTCTGTGGTTTCCCACAGAACATTTCCACCTTTTTGTTGGACTTTTAATCCCAGAATTCTGATCTCAAAGGTTTGTCTCTGAAGACGAACTCCCCCTTATAGCTCTGTCATGTTTTTTAACTATGGCCCTAATACACTGTCACAGAAAAGTCTACAGTATTTCAAGAGTCACCTCTGCCAAAATGACAATATTTAAATATCAGATATCCACAAAAATCTAATATTGTGCATCCCTAACTGTAATTACAGTAATAACATTTGAGTTGTACCAAGACAAGAAGAGGTATTGTCCAAAGTTCAGGACAGCTTTGATGACGTTTTGATCCACTTCCCTTTTGACATCATGTTAACACACACCTGAAACTGCCATAACGCCTTTATAGAGGTCTGTACACCTGCTGATGATCAATTCATCAAGGACTGATGATCAGCAGCACCTGCTGCAGCTCAACTAATTACATCCTGTGGAAGCAGGAAGAGGGGCAGTATGAAAGTTTTTGTTAAAACAAATTATGCCACAGTGAAAAGTTATGCTGTTACGTGATCACGTGATCGGAAATCGGTCCCGATTACGTGATTTCAGACTCGATCGGAATCGGATGTTACCTCCCAATTAGGACTCGGATATATATTTATTAGGGCTCTCAAAGTTAACGCCTTCTGTGCAGGGTGGCTCTGTGTCCTGTAGTGTAGGGGTAGGACAGTTGCTTTTGGTGCGAAAGGTCCTGGTTCGAGACCTCGATCCTGAAAGTATCGGATCGGGACTCGGTATCGGCAGATACTCAAAATCAAATGACTCTGACTCGAGGGCAAAAAAAACCTGATGGGGACATCCTTAATTTATGTGTCTGAGTGTAGGGGCTGGAGGGGGGACTGCAAGCTAACACTACACTAGATTTCAGACGCCATCTAAAAACCTAACCATTACAGATGTCCCCTTTTTGACAAGCAGACATATCCGCTTGTCCTCCCTTTGTCCATGCTACCATGTGTTTTTAGTGTTGCTTTTCTTTCTGTGTCACTTCAGAGACCTGCAGTGCTTACATTAGATGAACTGTGGTGGTGTGACCACAGCACTGAGGTGGCTCCGTTCCCTGAACCCTCTCCACCTTGTCCAAGTCTAGATCCTCCCAGGCTCAGCTCCTCACAGCAGGACCTTTCAGTACAAACCACACCTGTATCAGACCTGTCTGACAGGCGGCCGTCCTCTCACAGCAGTCCTAAAAGGAATCCGACGTCTCTACGGCCATCTGTCCCCAACTGGGAGGAGGCAGCTTTGTCAGCTCGACCATCCAGCACTAGAGGAGAGGAAGAGAGCGGACCGGTCAGCAGGCAACTTGTCACAGAGCTGGTGGAGGTGTGCGACAGCGCAGCTCCTCTGCAGAAGGAAGGGACAAATAAAGAGGAAGAGGCGGTGCAGAGGAGTGTCACAGAAGGTGGAGGAACAGGTGGAGGAGGCTTGAAGGACTGCCCCATGTGTCTGCTGGTGTTTCCTGTTGGGTAAGAGCTACACAAGTCTGTATTATATTAAAACCTAATGTAAGGCCCCTGCTGATTTAGTAAGTTTGTCCACTGGGACAGAAATGATCAGACTATATTTTCAATGGTAGGTTTATTTCAAGAGACAGAACAATAACAACGAAATCAGGAAAAATGCATTTCAAAGAAGTTATAAATGAATTCACATTTTCATGAATGAAATAAGTATTTGATCCTCCATCAATCAGCCAGATCTCTGCTTCCAGATGTGTTTCATACACTCAGCTCTGAGCTGGTTACCTGTATAAAAGACACCTGTCCACAGAAGCAATTTAAAGTGTCCATCCAGATTCCAAACTCTTCACCAAGAGCTTTCCAAGGATGTCAGGGACGAGACTGTGGACCTACACAAGGCTGGAGCAGCTGGCTGAGAAGGGGACAACAGCTGGTGTGATTATTCACAAATGGAGGAAACATAAAATAACTGCCAGTCTCCCTCGGTCTGGAGCTCCATGCAAGCTCCACCTGGTGGAGGTTCAGAGGAGGAATTCTGCCCATGACTCCAAGAACACCATCAAACAGGGAGGTGGAGACGTTATGCTTTTGGTGGTGTTTTTCTGCCAAGGGGACAAGACAACTGCATCAAAGGGAGCATGGATGGGGCCATGTACCCTCAAACCTTGGGTGAGAACCTCCTTCCCTCACCTAGGGCATTGAAAATGGGTTGTGGGTGGGCATTCCAGCATGACAAGGATCCAAAACACAAGGCAACAAAGGATTGACAGAAGAAGCATATTAAGGTCTTGGAGTGGCCTAGTCAGACTCCAGACCTTAATCCCACCCCACAACATTAATGACTTGGAGAGGATCTGTAAAGAGAAAATCCCCCCTGAGATGTGAGCAAACTACAAGAGACGTCTGACCTCTGTGACTGCAACAAAGGTTTTACCTCCAAGTACTAAAGTACCTTTTGTGAAGAGATCAAATACTTATTTTATTCATGAAAATGTGAATTAATTTGGACTGGATTTGTTTGTTATTGTTCTGACTGATCATTTCTTTGTTAGTGGGCAAACTTACTAAACCATCGTGTGCGCAGCAGTGAGCTGCTGTCATTCCAGTGGAGACCTCGGTTTTCGTGATGTTAATTCTTAATTGATATTGAGATATTATTAAACATTTCAGTTCTGTTTCATGACTGTTAGCATGTGTGGATCACACAGCGAGCATGTTCACTGTCAGCACCTTGTTCCTGTCTCTTCAGGTTCACCCAGATGGACCGTGATGGCCACCTGGCCCAGTGTCTGTCAGAGATGAATGTGGACATGACGTGGTGAGCTGGCAGCTGTCCAGGAGCTACAAGCAGCCCAGATGCCCCACACACTCGTGGAGATGGAGGCGGACGCACCCACAGAGCAGCTCACTGAGGTACTGACAGAGGCTCTGCAGCGAGAAGTGGGAGGACAGTCTTACATCACGGAACACTGTTACACATGGGGTACTGTGAAAACTCGACCACAGACGACATCCAGCTATGAAAGAGGATCACAAAGCAAAAGGACAATCAGCCCACCTCGTCCTCTACTCACTCACTATACAAGGATTTCTAAGAAGATACTTCACACATTAAGATGTTTAACGATCATGTGCATCCAAACACATGTTCTCTCTAAATGATCATTTCTTTAGAAACCTGTCAGTTTTTCTCCCGGAGCAGTGTCTAGATGTGGTTCAGTCTGATTTACATTAAAACAAGAATCTTAATATTCAAACATGAAGTACCCAACTTCTCCTGCAAACAATATCAACACAACATATATGTCTATATGTATAAAAAAAGGTTCAGAGCTCTGTGGTAAACATCCGATGCTCTGTCACATCTGAGTGATTATATTATATTTCCATTATTCCATATTTCTTCCAAAAAAGAAAAAAAAGGAACAAGGTTGTTCACGGAAAACAGTATCATTTTTAATAATTACAAATATTTACAAAGATGCAGTGAAGTCAAATCAAGCAGATCCAACCAGCAGTATGTTAAAACAAAAGTCATTCGTCTTTCTTTTAGGTGCATGAATGGCCTCCAGTGGCCTGTAATGTGGATTTTAAGGACTCTCGTTTCATCCATTGGTCCCTCAAGAAACTAAAATGTGTCAGCTGGCGTGCAAGAAGGTCAACAAAAACACAACATTAATAAAATACAGCAAATGAGATGGAGTTGTGGGGCGGGGGGTGTTTGCTGGAGGAGGAAGCTTCCTTGAATGCTGAAGTGATTTCTAGTGTGTGTGTTCACTGTGGTGCCTGTGGAACTGCTTCACTATCTCTCCTCTCTCCCTATCAGTTTCCTCACTGCCTATAAAGGCCCTGGAGCTAATTGAGACCCTTTGACTCGGGATCAGCTAATTAATCCTATTATGTGGTTATCAAATTAGCACGGGTCAGATTTCATCAAATGCTTCTTAGCCAATAGAAAACTCTTCTTTCCTCAGACGTGGAGATCAAGGGTGAGCGCGCTTCAGGGGCGAGGACGTCTTTCTCTGTTGCTTTAATCCAAGCTTGTGGTTGATTCGATTTCTTTTTTTATATAAATATATAATTTTTGTATCTATTCAAGGGGCTCATCATCTGGTGTCGAGTTATAGATATGTTGCTTGCTTTGTATAAAGGTGGCAGTATATGTTAAGATTAACTTACCTGAACTAGAAATAGGATTAACTGTTGGCTAATACAGTCATGGCTTTGTGCACCAGCTGGTAGGAGGGGGGAGGGGCCTGACATTCTGAGTGAATCATAAAGGTGCAGCGATGAATGGCCGGAGCCTCCAAACCACTGACAGAGTGCTGACACATCCAGAACACTCCGCGTGGCACCACACACCTGGCTGTTCATCGGTACACAGACTTTAAAGTGTTCCGTACTAATATCAAACCCTTTTATACAATATGAAAACTCGTCAAGTGTTGTAAAAGGATTCTTTCCTGATAAACATTCTGAACACTGAATCCTGAACATGACTCATAGTCTGACTTTAATTTGATGCCACACTGAGATATTTGTCGTTTACAAGCTGAAACATGGTTACAGCTGTGTGCCGGTGTCTCAGACCTGCTCACATGTTTGAAACCACTTTCACACTGGCCACAAAAACCCACTTTACCCTTTTTACACTGCAAATAAGCATGTATGTGAAGATTTAAAAACAGGCCTTTGACTCTTCCTTTGGACAGTCTATGTTCACTGCTGGTAAACTGCATCTTTTACGTCTTTACTTCCTTAAAAACTCAAGGTGCACGGCGCTCATATTGCTCCCCTGGTGGAGCAGGTGCTCTGTGACCTGAGGCCCCACTCTGCCCACTGTTATGGACTGAATACACAAGTTATCGATGGTGTTATGCTAAAAAAGAGCACAGTCTGTATGTCTTGTGACTAAAGCTTGCCATACACTGTGCGATTGTAGGCTGTGTCTGACTCAGTGCTTGAATCATGTTGGAGCTGGCAAACTTCAGCAGTACTGGGTACTATTTGCCTAGCAACTGTAACAGGGTGCCAATGATCTCCCTTCAACGCAGGAGATATGTAGGTCAGCTGATTTCATGGTCTTGCACAGTAGATTCAGTCCCTCACTGTGCCTGTGTGATTGTCTAAAGGTATGATGGCGTTCTGTGGAGCCGTGGCCTCGTCTTCCTGTCACAACCAATGTGAACAAGGGTAACACAGCAGCTATTCTTATTAGCATTATTAGCAATGCTAAACTTACACCTGTCTGCTTCGGAACTGTTAAACATTATTGACATCAGACGAATTGTGGCCTATGGGAAGTTTTATACACACACTGTGAGCACTAAGCATGGTCAGAGAGCTAATCTTAGCTTTGGATTAACATCACAGACCATTTACTCACAGTTCAAATCTCAACTCGTACAGCACATGACGGCTTTAAGTGAGTTTATGATGACAAATATGACACACCAGGAACAAAAAAAGGCAAGAAAGGTTTTTAGCATGTTTTGTAAAGCCTTAACATACATATTCACTTCACTGTAAAAAGGGTATTTTTTCAGTTTGTACATGCTTTTGAAGGTTTTTTTTTCTTAAATCTAACAGTAAATTTGATTCCTGGAGTAGTTGTTGGTAAAGCTGCACTGTGCTGTAGTTACGCCGAGTAAAGAGATACGCACAGCAAGCCCCAAAATGGACACACGTTTCCTGGTGGCAGTAAAAACCACCAGGTCACATGGTATTTCCGAGCGGCCGCAGATGGTCACGCAGTGGCTGCTGGTGTGGAAGAACCCAGCTAGCAAACCTGTGCACACTGTGGGAGTGGGAGCCAGTGGATGCTTTGTTTTTCTCAGTGTGACGTATGTGTTTCTAAAGCTGCCTGACTGGCAGCCAGTGGCCTTCACACACCTGTATATCAGGGCTGCACAGCTCCCTTCTGAGGTTCATTTGGCACTGAGAAACTCAGCGTCAAACTTTCTGCTAACAGTTTCTCTTGGGAATCTACAGACAATCATGAATAATAACACAAGCAAACATTAAGTCAGCACTGAGCTCCAGAAACCTTGAATGAGTTTGGATAAACCCGGGCAGAGTTGAGCCTTCGTTTCTTCACCTACTGAAGCTGTGAGCGGTGAGGAAATGTCCAATAAGAGTTAAGTGCAATCAGAGACGTGGTAATTATTTGTTCTTTGAGGCACTTCTTAAATAAAAAGTCACCTTAGCGTCTTTCCTCCCAAATCATCAAAGATAACAAAACAAAAAAAAATGTTCGTGGTTATGGATAAAAATGTGCCGCTTGCATCGATAAAAAGGCATCATCAATTTTGGATTCACTACCTACATTATATTACACAATAATAACTTATTTTTTCCGTTGTCATTGTACATTCTTGTTTTGTGTGGGGCAGTGCCCCCCCCCTACAAGATAGAAAAAAAGAAATTAAAAAAAAAAAAGTGCACGTAAAATTGTTTCAAGTTCTTCTGTAGAACTGTCATATTTCATCCAGGGCTGTGAGACGGGTGGAAATGTGTTCATGACGGCAGGCACAGAATGAAACATTTCTTATTTGAAATCCGCTCGTGCTTTGACCCCGAGGATGGACATTCTGAGGAGAGAGAGGAGTGAAGCCAGAGGAGAGAAAGAAAAGACGACACAGAGGCGGGGAATGTTCATGTAGTCTTGGCTTTCCTTGTAGATACAGAGAAAGAAGAGTCTAGTATCCAAACAGAATCCTCTGAGCTCTCCTGTTTGCTCTGCACCTTGCCGACAGTCTGCAGGCTGAGTTCGTCCTCCCTGATGTCCCCCTCACCTTTCAGAGTTGGCTCGCGAGTGTTTTTGGCTGAGACGGCAGCTTGGACAGACAGTAGGTGGGCGAAGGAAGGAGCTGGTCTCTCCTTCATACAGACTCTTCTGTGGATAGCAGCAGAGGGCTGATGTATTCAAATCCCTCAAACTCTGACTGGTCTATTCTCTTGATGACATCCCTGAGGGGAAGGAGAGGGGAAAGGAGAATTAGGGAGGCTGTTTTAGGACAAACCCACAGCACAAATGCAACACACGTGTGTGATTGAACAATGCCCTCGTCCATGCAGGCACTTTCACCTGGTGGACTTCTTAATACCATGTGTCTACATTCATGTTGTGGACTTCATAGCCTAATATCAGACTATTATGAGCAGAAGACAGGGCACAAACCGAGCCTGAGAAGAAGGCAGAACATGGAGAGCAGTGGACAGCTCTGTACACTATAGGTCAAAAACTCTTTCCTTCACTAACTAGGAGGCAACTAAAACCTAAATATACTAATGCTGCAACCTCTACTACCAGAATCTGGCTCAAAGATGATGTTTGTCCAACATGGCAGCACCATTTTTAAGAATGAAGACTCTTTATGTCTTTATGTCATGAGTCAATCAGCTCAGACCTCCATGTTAATACTTTACAGCAAATATTGTATATATAACGTAAAATCTGGGCTCTATATGAAACTGTAAAGGGTTAACTTTTGGTCTAACACCTGTCCTACCTCAAACTAAATCAAGGGTGTGACTCTGAGTGACAGGTGGGTGTCACTAGCTGTTTGCCAAGGTATTACCGGCTCCTCTCTCCTCCGCCCATATTTGGATTAGCTGGGATTAAGGTGTAGTCAGGAGCTCTTCATCGGTATGTTCAATAGCTTTAACTTAAACCCGTGTGATTAAAAAGCTTCTAGACACACACTAAATAATAAAGACTCATGCTCGCTGCTGCCATCCAAGAGTTTAAAAGCAACATATTCAAAGAACTCCAGCAGGTCCAGGGCCCTTGGTTTAAACTCCTGGATAACAATGACCTGGATAGTTTAGAACTTTTACTGAGATACATGCTGCTACACTCACAGTCTACCACTGTGCATCTGCCGGAAGCCACCTGATGAGCCGCTGTTATTATTTTTGCCAATTTCCTACTCAAAGCCTGTAAAATGGCATACATGATGTCAAGTAAGAGAGGGAAAATGTGGTGTAGACTAATCACTGCAGGACCTCTCTCTGCCTTTTTGTTTCCTGAGTATGCTGCTTCCATTAACAAAAGCGTAATCATAGGTAAATGGAGCGGAACCCCATAAATAGTGGGCTCAGAGTGGCTCGGTGAAAATAAATGTACTCCCTTAGCAACGCTGCTGCCGCCTTCTCCTGCAGCAACAGGCTGTTTACTCATCTGTTTGTGTGGCGATGGTGAGACTTGAGGACTCAAGCACCAAAAAAAAGGAGGCCTCTCGCTGGGAAAGGCCAGGAGGCTCTGTCCCTGCACACACTGAGCACGGAGCTTTGAAGTTGAGACAATAGGTGCGTTGACTGGTCGTCCCCTCTGTCCACCTGGTGGGTGGGAGCATCCCTTTAAGGGCCACCGGCAGCGCTGAACAGGTTGCGCATCCCGCCCACATAGAGCACCAGGACAAGTAAATGAAACGCAACAGTGTCTTTCTTTGAGATAGCTGACTAGAATATTGATGAAGTAAATATTTTTCCTACATCTAATCTCATGTGAAGTACTCCGGCTGTAGGAGTGGGTCAACCAACAATACAAGCAATAGACTCGTAGAATACTGCAGAGAGTCCACAGAGAGGGACGCACACAAGAGAGGGGCTAAGGTTTGGGAGTTGACCAAAACAAACAGAGTGTTCGACCAACATAAATGCTGCTTTTTTCCACACTTGGGTAAGTGAAAGCATTACCAGATGCAGAGGAAGGGACAGAGGTGGGAGGAAGTAAAAAAAAGTAAGCAAGGAGAACAGCACAGGAGTATGCACACAGCACTGCAGCTGCTTTTTGGAAACTCTGTGTGCCAGGTCCGGAAATCAACACTTAAACACTCAACAGTTGAAACAACAAACATCAGTAGTACATGCGTGGATCTTCATCCAGCTAGTAATATGCAAAATGCTATGACAGCACAGATACATATGAAGTTGATTCAAAGATGAGTTCAGTTTGGGGGTTGTGGTGCAGCAGGAGGCGCGATTTAAAGTGTGTTTTTCCACAGCAGGAACTCGGGCCCAGTTCATGGAGGCCTTTCAGCCTTTGTGTTTCTATTGTAGCTTTGAGTCCGCCCTACTACAACCTTGAAGCAGCAGGTACCCTTTCATCCTGCAGGACCAGCCCTGAGAGAGGTACAGGAGGAGTTCCAGCAATGGAAACCTGCACAAAAGTACCAGTAGGAGTTCCTGCTGTGGATAAATAAACTCCCATGCTAGTCACTGCAAGACCTGGTCTTAATGTATCTCAGCATTCTCTGTGTATGGTACAGGACACATAAGACATTTGACTGAAACATACACCCAAGTGGCACAAAGAGGGCGGACATTATAACAAAGACTAACATCCAGTAATGCGTTAGCTTGTCAGTACCAGTGCATTTATCTTTAAGTCAACATGAGGGCAACACATGCTCAAAAATATTCATGTTTCATTAAACAACCCAAAACATGCTAGCACAGTTTTACATGAAAACTGCTAACAAGTGTCTGAATAAGATCCCAGAGCTGTCAGGGTCATTAAGCGTGCTGTGCTTAGTGGTGCTGACGTTTGTTTGTAGTGTATCATTAGCTTAGCCTCTTCTGGTGATCATATTAAAGCTTCCAAAGCTACTCATTGTTTATTTTTTGAAGATTATACTGCTGAATAAGTTACGTGAGTATCATAAAATTGTGTTTGTCACAGAGCTTATTTTCGGTAGGGTAAAATCCTGTTTGCTTTCTGTGAAACTTCCACGTTGGCCTACAAGAAATATGTCTCCCCTGCAGCACTCATCCTCACACCTGAAGTGTAAGGATCATGCTTTACACTTATCTTTAGTGGAGCATCTTTTTTTTGGAAACTCAGTGATAGGTTCACTGGAGCAGCGCCGTGGTCAGAGTGACATATTCAGCCCTCATCAGTGACCCATACTTGAGAAGAAAAGTATGCAGCCTCAGTGTCTCTAGGCGCTAGAGGCACTGAGGCCATTTTCAAAGGCAGGGAGCTGGTAAAGTAAACCTAAAGCCCCTCTTCCCCTCCCCTCACCAGTCACCATGCTGGCAAAGGCCCCCAGCAATCCTGGCTTCTAATGTTGCAATGTAAATCTCTAACATGGAGGGTTTACCCTTCTCTCTCCCTACACGGCTCTCACTTGTCTTTCTTCTCGTGCCAAACCCATCATGTGTGGGAGAGAGGGGAGACTGGAGTGCTTTTTGCGTCACCCCCCTCCTAGCGGGAGTGGGCGACGTCAGCCCCTCTCCTTGGTAACAGAGGAAAGAGAAAGGGAAGGGGAGATAAAGTGTGAGACGCATGGAGGAGGTGCGCGACTTCTTTTGATGTGCCATGGTGTTTGATGCCAAGTTGATATCTCCACTACTGAACTGGCGGAGTGCTCTCCACCCTGTTCTCCCACTCATCTCCCTCCCTCTCGCCACGGCACCACGCAGACATATTTTTTTTTTTTTTTTTTTTTTTACAATTGCCTCCCCAAAAGTCTGTCACAGACTCCCATCATCAAACCCTGTCACAAATGAGCGGGGAAGAGCTGGAGAGGCGCCTCGCTGCAGCCCCTTAATGAGCTGCAAGACTCGCCCACTCCGAGGCTGGTTTGAAGATCAACGTCTGCTCAACAGCAGAGGTGCACAGCACCTTCAGACTGAGGGAGAGCCACGCAGACACCTGGAGACATCTGTCATGTGTGCCGAACATGATGGGCATTTAATAAGGCCACTAAGTATGTCACACCTCACAACTTTTACAGCACCGCTGCTGAAAATACTAATTAATGACAGCTTGAGTGGCACATTATATTTTGGAAAGAGAATCCTTATCCTGCTGCCGTCCCCATCAGTTCAGCAGCACCTGGATACCGGATTGGATTATTTTATTTTTTTATTTTCATCTTGCATAACCTTATTTTTTTCTAACATATTCAATACAAAGTATAAGAACAAATGGCGCTGTATGGTTGCGAGTGCCAGCGTTATCTATGGTTTCCTATTGAAAGAGCAAAGAGCTTGGATCTTCTTTCTGCTTCACATTCCTCAGATCGTATAATGAATGGAACAACCTAACATCCTAATCTGAAAGGCAAGGCTGTCCGGTAATGTCCACCATGTTCCACTTGAACACACGATCAGCTTGTTGCCATTAAGTTGAAATATTTAATGCAGGCATGCTGGGTAAAGACGGACAGATAAGGAGGGTGGAGGGAGAGATAACCTAAATACTGTACATCACAAAGCACATAATATACTAAGATGTACACCTCCTCTGAATCTTACACACACTGCTGCATCAGGCCCAGCAGAGCTACAGTCCGGTTTTATCATAGTAAATAGTCAAATTACAATCAGCCTGTGAAGACAGTTTAGAAAAATGACTTCATAACATAATTACCTTGTATTTATAGTAGTTTATAGTTACTGTGTTTCTCTGGTGGCCTGTCCATGACCAGTGGGGGGGCACTGACACAACAGAGGATAACCAGGTTCTTATTATTATACCCGTTAACAGAACTTTGGTTCTCCTCAAGGAGAAGACCTTTTTAAATCCTCATAGAAAACTATTCAATGCCTTTTCATGGCCACAACATCCAGAGGACAAGGATAAGGTCTAGAATGATGAAATTTGCATATATACACATTATTTATAACCCCACATGTATAGAGCAACAAGGTTTTTGCTTGATTTGAGCAGCTGTGCGTGAGATCCAAGCAGAATAAAGTGTGTTTATTACTCATACAGCTAAGGAGATTTGAAAGTGGAATCCTGCTTAGTAAACCCTGTGAAACAATTGCACTCAACTCATCGTCCTCCTGAATAAATAAAGAAATGAAATATCACGCTAGCAAGGCTAACCTTGAAAACTAGCACGTGTTGAGTGAATTAAAATGGAGGGAACTTTAGAAATGACAATAGCAACCTTTGGATAAAACTGATATCTTGATATTTTTGCAGTAGTAAATCAGCCAGTAAATGGTAAAAATAACCCGTAACCATGTTAACTGCTTCTTGTGCCACTGCTTGCACATATACTGGTTCATGGTTCCTCCTCTGCTGTCGCAAATGACAACCACTAAAGGTGTAACTGAAAGTACAAATGCATGTTCATCCTCATCCTGCCCTTACATCCATACAATGTACATTCTCATGTATTCTTCCATGTGCTGATACCTCCTATGCATGTATGTTCAGTCATGCGTTCATTCACTAATAAGGATCAATGCAATGAATTTTTCAGCTGCAGCCTAAAGCAGACATCTGAATGTTGGAGCCTAAGCATTCAGCCCAGCAAGGATTTAAATGGAAACATCATCTAACATAAGCCTGGTAAAGTCTATTAAGGAGATGTGCCAAAGCTTTGTGGAATCCATTTTGTGTCTGCACAGAGGAGGCCTTGCTTGTGTCTTACAGCTGCAGACAGTCTGCAGCAGCGGAGGCTGTCTGTTGTTGTGCCAGATCTCTTCAGCCTTTTCTCTCCAAAGTTAAATCCCAAACAAGGGCCCCTGTCATACACTGAAGGCTGGATGTTTGTAATAATCAAAACAATGTCCCTGATGGATGAAGACATCAGTGTTTTCTACTCACAGGGAGGTGGGTGGGGGGGGTGGAGGGATGATGTTTTTCATTACTGGATGAACAAGTGAAGATGGCACAGCATCCACAGTGTGGGTGAAAGTGTACTTCACTGTGCTTTCTCTTATTGATGCACAGAGTTTAAAAAAACAAATACTTACTCATCATCTGGCGTTAGCTGCACTGGTTCATTAGTAAACTGCGTGTCAAAGTTTTCGAGGCCGTACTCGTCAGAGATTTGAGGTTTGAAGGGCGGCGTCACCTCCTTTTTCTCTAGCTGAGGAAACACAAACACACCAAAACACATTAGGTTATATTAGTGTATACTCTGTGAGGGAAAACACTGCAAGTCAGCATGTCTGTTGAGAAAGAAGTGCAGCTTGTCAGGGGGGAAGTCCTTTCACTGCAGAGTAGAATACTGAGAGCGTGTTTCACTTAGTGTTTCAAACACCCTCTTCTTACAGACACCCTTCTGTTGTTGCCATTGTTGCTGGAAAACTGGGCTATTTCAGTGCAGTGCAAGGGGAGAAGTTGAACCAAGTCTACCTAGCCTCTGAGACACCAAGCAGCCTCCTTTTTACAGTGTTAATGCTAATTGCTAAGTGCTAACTGGAGACCTGCTTTCAGAGATGAGGATATATAAATGTTTCACAGCCAAGGAAAGCCTTGAACATGCCACAAACACTACAGCTAATGGCTAACTAGCATGTGTGTTTGTGTCCCTGTTTATCATTGCCAGCAGGTGGCAGTAGTCTGTGTTTGTCATTACTACCTTAACAAGAATCAGTGAAACTAACCACAATATATTAAGTGGTTTCTGAAAGCCCTTAGGGCCTGTCCCCTCTGAAGCCACATCACAGTTCTTTTCACTCAATACACATTCATGTTAGAGCAACCCATGTGAGTTTGATGTTACACACAGTGCGAAGATGGTAGCTGCAGACAGTAACTTTGTTGATGTCAGTGTTTGGTGAGTCTCAGGCCGTCATGGTCATGGTGGGAAATAGGACCATACTATAGACTTAAGCAAAGCTAGAGCAGCATACTGCCGAGACCTGGCAACATATAATTTCCATTGCTGCTGAACATTGAAGCCTTGACGGACAAATGAGAGTGTGTGTGTGTGTGTGTGAATATCCATAATAGTGAAATTCACCTGAGTGTGAAAAGGACACCAATAAAGGAAATGTGACTTTTTGTACAGCATGTCAGTGACAACGCTTTCATTTTACCCGGAATAGTGCAGTACTTCATTCCTATTGGGTTTTTATAAGCTGACACTAAGAATATGAACAGGGAACATTGAATGTGGAATGTTTTAGTGATGATGTGACTGACGAACATAAGACGGCCCTGAACCTGCACTATTTTCGATGATTAATCAGTCACAGAGCCTTCAACGAACAGCGTGGCAGTGAAAGATGGGCACTGTGTTGCTAACATTTCAGTGGTGATGAAGGCAGGACTGTACAGGGAGAGAAAAACAACAGAATGGAGAAGGTTGAGGCAGCAGAATAATTGTGCCTGAGTGATTCAGCCACGAGAGTTTTTGTCTGGTTTGTTTCCATGGTTTCACATCAGTCCCTCATCCTGTTAAAATGTGCACTGAGGACATTTTCTGAGAACACAATGAAGTCAGATGGGCTCAGAAAAGCAGCAGGTACACATGTTGTTTCCTCTTCGGAAGGAAGCTTAAAAATAGAGTTGAATCAATGGATTTCATTCTCATCATGAAGGCAACACAATAGCAAAATTTCATCCTATGCAATAGAGACTTGTTCACATGAATATTGTGCATTATTGCTTGTAGAATCAAATAATTTAAGATTAAGAAAACCTTCATTTGTCCTACAATGGGCAAAAATTACATAGAATTAAAGGTTGTCTATTGGTTCCACTGGGGATTGAACCCAGGACCTTCTGCGTGTAAAGCAGACGTGATCACCACTACACTATGGAACCTTCTTTACTGTCTTACTTGTCTCCTGCCAAGCCCTTTTCTCGTCTTTGCTATCTTTTCTCACTGGGTCTATTTTTGCCCGACTAGCTCCTGTCTCTGAAGCATGAAATTCACTTCTGAATGTATACAGTGGTGGCTGGTTAATGTGGGGTGTAAGGGCACTTGCCCCTTTCATTTATCCACACAAGAAATGGCGAAATTAATTATACACTGAAGGATAATTAACGCCAGTCAACTGCAGCTCATATGATTGGAAGAATCTCTGTGCTGTCTTACTCTTTCATGGCAGTCACAGGGAAAGCACAGGTGCAATAAGGATGGCTAGGCTCCACTAAAAATCCCTGTAAACTTTAACAGTAATCCAGCAGCAGGATAATACACCTGTGCTTTCACCGCAGTCTGCTGTAAAAAGGTCTATTAGCAGGATGGTCTGCAGTTCAGTGCATCTGTGTCAGGGTATTGAGTTAAGGTCTGTGCAGAGCAACAAATGAATAAAGAAAGAAATGACGCAAAGCAGAAGTACTACAACTGCAGTTCCTTTAGTGGCCACTTGAGGCTTGTTCCAAAAGTGAGTCAAGTTTCGATTTCTCAGTCTCTGGACAACTGCTCAATCTTTAAATCTAGGAATCTCAGTCTGACCTACACCCAAGTAAGTGCAGGGTGAGCAGTCATCCAGTTATAGCTGAACAGAAGTTTTTTATGTTAGTCTGTCCAGAGTATAAAACTTCAAAACTTCAACCAGCCATATCTGAGTTCCACTCAGACTAAAAGTGTTACCCCAAGTTCCCAACAGGCGTGTTAGCGCCACGCGCGGGGGAGGGGAGGCGTGGCTTCGGGGTGAGCTCCGAGAGAAAGGGGCGTGTGTTTACTTTCAAAATCTCCTACCCTACCTACCTACCTAAGGTGTACTAATACCGTTCATACAGAACAGTTTAGAATAGAATATTTCATTTGTAACTAATTATATCTTAATAAATAAATAACAAACCAGTTGTTAAGAATTAGACAAAAAATAACACTGGGACCGATACATTGCGCCGCTGTTACCAAGGTGCAGTGTTACAGATAAAGCCATGATATTGTTACTGACAGCAGCTGTGCTGACACTGACATTGACACTGACACCTAAAATGAGTAATGACAGGAAGTTAGAGGCACAATGCATTGTCATGTTCAGGTACAGACAGAAAGCATGTAACCGAGCTGTGTCTACAGTGTGCTGTAAAACATGTCATCTGTAATGGAGAACAGGAGCTGAAGCTCTTTACTGTTTGCTTTGATGGAAATCCGCAGTCCAACACAGTGGTTTAAGTCTAAACCAAAGTTTGTGTTGTTCATATGGGTCACTGTTAACACAACTAACAAACAACCAGCTCAGTTGAATACCTTATTAGACGCTGATCATTTGTTTGCTGTGTGTGTGTGTGTTGTTGCTATGGAGCTGCTGGCTCTTGTTTCCCTGCTTCATTAGTGTTATTAGTTCAAAGCACTTGGCTTTAAACAAACAAACACAAAACAACTCATTTCCTCTCTTTCTATATCTTCCTATGGCTCCCTCTCTCTCAAGTTGTCCCCCCTTCTCCCAAGCTTTTTTTTGCTAATTTCTTTTGCAGAATTTTCCACGCCTACCTGCACTCCTGTCAGTGTCACCCCCTCAAATCCTGTCTCCATCTTTCTCCTCTCTGCCTGTGTTTGTCTTTCTCATTGTCAATTCTTTTATCTTTTCACATCCCTCTCCTCCTACTTTCCACAGTCTCCCTGATGTGTTGTTGGGCGTGCTGAAGCTCTGTGAGGTGGTAATGAAGACACACACACACACACACACACACACACACACACACGCCAAGTGTCCCTGAGGCCAGAGGAGCACATGAAAGAGCTAAGTATGTGCTTGGGCTATTGGGCTATACAGGTGAGCCATGGGTTCTTAGATCACAGCACCTGTGTGTGTGTGTGTGTGTGTGTGTGCATTCCAGTAACATTCATGCTTTCAGGACAGGGCTGGATGATGATGATGTGACAGTGAGGCGGGCATTAATGTGACTGGAGACAAACTACAGTCAACAGACATGGAGCCACACACACACACACTACTGCGGTTTCACTTAATCACACGCTCTGAGCTTCAGCTTCACCTCCCTCTCTCTCGGTCGTACTCCACAGCGGTGTACACACGAGTCTCCACAGGAGCGAGGAGATTAACATCAGAGAGGCCAAGCACCTTTTTCTTCACCGCTGCTTCAGATTTATGAAGTAAATTATCTTTTAAAATGTCTGGCTGCTTCTCATACAGATCTGCTGTCAGATAGTGAACATGCGACATGCTTATGTTTACAGATATGTAAGTGTGCAGCTGGTGTCAACCGATTTATAAGCAGAATCTAACAAAAATCTCCCTCTTGGTAAACTTAGTTGAGGTTTCCTCACTGATAAGATGTGAGGAAACCTGTGCAGTTTTCACAGCTAAAGCTGTTCCACATTTACTGTATCTGTAGAATATGTCAGGCACCAATATTACTCCTAGTTTATAGATCACACTTGTCCATATCTTTAATTAGAACACAAACTGCCATAATTCTTATATATTATGTTCTTCTATTTGTCTCCTGTATTAAACCACAGCATAGGTATAACACGGTCCTGGTTAAATCAGAGGTCATGATGGCCTTTTTAACAGGGAACCAAAGGTCTGAACCTGATTGGACAGCTCATATGAATGTTGCTGTGTTGAACTTGTAGGATTTCCAGAATACACAAAATACACTTTGCCAGACCAAATGTTCATAACTTCTTCCTTCTCACTTTCCATGTTTGTCTCAGCACTGATTTTTAGACTTGCATTAGTGACACTTCGTCCTTTTTTTGGTTCATTTTGATGCATTTGGTTTGTGCTAGCATTCATATGTCAGTCAATCAGTTGTTTGTTTGTTTTGTATGCTGCTTATCTCTGTGTTTAAGCTGGAAACCAAGAAAGCCAATTGAGCCTAACTCCAAAAGTTCAAAGTATAAAAGTTCACAGTAATACTGATTTAATGACAGACTTATTGTATCAAGTTTACTGTCACAACAAACTTTAAAACTACTATAAAACAAATACAATTTAGGGCCTTCAGGCTTAAATTTTATTCATCTGATTTAAACCAGCGACAGGATTTTTTTCACCTTCACCAACCTTTTGTCCCATTGCAAACTATCACTTTTGTTTGCATTCATGGTTAGATTCAGACTCGTGGTTAATAATGGTGTGCAAAGGGAAGATGTAGTACAGGGTGACGGATATCATTATCAATAAAAAAAATAATGCACTGTAGTAAAAATCCAGATTCCAAATGATCAATTTCTCCTGAGCGCTCATCACCCTGACAGTTCTCTGGCAGTAAAGAACTGTGCATTTGGAACGGGAATAAAAGAGGATGGCAGGTAAATGATATTCAAATGTGTCATCTCTTCAGAGAGAAAACTCAGTGCTCCCTCAGGAAATGTCTGATGAATATTAATACGTGGTAACAACAGTAGCGGCGTGCCAGGCCTGTCAGGTCTGGAGACAGGTTTCTAGTTTGAGGGCAGAGAGCGTCGCTTCTCCACCTCTCACAGCTTTGTCAACTTGTTTTCCCTCAGTGCTATGTGGGAGCTTTGTCACTGGGCTCAGGATTTCTCCTCGCTTTGATATCTCTCCCTCGTTTGCCTTTGGTGTGCACTTCACAGGCAACTCAGGCAGCTCTCATTAACACACTCTGACAATAGTTTTCCTCCCCTTTTATGCCACTATACTACTACCTGCCACCCTACCTAATTGTCCCTTGGGAGACATTGCGACAAAGAGGATACAGGATGGGTCTTTGAGTATATATTACCTCAGGTTTACTACAAAGACTACTTCAAATTTATTAAATAGATATGACTGAATATTGGATGAATAATATAGTATTAATATGTTCCTTTTTCAAAATATCTTTTCCTTTTTCTGAACAATAAGTGTGTAAAAATAACTTCAGGAAGATTAGAGTACTACTACTAGACTGTACTGAATTGACTGCCAGTAGTTTTGGTTTAGGGAACACCAAACATAAAGATGTTGCTACAGAGGCTGTCAAAGTCAATGCAAAAATAACACATCTATGTAAATTCCCTTTCACAACATTCAACAAGCACATTCTGTAATTGTGAACATTAGTCCAGTTAAAGATGCAGAAACAAACCAGTGTTTCCGAATCAGTTCTTTGTGTTATCCAGGTGATTATAGAAGAATATATGATTATATGAATACATGCATGGACTGTCTCGGTCTTAAATAGAGGGTATGCATGTGACGTCACGAGATGTGGAGGTCACAGTTACTTCCACACGTTACACCCTGTTGGGAATGTGAGTGAAGAAAAACGTGGCCTGCGCAAAATTTAAACACATCTAAATGGGGAAAGAGCTGTTGTGCGACTGCTCAAGAAAAATAAAGGGAACACTTACAGAAAACAATGTAACTCCGAGTCAGTCACACTTGAAATCAGCCTGTCCAGTTAGGATCAACACTGACTGTGAATCAGTTTCAGCTGCTGTTGTGCAAATGGAACAGACAACAGGTGGAAATGAGAGGCAGTGATCAAGACAAGCCCTATAAAGGAGAGGTTCTGCAGGTGCTAACCACAGACCAGTTCTCTGCTCTCATCCTTTCTGCCTGATGTTTGAACACTTTTGCATTTGTCAGTGCTCTCACCCCTAGAGGTAGCATGAGGCGGTGTCTACAACCCACACAAGTTGCTCAGGTAGTGCAGCTCATCCATCCCTGTGCTCTTCACAGATGAGAGCAGGTTCACCCTGAGCACATGTGACAGACGTGACAGAGTCTAATGACGCTGTGGAGAACGTTCTGCTGCCTGCAACATCCTCCAGCATGACCGGTCCCAAGCACATCTGGGACATCATGTCTCGTTTCATCCACCAATGCCACGTTGCACCACAGACTGTCCAGGAGCTGACTGATGCTTTAATCCAGGTCTGGGAGGAGAGTATGGTTCCAAATCCAGACCTCCATGGGTTAATAATTTTGATTTACATTGATCATTTTTATGTTATTTTGTTCTCAACGTATTCCACTATGTAATGAATGAAGATTTTCAACTGGAATATTTCATTAATTAAGATCAAGGATGTGTTATTTTAGCATTCCCTTTATTTTTTTTGAGCAGTCTCGAAATCTGAGGTAGAGAGAGATCTAAAGAGAGAATAAGCAAATGGATCCACCAGCCAGAACACTGGTTCGACATACGTGACCCAACTTTAGTTAAATGCTTGGTTAAATACTGTATTGACGACTCATCTATTAAATAAATAGCACCTTTCATTTATTTTTGTAAGCATTTATGAAAAAGCCACGATAATGAGCCTTTTGTTCAACAAAACAATGGGAGGGACCATCAGCTACACAAAGTTTTTATTTTTAGTTAATACGTTTAAATGTTGTGTCTTTTATAGCTCGCGCAGACTTTGCTTTCATGTTAGTTTCAAATAAGTTGTGTGGCAGACTTATGCCATCAATCAGCCTTAACACACACATCCAGTGTGAATGTTTCAGATGTGTGTGAATGTAAAAATTCACTTTCATTTGCCGTGTTGCTCCACAGAAGGTGGGGGGGGGGGGGTGCAACAGGAGTCTATGCACAGTATCTATATCATCCATTTTTAACACGTACACCCACGCGCACACAAAAAGACTTCACCTCACTCGTGTGCCTGTTCGGATCAAACACAGGAGGGGGTGTTGTTTAAGCTCTTCATACAGTAGAACACACACACTATCAGGTGTGATGAAGGAAATTCAGAATGTGTAATGACACCTGTGCCCTGTTCTCTCAGAGAGCAGGCTGGCATTAAATGTAGGCGTGCAGTGTTTGTTGTTTCTACATTTTACATATACAGGTTCGAAGTGAGCTGACAGGGTGTCGAGACAAACCCCACATCAGCTGTCAGGAGCCGTCAAAAGCAGCACACCTGAATGTTGTCTTCTACTTAGCAGCACAGATAATGTGGAAGTTGTAGCCAGTTACTTTTAGCACTTCCAGCATTAGCATTGTACTTTGTTGGTGCCATATTATGGAAATGTGCTGTGGTCGTCCCTTCTCCACATCAAGCAGACCTTTGAACCTATCAGCTCCTGACCTGTGCATAAGTATTATTACCAAGAGGAAACCTGCTGCTTGATGGAGAACTCCATGGAAGTGTTGTAAGCATAGCCCTATGTTGGCTTTAATTCCTATGCCTATACTGGTACTTAAACCTCCCGTGCTGGCTCAGCAGCATGCTGAAATATTTTTCTATCATCTAGATAACGGGATCAAAAATGTTCAGCAACTAAGTCGCAGTGCGGACATGTCCTTAACAAAGAGAACTGTTAGCGGACAAGCAAAAATGTACGATCGGTCAGAAATTATTCAGTCAGGACAGCTCAGCAAAAGATCACAATGTATATTTTGTCTACACTGTAATGTCAGCTCTTACCTGATCCCAGTCTATACTGCGGAAAAATGTGTGAGACTTGATATCTGTGAAGCCCGTCTGGACCTGGCAACCCAGCCGCTCCTTAGGATCCTGTTAGGATGAAAGCAGCTAGTCAGAAACACAAAACTGTATTTTATAGATATGTGAGACTAAAATTCTCTACATCTGCATGTACTGTAAACAATCATGGTAACAGGCTAATTGTATGTTACACATACAGCAATCTCTTATTATATATTGCATGTTAAATACAGGTCTTTGAGAATGGACCTCCCTACCACGTGCTTCACATGTAGGTACATGTGAAAAGCTGCAAGGCTGTTTGCATCAACAGAAGACGTCATACACACAAGCCCCCTGCAAAAATGATGCCACTGGTTCTTACTGGAGATGGAAGACGCTTCAGATCAAGGTCCATTTGCAGCCGACACCACTGTCAGAATCCAGAACGTTCAATAACATTACCAGCTGTACATGCGTGCTGGAGCTGATCCTGACTTGATACTTAAGCTGATACATTAACTAGCGGCTGTGTCTGGTAACCTCTATCTCTGATATCATATATAGCAGCATGTCTACTGTATCGGAGGCTTCCAGTTGGTTCAGCACCCCTTTGCATCCAGTTGATTTTATTCTCACTGAAGTCCTTGCCCTTCTATAATTCTATCAGTTTTATTCTCCTTAGCTCAGCTTTTATTTATTTGTATTATTTCTATATTCTAATTTAAAGGGCTTGGAGACAGTATTGAGAGTTGAAATACTGATATACAGTGGAGGAATTATTTGACCGCCCCCTGGGTCCCCCTGCACAACAAGGCACATGTACAGGCCCGTATACAGTTTGCCAATGAACACCTGAGTGTTTCAGAGAAGGCTCAGGAGAAGGTCATGTGGTCAGATTAGACCAAAACTAAGCTCTTTGGCATCAACTTGACGCTGTTTTTTTTTAATGAGAACCTCAACCCGAACACTGAAAAAGGGATGTGGATGGGTCTTCCAGCATGACAATGACCCAAACAAGGCAACAAATGAGTGGCTAAAGAATAAACACATGGCTTAACCAGTCTCCAGATCTTAATCACATAGAAATTTTGGGTAGGGAGCTAAAAGTTGCCAAGCAACCTTCAACCCATGAAACCTTCAGGATTTGGAGAATGTCTGTAAGGAGGTGGACCAAAATCTCTCCTGAAATGTGACCAACTACAAGAAACATCTGACCTCTGTGCTGGCCAACAAAGGGCTTGTCCACCAAGTACTAAGGCAAGTTTTACTACCTGAGAACCAGCCTTCAGAATCATTTTAACCAGCATGTAGATGTCAGTTTTAGGCTGCTGTGTTTCTTTATTTTAGGTCAACAGTAAGTACAAAACGTCTTACAAATGTCCAGGTTTGTGACTTTTTAACTTAACACTGACATTGGAATTGATCTAATTTGAAGAAAAAAATACTCTGTTGTTTTTCTGTATTTTATCACCAGGAATAATCAGTGCTACCTTTATTTTGCTGTGTGCCCTAATTCTGCAGAAAAACGCAGGCACAAACATCCTGTCAGGCAGTTTTAGACTGAGGCCCTTCCTGGATGTCCAAAACACAGCTCATGTTTTTGGCCGTGAGCCCACACATGGTGATGTGAGTGCACAGATACAGAGAAAAAGAGAGAGAGAGAGATAGTAGACTGCTCTCACCTTGTTCAAAAAGCCCTTGAGCACGCTGGCAGCTTTCACCGACAGAGACCTTGGGATGCGAATGGGCTTCTCAAGAATAACTTAATAAAAAAGAAGGACAGCAACAACAGAAGAAAGAGAGAGAGAGAGAGAGAGAGGAGGTTAGAGACAATGAAAGGGACAATCTTGAGCAGGGGGGAGTATGATTCAGTCCACCCTGTCCATGGGTGACCATGGTTGCTGCGTGGGAGTCAGAGAAAGGGAAGAGATGCAGAGGACACTATTTCTTTTCTTTCTCTCACTTTTTATGGCCTACTAACAGCCTTGAGACTAACACAACTAAACACTGTTATCCTAATAAAACCTAAAAAAACACACTGAAAGTTTTCTCCTCAAACCCCCACACCACTGCAGCTCTGCTTCACTCAGGGCCAGGGCACGTTCTTACAGAGATATGGGCACTCAACATCAAGGTAAAGGTGATGGGATGGTCGACAGGTGACATCTCTCGATATTCTTACCTTTGTGTGGTATTTTTCTTTTACATATTGCACCTTAAAAAGTGAGCAAGCATTCTGATATTGTCCTGGTGGAAAATGTCCACTATGTCTGACTAATTATCATTGTAAGCAACTTAACCCCCTTGTGCAGCTATAAAATGAATGATTGCATAGTATCACACTGCCACCAAATTATGCATAAAAACAGTCATCAAATCAAGTTAGTGTTATTAATCATCAACTGGTTTAGCCTTGTGAAATACCTGTACATGGGATTAGATTAGGAGATATGTTATGTCTTATGCCTGAATTTCCCCTTGAGTTAAATGTTTCAGTCTGAAGCTCTGAACCTTGCATTTGGTGCACTTTTACCCAAAAGAAGAGCCTGGCACAGGGGCTAGTTATGTGGCATATGGCTGTGAGGCTCCTATAGTGTAAGGGTGGATTTTCATTGGCAGGCCTTTATCCAGGAACCCGGTGCTCTGCCAGTACGACCGCCAAGAGGACGGTGCTGGTGGCAGATGCTAGCCGTGGTGCCGCGCTATGCTCCTGACAGTCACAGCTGAGAAATAATGCGTCACACTGTAGTATGGAGGAATTTCTGTTCTAGATGACTGTGTGGGTGGCTGTGTGAGGGAGTGAGCGAGGGAAGTTCGGGGGCGTGCTACGTAAGGGTACCATATGGCTCGAGGAAACACATACATGCAAATAGAAGAGCAGAAATTATTGAGGTCCGTCTACCCTGAGAGTGTGATCACACCCAGTGTTTCTGCTGAGTTTTGTTACTTCAACTGGTCAGAGTACCAAGTTTAAGTGTAGCATCAATAAGAAGGAGAAAATTTCAGCTTTGGCGCTGATTGGTTTAATTTATCTGGAAACCGATCGAAGAACTTGAATGTAAATCTAAAGAATCTAAAGTGCTCGAAACAATAGGATGGAGATATAAAAAATGATGTCTGATCTATAGAACTGGCCTGGTGACCCCAAACTTTTGAACGGTAGTGTATGTGCAGTGTTAAATATATATACATATATTTCCATTTTGGGATCACACACATCAAAAAATTCAATGTCAGCTTTATTTGTAGTGAAATTCTGGTAGTTTTAATGAACTGTGACTGTGTCCTGTCAGCAAAGCCATGAAGAAAATCAGCCTGTATTTTAGCCTCCCTATTGTGATTTCTGTACTTAGTAAGCGAAAGAATTTAATCAGACCAAAGGTAGAAATTCTCAACCTGTAAATGTCCAGTTGATCTCTCAACTGAATCTGCACTATACAATTCAGTAAATTGGATTTTCAAGGTAGTAAAAGTTGAAAATGAAAGAATTTACAAAGTGTAAAAGGGGAAACAAAGAGGCCGAGCATTTTTTTATCAACAGGAAATAAAAAACCACAGAGTACCAGTGTAAATCAATATACACTGACACTGATACAGAAAATAAGAGTGGACCGATAGACTGCACTGAACAGTAATGAAAGAAAAATTTAAAAAAATAAAATGATTAAAATCTGACATTCTTTCATTTTTATGAAGCATCATAGACCCATCTGAGCCTGGAGTTACACAGACATGAATCCTTTTAAGCCATGAGCTGTAAATGAACATGTTTTTGTATAAATGGCACCACACAGCCTGCTATGTGCTCTCGGCATTCACATTTGATTCCCCACTACTCTTCTATAATCCCAGTCTCTTATACTACAGAGAATGAAATTAGAAGCACACTTCTGTTAATGCTTGAAAATCAAGATTTAAAGTTTAAAGTAAAAGTTTTCTGCCCAGGAGGTTTCTGTTTGATTTGAAATGCTTTCTTTCCATTGCGTAGATGCCTAAAAGCTTTAAAAAGCCCATTGCTCACAGAAGATTGAACAGTTTCAAACTGGGCATTGTTTCAGTACCGCTCTTTGCGTAATATAAAATAGCAATTGGTAAAGACAGCAAAGATGTTGGTAAACCACTTATGCAGTGTTCACTAATGGTTTCGGAACGGCAGCTGCTTTCAATCCCAGTTCACATGTGATGACCATCTCTTGCAGTGTGAGGCTTATAGGTATAAAGCAGATTCCTGTGTCTCACCCTGGAAGAGGTACTCTTCTGTGTTCATGTCGGGATTGTCGGTGATGATGTCAAACGGGGACCTCCCAGCCATCATCTCAAACATCAGCACACCCAGAGCCCACCAGTCCACACTGAAGCCTGTGAAGGAACCAAAACAAATGGTATTTATTCATATGAGTGTAGCAGGAAAAGGCTGCCCAACTCTGCATCAAAAACAAAAGCTGCTACAAGGTCCTCCAAACAGAGATTAGCAGGCTTTGTCCATATGGAGTGAATAATTTAACGTTCTAACAATCCTTTTCTTCAAAATGCACATTAAACATTTTTAGTGGTACCCTAATTCTAGGTAGCCTGCAATGCAGTCTTCTTATTACATGTTGTTATACGTGTACGCAGCAATCACTAAAACCTCTTCACTTACATGGCAATAAACACGATTCTGATTCTGATGACTAGATTTTAACTGGTTTACTGCAGACAACCTCACACTGATGCTCACAGCCTGTGTAAGAGGTGACGATGGAATATCGGTAAAGTCTGGCACATCAGGATCTTAAAGGATGATTTCAACAAATACATGCTTATAACTCAGTTTCAAGGAGCAGAGGCACTAGAAAACAAGAGATAAAATAAGACATAGGATTGTCTCAACAGGCCATCATCAACTCAGCGTTGCTCTGGATGAAGTATGAGTAATTGTGTGTGTGAATGGATGAACATAGAGTCCCATTGACATAAGTAGACACGTCATGTAAATGTTAACTCATAACGTTTACTGATCACAGTGATTGAGCACTCACCGTAGTCCTCTCCTCTGAGGATCTCAGGTGCAATGTAGTTGGGAGTCCCACAGAAAGTACTGGTGGTGTCACCTGGTCTAATTCCCTCCTTATTATCAGTGAAGAGAGATAGAACAGCAGTTTTAATCTTGAAAGAGGCAGTGTGTGAAGTAAAAAGAGCTTCAAGTCAAGACTGGTTTGCTGCATTATTAATAGGCCTACACACTACAAAAAAAATCATAAATACACGTCTTACCTTGCACATGCCGTAGTCTGTAAGCTTGATGTGTCCCTCGTGGTCCAGGAGAACGTTGTCCAGCTTTAGATCACGGTAGATGATGCCCTTTTCATGTAAGAAGTTCAGAGCGATACAGATTTCAGCTGCATAAAACCTGTTAGGGAGCAGAGAGAACTGCAGAAAATGATCCGTCTACTCGTTCCACCTGCACGCTAAGCATGTCTGTACGAAAACATATCAAAATCTAATCTTTAACATTTTCCCTTGTTACAGCCTCCACATAGCATTTTGAATATAACTATGCACATCAACGATAGAAATCCTTCATGACAAATTTGCTCAGGGATGAAGGGTTTGTTTGTCTTTTAATGGTGTCTTATTTTTTCAGAGAGACACGAAGAATAAAGTGGTTTAAATGAAATATTGCAATTTTAAGCTTTGGTTTGTTTTCATGCATGATGCATGATTGATTCTTTCTGCTTTTCTGGCATGGAAGAATGGTGTTTTGATTTAATCTAAGTACAAATTCAAGGAAAATGAAACAAGTTAATAAGTTGTGATTCTACAGTAAAAATATTTTTCAGTTCATACTGCTCTCCAGTAGTATGGCAATCAAATCCTGAATCCATGATGTTATAATCAGTGGTCTGCGGGGGGCACACTTCTCTTACCTTGTTCTTCTGGTGGTGAAAAGAGTTTGGGCTTGTTGTTCTACTGTAGAAGGATCTGAGACCTGCACCTAATTATCTCAAGTGCTTAACCCTTTGTGCCCTCCTCCATTTTACTACCCTCTGGACACGTTCGTGGCCAAAAATGCCCCAGTGACCTCAATTTAAACCACATTTTTTAATCCTACTGGTGTAACAGTATGAAAGTAATATTAGCATTTCATTTTGAAGAAGAGGATTGATGTTTGAAATTTTTACTGTATTCCACCAGATTCAACTGTTTTCCTAATGTAGGCCCTTACATGAAGTTCTTGTATTAAATTGTAAGTTAAAAAAAATGTACAAAAAAGCCTGAGGAGGGCACAAGGGTTAAATTGCTTGCATAGCACTATACTTTACATCCCAGCATACACTGCAGCTAGAGCGTGCTAATGTAGCTTAAGCCTCTTCACTGCGCTGTCACAGCTAAGAGACACTGTGCCCGTTACGACCTAGCAGCAGATCCTTAAAGTCCGCCACCATGGATCAGTCTTGTGAGTCAGTATAATGTGTCTCTCCATGTGTAGGTAGTGTGTATTCTGACTGCAGCAGATAAGCCTTCATTAACACTGATGAGCCTCTCTCTGTCTGCCTGCTGTAAATCCATGACTGTCAAACACAGTGGGAGAAGACTGGCGGCACTTGACAGAGAATTCACAGATCCCACATTACTCCCCAACATTTTCACTGTGACAGCCTCCATTGTACGTGTTTGTTTCATGGCTGCCATCAGATTGATAGAAGCTGCACCCTATCAGCCGCACCATCCCTCGCCCACCGGCCCGCCTCCCCCACTGCGCGGGGGAATGCAGAAGGGCTCTCTCTAAGAGCGCTGCTCATGAATATGTACAATCATTATGAGTGATTAACATGCTGCTTTGCATATGTACAGCCACTGTCTCCAGAATCCAGATTGCTGGGGCCGATAGGGGCCCAGTGGTGCCTCTCTAAATTACCCAGCCTTTGATCCAGCATTTATCAGAGCCGCAGTTGGAGTGCCCCATAAGTAGACAAGCACAATGAATTATGGGTGCTCATTATATTTCTCAGAGGTGGAAAAAAAAGCGTGTTAAGTTGAGTTTTGGCAGTGTTGCCCTGTCCATGAGGGGCTGGTAAAGCATCCCATTAACCATACATTTGGAAACTACTCCGAGCTGCTGAGGAACACTGAAGCAAAGACAGTACATCTAAAGCATCCTCCACTAAACAGACACACTTCAGCTACACCATAAAACACAGGACTTTTGTTCGTACTGAACTACAAACACACATCCAGTCATTCACATTCATCATGTGAAATAACCCTTTTCGAGGAGGTTCACGGAGTCCATCCCAAAAGAGATGCCAATTGTAAAGATGTATTTTCTCTGTAGATGTCATCTTAACCAAAACTGAATCAGAAGTTCACCCACTTCAGTGTCATCCACAGATAAAGCAGACTATTCCTGGCAGCCTTGCTGCACTGCCCTGCTCCAGATAGGTTTTATTATTAACAATGCATTATTAAAAATATAATAACGATGGATTTTGGAAGTACCACATCTAAACGTTATCTATATATGTATATACATGCTTATACTCTGGACTGGGACATTTATTTAGATAATGTATGAAAACAGATGTTGTACATCTGGATGTTTACCGTGCATGTTCTTCAGGGAGCTTCCTTTGTCTTTGCATATGAAACATCAAGTCCCCGCCGTTTACATATTCAATCACCAGAAATAACCTGGAAACCAGAGCCAGAAAATGTATTACTACGACATGTAATATATACTATACTATATCACAATTAAATGCATAAAATAAGATAGCTTTTATGATAAGATGCCTTGTTAAAAAAATATTTGCAAAATTACACAAAACCTTGGATTTTTAAAACCAACAAAGTGATTAGTCAGTGCACCTGCTCTACTACATGGTATTTTGGATATCTTTTGTAGATTGCCTTGCCTATGTCACATGCTTCATTTCTCTGATTGGTTGTATATCTAGCCAAATTATTTGATTCTGTTTTGGTATATATTCTGTACTGCCTCTTGAAATTCCAACTGGAATCCAGAGACTACTTCTTTGTATAGAATAGAAGGAGGTCCTATTTAATTGGGTCCTACACTATTGTGAAACCCTACAAATGATGCATTGTTGTATTCCTGTAATAGTAATAAACAAATAATACTTAATAAAATACAATAAAATGAGGCAAATCAGTGCAGAAATCAATCAAAACAAACTGCTCTAAGCAAAGGGAGAGAGGGGTTAATATGTCAGTGGAGGTGATAATGAAGACACATCTGGAAAATCTGACATATTTTAATCTGTCTGACAACCAGTACTGCACCAGTAGCATTTATTTGATGTTTTTTATATTGAAGCCCTCTCTTAATTGAAGGCCTACATTCCTCAAAGGCTGCATTACAGCAGTGCAAGAAGGCTGTTCCCATTTTTAAGATCCTTCAAACAGAGCTGAGAGATGAACGTGAACTCTTTTTTTTAGTAGTGAAGGGTGAATGCAATGTTCGTGATCTGGCACTGCAGAGTACATTTGTTAAATATAAGCAGTGGCTTGAGCAAAGACTCTTTTAAAAGACTTGGTGAGTCCTTTATGCTCTGCAAAGGCTGTGCCTCTGAACCCTTTGAACTAAGACACAGCTTGAGATTTACTTTTCCCTAATGAAGGTGTAGCAGCTGAAAGCTTCATTACAGTACACTTTCATTCCCCCGAAAAGCACTGTCAGGTAGCATTAGCTGTGACTGAAATCTACTGGCTTTAAACACAGTCCCACAAATGTCAGTTTCATCGTGCCCTTACCGACTTTCTGTCTGGAAGCATGAGTGGAGGCCGACTAGAAAAGGATTGGTGGACGCCTGCTCAAACACGTGCTTCTCTGTCTGTACCCAGTCAATGTCCTGCAGGAGTGAGGGGAGACGGATGAAGACAGATAAAGGAGAGATAATGTATAAACAATCAATTGGTCTAATCAATGGGCTTTTTCTCAGACAAACACAGACACACTGTGCTACAGACAAACAGTCTGGGGATCATCACGTTTTGGAAACCCTGTTTTTGTTGAGGTGGACTTTGGATGGTGTGCCAAAAGACACCGGGGCATCATGAAAGCTCCTAGGTGTCATCACAGAAAACAGTTTATTTACAATGGTGATAAAAGGACATGAAGAAAAAACTCATTGAGATTGTTATGTGTGTGGAGGGTAGGATATTTTTTTTATCATAACCAAATCTACTTATTGACAGCATCTAAATATCAGAGGCAGCATCATGTTGCCAGGCCTTAGTAGTATGTAAATAGCTAATTTTTGGTGTAGGCTTGAAAAAGATTTAACACATTACATTAAAATAGAACAGCTGCAGGAGCAGCATTAGTTAAAGTGGGAGCCCCTCTTTGAAAATGTAATTCTTTTATGTACAGTTCTACAGCTTCTCTGATCAGCATAACAGTTCAGCTGTGCTAACATATTTTCACGGGAGTTTTCTAATCAGCAATTAGCCTTTTTAACATGATTAGCTAACACAATGTAGCATTAGAACACAGGAGTGATGGATGCTGGAAAAGGGCCTCTGTTTACCTTTGTATATATTCCATTAAAATCAGAATCTAGAATAGGCATTTACCACATTAACAATGTCTGGACTGTCCGATCACTGTGATGTTATCTTCATTGATTGCAAAGCTCCAGTGGCGCAATCGGTCAGCGCGCGGTACTTATAAGACAGTAACCTGCAGAGAGATGCCGAGGTTGTGAGTTCGAGCCTCACCTGGAGCAGTAAAGTTTGCAACTTAACTTCCCTCTGGGGATCAATAAAATCTTATCTAATTGGGGGCAGCAGTGGCTCAGTGGGATAGCAGGGTTGTCCAATTGTTGTGTCACCTTGCTAGTCATTGTATGACACTGCTTGGCAGGAGCTTTAAACAATTTCGCTCTGGGATTACTAAAGATACTAAAAATGACATTTCCAACTGACCCTAAACTTTTCAACGGTAGTGTATATGTGTCTTCTGTTTATTAAAGCAAAGAAAAAGTAAATTTTTTTTACCATAGTGTTTCTTTTAACAAAGCCATAATTACCAGTGTGTGACACATTTTTCCCACACAAACCAAAAACTACCAGAGTTTATATTACTAGAAAAGAAAAAAATGGGCATTGCAGGTAAAAACCACTCTAAAAATAGATCATGAAATGTGTTTCAAAAATAAAAAGTAAAAGTTGAGACTACATCAGCATCTAAGCAAAGTGGCAATAAGTGATGTGTCGCTGATGTTTTATGGGAGCTACAATACAGTGTACAGTCTACAATGTACGCTCCCCATGCTGTGCTTTTCTATGGCTAATAGTTCATTTACAACACAGAGACAACATATTGTGCAGTGCAAAATTCCTTCTGATCAACTAATCATGTAGACCACGCCATTACAACACAACGCATATTGGTCATTTCAGCTCCTTTAGTAGTCTGAAGTCAGTAGAAAGCTCTTTCAAGCTTCCTTTGATGCCAGGCATTATGGCTGCCATTTAGATGAATTATTAAACTAATGGACATGAATAGAGCATAAATGGAAAGGAGATGTCCATTCATACCACCGGAAGACTTGATAATTTCCTCCAAATGTACATGCTGGAGTAAAAACTGAATCTTTGCATTGAAGTCAAATATGTTTTGTTCTTCAGCTGTCACAGAATATTTGTATTTACAGATAAATTCAAGGAGTGTCTGTAAGGGGAAAAAAACAAGATTATAGTGTGATACTGGACAAAGCTTTAGACCTGGACACTGTCCCTCAGCCTGGTTAAATGAGCCCTTTGGTTTCTTCAGTTTTATATAGTTATATGATGAACAATACCGCCATCTAGTGTTTGACAAGAAAAAAAATTATTTCAGCACATAACTGGAAGAAAAACATCTTAAATTGTTAAATTTTTCACATAAGGACATTTGTTCACTGCATTGAACCCATCCTTAGTAAATGCACACAAAAAATGCTCACACCAAGGCACTGGTATTTTGAGCTAACTGTAATTTCCCCCCTGCTTCACTATGTCCTAAAACCCATAAGATGTCCAGTTCTACACATCTGACCTTTGTATCAAAGCAAAGATGTGCCTTTCCTTGGAAGAGCTAGAGGACATATGTCTCTATGGAAATTAATGTAATTATTATAAGCATGCTCTGCATGTTCAATTTAATTGCCCTTTTCACAACAAGCCTTTTGGGAGAGGTAACTATCAATCAACCCCACGTGGTGTGTCCGCCAATAAAATCAAACGGCATGTTGTGACAATTACTTTAGAAGATTCCTGCTGTTGCTCATATAAAGTTAAATCTGGACAAATTAAGACTGGGCCAGTGCAGAAGCCAAACAGGTGGCATGCAGATATAAAATGTAGAACAGATACATTAGCTGGGTCAGCCTCTCTGGTGAGGGAATGTTATTAACCTTGGGTGATGCATGTAAAGCTGGAAAATAGGACAAGCAATGTACATGTACATGTACATTATGTACATCTCTATGTGTACTGGAGAAGTCAGTCAATGGCGAAAGCTGAATCAAATGCCTGTAGTGTGTGGTGACACACCTCCTGACCCATCCTGTAATGTCACTCAGTCTATAGGCAACCCAAAGGAGTAAAAGCTGTTAGTCAGAGTTTACCCTAGAGTTATTGGTCTCTGTACTTGTCCTTAGAAACACAAAACACCGCCTTTTCACACTGTAGTAAATTTGTAGATGAATCGCTGTCAGTAATTTCATCTTTGTATTTTTACTGCCGAAATCATAAGATATGGAAAATGGATGGCAAACAATACAATGATCAACACTGTGATGGTCTTATTTTCACTTTTACCACCATTCTTATAAAGGAAATACATCTGTACAAGAGCGCTGCAATGAGCCTTGTAGTAATGAGAAGTGTGAAGAGGCCTGAATATTCAGCATGTCAAGTCCTCACTAAATGAAGAGTACTCATCATCTTCCAGTATTCTTCCCACATGGCAGCAATCATCTGAGGGCTTATTCACACTCTTATGTGTACTTTTCTTTAGCATGGTAAAAATGTCCATAACCTAGTTTGTCTATTCATAAATTACTGTATCTCCCCGTCTCCCACCCCTGACATCTCAGATGTGCTTAAGAGCCTCACCTCATCATCATGGACCAGTTCCTTCTTTACCACCTTCATTGCGTACATCTGCTCGTTCTTCTTTAGCCGAACCAGCAAGACTTTAGCATAGCTGCCGCGACCGATCACACGAACCAGTTCAAAGTCAGCTAGCCCAAGAGCCAAGCCCTGGGACAGCTTGATGCCGTCGATGCCATCCACTACTGCTTTTATGTCCTAGAGAGCATAAAGATCATAGAGCAATGAGCAAGCTAATACATGTCACATCACTGCCTATTAAATGAATATGAGTTCTTCTCACCTCTGAATCTCCATCCTCTGGCTTATCCACTGCACAGTTGTGTGGTAAAAATGGTACTGCAAAAGACAGATCCACACATTTGAAGAACGTTATAAATGTGATTTTAATTGGCTGCTGTTCTTTTCTCGGCCAGAAGAGGGAGTTCAACTACACAGAATAAAGTCTGTCGATTCACAGGAAATGTCAAACTAGGTTAATCCACTGGAAATCTCTCAATATCTCATAGCAGGGACCCCCAAACTGCACATCAGTCCAACAGTCTCCTTTTAACGGAGTCACTTCAGTGGGGTCCTAGCAGAGAGTAGTGATGAGGTTAGATAACAGTTACATAAGAATGATAGTGAGCTGAAGCAACCGAGGTCCACAATCACTTTTCACCCAAGTATCCATTCTATTATTCAGGGACTGCTGAGCCACTGACAGCCCCTTTATAACTAGAACCCTAACTTCTACAGAGTATTTTGCTATAAAAGAGCAAAAAGGCAAAAAAAAAAGATGTACCACTGAGGGACATGTGCTGTTATATTTTGTTCTTACTTATTTTGTGTGTTTTGTTGTGTTTCGGACTACACTGTTACACTACAAAAGACAGATCATGCAAATGTCCACCGAGATAGAGGCCTTACAAAATTCAAAGCAAAGCATAGTTAGCCACTGAACCCCCAGGCAAAGTGTGAGCCAAGAGCCATGTTTCCATGGTGACTACTGGATGACAGCTGCTGCCCAGTGCCATCAAATAACACAACAAAGTCAAAGAGAAGGAACGGCTCAGGACACTGTGGTGGAGTGAATTAACAAAGTTAACACAGCTCTGCACGGCTGCAGTGGTCTGCCACAGGCCTGCACTGACCCGGACCATTTCTCCTTTGTTACAATCTAGACACTAGAATAAAGGGAGCCGACAGGTTTGACAAAATTGAAATAATATTAAAAAATATTAACATTGCAGGCAGAATAAGTGATGTGAAGTATGGTCAGCAGCAGCAAGTTTGTGTTTTACCAGGTCTGCAAACAGTGTACACACTTTTTGTACAATTGTATACAGTACTGACTAATTCTGTTAGTTATTATAGTCTTTTACAGTTTTGTGTTTTATAACACACAAAATGATCAATCAGGGTCAGATGTTCCCCAAAAAAAATTGATTTGATGCAAGCTGTGGATGACTCAGCTGTGATTTCGCCTCCAGAGAATTTATTTCAATACTTAATGCTGCAGTACTTATAAGCCACCATGTTTTTTCAGAGCTCCTATTTAATCCTACAGGTAAGCAACATAAGCAGGCAATACCACTCATGTCAAGTACCACAACTAAATATCATCAGCATATATTTGGCTGGATCTGCTGACATGACAACATCCCACTCGTTTAAAAAAACAAAAGTATAAAGTGTATCTTACTCCCATCTGTGTCCTCTGTGTCCTCTGGTGGAAGGTCCACCTCTTCGCTCTTGGCATCTGCAGGGGGCTCCTGTGATGGCATGACTGGATCCTGAACAAAGAATTTCAAAAGTTCATCAAAATATTCCCCAACGTACTCTCCCAAATATCCACTGACATATCCACTCATCATGGCTTTACACTCCTGACAAAGTTTGCGATGGATCATGTTTGCAGAAAGAAATGTGTGTCTGCTCAGAGGCTTAAAAGACAAAAGGGAGGTTTCAGGAGAAAATGTATTTATAAAGACACAAAGTCACTTATCTGCAGTGAAGATAACACAGACTGTAGGTCCAGTGCCAGAGCAAATACTGCATTGACTGCATTGATTTGTGAGAGGATTTTGGTCTCCAGAGGCTGTGTTGGATTGTGGTATTTGGTCAGACGCTCGCTTTGTAGTCAAATTGACTGATTACGTGGAGCAAAGTGTTTTCAAAAGAATGGGAGGATGAGATGCTGGAAGTATTCAAAGAGGGCTTTTGTGTTTGTGTTACTGCAGCAGCTGCTTAACATTTTTAAGATATTATTCATAAAAACAATAACCCTTTTTGGCACAAACATTCTAAAAATGACTTGACTGTCCAGACATCACTGGCTGTGATTAATCCAGGCTACATCAGCTAAGACAATAAACACACCCTGATATCTGACCTATTTATCTGCAGCTGCATTGTGGGCAAGAGAATTTACAAACTATGTGTAGAGTAAAAAGGTGCCATGCAGTCTCAGCAATTACTTGGGTATTGTTGTATAACTAAGTATCAAAATAAGTTGTAATAACTGGAATTCTCCTGTATGCTTAAAGGGGGAGCTTTCAACAATGAGTGAAGGGGGGGTGTGTTGATGTGTTTTAATAATCTTCAACATTTGCGTGGACATCATGTACGTTGATTTCAATCTTTGGCAGAATGCTGTGCTGGCATTGGATATGACAAGCTGGCACCATGCTGCTCACTGCTCAGGACATGATGAAATACTCACCATAAGCCTTTGGCAGGTCTGAGGGATGAGTCTGTGACAGCGCTTATGGACCAGCAGTTTGCAGTTGATACACTTGTAGCCCTGCCTGCCCAGTCCCCATATCCTTTCACTACAGTGGCCACAGTAGGCTTTCTGTAAGACACAGACACGACAGGACAGGTTAGCCTTTAACTTACACACTGACTGATACAATCTATACTGATTTTTTTTATATATAAAGAACTAATTACCAGGGTGCACTGTTACATATGCACGATATGATGGACCCTTTTCCAAATACAACATCTAGAAGTTGTCCTTATAAAACATTTGGAAAGGACAAGCGCTTTGAAAGTAATACTGGATGATCTGATCTGTCAGTCACAAACTTTAACCAAAATCATCACCCCACAAGCTGCAGAGGTTCCAAAAAAAACCCAAACTAGCAATTAGCATGTTTAGCAATAAGCAAATAAGAAAAGTGTTTATGAACTAACCAGCCACACCTCACTGTTGTCACACAGTCATTTTAGTTATAAGCTATTAGTCATATTAATATGACAAACATGTACTACAGGTAACATTGGTGTACACGTTTTGGAAGAACTGCAATTGAGACAAGTGTCTATTAGGTAAACATTTTTTAAATTCTCAGTCTCAAACGAGGATGGGATGGTGTCACAAGATCTGACAGCTGTCAATGTATCATTGAGACAAGTACAAACCAAATAAAAAATGTGTATTTTTATGCTCACATATAGCTTGTCTGACTTGTTGACATGTTCCCAGCCCTATTCTATAATACAGACTCTGTCAGTCACAGGAGTCAGGCCCATCACTTGTCCATTGTAAAACTGAGGCGTATTAAAGTTCAGCCTCCGTTACATAACAGTCTTTGTGGCTGTTGTTTTTAGCTTGTGTTACATTTCTATATTAGTACCAAAGGATGTACGTTTGCGGCTCAGTGTCCCTGGACATCAATAAACCTGCCACCGGAATGTCTCCCTGGGGAGACGACACTTAAGATGCAGCGTGTGTGCTCGGCTGTATCGATGATGTTCATTCACAGGGTGTGTAAATGCTGACAGTGTAGAGAACAAAGAGTCCCAGTCAGTGCACTGTTGCTATGGAAATGCTTCAGCTTCAAAGACTTCGTTCAGTCTTTTTAATCTAACTCTCCACAGAGGTTAAGGCATACATTTATAAATTAATCACTAGCTTTTGCCCCGCTCTTTTTCCTACACAGTATACACAAAACCTGACAGTGACCAGCAATAAGAGGCAAGAAAAGGCTTAATGCAGCATCATCAGTTATGAATTCTTCCAGCACTGCATTTTAATTAAATGACAAAATTATAGGATGTTAACATATTTACTATTACTAACACTAATATTTAGCAGGTACATAACAAGTACATAACGATGTTTACCATCTCAGTTTAGCATATAGCATGTCACCAATTGCTTTTTTTGTAGATCATACTCTAAAATACCTCATTTTTAATTGCAAATAGTTGGCACTGATAGTGCTACTGCAGCTTCTGCAGCTTCTGCTGGGCACTGTCTGTCGATTGCTGTGACAGAAAATATCCAAGGAAGCAGTCCAGGAAGCAGCAGGGGTTCTTCATTACAAAGAGACAGTCAGATCTTAACACACACCGTTATGGCAGATAATTAATTCAGCAACATAATCTATAAGGCATTCTAACAGTTTCACATCTTTGTGTGCCTTGACAAAACACACCAAGAACTTATCTGAGGGACCTTCAAAATCGACTCGATATTTAACATTCAAGAACATAATCCAATCTTCCAGAAAGAGAATGGACATAAAAAAACAAACATTACTAGTACAGTGCAATAGATTGAGGCACTGGATCTGCATCAGAGCAGCTGAGGATATCAGTGATGTCCTTGACCTAGCTGGACATGTCCACACTGCACAGTGCTGCAGGAGATGTAAAAGTAATTCTAGAAACCCTGACACTGCTGCAGACACTGCAAGATCTGCCAAATGGGACTTATCACCCCTGTTCACTAGTTGGTCCTTGGCTCCCTAAAGCACTGAATGATCACACATTACTCTATAAAATCCTGACTTATGTCAATGTATGATGTAGAGAAAAAACTGGTGTTTGCATACTGTATTTTTCCAACATATTAGCATGTTTGTAAATGTAAAGAAATTAGAAAAGTGGTGATTGGCCACTTATAGCAGGCTCCAAATATAACAACATTTCCTATAGACCTCCATGCTAAAAATGTCTAACTTCGCAGCAGAAATAAACCTGTTATCAGCGAGGTACAAAATGCTTTTGAAATACAACCCATTCAGAATAATTGTTAGTTATTAGTGGCTAATATTTCTATACTTCACTGATTATGTACGCCATCACAAATTAGGTTGACTCATGCTCATCTCCGCTCCACCGATGCTCCACCTTTGCTTATTTTCGGATAACCAGAAATTAGGCAGAGTCACGTAATTCAAAGATGGCAACAGCTTTTTCCAACACACTCAGTTTGTCCTTCTTTGTCCATCTTTTATACACTACTACTCTGACCCATCAAGGCATGACCTCAACGCTTGAAGTTCAATATGCTCCCCTTGGGAGTGCTGACTAATAATTCTTATAATCATTATGACATACAAACAGACGGAACAATCCAGCAGAAAGAATAAACAGGAATTTTGTCACTGTTTATAAAACAGTCTGTGCTACACAGCAGACTAGACTGTTTGTAAAGCTTCAGACTCCAGCAGCTCCTTGAGGCTTTAGAATAAAGAGATGAAAAAGACATTTATTGATTGGCAGGCTTTCCTTTATCCCAGCAGACAGCATTACAGCTCACGTGAGTGCCAGGAAACTGACTGGTCTAATTTGCTGAGCAAGGATGTCTGATTCACCTCTGACAGAGAAAATACATCAGCGTGATGTGACCAATTATGTTTGTAACAATTACATTACAACAGCAAATGGTAGTAAATGCAGCAGTCATCAAACAACTCTCAAGCAGCAAAAGGTACAGCTTAAAAAAGGGGGATCGTCTTACATTCATGGCTGTCTTATATTTGGAACATTACATATGTGATAGTATTATTTTACATATATATTTTAATATTAATCATAATAAATCAGATAATCCACTGCAACCACTGGTGCAACATCTAATGGCAATTAGCTGTGTGACAGTAATTGGAACAGGTTATCTAAACTTCCTGTTCAGGTTATTTCAGTCTGCACAAAGTGGGCCTTGGTCAATGAGAGGCCTACATCTCACACTTGTCAAGCTATGTTGTCTCTACAGTGAACAGTTCTGGGGAAAAAAGGCTAATGGCTGAACGCTGCAGTATGTGGATAAAGCCCCTGCTGTGAACTCCTGCTGGGTATGGAAAGGTAAAAGCTGCCCTACTCTCCTTGATCATTACAGGATTAAATGTGGGTCAACATAAAGCTCAAAGCTGCCTAGCAAAAACCGGAAAAATCCCATCCATCCATTCCTCTGAATCTGTCTTATAGTACAGGGTCACGGGGGGCTGAAGCCAGCTATCTATGGGCGAGAGGCGGGGCACACCCTGGACAGGTTGCCAGTCGCAGGGCAACACACATAGACAACTATTCACACTCAAACTCACAACAGGAAAATCCCAATGTACTAAAACATGCCATGCAAAGGTAAATACATGAGTATAATCACTACAGAGTGATTGTTTTTGTTGACACTCCACATCTCTGACTGAAAGTCTGAAAGTATACCTCACGTTCCCTCACAGGGTCCTATTATATCTAATATGATTACCCAGTGCTCAGAGAGGTGAATAGCAAAGCTAGGGCATGACTGAATTCTGCCTCATCACATGGGAGACCAGACTATAGAGACCCCATTAGTCTATGGAGAGGGATCTACAAAGCCGACCCGACTGCAGCGTCAGCGAGAGATGGAGAGGAAGGAGGAAGGGAAGGAGACTGATGAGCAAGGACGAAAGAGAGGGATGGAGTGGGGAAAGGGAGGAGAAATCTGACCTACTTCTTCTAAGCTTATTTATATGCTGAGGACAACATAGTGAACCAACCAGAAGCCTGGAAGCTGTCATAGCAACAGTCAGAAGATCCCAGTCTGAGCACTGACTGGTTAACAGTTCAAACACTTACAGCTAAGTTGTATAAAAAATCTCCATAGAGATTGACTTGAAACAGGAGGCAGCTTTTCTCCATGATATTTCTGTATATAACAATATGAATTATGAATATGAACTTATTGCTCTAGGTCAAGTACAAAGCTGGAGACTGCAACTTCCTCATTCAGCTTAGCATGAAGACTGAAAGCAGCTCACTGTTCACAAATACATTTATGAACATTAACATATTTGCTTTCTTTAATCTGGGGTAAAGCCGTTTGCTGGTGGTTTTAGGAGGAATTAAATGCAAGACCTAATTCTTCAGGTTGGTGCAGTGTGTGCTGCTGCTTTAAAACGTGTCAGGTTTGACAGCATCAAAACTAAAAACAGCTAGTTCTGGTAGGGATGTATATTTAAACCGAAATGGAAAACAGTGATATACAGCGCATGGTGTAATACTTGAAATAATGTGCATGCAAAACAGTAGCAGAAAACAGTAACAAAAATCTGTATGTGCAATGATTATGAAGCTATATTTACTGGCGGGTTATCGAAAAGATGAAAAAAAGAAATTAAAAAATGTAACACAACAATGGCCTGGCTGAGATCAGTTAAAAAAAATCAGCCCACAATAAAGATGGAAAGCCATATTTCAGTAGAAGTAAATCCTGACCTCCTCTTTCCTTTTAGAGAACATAGTTTGGTAATGTGGCCTAAAACAGTATATTTTTTTATCCCTACCTTCAAGAGTGGCCATTTTAATAAAAGAAATGATTGTATCTGTGGTATGTGCCTGTCTGAAGCAGATAGAGCCCTTTAACCTTGTGACAGGAAAACATTACTAGGTCACATTTCCTTTCCGGTACTTCTTTGAGCAGCTTCAAGAGCTAAGACAAGGTGACTGCTAACCAAGCCACAACTAGGACACCATCAATTATACATCAATAACCAGATTAGCTGGAGCAGTGACTTTATTACCTGCCATTTATAATTTAACTGCAGTATGTCTTTGACTAACTGTACAGTATACTCCATGCAGAAACAGGCTGATGGATGAGTATTTAGTATTTTGTGTTTAGTATGTGACAAAGACTGTCCAGACCTCAGCATATTTTTCCAACAGCAAACATCAAGTTCTTATAGCTGCTAAATTCTTCTGTTATCAGCTGAAATGGCACAGTCATGTCAATCAATACTGATGCTATGAGCACAGACTGATGTATCTTCATGCTTATGGCTTCTACGCACTACAACAACAACAAAATATTAAAAAGGCTTTAAGGAAACAGCTAGCTTTAACCTTTATCATGAGCATCATCTTAAAACTTTCGGTCTCTTGGTTAGGTCTTATTAACATCTTCCCATGTGAAAATGGACTAGGCTTACTGACCTGAAGGGCTTTACCCAGCAGGGTGTGTTAGTGAGACCTGAAGACACCTACCCTGTTAAAGCGCTTGGCCTGGAAGAGGTGTCCGTTGACTCGGTAGAGCTTCCTCCATCTTCTGGCCCCGCGGCGATAGATCGATTCTAGGAGAGAGATAAAACAGTTGTAGAGTAGCAACATGGTCTAAGGGACTAATGAGGAGAAGGGTAGAGGTGTGCTCAGCTAGAGAGGATGAAGATGGAGTGATACAAAGGAGTGAAAGCTGAGGTAAAGCGCTAAAGATCCCGAGGCTCCTCTTTTGTGTGAAAGCGAGAGTTCAAATGAGGGAAAGACAACTGTCAGGTTTCTCTACAGTGCAAATGCATGTTCACACACACACACACACACACACACACACACACACACACACCAACATCAATACACTGTGCCTGCCTCTCTCATCCCTCCCTCCTCTACCACTCCTCTTTCATCCCCTCCCTACATCTTTGCTTCTTGTCTTGCCCCCCCCATGCCTCCACTGCTGCTGACTTATCAGTGCTCCATGATGCCTTTTATTCAGATGTAGCTATTTATACTGGGACTATGAAGCCATCTATTAATACACTACAGAGCATTATTATTCTAGTCTCTTACAAATATTGTTTGGGATTTATCAATACTTTGACATGATGAAACCATCCTGTCAGATACTGTATATTTCTATCGAGAACGATGGCTTGAACCATTTGAAACCTAATAATTATTAATAAAATGAGTGGTAAGCAAAGCCTTTTTAAGGACCCAACAGCTCAGCTCTGGACACATGGGCCATGCTTGCACACCGTTTAGCCAATCAGATGACACCCATAAGTAGCCAGACATGTAAAGTGAATAGAGGAGGCGGACCCGATACGCATACACACACATTACAGCTGAAAAATCTTAAAGAGACAGGAACTGTATGCAAACTTAAATATTTTCCTATGTATCGAAAGTCCTATCGTCATCGCAATATTGAAGTGTCATCACACATTTTGCTTGTGTTGTGCAGGTGTACTGTAGAGTGTACACCTTTGTTGCCTTTTTACAGCTGGTTCAAATCATCCATTTCATCCTTTCTTGTACATATACCAAGTTGATGCAGGTCTTAGGCACCCTGGTCTGTTTGGAGTGTTCCAGATTTCACTACATGGTCTGTTGTATGAACCTAGTTTGGGTTTGAAACTAGGTCCTAGGTTAATCCTCTGTGCTTGTATGCTGAGGGACTCATCCAATCAGTGGAAACAGCAGTGGCAGTTCTTGACAAAGGAATTGTACTTCGCAAGCTAAGCATTAGATCATTTAACTATTTATGTCCTATTTATTATTCTGGGGTGTGGACAGCAGATTGACCCTGTATGATTCTATAAAGTCTTTGTAACAAATGTCTTGTCTACCTCCCCCCACGTGTCAAAGTGTGAAATGAGCATAACAACAATCTGCATAGCCATCATGCTTCTGTTCTGTTGTTCACATCACTTAGTCATGATCCTACTCCAGTGTGCAATTCAAATCTTAATTCAGCATATGATTGCATTACCTAAAAAGTGGTGAAAACTGATTACTATACTAATTATATTTGTATTACCAGCAGGGAATTTTGATTTCAGGCTGTTTCATCAGACAGAGCTTTAAAAAAGTAAACTATTTAATTCAAGGATCTCTCACAGCCACACAGAATGAGACCACATTTAGACACATGGATGGATTTTATGATTTGTCATAAACGTAACATAATGCATGTATCAAAATACTGTCTGACCAATTAGTATATTTTGCAGTCCATAAACAAATTTAACTAAATATGCATCTAACCTGCATAAGATCCAGTCATGGACTTTTTCCTCTTTCCAAGCAGCAATTCATAATGTTTAAAAGCAGTTGGAAACATAACCCAAACTAAGTTTTTGTTAACCTGAGAAAATACATTTTATTTCTAAACTTAACCACACCTAAGCCTAATTAAACAACCACTTAAATTATTTAAATCAATGAGAGTAAGTAAGTACAGAAACAACATATTTAACAGCACTGAATAAAAGAGTTCTTATAGTTGCAAGTGTAAGCAGCAAATCCAAAAATCTCACAAATGATGTATTTGCTCTTCTTTCAGTAACATCTGCTATGCATAGCTTTTTGAGTTTTGTCATTTTGAGTCAAGCTGATGCCATAATTACAGTAGTTTATCAAATTGTTCCTCCTGCTGAAGTCAGATCTGTGTGTTTAAAGGGCAGCGATGCTAATGTGAAAAACCAGCAGCACTTTATGCAGCTCAGATATTGACATACAAATCAATAAATGATGTGACAATCTGTGTGTGTTGCCTTCTGCTGTTTACAAAACAACAACAACAACAACAATTCACTATAGCATTAATTGAACTGGTTGGCTGTACCACATCAGACATTGCTGTCTCCCACTAATTATTCATTAGCTGCTGTGCCCCTGTCTGTACTGGTTTTCCAGTCTGGTTGGCTGCTCCAGTGATGGGTGCGGCTGTGATATCTTCCTCTCCTTCCTGCATTTTTTTTTTACTTCTGTTGCTATGGTAGCCCCAGCCCACTATATACCAGCTATTATTAGTTAGCTGTGATGATGTCAGGACGTCTGCCAATAAAAGTGCATCTAAACAACAAATCTTCCTCTTTTGTTCTGAAAGCTAATTCCACCACTGCATACGACCAAAGAGAGCCACTGTAAATCAGATTTACTGCTGTTAAATGTCTATCACTTCAGGTGAGCATCCTCCTTAAACCACAAATCTATTCTTCTTTGTCTCTTTCAGCCGTCTACATTGCTCAATTCCAGCCAAAAGACATATAATTCACTTTGCTGGCAATTGTGGCAAGTGATATTAACAAGACTGACAACAGTCCCAGCAAAAGCTGTAGCTGTGTGCTCCTCTGTATGGAAACTGGCAGCCACAGAGACAAGGATTTACATATATTATCAGACACTTGGGAGACATCAGGAAAAAAACAGCACTAGAGCAAAAGTCCTGTCAGAGTGGTAGCATGATCACTGAGATCTAATGTTGCTAAGGTAGCATTTCTATAGAGGTCTCCCCAATCTTTCAGATCCAAATACTGCACAGACTATTTGTATCACCATGCCCAGATACACCTGGTTTTAGCTTGAGACAAAAAAAGGGTGTTAGGGACGGTATCTGTGCATGCTAATGAGCTGCTGCTGCTGCTCAGGCCCGTTTCCCAAAAAGCTCTGTGTCTTTTCAGTACCATGGAAAGCCTGGCATGCCCGGACAACCGATGCTAAACACAGAAAACCATTTAAAATCACAGAAGTTTAAATATATAGGTTTGAAGCAGAATGAGGCCCAGAAAAAAGGTTTTTGTAGCCTTGAGAATACAGCAGGACATAGTTCAGTTCAACTTCACCTTTCTTTGCAGATTTTTCTTTGCCAGTTGGTTGCACTGCTCGCCCCTTTATGATGCCATAAAGGGCTGCAAAGCTGAATGGCTAGTTTAGATGCATCCTTGGGCAAAACACCCACTAAGATGCATTTACATTTGGCATTTGTTTGTAAAAAGAATCATTGACCCAAGTCAAATGATTTGAACCTGTGTGCATATACACACTCATTTCAGCACACTCTGTGGAAAAAAAGGAAGATCAGAGAAAAGCACTTCGTATTTAAAATGTTGTGAATGATGTCTCCTTCAGATGTACATTAAACCATGACTTTTGCCTTTTTGCATTATGATTAATATCTATGTTTCTAAATTGTTCCTGTGCCTTTCACTGAGTTTTATGCAGTTCAGATCAGAGTGAAAGGCAGCAGAGGTGAGACACAAAGAGGTCTTGCTCTTTACGGTCTCATCTGTGAATTTCCTCTAATCCTGTTAAGTCGAGCCCTCTAAAGAAAAGTGCCACCCGCCTCTGAGAATCACTGCAGTGTGTTTCCATAGTTACCCAGTATTTCTTCCCATGTGTTTGTACTGATCGGGGCGAGAGGGAGTTTGGGGGTTAGGCCCAATGCCAGAGACAAAGGTTAACTTTTTAAGCAACACGCTACACATCACAGGAACACGGTTTGTATGTTTAAATAATTAATCACAACAGATGTTTTGATAGTAAATTGCAGCTCTTAGCTCAGTAGTGTTAATGAGTATCCTGAAATAAATCCAAATGGTTTCCTCTTTAATGTGTTCTGGGCTGACATCGAATGTATTTTCTTGTAAACAATGTTTATACTGTATAATGCTGCTGTAACTGTGAAATTTCCTAGCTTGGGATGAATAAAGTACTTCTATTCTATTGCTGCTTCACTTGAGAGCTTTTTATGATGGGATAACAAAGCCTTTTTATTGCTTTTATTATTTCTTCACCATTAGACCTCTCAGGACACAGGGATTGGATATCTACCACTGAGAATTGTAATACATTAATTACTTTAAAATCTGCAGTGTGATAGCAACAGCTAGGTGTTGCATTGCAGAGATATCTTCTGATGTAAGCATGCTAACCATCTCCCATGTCTCCCATTCTGTAAGTCAGTATGTTGCACATCACATTTTCATTTTTTCTAAAAATTACTATTCATGTGTGTTGTCAGTGTCAGATCATCATGTTAAAAACTCACTTGTGTTCACACCAAGAGCAACTAAAGCTGTATAGTATAGTACAGCTGTGATAAAAGTTCTGCTCGCTTTTGTCGCTCACATCGCTCATGACGTGAGAAATTCAGACGTTCGATTTTGCTTATCCATTTAAAGAAGCCGTATGCTTTTAGTACAGGCAGCTTGGCAGCTGTATGCTAGGACTTTGCTTCCACTTTTGTGTGGCACACCTTAACTATTGAACAGAAAACAAAAAACATGGTCATTTGTAGTAGGAGCACGTGTGCTTGTTTAAATAAACTGTGCACTCATTAGGCTCCTTTTAGTAATGCATGATCCGTTAGTAAAGTTAGCAAGTACTTAATCAAATGAACGCACATAGGGAACAAAAAATGAATTAGCAAGAAAGTCTAGCATGCTAGGATCTATCGCATCTCCTATTATTAAAACATTCTCACACATTTCATCAGCTCAGCAGGCCAAACAACAACCTGTGACACCTCGTCCCATGCCAGATTTGTGGTGATCTCTAAAGCAAAAAGAGTAGGATCATACAACACCGGGTGCCCAGTCATAGCAATAAACAACTTTTCGAACATCATTTTGATAGGAACCTTGGGTGTATGATGAATCTATCTTTAGCTGTCAGTATGTGTGAAATGTGAGCAAATTTGATTAAACAGTGTTGTTCCAGGAACGTCACAAACCTATAAGACTGTTGGAAATCTGCAGGAGAGTAAGGGGATTTTTAACTCTGAGCAGTATACAAATGAACTACACAATATCCGATGCCTTCCAGTAATGTGTCAGTCTGTGCTGTGGTTGACCATGATACTGAAAATATTGCTATAACATTGTCTTTAAAATGAGACTAATGTCAACCCCAAGCAAAGATAAATACACCAATGGGATTTCCCAGCCTCGTTTAACTGTAATAATCAGCTTATCAATTGTATTACAGATAATGACACCCTCTTGAATCCCCTCTGGTTACAGCAGATGTTACTGCTTAATGCATCCAATTAAAAAACTATTTACTGGATCAGGAGGGTGGATCAGTTCCTTGGATTGCTTACAGCCTGAAGGCGATACAAAGCAGAGCTACCTCAGACATACGCACTTGACTAGCAGACCTTCAAAGAGCTGACCTATTACAACATCCCCCTCAGGAGAACAAGTGTTGCATTGCCCCATTTTTTCTGCCAAGGTGCCAGAATGGAAGTAAGAAAGACACAGAGTGAAGTAATAAGGCAGGCAAGTCCAAATTAGCTTCTCGTGAATCAAAATACAATACTACACCTCCGGATGCAAAGGCCAACGCGCACAGTCCTGCCATTTTGTCCACTGAAGGCATAAAGAAGAGCAGACAGCCTGCTGCTGATATACTGTAGATTATGTGGGGAGCTGTGTCAGAGGAGAACAGGGTGGTACTACCAAATCTCTCTAAGACAGGACATTTACGAGGGCTTGACTCACTTCCAGACATTGTTCCCCTCAGTCACAGGAAAAAAGCAACACACAAGTTGCTACTAACAGCACCACCCCTTCCCTCAAATAGCTAGAGGCCTCAGAATGCACTGCACTGTTTGTTTAATCAGTTCTTCAGGAATGAGCTGATGAAGGATCTACCCGCATCCCTTTTTGATTATATAGAACTTTAGAGAAGTGCAAAGTTATTTGGACACTTTGTTCCAATTTCTTAAAGAGATTATATAAAGCAAGGTTATTACTGGCTTTCACTTCCAAAGAGGCTGAAAGGGATCAATGGAATATCCCCGAGGCAGTTTTAGACACAGTTAGACCTTTGTGATAGTGGATACTCAATACTGGCATGACTAACTTTGTTAGTTTGACTATTAATTAAGGCATTGATTCAATTCTCTTCTAATTATCATGTTCCAGATAAGGGGGGAGAGGAAGGACACAGCAAAGTGCATGAAATTACAAAAGACGTCTAATTTAAAAGTTGGGATTACTGAAATATGATCCAGATAGAAGCCTGCAAAGCCTCTGGAAGACCGCTGAGGGTTTTCTGAGGCCGATATTGTAGGAGTCAGACATAGACTCTGTATGAAAGCCAAAGCAATGTGTGGGATCCTCTGGACTGCTGAGAAGTCACAGTCACATGGTGATGAGTCAGGAGCTGTAGGTGACACCATGGCAACAAATAAATCACTATAATACCCCTGCATCTGTATCACACCTCTGAGAGCTGAGGTGTGCATAGGAGCAGTTTCTGTCACTGGCTTGGCAAACACTTACTCTGGCTCTCCGGTCAACAAAAAACACAAAGAAGAACAAACAAGGGTCTATATGTCTATTATTTTATATTTGACACAACTCATTTTTTCTGTTTGCTGATAAAAGGTTTCTGAAGGCCTTCATCTATAAGTCTATAGAGCAACATCAATGAAGACATTCAGGGAAGACAAAAGGTTAATAAGCTCATTATCTATATTGGGGTGATTAATGATCAAAATGGACTGCTTGTTGGAATAATTAAGCTTTTGATGAACCTTGTGTGTACAGGTACAACAGCAAGGCAGGCTGGTAATGTTAGAAAGGGGTATCTGAGCATAGTGTAATACAATTATGAAAAAAGTCCAGTGCACACTTTGCAAACCTGTGAAGTTATACATGTATACTGGTCCTGAGCCTAAACGACACACTCCATTTGTGAGAGTACTTGGACTCTCGGGATGGAGACACTGATTAATTATGTCCATGACAGCCTTGTGCTGCTGGCGTCATTACAGACGTGAAGCATCTCTTTGCATTTTTGCTTATTTCTTCCTAATACAAGAAATAAAAGCTGTGCGTTGATATGTGAAAGCTCGTCATCAGTGTGGTTACATAAGCTGCCGGAGTACCAATACAGCACAGCATAGGCAGTAATCTATGATGCCATGCCATTAGGAAAGGAACACATTCATCCAAAAAACTAAAAGGACATAAAAACAACTGAAACAGAGAGAAGGAGCACAAAGAGTTCACCCAGTGAAATCTTACTTATGACTTCATCAATCATCTACTGATAAGTGCATTTCAGCTTCAAGATAATTTATAACAATAGAGAAGAGAAAGCTGTGAAGTGACTGTGAAAGGTCAGGTCAATCTTTTACTGCTTACACATCTATCATACTTCTTCTGTCCATCTGGCCAAGTTTAAAACACCCTCAGTAAGCAATACAACTCTTGGATGAATGAGAGCATCCACAGACAAATATACTGCACACACTGATGTGAAAACAGACATGCAAATTATTAGAATTTATAGAGGCATATGTCTAGCAATTATTTTAAATATTGATTCATCTATTGATTGTTATTTTCAGTTATTTATTTGGAAAGTGACCAATGACTATTACATGTTCCCATAGCCCTAAAGGGAATATATTTATAAATGTATACATAGACCTGTTTTTTATGTTTTTATCATTTGTGCTGCTTGCTTGACTGCTCAACTTAAATCAAGTGACATAAGGTATGCACACTTTATTAGAAATGAGTTGAGTAAACAGAAGAGGTGCGTCAGCAGCCTGGTGCCACACAGCTAAAGTAAGGAGTCAATTAAAATGAAAAAAGCAGTTTTTTGTAGTTAATATATAAAGTGCAATTACCGCACAGTAATGTGCAAACATTCTAATGCATCATGCAGTATGGACAGAACAAAATTTATTCTGGGTCTCCAAAACATGCAGCCACAGCCATTAAGATCCATTTTGGCCCAGAACGAGTGCAACTTTTTGCTTAAAAAAAAGTGTTGGCACTATTTCTGACAGCACCCTCTCACTTTATTTTTAGAACCTAAAGTGCACCGCTGTCGATACAGACTTCAGGAGAGATTCCAAAAAGAGTTTTCAAAGGTAATTTGTTTTTTTTGGTTTGACTATGAAAAGTAGACTATGCTAAGTCAAGTGTTGCTTAGAACGCTGGATGTAATTAACAAAGCCACATCATCATTAAACTATCATACAGACTGGGATCTTTACAGATAATTTCGTTACTAGCCACTTTTTTAAGGACAGAGCCAGATGGGGCTTTAAATAGGTTACATGGATCCCAATCAGCAGCTCCCCCAGTACTGGGAAAAACCAAGAGGCATAAGCTGTCAATGCTGACACAGTGCAGCTGACAGGAGAGCCTCACATGCTCCCAGCAAAGGAAACATGCAGGATTATTCAATTTCGATGCAGCTGTAGCATCTAACTAAGTTACTTTGTGATGCACTGGACCTATCTACATCTTGCTCTGTTTGCATTTGGAAAGCACAATGGAGTAATTTCAGCAGGTTTAGCTTGAATGGGATTAAAAAGCAGAATCACGTTTTTATCAGTGTTCCCTGGGCTTTAGTGATGTCATCACTGGCAATGAGACAAAGTCGCTCACCTCAGCCCACATGCAACCTTTCTTTCCAGCCTGAAACATCTCTGAACAGACCTTAGATGACCTGACATTGTCAGCATTGTCCACAATCACCCCATATTCCCTACCTTTGACTCGAAGGTAAAACAGCAGCGTGAGCAGCATCCCTCCTGCAGAACATTAACACTCTTCTACACCCTGGATTGCATGGTGGACTCCTGCATCTTTTCTGCTACTCCTTTCCCCATCCTGCCTTCCTCCTTCTCGTGATCTCACTGAGCAGCTTCGCGCTCATGTCGCTCTCTCCTTGCCCCCTCCCTCCTTATTTGCCTAGTCTCTTCCAGGCAGCTTCTCTACAGCTTCCTGTCACACACCACGCTCACGTTGAACACATCAGGGGAAGACAATGCAGCACGCATTGCTTCCTAAATAGCTTCTTTTTTTTTAAAGTCTTCTTGTGGTTGTGCATCACTGAACAGACATCATACCACATGACAGAAGCTTTTATGTGCGACTAAAGGTAGTCTGCACCATTGTTGCAGTTGCAACTTTGCCCAGAAGATGGCAGGAGTAGCTGCAAAGCTAACAGCACCATCCTCTAGACATAACACGTTTAACCTAAATATAAACCTTGTGGACTATTTTTAGTGGCTGCGCTGTGCCTTTTGGATCACATCCTGGATGACAGCTACACCTTATTAGAAACCTGAGTCAAGATGAATTTACAGCACTTAGTGTGCCCTGTGTGCTGCTGAACATCACCTACTGATGTGTTACAGGATTGTTATTCTGTCCTATAAGAGGCATGCTGAATTAAAAGCAGCTGGGAACCTGTAGATAAGGTAAATGTATGCAGACTGCATATACATTTAAAAGTAATTGCATAAAAATGCTGCTCTCCTTTCTGCCCCACCCGCCCATCTATCTGATGTTTCTAAGGTGCCTAAACGAACTGTTGGGTTGGGTTTCTCTCTGACAATACAAGATTATTGACAGAACAGAATCCAGCAGGTTACTTTTATTTCTTAAATAAATGTAACTTTTTGAGCACAGCTGCTTAGAGTTCAGTGTTCTACAGTGAGAAAGATGATTCAGAAATAGAAAGCGTTGAAGACAATCTTCCTAGCAGTGGACATCCCAGCTAATTCAGCCCTAGATCAGAGAAATACAAGAGCTACATCTCAAAACATACAGACCTCACTGAGCATGCTCAGTGTTAATGTCCTTGACAGCACAATTAGAAGAAGCCTGAACAAGCACAGTTTGTTTGAAGGGTTACCAGGAGAAAGACTCTTCTGTCTAAAAAACACAGGGAAGCAGGACTGAGGTTCACTAAACTGCATCTGAACAAAGAACAACACTTGTGGAAAACAATAATGGCAGAGCATTATTTATTTTAGATAAAATAATAATAATATATATTTAATAATAAATGTATATGTCCATCTGAAATTGTAGTTGCCTAGTACCAACACAGATGATGTTTTTACACAAAAAACAGAATTATTAAAACAGGGGTTACAAACCCTAACTTGAAGATAACATGACTGTATTTCAGCCAGGCTCTAAGTATGCTGTATATTTAGGCTAAATCGCCTACCACCAATGTATTGTGGGTAAGTCCAAGAACAACAGGTTTTGTCAAGAAAAGGGAACATGGAACAAACAAAGCTAAAGGGTTCTTACAAAAAAGCTGCTACCTGAGATGACAACATGATTAAACATTACATTCCCCCATAAAAAATGTGATTATTTTCAGACCGGCACACCCAGACGTCTCTTTTTCTCAACAAAACACTACTTTGGACACATTTGTGTCTATCCCTGCTTGCCAGTTTTGCAACACTAGGGACGTTGTGCAAGCATTTTCTGCATTCCTTTACAGTGAGAGTAGAAGGCTACTCTCTAGGCAGGACACATAGTGTTATCAAAGCAACCTTCAAGACATTTTCAGGATTGCCAGGAGCAGGCTACGCAATGCATAACTCTAAATCAACACCTTTGCAGAAAGCGCAGTTTCTGCTTCTCATCAATCGCCTCATTCTTCACTACACTTGTTTCAGAGCAGCAGTGGAAAGCAGATGCATCACATCATACTTTACTTTCATATTTTGTGACATTTGAAACCAACACCTCCCTACCCACATATCCACAACAAACCTAAAAAGCTTGAAGGTGATGACACTCACTTCTTGCAGTGATTGCACCTATAAACCTGCTTACAAATGTGCTCAAGTTATGTTTGCACTTACGGAGCAGACAATGTATAGAAGGTAAGTATAGTAACAAATAGCTTGAATGGTTGAAACCACACACCTTCACTGGGTATCAAGTGTTCATCAGCACTGTTGGTGTCACACTCAGCACATAGACAACAACCTGTCCTGTTACACACAACACACTAATGTGACCTCAGGGTGGCATTGTGAAACACATAGAACAGCCATCCAGTGAGCTGATCAGTTTCACCAACCATGAACTGCTGAACATGACAATGCACAGTAGATAATCTTTTTGCTGGCTTTTGAGCAGCAGTGCAGTATTTGTCTGTGTGTACTAGAAAAAAACAGCAATAAAGCAATTCTGATTCTGTTTGGATCAATCCTAATGAACTAGTTAAAACTGCCTGCTTTTGATAAATGCTGTAGCCATTTAGCGCCTTTGTCTACGATGGCTCTAACCTTGACAGGCCATTGTACTGTATCAATGTGGATTACATAACATTGTATGGCTTTGCTCAAAAGGCTTTGACTCCACAATGTCAAAAACAACAAATAATACCAAGGTGACCTGGACAGGAATGCAGTGCAGTAAACAGAAAAATGCAGACTAAAAGACAGATGCAGGAACATGAGTTAGAACAGGGATGATGGCGAGAAGGCAAACTGAAAAGACAGGGGACAGATGAGGGTGAGGGTCTTAACATAAAAGAAAGGGGGAGAATTAGATAAAGGAAAAAGCCAGGGGGGATGCTTCTGAAATGAGGCCAGCTCAGTTAAGAGCACTCAAACATATACTGGCTTGATATAGCAGCTTAGCTCTTTTTGCTCAGCACGAAGCCTCGCCATGGCTAGCTTTAGCGACACCATTGTTGTGTGGCTTGTCTGTGCCAGCTGAAGTGATTGCCCAGTGGGAGCGTTATGCAAGGGACCAGCCTTTTGTGGTTTAGTTGCCTGAACAGATGTGCTTCGGGCTAACGGCTATTCACTGCAGAGGTTCAATAGTAGGACATGTCAGCCACTCCAAATCCAGCTGTACAACAGAATGAGGTCAGCAGCAGAAGTAGAGAAGGGGCTGTAAGGCTGTTCTGATACCAGTGCTTCAGCAGTGATTGTATTTTAACAAACAGCAGGTCAGTCACAAAGAAACAGTAAGTACACACTAACATTTACCATACGTTTAAATCATCAACTCTTCTGAGTGGCAGGTGGAATTTCCCTTATTTAAACCCCTGATGTCCAGGTTCTAGTGTTACCATTGGTATTTAAGCCTTATCATGCCAATATATAGGGGCTCTTCCAAGATTGGGAATCCCACAGCATGAGATTGAAAAATATCTCCAAACTGTGCCTCTGTCAGCCCCAGGGGTGACTCCTTCCCCAAGTGTTCACTTGGGAACCCCATCAGGATGCAGACACTCTGCTGCTACGTTGCCAGCTTTTTGTGAGAGTTTTACAGCTCCTGCTGTCTTGTGCAGCTCACACTGCCACACACTTCTCCCAGTCATCTGTGTGTCTGCATGTTTGAGATGCTGCAGTCGTGCTGCTGCCTTTTAGATGCTAAAGACTTGCAGTGGTTTGTTTGATGTGGGACACTACAAACCCAAACTAACTCAAGAAAACGGATGAAATGTGCCATTTTTTGGAACAAACTGCTCACTTACATCATATATATCATATATGCCTGCTGCCCTGTTGTTGATCTACATGTGTCTCGTAGACACAACCTATTTCAATGTTAGTATAAGTGCAATGAGATTGTTTCAATGTGTTTTGTATGGTAGTGAATTATTCACTGCCTTTGTTTTTTAAGATCTTTTTTGCTCTGTGAGCAATATGACTTTACATCAGGGCTTCAGTATTTTATTGGAAACAAGTTTTCTGTATGTCTGAGTCACTGTCCTTGCTGGGAGAGAAACACTGCTCTCTCTCAATTTTGCATGAACCATCCAACACATTGTAAGCTCATAAGCTCTTCCCTGAGAGGCCTCTGCAACACAGGCAACCCATCAGACATGTCGGAGAAAGAAAAAAAAAGCTTTTGATATATATGAGCTAGGCAGAGGGGTTGTCTTTATATGAAATGCTCTAGTTCTCTTAATCGTTTCCTTTCTGGGGATTTGGAAGAAAGGGATTGGGTCAAAGAGGTGCAGGTTAAGAGAGTTTCACTCCCCATCTCTTAAGAAAAAATATTATTTCTTTTTCTGAAGAGTGATATGACCCAATTTCAAGTCAGATAAAGACAACTGCCATGTTACTTTAGGGTTTACTTCCAGCCTACTAAGTAAAAATAGGCAGAAAGGAAAAGGCACTGCTACTGAAGACTTTGAGACGCTGGGTATTTCCAGATACATGGTGTCTCTCTCAAAAGAAGAGGAGAAGAGGAAAAACCCTGGCAGTCCAGAATATAAATCAAACATCCGGTCTTTCTCAGAAAGCAACTACTCGTCTCAGTTTCTGCTGTGAAATAATTCTTGTTTCACTGTGAGTTCAGCCTTCAATGCCCCATTACAGTTTCTCAACTTAAAACACATGTGTATGTCATGTTCCCTATTTCCTTGTTCATTTATTTAGTCATTACCTCCAATGTATGTACTTTGAGAATGAATTACCAAAACTCAAACAAAGGTGTACTTTGAGAAAATTAAGTATCTTGAAGAGGTACAAGGCGCCATGTCTCAGAAGGAAGACAGCCTCTTAAACAGATGTTATAATGACCCAGTCAGCTAATGATATGTAAGAGTATACAAAAATGTATGATAAGGTCTCATATATCCCAGAAAGTTTCAAAGTACATTGTGTGCTTATAGGATGATAAACAGCCTGGAACAGTGGAGTTTAGCATTCTCTTCGTCTTCTATTAAACAGCAATAACATCATATCAGAAAGGCCCGAGAGAGAAATTTGAAATTAGAACACAGTCTGCCATTTCTATATTCAGACTGTCGAGCACATCTTCTGCGTATCAAGTAACGCTTTCACTGCCCACAGCAGAAAATATTATATACAACATATATATATATATACACAATATTTAGCTAAGGGGCTGATAGGGTTCTGGTAGGTATCTAATTACCATCCACCAACCAGGGACATTTCAGGACGTAACAACAATGAAGCTCTCAATACTGAATATAGTCTATACTCTGGTTTATAGAAAACAACAACAGTTCTATTCTGTGAAAGTATGGAAGTTTGTTTCTATTACAAATCATCAATAGTGAACAGAAACATGTGATTTCTCAATATGGTGGCTTAAGGGAAGTCAAAGATGATATTTATTATTATTTTCTCTCAATAATAAAATCAAACCTCTAGAAACAAACCAGTAACAAGCGTTTTAAATTATTATCAACATAGTTGCCAGTTACACTACAAAGGTCTGTGGCTGACAGCAATGAGTAAAGCAAGAAATTCTAACTTTGGCTCTATAGTTTTAATGGTGTTCTTTGTTTGTTTTGATTGTTCAATGACCCATTTTTCTGCTTGTTAAACTTAGAGGACAAAGCTCACAGAGACAGACTGAGTACTACATTAGAAAGATATTAGAGGAAGTGAAGTCAGAGGCCCGTCAGAATGTTGGATTGAATATAGAGTTGGGGAGTTCACAGGATGAGATGGCACCTAAGGAGACACTGCAAGCTGTCACTGCGCTGCATCCATTATGGGAAAAGCAGAACATTTGCTTTGATTTGGCAGCCAGCATCTGAGAAGTGAGATTTCAGCCAGCCGTGTGTGCTGATGATGTAATGTTGGGGACAAAGAGGATTTCTGCACATTTCTGCTAGTCTTTTGTATCATCAAAGTACTATTATTTTTTTATTATTTGAAATAACCATAACTTCTAATGTAGCTGTATACTCACCTGCCGAATAACGTTCTTTACATCCAGCAATATGGATTTATAAGGCAGAATAACTAACGTACAAGGTTCATGTTTTTTTTGGCAATGAGAATGTTTTTGTTTGTTTGTTGTTGGAATTTCACCCTGAGGTGTTTTAGGCAATTTCTTAAGGGCTTAAGGACAAATTCTTTCTATTCGAATTCCATTAATGCACATTCATGGTGTGTATAAAATATAAAAAATAAATAAATTATTATATAATTATTATTATTATTATTATTATTATAATTAACAGATCAAAAATATTTTTTTAACCCAGGTTTCCTGGTATTGTTTCCTGATATGTACATATTTCATAATTTGTCAATCCACTTGGAACCTGACAGCAGTTTCTGATGTTGTTCCCCCCTTGTAAGCTACTCATTCCACATACCTGTTGATTGTTGGTTTCTAAACAGAGGCAGGCGTACTTCAAACAGAGAAGCGCGGCCAACATAGAATAATATGCACGCCTGCACCCACTGAGTGCTTCAGCCAGAGAGTAAACCAGCTACGGAGTTGGATTCTCCAGGTTATTATTACACTGCATTAGCCAGCCACTAATTGATTTTAGACTTCTCCTGCAAGTGGACACATTTGTTAACTCATTTTCCTTGACACTGGAAGTTTGCTGTGGTAACAAATGATGTGAGTACAATGGCAGTGCTGTGCAGCACAAAGGCACCTACGGGCACAAAATAGCTCAAAGCTCTTACTGAACTGTGGACCGTAATGTACCAAACAGTTTAATATTGACCTATGCATTGTCCTACAATGTTCACACTGCTAGAATCATTTTTGACCCTGTAATATCAACCAGAAGTAGGTTTCTTCACAATTAAGTTTCATCGCTCAGGATCAGTCTAGCTAAGCATCTAACCTGTGTTTGCTTTTTCGATGGCTCAATTACTCTGGTTGTGGTGTTGTAATCCAGTCTGCTTGGAGATAACTGTGGGTTGGTTCCATTGTCAAGATGTGCAAAACTAGACCCATGTCTGACCCTGACTAGCACTGAAGCTCACACTGACATGTCAATTTGCTGTTTCTTTTACATCTCTGCCAACCTGAAATCAATTCTGGCTTAGATGCCTGATCAGTGCAGCCTTCCATGAATATGAGAACATTTCATTCTCAATGAGAGGTAAGGTCATGAAAAGGTCAGAGTAATGCCATGTAACAGAAACATCAACATGTCAGAAATACAGCAATGATTCCTCACAGGTGACTGAGCATCAATTCAGCCTAAACAGAAACGCTTTGGATTGACTGAAAGGTCCACACGGTACATACAAAGACCATGTTATGGAGAAATCAATCTAGCACTTTTTGAAGCTGACAACTGAGAGATATCACTTGTGGGAAATCAATAATTCTTCAACAGAAACAAGGAGGATGTCCTGCTGCTTGGGTTGGTCATACAGCTTCTGATGTTACGTAACCAGTTTACAAACAAGAGTGACGACAGAGGTTTCTACTGATAATTTCCTAGTTTCAAGATGCTCTTAACCTTGGAAAGACAAATGCTAAAATTATTTGCTAAACAACAACTGTTCTTTTGACAATAATCCAGATAAATGCTTACTATGTGATTATAGGAAAGCCAAACCATCTCAGGAATGCTGATATTATTTACTGGTGCACTCAGGAATGCTGCATTTGGCCAGTGGTTGCTAAACTGTTTAGATTACTGAGGGATCTAATAAAAACAGGAGTGTGGTGAACTGAGGTACAAAGTGCAACTTAAAGATGCACCATGTTGTATTAGCATAATTGGGTCTGCTTTGCTAGCTTTGCCTTCAGGGTGATACTTGATCATGTGTCCAAATGTGACACAGCCTTGCTTCATTAGACCCAGCAAACTCTCTGTGGAAATCAAATAATAGAATAAAATACTTAAAGGCCAAAAGCTCACTGTAGTATCTCAGCAGAGAGAGCAGGTGTCAGGGCTGGTGCATCACAATCAAAGCTACATTACAAATATGTGTGTACATGCCTCATCTGCTGGCTCTCATAACAACTCTGCCTCTGCTGATTTATTGTAGAAGGTAGTCAGCACTTTAGGCATCAGATGCTGCTGCTGCTACTTTATACTCTGTATGTCCTTCTCCTTTCCACACACACACACACACAGCCAACGCATCTGTATGGCAACTGGATCATACAGCCCATTTCAGCCTTACAGGAAAGTCAATGGAGTGGCATCAGAGAAGTGATATAGGAGACTGAATGTCTGTTGGGCTGGGCTGCTGGGGAGCTTAGTACCCGTGATAGCTGACCGAAGACAGGTTGCATTTCATCCCCAAGTAGCATCCCAACTTCTTTGGAAGTGTGATCAAGTGTAGCCAAGAAGACAAGAACAATGCTGGGATAGGACAATCAGTATTTCCTAATTTCTCCACTAAATATTTGATCTTGTAATAGGACCTAGGAAGTAAAATCTATAAAAAAGCATCCTTGCACAGGAGGTGGAAGCTTTTATTAGACACACTAGGGGTGCGCTTTCAGCACATTATCCTCATTGGATATAAGAGACCTGACTCTGCCAGTGACATATTCAAGGTAGGACAGATGAGGTCATTCAACTGCAGTACTTCAGCATACAGAAACTGACCAACGTCTTCATGTGGGGAAAGTGTAAGAGAGACAGGTAATTTAGATTGATGTGTTTTTAGTAAAACGGCTCATTAAAGACAGCTTCTTGCCAAACATGTAGTCTCAAACAATCCCACTGCTGTCTAAGGAGAGTGCCTCTGTCATCCACAATGCATCATTCTGGTTGGGATAGATACCACAGTGTGTTAAAGACAGAACAATGGCGCTCTGCTGTGCCACAGTCAACACTTCACTGACAAGGCCACCATTGACAGCTTCAGAGCTCTGTGCTGGCAGCAGTGTATGACCTGTATGAACTTACTAATGCTGCTTTAACTTAGATCCGATCTGTAACACCAGGTTCACCTGTTCACATCAGCCCCATTCAAGATGTGTCTATACATTTAATATCCCATGTATTCCATATTAGACAGCTATGCTACCAACTATTGATAGCCAATTATCTCAGTTATGTAGAAATCAAATCCACCCTAGCAGAGCTGGCTACCTCTTGCACTCAGATCAATGCTTGAAAGCTTCCCTGATGCTGGGTTATCAGCAGCAGTGAAAACATGTGGGTGTGCTGCAGTGCAGCAGGGAGGCCTGACATATTACAAAACCACTGCTGCTATTTCTGGAGCTGAAGATGCTTATAAGGACTCAAGAGGTGTGCTGAGTGTTATGGGTGTGGAGCCTAGAAACATGTCCGGCTCCACTCATTAGCAGTAACCACGAGTGACACCTGGCATATGACATTCTCACAGGCTGTAAATGAGCGGCTGACTGGTAGAGCCAATTAGGCAGGGTGAAGGGAATAATGTGTGACACATCTGCCAGGTTCTGGAAGGTGTCTTCTGCTGCTGACAGAGAATGTCGCCTCAATCAGGATATGGGCAAGAGATCTCGTCAGTTTAATGATGTGTTTTGCTAAATCAGATTATGACATATTTATGGAAAAAACAACTCAGTTCTGTGTAATAAATCACAGCCATGGTGTAATAATAATAAATGATCCGAAACCATTTTGCCTACGAAAGTATGTACATTTCATATTAGCTTTTTAGGTCGGTCCTGGCCATGGCAGCAATTAGCAACAATATCAGAATCTTTATTTAAGTGTAAGCAATAAAATGATTGGACTGACTGGCAGGTAAATTCATGCAAATAAATCTTTGTTGTGTGTCTAGTCAAACTTTAGTAAAACATGACTGTTCTGACTAACTAAAGTCCATTCTAACAGCTGACTGACTCTCCCAAGTAAAACTGTCATTAGGTAAATGGGAGACAGTCAAACAGTCAAACCATGTCAAATATTTACATCTCTTAGTTCTTAACTGGAAGAAAAGCCGTGTCCTGTTCTGACACTGAACTGCAGTTACACTTATTGAAATGACGCATAGAGGATACAAAATAATGATGATCAAGAATTAGTCATGAGCATCTTAATAGTTGTGTGAGGTTATTTTTAGATATCAGCAGCAAAATATAATCTTAAGACCCAACTATACAAAACACAAATGATGACACTTATTTGGCCAAAGGTGTGGCAGGAATCAAAATGCAAGCTATAATTAAAATGATTTCTTATGTTCTCTCACCTCAGAGATTGCTTGGTCTTTGCCTATTTTCTTTTTCCTTATATTTGAGTCCAAACACAGCCAAACGTGTGGCGCTCAGCTGAGCTACATAGTGTCTCTGGTTGATGTCATTTTCCACATGCAAAGAACCTAACACAAGTTGATGGTCTCCTAATGAATGTTTGTTTGTGTACATGTGCTTCAAAATATAATCAGTAAGGTAAAGGCAGGGGGAGATATGACTAAAATATTGTAAAGTTTACCTGTGATTTGGTGTCTGCACATGAACAGTGAACAGTCATAGAACACATTCATTAGATTTGACAGGTTTCCGAAGAAATTAAAACAGAGAGCAAACAGGGGCTGATGAGGAAAGCCTCTTGAGACTTGAGGCTAATTGTAGAATCTCAGCCCAGATATTAACATAACGCTAGCATATTTATGAACCACTGAGCTTGTAGGGTTGTTTGCCACACTCGTTATGCCTTAGTGACATTTATAAATATACAAAAAGGCTACATTTAAAGTCAAGTTAAGCTCAAAGATTCATTTTCATCAGATCAAAAGGAAGAGAGCAGCAACAAATAACAGCAACACACAAACCTATACGTGCACCACTACAAATAAAGCTGCAAATAAAAAGTTCTATATCTAATTTGCTGTGACCTTGCATGTAGGTCTCCATTGCAGATCATCTGTGTATATTTTAAGTCAAACTCAAAACAAAGCTTTAAAGTTACATGTTAAAAAAAATCTGGTATTTACAAGGCTGCAGGAGGCTCATGCGAAAACTAGGAAAAAGACAGCCTAACTGTCATTCATTTATTCAGGTAAATAATCACATAGAAGAAAATCTGCTTGTGTTTTGGGTCATATTTACGCAGAAATATACAAACATTCAAACGGGTCATTAGTAGTACTGTATTATGATGTTTGTCAATAAAACAATAATAAAAGAAGTTTTCGTTTTAATCACTTCTCTGGGTATGCTCTACTGCACGAAGACACAGAGATGCAGGACATTTGAACAATGAGCCTAAACTGAAAGCATGTGAGTAGTGAAAAAGAAGTAAAACACATCTAAATTTAAAAACACAGAGGAAGATATCAGCCAAAATATTTGAGCTTTGTGACAGCTTGTATTGTAACTAACTACCATCAATGATCACCATCTTCTTTTTCAGTGGTTATGGCTGAATGTCATCCTTAAATGGAAACACATTGGTGATATCACAATTCCATGACAGCCCAGTCTTTCACCATGTGTTCATAGTTTCAGGCATTACTACTGTAACACCAATCATGTGAAGAGATCACAATTATATAATAGTTATATATTTATTTTGGCCACATGTTCCATTGGGACACTAGCAGTACACGTCCAATGTCGCACAGATGCTGCACTGCAGACAGATAGAGCTGAGCATTAACTTTTAGATCCTCCTTCCTCTGATACCGTGACATGATTTCACCCCTCTTTGTCTTTATATGAGCTAAGCTCTGACAGCTGGAGTCAGACCAGAACAGAGACATACACTAACATGCTACCAGCTAACAGTGGAATCAGCTCTGGGCTTGCATGAGACAGCATAGTGGCCACACTATAACCTGCAGGCAGTTTCACACATGTTATTGTATTGACTCATTACGTTCAATATAAAAGCTTTAGAACATCATTTTGTGTTACTGATATGCGTGGGCAACTGGATCAGCTTTAGTGGCATGTCCTGAAAAGGTCAGCCCGTGTTAATTTATGTAAGAATGCTAATTGTCACTCTGACAATCAAATAAACTCACACTGTGTGTACCAAACTGTAGCAGCAGAACATCAGGCTGCCCTTTTTAGATTAATATGTATATATTAAAAAGGCCAGCACAGCTTTTCTCACCTTAACACCTAAAATAATATTCACGTTCTACCCCTGACTTCAATATTAGCAACAAAAAAAACCTAAAAAAAAACAAAAAGTACTTGTTGCTTATGGTACTGCTACTCTTGCAACATCAAGAACATTGTGTTCTCTATTTTATATCAAATGAAATAAAGTGCCTGTGTCCAACAGACCTCCAAAAGGACTTGTCTGTGTAAATGTAAAACCTTAGGCAACATAATACAGAATGTACTGATTCAGTATATGGCTTATGGCATTATCTGACTCTATGTCCTGAAAACAACCCTAAAGTGATGTTTGTTCAAACAAGAATTCACAAATATGTGTCAAAGAATCAACAAATGTAAGGTTTTTTATTAACCCTTTTTGTGATATATGTCTTTAGAACTGTGTTATACTACACAAAAACATGTTTGGGTTCACTGTACTTTTAGCCTTGATTGAGCTGTTTCTATAAAGGCGCAGGATTTATTATTGCAGTAAACACACTGACTAAAAATGTGATATGATCACCAGAAACAGCGTCAAACAGAAACAGAGTCAAAAAATAAATAAAACCACAACAGTAACAAAACAAAACAAATGATGATATGCTTTTAATAATAATTATTATCATCATCATTACAGATGATCAAAATGCAGCCACAATGCTAAAGAGTGGCCACAGTTTTAGACGCATTTAAAAAACATTTTCAGAAGTAATCCAAAGAGACTTCACCTGTGTGTTGTTCACATCATGAACTACATTCACCCCTCTTTTCCTGAACACTGTAACTTGAAGACCTGTGGCCCTGGGAAGCTTTGAAAAACCAGCGATCAAAGTTTTACCAAGGGAGCTACGAACAAAGAACCCATTTAATTTTTATATTTAAGTATAATTTGTTTCATCTTTAATCAACCTGGCAGGCCTGACACAAGTGTGTGTGTGTGCTCATCACACAGAAAAACAAGTGAGAGTTTCAGTTTAGCTGCTACACATCCAGCATACAGCACAAAGCATACGTTAACCTAGTTAACTATTCTGCACACAGTTGGCACATGATTAAGGGGGTATTAAGGGGTTTAAAGTTTTGAGTTAATGAAAATAACGGCTCTGATGCTGAAGTAAATGAACCCAATCCGCTCCCTATAGTTTAACCCTTCCCCTGCCCATACAGCACAATATAAAAAGGATTGAAAACATTTCTGTCTCCGGATGGCACTTCTGTGTTTAAGGGCAAATGTCTATAAGCAGGACTCTATCTATGTCTTGGATATGAGGCATCACAGCACACATTTGGATTCATCAAACACCTTTGACCTTCACGAGTTAATTATGAAGCACTTACAGAGGCAGGAGCAGAACATAAGCAACAGGTTCATATCTGTGATATGGCCAGATACTTCCCGGTTGTTTTTTCATATCTGAGTGGCAGTGCTGAGTGCTCATTAGACCCCCTCCTGCACATATATTAACATGCTGTATATTTGCATCTATGAATGTAATATATGTTCATGCCGAAGTAAAAAAAAAAAAAAAAAAACACTTGGACTTGTAGGGACCATTCATGAGCACAGGTCTTAGAGGGTGATACACCCATCACACTTTGCACCATGAACCTTTCACATGTCAAAGTCAAATTATTACTACACTTGGTATTTTATTTGTGCTGGTTTGTGTAACTTTCGTTTGTATTTCAGTGTGTGTTACTGTGTTTCTTGCTAGAATACAGTTTGAGTGTAAGCAATCAAATTATTAGACTGACTTGCATGTAAATGCATGCAAATACATTTTGTGTGTCTAGTCCAGCTTCACTAAACATGAATATTCTGACTAACTAAAGTCCATCCTAACATATGACTGCCTGCCCTAGTAAAACTGTCATTAGGTAAATGGGAGACAGTAAAAACGGTCATTAGATTTCCACATTCATTAGACTTTCTTTTGTATTTCAGTGTGTGTCATTGTGTTTTTGTATTTGCTGGAATACAATTACTGATTATTTTTGCATAACAAAAATTATTTTTTTTAAATATAGTTCTCCGTTTTGAATCGAATTGGTTATGTGTAATATTGTGTCATTTTTTTTTGATGATGAGCACTCCTACCTACTGTGAAGCTGAAGCAAAATCTTATTAACGTGCACTGTGCTTTCACTTGAGTACGTTTTTGAGAGAACTACTACTTATAATGAAGAATTTTTCTTCTGTTGTAATGCTATTTTTATTTTAAATGACCTGAATACCTCCTCCACCACCTGCCACCATGCCACCTGTGTGTATATATTAGCAAATTATAGACCGATCTCCAACCTCACCTTTATTTATAAGATGCTTGAAAGAGAGGGTGTAGGTCAGCTAAATGACCACCTGCATAGGATCAGTCTGTTTGATGTGTTCCGGTCTGGATTCAGAGCCCATCACAGCACAGAAACAGCACTGGCTAAAGTTACTAATGTCCTCCTCATGGCATCAGACCGTGGACTGATCTCTGTACTCGTTCTACTGGATCTCAGTGCTGCCTTTGACGCTGTAGATCACAGCATCTTACTACACAGATTAGAACATGAGATTAGGATTACAGGGACAGCACTGCGCTGGTTTAAATCATATTTATCGAACAGATTCCGCTGCATTGTTAATGATGTTTCCTTTTTGCATGCAAGAGTTAATCATGGTGTTCCACAGGGCTCAGTGCTCAGATCCTATTCACCCTCTACATGCTCCCTCTAGAGAATATCATTCAGAAGCAGAGCATAAACCTTCATTGTTATGCTGATGATGCCCATTATATCTCTCCTGTTTTAGCTTCTCTTCACTGGCTCCCAGTGGTGTCAAGCATAAACTTACAAGGCTCTACATAGACTAACACTATTATATCTGCAGGATCTAATGGTACCACATGTTCCTAATAGAACACTCAGAGTGCAGGTTTACTTGTAGTACCTAGAATTCAAGTAGAATGGGAGGATGAGACTTTAGCTATCAGGCAGCTATGGAACCAGTTTTCACCTTGGGTTCAGGAGGCAGAAACAACCTCCACCTTTAAGACCAGGTTTAAAACCTTTCTGTTTAGAAAGGTGTATAACTAGTCTAAACTATGGTGTGTAGAGAAGTTATAGTCACTTGTTGATATGGCTACAGCCACAGGTAGCATAGTACATTGTATAGTGTTAACCCTTTAGCATAGCTATGCTGCTACAGGCAACCTCTGATTGTAAAATGCGCCATATAAATAAAACAGAATTGAATTGGATTGAAATAAGTACAATATACTTATGATAGGGGTCTGTGCATCTGAAAGCACAAAAGTGACAAACACTTGACAAACAAGTGAAAAACACAATCATGGAGCTTGATTTTAAGTTCAGGGGTTAAAAGCATGATCGTTCTTTTTGGACAGTGTGTCCTCAAAACGCTGTTTAACAATTTTGTTTGTAAGGCATCTGTGGGCATCTGTGTGACATAACGATCCAGCCATTAAATCTTAAAATACAGTGCAGTCATTACTGTCAAGACAAGGGTCAGATAATGATGAATCGAAAAAATTTCAGCACAGTGGCCAGACTGCTCTCACTACAGCTATTTCCAGTGGGACAACAAATATTTCACCATTAACTGAATGCTCCCTGGGGTGCAAAACACACAGGCTCTTAACAGCAATGTGTTTTATACATTTCTCTCAGCTGTCACACTTATTATTATGCCTCATCATGTTGACAGCTGTAATCAATATTGTACATTAAAAAAAACGAATACCTTCTCGCCCAATATCACAGAGAAAATGATGGGCCTGTGGCTCAGCACTGCCTGAGGTACTACAGATCATACCCATAGCTGGAGCTGCTGAATAATAGAGTCACATTAAAAAGCGCTGTTACACTAGGAATCTGTGTGACAAACCCCTAAACAAGACAGCTGTTGATGGGAACTGCTTAGGCTTGCCTGTGTTGTTAGTGTTATTGTGGCTTGCTATATTTTCAACCTCAAAGGGTTGACCATGGTTTCAGGGCAGCGATTAATTTCCACTAGTACATTACATAACACTATTGTTACAGATGCAGCTGATGTACTGGTCCCAGTTCATGCTCTGCAAACAACAGTAAACTGATGCCGCACTGTCACTCTGATGTGATGTTGTGTAGTATGTATTGTCTATAATACACCATTAACCTCAATTGATGCTATTTGTTCATTTTGTTGTTTCAGCGCCAATACATCTGGGCAAAAGCAACTGCCAGTGATTTATAACTATGAATGCTTAGAAGTTTAAAAATGCATTGACATTATTTACAGCAGATAACAATGATAACAATTTTTCCAATTTCAACAATATTTCCACAAGGTGGAAAACACATTAACAACCTTCAAGGTTTAAGATGTTGCCATTTTTACATATTAAAATAATGTCTTTGGAACCTGGGGGCAGTGATGAGCGGTAACATTTTGCTGACTGGTTATTGTTTAGAGTTTTTACTTTATTTTTTAGTTTTGAGTAAGTTTACCCCCTCTATGACCCTTTGTCTTCTTTTTCAAAAAACACTAGCATCTACCGATGGCTCTGGCAGCATATATGCAGCACTGGATCTGCGTGGGTGCCAGAAAACGACACAGAAAAGGCCAAATGAACAACAAGAGTGTGTAACTGTCACTCAGGACAGCATCAAAAAGCCACCTGTTTCCTTCAGCAGAGTGATCTAATGAGTGAGGGCATTATGAAAGGAGAAAGAAACCATTATCACGGGAGTCATTGGTGTTTTTGTTTAACTTCTCCAAGCCTGCAGTAAGTCCTCTGTGTTTACTGCAGCTGACAAAAGGGACCAATGTCTGACTTTGCACTAACAGAATGATCTTTCTTTGGTCTTTCTTCTGTAGCCATACGACCACCTGGAGACTCTTTGAATAAGGCCATCTGCTAGGCTGGATGACAAACTAAACTAAAAAAATACATTTAAAACGTTTTAAAAAAATGACAAAAAAAAGGTATGGATACCCAAAAATAAATAAACAACCAATACAATGAAAACAATGAATGCAGTGCACTTATTTTATGGTGTCATGCACGTAAATGGACCTGTGGCCGCTAGAATCAATCAGATTATATCTCTGAGTTGAAGCATCCCCGAGGATTACATCAGTGGCCACAACTTAAAGCAAGTAATGAGTACGCTGAAATTGGATTTTGAAAGTAGCTTCCCTCTTTCTGGCCATGGGCCAGGGCTGATGAGTTTATGTAATCTCACAGTTTGCTAGTATTGAGCCAGCTGAATGAATTCTCTGAGGATGCAAATGATGCATTATAGCAATAAAGTGTTATGACACAGGTCAAAATTTCAGTTTCAGCGACCATCCTTGAAATCCTTTGTGCGTCTGTTTCTTGAACATGAAAGAATTTGCATTCCAATTTGTGTTGATCAATGTGTGTCAATATAAGCCTTGAAAAAGCAACCACCAACTGATCACTAATTCACAAACTGTTTCAGATTTAAGATTAATCCCCTGTGGCGGGGACTGTTATGTCTAAAAGCCCATTTATAACTGGAGCGTTATCTGATGTGATCAGGGTGGAAAAACCTCTCCCTTGCTTGTCTATGTGACTGCTGAGAATGCCTTCCAGCATTGACAGAGGCCATTCTGTACAAGTCTTTGCTCCAAGGTTAAGTAATAAGTAACAAAAGCCCAACAGTGACAAATGTAAGGCCTTTAGTTTTTGTCCTGTTCTGGTAGATGCACAATTACCGTCATTTTTTTGCACTTGAAGAAGCATGCGTGTGCTATGGAAAAATGTGGTGGGTGTAAAATAACCAAAAAAAAGTAAGGCTAACAGTGTAGATACTAGTGCCAGCATCGACAGATTGTTTGGTCCACAGTCTGACAATAGAAGCAGCAGTCCGTTGAGTCTGGGGGTCTGTAGTTAACCAGTTTAAAACCACTTACTTGCTGACTAGGGCTCCATAATGCAGTCCCAATGGGCCATGCAACAAAAACCCAGAGGAGAGCTGCAGTGGATGATATACACTAATAAACAGTCACATCCACTAACAAGAGGAAATGGGAGCAAATCTATTGCTGTGTAGGATTACATATCAAGGACTGCATTGCAGACTGAGGAATTCAAAAGCATTATCCATAAATGCTATTTTTAGGTCAGTGAACAGTCAGCAAAAATGACACACAGGAAAGTAACTTCTAACCTGACACACACACACACAGCCACAGTCCTACACAAGCTCATAAATAGTTAGAAACAGTCTAGGGATCAATACACAGGATGACTCAGATTGCACAGAGCACGACCACTAAAGCATCTCCACATGCTCCCCAAACCAGATATAGCCTCTAAAATGTTATACTCCAGTGTGTACCTCCCAGCCTGCAGGGAGGAAGCCAAGGACAGAGAGGCTGAATGCTAAACTGCCTTGTCACTTTAGGTAAAGACACATTCAAAGTAATATGTACTGAGCCATTGTGATACCACAAGTCCAGGATCCATAGAATGCACTGGAGCTATTACACAACCAGACAATGAGACCTGGCCTTGAGGGATAAACCTGCCATTTGGACAAAAAACTGAACGATGTCCAGATGGACACTGGTCCCTTTTTCACTAAACAAGTCAAGACAAAGAGCTTAATTAGATTAATGCATTTGATGGTAATGCCTGAGGTGAGAAACATCAGAGGTATTCAGGGGGTTCCCTACTCCAATCCCAGTCATCTCCTCAGAAACACATGTCAATTCAGTGCTTTGTGTGTGTGTCTATAAATGTTTGCAAGAATTACATATAGCACTTCGGGCATGCTCTTCATCTCTGGCTTACCATATACATATATATACATTACATATACATTTTCACATTGTTCAAACAGTACAAGGGTATAGGTTAGGTGGATGCCATAAATGAACTTAATCTGGTATCTTTCTTAGCTGATAGTTCCTTACATTTAGGGCAGACATGCCATATCATTATGCAGTGACTGCAAAAAAGGCAAAACAAACACATAACCATAAAGCCATAAACATAAAAGACAATGTCAGGCTTAATGAATGAAATGGGACTTTCAGCTCAGTTTTGTTATTTGGCTGATCCTGTAGTTCTACAGTTTGTAATAAACAGTACCATATCTGTAATGACCCATTAAAGCTCCTCTAATTGAGATCAGTAATTCTATAAAGGTGCAGGAAATGCAAGAAAGAATGCTCAAAAATGTTGGACCACAAGCTTCTATTCTAGTTCAAACTCTAACAGCACTCCTGTCCTGTCCTGTTGTATTTTTCCCATAATGCAACCTAAAACTCAGTTCTTTAATTTCAGATCCACATCTTACAACATAACCATTCTGGGGAAAAAAATGATAACCATGATGTCATCATCAGTGTTATCTTTCTTTTGCTCCTGCAAGGCATAGGAGACCTTCACCTATAATGCTTGTTCTTTCAGCCTTTGTGACAATGAACACCACTCTAATCTATACGCATTTTAGGAAGCAGGTTTTAAATGGTCATTTTTGTAATAAAGCGTCTATTTCCCCTCTTAAAAATTATTATTTGTAAAGACAAAACTTGTACAACCAGTGGAACAGTGTGTCATGTGCAATACATCAATGCTATTATATCAGGTATATGTCACCCACCACAGCACCTTCAAATTTAGGACTAGCACCAGCCTAACGTTAGGCTAAAATTCACACATCATCATAGCCATGCAACCTTTACACCCACATATGCACACAAACAGCATGTCGCACTCATTGGCAGGTGCAGCCAGTGGACTGCCTTCCAGGGCCATAATACACAGAAGGAAGCCAGCCAGGAGCAGGTACCAGCCATGCTAGCACAGCTAGCAGGTTGCATCTACACAGTTCCTGCCTGTAATGCGTGACACGACAAGCGATAAGGCATGAATCAATCACACATGCTAATCATGGAGGTAGACAGATTTCCTACATGCATATATATCCACACACACAAACACAAAAAGAATCTAGCCAAGGACACACTCGTTCCAACCCATTGTCTCTAGGATTGACGTGGAAACACAGACAGATTGATGAAAACATGGATGGGTGGATGGATAGATGTAAGGATGCGGGATAGATAGCTCACCGGTTTGCCTTCCTCTTTTCTCTCCTCCTCTTTCAGCACATTATCCAGGCTAAGTGTGCGTGTATGTGTGTGTACATGTATGTGTGTGTATGTGTATGTGTGTATGTGTGGTGAGCCAGCGAGGATACACACTGCTACATGCCCTCCTCTCCCTCTATGAAGATCCCTCCCTCTTTCTCTCTCCTCCCTGGGATTTATTTAATTATTTCCTCCCTTGCTCGTTCACTTGCCCCTTCTTCCCCTCTCTCTCCTCACAGCTGATAGAGTCGCTTTGCTTTGAGTCTTGTTTCTCCTTTCTGCTTCCAGAACTTGTTGTCCTCAATGAAGTCGTATCTCTGCTTCTTTTTTGGTGTGGTAGGCAAAGCCAAAAATAGAACAACAAAGAAAAAAGGGGGGTGCCTGTCTTGTATTTTAAGAGCTGATATCTCCACGGTACAATGTGTCCCCCCCCTCTCCCTGTCTCTCATTTTCGCACTGTGTCCCTCGCCCGCCTCAGTGCCTTGTGTGATGCAGCAGTGCTGTAGGCTCCTCCCTTGAGAGACAGCAGTGCCACACAGCTGAGGGAAAGAGAGAGGGGGATGCTGGGAAAAAGTGGTGGCAGCAGCAGTGAGAGGAGGAGGAGGAGGAGGAGGAGGGTGGGGTTGTGGGGTGGGCGGGGTTTTGTTGTGATGGTGGGATGTTATGTCAAAGAAACCGGTGCAAGGCAGGCAGTGAATGCATCATCCAGGATTTCAACACTTCCACCTCCTCCCACCCTCCATCATTCTCACTCCACACAGAGGGTGGTCTGTGCACCCGTGCACACACACACACATTAAATCACACCAGCCAGGGAAAGAGGAAAAAAGCCAGAGGCAAGCTGCTTTCAAGGGGAGCCTTGTCCATTGTTGTCAGATGTACCTTTGATCAAGCCTTCGGCGACTTTCTCAGTTTAATGAACACATTTTTGTATGAAAACCTAAATTTAAAATTAAACTATAAGAACTCATCAGCAAGCAGACTGAACCATCTATGCCGGAGTTTAAACTATGTGTTACAAGATTTGATTTGGACTGCATCACAGAACAAAGACAGATAACTTTAGCCATTCACATTAGACTAAACCCCACTATGATGACTGAAATCTGGCTGTACTAGGAGAGGGTACAGCCTGTATCCATGGTTAAATGACTGTATTGCCTGCAATAGTCTTGGGTATTTATTAGTTCTACCTCTGAGGGGCAGATATGTAAACGTAATACCCAGGCTTAGATGCTAAGATACTAAAGGTTAATATTCACTGCTAATTGAATTTAAAATATCAATTTCTCTCTGGATATTACATTTCATGTTTAGAAACATTAATAATTGGTTCAGCATTCTTCAACAGGTAGGACTGTATTTCTTGTATCCTGGTGACTGGAATCCTAACAGTATTTAGTTTTTCTGTTCTCAGTGCTCTGTCAGTGTTATTGTTGCTGTCAACACATACATACTGTGAGCTCCAACAATTCACACTTTTGGTATCATATTACCAGTGTCGCATGGAGTTGTGCATCCATATCACAAGTACTTTTGACTAGTGCAAATCAGGCAGCACCGTCTCAAGAGAAACGACACGAAAAGACAAAAAGCTCTGAATTTAGGGTGAACTGACATGGAATGACCCACATGCGTGCTTGTCAGGATGGATAAACCTCTAAATCAGCCTTCAGACTATGTATCTGAGCCAATTTCAGTTGAAAGAATCCATTAACATCAGCAAAACAATAGTACTATACTCTGTACATTATGTTGCTTTTCAGTTTTTTGAAATAATAAACTATATTGCCTTATATATGTCTCTACATCTTCCTTAGATTATTTATTTTATAGCCTTGTCTTCAGTATTGTTCTACATGACAGTATTCAATTAGATTCAATACATTAGTTAGAGAACAGTTTTTGGTTTTATTTCATGTGAACTGGCCCTTTAATTTCCAGTATTCTCACGAATGATTAGCTATTGCGTATTTTGTCAGTATGTATCAGAGCTTAGCCCTGAACAAACCAGAGATTCTAAAAATGAATGAATAACAATGTCTCCCTCCCCCTGCTCCTCCTCCTCCTACATGAGAAGAACATCTCTGCCCCCCCCCTTTTCCGAGGAAAAGCAGGCAGATAAGATTGAAATGGGAGTCAACACAAGAGAAAGCGGCACTTATTTCGGTTACACACATAACTGAAATATCATCCACAACACACAGCAAGATCACACTAACCTCATGTGAATGAATGAGTCACACTCTGCTCTTCAAACAGTAAACTACTGGTCTGCCTCAGGAAAAAACACAGGGCTCCCCTCCCCGTCAAACACATGCACAGATGCACACTCAGGAGTGCAATCCACAAGCTGCTGAAACCTGCTGTCACAGCAAACAGACAGCGAGGGAGTGTGGCAAACAACATGAGAGTACGTGAGCCAGAGAAAAGGGAGAGAGAGACACAGCAGCAGTCACTCCTGATAACACTCCCAAAAATGAGCTGATACTAAAGTTTAACAATCTTTGGGCATTTTCACAAATAGCTTACATGGACATGTCAATGTAGTTAACCTGCCTGTCCAACAGGTGTAAAGGCATGCCACTCAAACTGCACCAAATATTCATGTTTGCGGCCCTGATGAAGGACTTCAACATTTACCGAGCATAAAGGATGAGTTTTTAATAGGGCCTACCTTAAAGCCTTTGTCATTTTTGTGAACAATCTTCAGAAAATATGATGCTGCTGATTAGCATACACTCAAGTGTATTCAAGTCCAAACACACACAGACACATCGGTGCCCCTTTGTGGAAACAGTGGTCCTAAAACTTTAAAGGCTGGTGAAACGAGCTTTTCCTAATTCATAATTAGGTTCATTATTTGTGATGTTGTCTCTTAATGCACTCTGCTGAGTCAGATATACAGTGCACAGTATAAGATCCACTCTTAACTGAAGACGTAACGGCTTAGAGAATAAAAGCAGAGATCATTCACTTACTGTCCTCTCCAGGGCAGGGCATGCCAGGCTTCTCCGGGATGCTGGGGAACACTGCAAACGATGGAGGAGGAGAACACTGTGTTTTTTAAAGCGGACATACAGTACAGTACAGTATCATGCCTTTTTCTGCTACATACTGTTATAATGTCAGAAGTTTTTTTTTTCCCAAAGCCAAGGCTTAAATGCTCTGTGGCTCATGTTGCTAAGATTGCTCACTGTTTGGATTCTGGCTCAGGCATGAAATTGTCATTTAGAAGCTTGTCACACGGGTCACTGAATGAGGGCCTTAAAAGGGAAATGAAACAACAACCTGGGATAGACTGCACTCTAAACTGCTGTTTTTTTATCTAGATGGCTGAGGTCACATTCCCAAAGAGCAAGCTGATGGGCTTCCAATAATCCTGACCAAGAGAAGAGTGTATCATTGACCTGATTCCTTACCAGTGCACCGCTGCTAAATTTGAGTCGGATAACCTGTACACAGGCTTGTTGGTACGGCGAGTCAAGAGTGTGCCTTAAAATCATTTAAAAACTATTTGCTTTACATTATGCCAATTCACACAGCAGTCACTACAAATGCTAGCATTATGGCTTCCACCCCAACTAACCTGTGATGACACATGTATAGCCCGACTGAAGGGAAATGTGTAAAAAACTGCTTTACAGCAGTGTTTATTTTAGAAGGATAATTCATCATTTAATCATCTTTTAAACTACAGTCAATGCTCTTAAACATTAACCCACATAGAAATGTTTGTGAACTTATGCTACACAACAAAGTTTAGATCTTTAATATGTGCATAATATGCCCCCTTTAATTAAAAGTAGAGGCAAACCAACCATGCAGCAGCAGTCCAGACTTTCTGGCTCGACTGTAAATCCGAAAGGCCTCCTCCAGTTCCATTTGAGAAGAGATGGTACAAGGGTCCCCTGCACACACACATGCACACACACACACATGCACACACAACCAAATGTATTATTACAAGCAAAAATGACATTGGATGACATCCGCCTAGGACCCCACCAATTCATGCTGCGTGGTTTAAATGCAGCAATTCTGCTTAGCTGTCTAAACACAGCCAAAATCAGTGTACCCTACAGCTCGACAGTGCACCTGAATGCTTGTACCTGAAACTGTGTCATCTGGTATCGGTATTAGAGAATAAATGTAGTCAGGGTTCTTGCAGGTTTTATTAAGTTAAATTTAAGACCTTTTTAAAACCTTTCAAGACCATTGTGAAGCAAATTTTAGACCAACGCAACGCATTACCTGAAACAAGATGCTGCAAATATCAGTACAACTGTTGTATGACAGATGCTTTAATCCATTTTTGGAACCAAATGTAGCTCGAAGGTCGTTAGTCGAAGTGGTAGCGACACTGCGCTGGAGTGCAGAGGGACCGGGTGACCGCTGACAAAGGTGAGGGCGGCGGGGCTGATTTACAAAACTGGGTGATAGCTTGAGCCTGCTGAAGGCTTTTTACAGCAAGCTGGTGTTTGTCCGCCTTGGAGTGAGACTCAAGCGCTTTCACACTGCAAAGGTTACAGTGAGCTTGCTGGGAACCGCTTGCAACCAGCTGTGAAAATCACTGTTATCAAGCCAAGCCTCGTTAAAAACACACTTCCCTGTGTTTTCTATGACAATAAGGAGAAGAGTGAACACGCAGGCATCTCACACATGGCATATGTACAGTATTTGACCATGAGTCACACTCACCTTCATCATCGATCCACTTCAGTGTGATAGGCTGCTGCTTGGCAACGCTGCACAGTGTTTTCACCTCTTCACACAGCTCCACAAAGGTTACCGTGGCAGCCAAGTCTGTGATCAACATGTCCCTGAATGCACACAAGAAAGACATGCACGAAGAAAATATCAAGACTGAGTCACTTTGTCACTTTTGGGTTCCAAGGAGCCTCTGTTGTAGGTGACAGAAAACACACTCAGTCTGTACAGCTGTTATCTTTGAAGGTAGTTATGGAGTACTGGGATGGAAGAAAATGTTGGCTGTGTTTGTAGCAGAGTTAATGACCCACTGGCTGCAGCTGTCTGTTGTGGAACATTTAGTGTTGGCTCAGGTCCGTCTCAGCTGTTCACCAGCTTTCACTGACGTTAACCTGGCACATGTAGAATAGATGGTGCAGGTGTTTCATTTATTAACAAAATAATTCGGCACTTCAGTGAATTTGAATCTGAGAATAAATATGTTTTAAAGATTTGACAAATATGATGCAAGCAAAAAAAACATAGAACACAACAGGTCAGTAACATGATTGAACATGCAGTTTGAAGAGCATCCTAGGTAGTCTCTCAGAAGCAAAGATAGAAGGATCCAACACTATGAAAGACTGCCAGGACATATAAAGTCCATGTCAGACTATATGATTCTTTTTGGAGATCATGAGCACTGCATGGTCCAGAGTAAAGTCAACTTTCAGACAGTTTTTTGGAAATGCACATTTGAATTTTACTTCTAAAGCAGCTGGGAAATTATTGGGACACAACTCCGGACTTTATGTGCCAGCTGATGCTTCAATCCAGTCAATCCTGTGAGTCAGTACTGACAGCTGTGGTGTGTTTCAGGTATGATGACAGCAAGTGTTGTCATGTCCCTTGGTTGTGTTAGTCTGTGACTGACCTGTCATGTATTCTTTTGTAAGTGATGATTATAACATGATCCTGAACTGGCCCCCAAAAAGTTACTACTAATCAGCACTGGCTGTCAAATCATGTCATGCAGAAAATGGGCACAGATGTTGAGATACAAACCACCACATTTTAGGAAGTTGAAAATTACTGGAAAACATTAGAAAGAAGCCCAAGATGATGCACTATGATAATTTGAATAATGAATTAGAGCCAGTAAATGATTGATTTACTATTTATTGTTGTTGAATGTCAACCTAAAACAGAAAGAAGTTAATTATGCATCAGAACTTGCCTTCAAATGCCCTTATCAGCTGACGACTATAACGTAAAAGTATAGGTATGTATGTTGAGTTACCCTCATTACATTACCCTCACTGCTCTGGTGCAGGCTGAATGTGGAATGTTGGGCAGAATGTATTCACATTCAACTGTGCAGCTGCCCAGAATCCAGCTTTGAATGGAGACAGGGCCAAACACAAAGCCAGCTGTGTGTGTGTGTGTGTGTGTGTGTGTTGTACTGTAAAGCTGTACAAGAAGGAGCTGCAGTGAGAGGTCCCATCTGAATGTGTCTGACAGGTTTCTGGGTGTGTGTGTCCAAGTTTTTATGGCCACTGTTAGCTGGACTCTGACAAGGTGGAGCAGCTTTCTTCCCAGCAGGCATTGCTCAACACAGTCAACACCCACACAAGTGCAAGTGGAATGATGTCTCTCTAACATACACTCATCCATGGTCAGCGCCAGTACTGTAGAAGTCATATTGACCTTGTAATTACATTATAAACAAATCTGCTCACATTTAGTTAACTGTGGTATGATAAATATGATGCATATGAAAGCATGGCTGATAATATTCAATACTCACATTTTTTCAGAGAGCTGGAACTCTTGACAATAAATCAATAGAAGGCTCCAGACCAACATTTTTTTAAAAAAGCTTAGAGCAAAACCTATCACAAACAGACAGTAAGAATATCACTGGGCAGATGTCACTATCGGTAGAACAATGGCAGATCTATCTGAAATATGGTATGTTAAATTTGCACAAAAACCATATAGTTTGTTTCCTGCGATGCCATTCTGAACATTTTACACTGTGCATTTTATGTTTTCCTGGATCACATCCTGGACACTCCACTGACCAAGCATCACAACAAATTCTATCTGCTTATTAATGCACCAAAGCAGATGTTGTTAATGTTATTGTTATGTGCCGCCCATGCAGACAGTAAAAGCTATTATTATTATTTTATGTGCTGCATATCTTGTTTGCTCTTCAGCACAGATGCATGTTAAACAGAAAGATATACAACGCCTAGCACATATAAACAAAGTGGCATGAGCCAGCTGATGCAGAAAGCTGTTTCTGATGGAGATTTTTGTATTATTTTATGTTAAAACATTAAGCTCATTCCAGATTTTGTGTGAGTCCTCATTTGAAACAGTCTCTACAACGGAGGGAGTTAGTGCAAAGCTACCTAACTCCTCAACTTTAAACAGCTTTACACAGTAGCAGAAGGTTGAAATACATAATCAGAAATATCCTGATGAAACCACTTATACAAATGTATGCAGCACATTTAAATTGCAGAGTATGTTTAGAAGGACTGGTATTTGATTCGTTCATGTTGCAGTGATTTGATTCCAAAAATCAATAAGTAGCCTATCATTGTTTCTCTGGTATCTTGAAAGCTAATCTGTTGAAGGTAAACATGCATGGAAAAATATCAGTAACTTAAGGCATGGCTGACCCTTGTACTATTTGCATATACTCATGGTGCTCAGCAAACAAAGGGTTTGGTTTGCTAATCTTTGGTCTTTCTAATTTTATTTCTTGGTAATAAGCACCATCTGTTTTAAGAAAAAAATCAATTTCTTACATTATATTAGGAAAAGCCCAACAATTCACACCTTTATTTTCATTTATGTTTCTATTCGATCAACAATATTTAAATCTATTGGGAAGCCAGTGTGGGCATGTTAAAACTAGTTTTGGTGTTCTCCTCGTAGTTCTTATTAAAAAACACATTTAGCTGCTGCTAGCTTGCCAAGTGCTACATCTTTATGCATGAAGCAAACAAAGCTGTTCCCCATAGAATGTGAGGGTAAGCAGCCTTTTAAAGGCTTTATGAGGACATATGCAATATTAAAATGGATGATTGTTGTACGTTCTTTGCTGTTATTCATCTTGTGACATACTGGATATAAAATAACTTATCACTATTTCATATTGTCATGTTGAGGTTTGTGTTTACTGTGATTTGCTAATTCAACTGATGAACACTTGTACAGTGTTTTCTTTCTGTGTTTAATTTCTGTACTTGAAATATTTGCATGATAGATATATATTGTTTGCTTTGAAAATATGCAGGAGGAGGGTGACTCTGGAGCTTAAGAGAAGATAGTTGATCAAAGATGGTCGACCTATATGCAGAACATGCAGACAGAATGAAAGGACTATAACTAATCATTTTGGCCATGTTGGCCATGTTGGCAGTCACAGTCCACCTAAACTCCAAATACAGGCAAAGAGCTTGAGAGCTTGCTCTGCGAGTCATCACATGTGTGTCACTCTGAGCGGTCACACCCATAATTATGCTTAATTTATAGTCCTAATATATGTCCAATAGTTTAAATCAAGGCAACAACACTCTCCCGAGTGGCTTCTTCAGTTCAAACTTAACTACTCTGGCACCCGTTTTCAAAAGTTAGTGTTTTCACACTCCTAAACCGCCGGATCAGTGTGGACGAAATGCCTAAATGATACAAAACCTTTGCGGATACGCCCATGTTCCTCTCCGTGTGGACGGGGCCTAAAATCCTTCTTGTTGGTTATTGGTCAGGTAACGACCAGAAACGGTTCCAGGGCCCTGTGCAGGACTAGTTAACGGCCCATTGTTAGGGTTTGAATGGGGTGAAACCTGCTAGAAAGATGAAGGGACAGAGTTGTAAACAGCCTCCTCTGTTTAGAGAGGGTTTTCTAATTCCACATAGATAGATTCTTTGACTCCTCTTTCATACCATCTGCCCTTTCTGTCTAGAATCTGGACATTTTTATCCTCAAAAGGCTGTAAACATGCTGCTGTAAAGTTGCTTTAACATGGAAGTCTATGAGGATTGACTCACTTTTGAAGTTAGCCCTATGGGCTGCAGGGTAAACTGCAATTTTTAACACTTCTGCATGGGCTTCATTTCTCAGCCCTGAGGGCTACTTGATGTAACCATACAGTGAAATGTAATCTTGAAGTAAGCCACGGTAAGCCTGTGATCAGAGCAGGCTGAACACTGACATGAATAGTAAACATAGTCAGTATACCAAACCCTTCAGGAGGTCTGTGTGTCTAGATTATAAAGCAACTGGCAGAATTAACCTGAGATTAATGGGGCCACATCATCATCAGCCCCTTCACACACTCCCCTCTAAAAATACATTTGAGGTTATTAAGCTGAGACTTTAGAGGCAATTTCTGACCCAGTTCATACCAACACTTGAGAAGCAGCACTAGTGATGTTCAAAGTAACCCAGCAACAATAAAATCTGGAAAACAATTTAGGACATTTTCCACTGGAAAAATTACATTGATTACATTGATTGATCAATCATAGACAAGCAATTAATAATGCAATCATCAGGTGAAGATCTACTAAACTGCAGCATTAAGATTTCCATTTACAAACAAACCAGCTGTTTGCTTATTTACTTCTGCTCACATAGTATATTCTGTTAATGTTGCATGTCCACTAGTCACCATGTGTCCAAGCCACTAACACAAGCATAGAGGAGCAGTAGGCACCTCAGGAGTGTCATTGGATCCCCTGTAGTGGTATTTTAAGCATGCTAACTGGATTAATAAACCGTTGAACAAAGTTGCTTTTTGCTCTTTAGCTTCAATTTCTCCAGCCTATTTTTCTAAACTCTTAATACCGAGAGGCCAATGTGCACGAGGCTCAGTAAAATCTGGACCCTGTTACAGGTAATCCAGCATGGAAGGTATTACACATCACCATTCATTCATGGACCTAGTCACACGGCAATTTAAACTAATTCTTTATGAGATCATCAGCTGATTAGTCACTTTACAGGAAATGACTGGACTAATAATCTGACTGACCAATTTGCTTTCAAACAAGACTCCTCACAGATTCAACGTACAAACACAACATCTACCAAAGACATGTAAACAAACCTGAGATGGCTTCTGTGTCCTTACAGGTGGTAACAGATGATTTAACATACCCTGGGAAAATTTGCAAGTTATGACACTTTTTAATTTCTTGGGATTTAGATTATTTGTTAAGGCATCACAGCAGAATAACACTCTTTTTTTGCATATCTCCATATTTAAATGTCAAATTCTTCACAAATACTACCAGCGTATATAAGCTCATGAGCACAACTCCACCAACCTTGAGTTAAGGCAGCAGGTCGGTTTGCTAGCAACTGAAATACACACCTTCCTCCCAGTTTTACTACACAAATAAATATACAAGTGATACAAAGTGTGTATTCTCCTTGTGTCCTTTATTTGAATCTCTCTGTAGCATTTTATTTTGCTGACATATTTTGAGTGCACTGCAGGCACGCTGCAGATCTCCTAAAGCAAACAGAGAGTATGTTTAATCTGGCTATTAATTAAATAGTTGTACATCAAAGATTGATCTGCCATCCATCTTTCCAAATACCGACATCTGCATTTGACAAACCTACAATTCCAGAGCTGGACACCTGCACTAACTCAGCTTCACAGTGTCCTGCAGTGTTTGTTGGTTGGTTTGGTGGAGAAGGATTCATACTGCAGCCCAGACACACCTCAGAGCACTGAAGACCTGGGGCGCTAAGTGTCATGGACTTTCCTCCACTGTCACCTGACCTCCAGCTTACTTAACATTTATAGCATGGAGGCACAGAGACAAGCTTCCAACAGGGGCCACATGCAGTGTTTCTAATGTTATTGTCCTGACATTAAAAAATCTAATATGTTTTAGATATGAAAAGCAAAACAGTGTTTTCAAATTATACACAAAATCTTGATATAAATAGCTGAATGTATGATCTTATGGACGAGGAGGGGCTCTGGGAACATTCTAGAGCGTTTAACGTCATAACAACATCACACCTGTGCGGGTCTGCAGGTGCACGGCAGCGTCATGACGGACCTAGCTTGACACCAGAAGGCGAACGCTGCACACCTATAGCAAGGTGTCCTTCCACAGGTGTTCCTCCTCCTGCTGCTGCTGCTGGTTACCAAGCGGCTAACACCAAGCTAATACACGCAGAGAGTCACTTACCCACAGTAATGTGCTTTAATTTTCACCAACTCCTTATCCAAGTCCATTATGGATCCGTTTGACGCCAGCATAGGCATCGTACAGTTCGGGTAACCTCCCCAACTGGCCCGCTGTTACCTGGACAGGACAGAACCAGCCGTACCACCTGTTCCCCGACGTAGGGGAAAGTTTACATATCCCAGAAAGAGGAACGCTTCGCCCGTTACTCTGAAAAGGAAACTTGTGGAGCTTCTCAGAAGTTTCTTTCGCTTGTCCAACATTAGAAGGCTTCTTAGGCGAAGGCGTTGTCAAAGTAGAGTCAATCTCGTTACCGCTTCCGGTTTCAGTTACAAAATAAAGCATCATCTTTGATGAGTATGCGCTCATGTATTTAGGAATGACGGTGCTGCTTTTATTGTGAAACTACATCCTCCTAGATCCGGAACGCGCAGGAGCAAAGTATGACTGAACTTGACAGTTTTCTTACGGCTCCCAAACAAATTCACCTGTCCCGTTGGTCCGCCGCAGCAAGAAGTACAAATATGAATGTAAACATGCACACAGAGTGTGTGGAAGAGCATCAGTGTTACTTTTTTTACTATTATTCTTTTATTTCGTACTCTCGCGGGTCGCCTGACTGTTAAATGTGAATGAATGTTTTATTTATTCTCAATGTATCTCTCCTGTTATCGCTATTCTATTCTCTTTTCATTTCGCAGAAATCCAGGGCGTCTCCAAACATTTATCAAATGAATTCTCTAATTGTCTGATTCTTTTTTAAATACATGTTTTTTTTTAATTTATTATAACATATTTAGTTTGAGAGGAAATATGCGCTTCACCACAAAAAGTAAACTTTTACAAAAAACATGTGTCAACTACATTGTGTGCTATGTACAGTATGAAGGTGTCAGGCGCCATCTGCTGGTTAACTGACAAACAGCAACACTATTCAAGCAGGCACTGCTTTTAGTTGTGTCTGCAACACATGTGGAGTGTACAATAGTGTAGGGCTATGTCTTTATCAATATTTAGTGACTACTGAACTGTTCATACTAATACTTTTGTTTAAAAGTGGTATGCATGACATAGCCTTAAACCTTAGTAGTGCTTTCTAGGAAATGAATGTTGCTATTAGCCTACCTGATTTTAACCAGCTTTTATCTGAAATGCCCATGGCTTGTTGCCATAGAGACACAGTGTAGCCTCGTAGCAGAGCTGCCATCAAAACATTTAGTTTCAGCTGCTGAATATACATATAGATGGAATAAATGTTTGCATAGTATTGATAGACCTCATTCAAGGTGTCTGCAATAATTCAACCAGTGCTGTAGAGAGGTCTCCTAGTATCGTTGCAGACAGACATTTGTTGGCCCTCAGGGGCCCCTAAGCAGTTGTTTGCTTTGCCCGTTTAAAAGTGCCATAAGGCCTTGGGTTGGGTTGGGTTGGTGATGGATGGATGGATGGATGTTACAAAAGACATGGCTGTGGTACAAAACACCATACTGGCTGTCTTTAGCAGCTTGACACAGTTCATAGAATTCTAACAAATGCATATACAAATAAAATTAATTCCCATCATGTATACCATCTCAAGTTTCACTCATCCTGCATAATTATTAGAAATGTATTTATTTAAAATGAAAAATAAATAAATGTATTTCTTCCTCTCACTGTGCTCATGTCTGCCATTCTACACTCTCTTCCATTGCACTTGACTATGATCATCCTGTAAGGCCAAACAGCATCTCTATTCCCTGTAAGGCTGATCACAGCTTTTAATTTGTTGTATTGTGTAGCATCAGGACAGACATGAGCTCCATAACCTGATCTCTGACCTTTACTTTTCACCTTTGCTTATTTTAAATAAAACAAACTCTTACACATGGTTTGGATTCATGTTACTATAGACATATTTTAGGCTCAGATATATTGAGAGTTTATGCATCTGTGGTTCACAGGTTATTACAAAGTATCTAGAGGTTGGGATGTGTAGTATAAATGAGTATAAATATCTGCTGGTGATCAGCTGCATGTACCAGAACCAGACAGAGTACAGAATTAGAACATTGCCTCACATGTTTCACACTTAAGGGATCTCACAATATGATTGGTTTAACTATAACTAAGTCACTATACACAGAGGAGCATGGCTGTACACTGTCATGCTGTGAGTCACAAAGGAAGGAGGAAGAGTGTGGACTTTGGTGCAGGAGAGGTAGATACAACAGGCACTATATGATATGTTATCATTCTTAGAGCATAGAGAGCCATCATTCTAAACATACTTCATACTTCAAAACCTGTGTGTGCACACAAGACGTGTGCTGCAGTAGAAGGGCCATCTGTATACATATTATCATGCTATGCATTACCAGCTTGTTATATTCATATAAACAGATATTTGAAGTGTGATTTCCTCAATAGTATCAATAAAACTTCCTTCTCCTCCGCTTCAATCATGTTCACCTAAACTGCTGCTTCTGCCGATGTTCAGCAGCTAAAGGTCTTCAAAGCCATCGGATGTACATCGGATGCAGACAGAGGCAACGGCTAATGATGTTATACCGAAACAATGATAACACAGGCATTTGATGAAGAGGCTCCCTGTTATGTAATGATTCAGAAGGAAATCCAAGTGCAGGTAATTCAACAGTCTTTAATTAATAAAAGAACAAAAAACAACCACTAGGGCGAGAAAACGACAAAAGGTGTCCAGGTGCCAGGGAGAGGAGCTGCTGGGCTTCATGGCTAGAGACCTGAGACGAGGAGAAAAAGGTAAGTACAGGCTATGAAAAAGAATTACTAAGGCTTAGAGGCTGGTGTCTTACTACGTCAGGTAATGTGAAGAACTGAACCAGAGGAGGAGAGACGCTTAAGAGTCCACCAGAGGAGGAGGAGTGATTGGACACAGCTGTGCCTCATTAGAGATGCTCCACCAAGCAGCTCCTGAGCACCAATGACACCTGGGAACACAAAGAAGAGCAGCAGCAAAACCCAAAACAACCACAAGAGGGAACCAGAAGATAACGTCACACTACACTCCATATAAGTGCAAACGGTGGAAAGAGAGCAGACAGCAGCAGCTCCATTTTTCCTATATGATTCCCATTAAAGTTTAATCATTTGCTCTAAATCACTTTGAACTTTAAGAGTTACTTCTGCTTTTTTATTTGACCTTTTTCAATAATGTATTTGGTGTTGGCACACTTCTGTCCTGTTTAAATGACTGTTGAATAATACGTTACAGAAATGCATTAGCTTAGAGTCTACTTTTAACCTATTAGAAATAAAACTTGAGTATTGTTTGAAACTGGCTTTTCCTCATTGATATTTTGTTCTGTAATTGGTATTTAAATGTTCATGTTTATTGAAAACTGAGTGCACTTTATCAGTGGTGTTGTTTGCCTTTTAAATACTGATAATTTTTTAGAAGTGACAGAGTAGGCTACCTTAAGTCATTTACACAGAAACATGCAAATTAGTCTCAATATTAAAAAAATTGTGATAAAATCGAGATCGTCCCGACTGTATTTCAGTATGAACAGTCACGTGCAGCCAGACTCCCTCTGATCAGGACCTTCATGTAGACCAATGCAGCAGGTTGTAACTTTTATAATGAAGCAGACTTCAGACTTTGTGCTCTGAGATGATCATCCTGCTGCTATATTTCTGTCACTGCAAAGACACTGTGTCAGACTGCAGCTGGTTATAACTGGAATCTGAAGCACAGTTACTCTGCAGGCTGCAGAATGTGGATCTGTTCCGCAGCACTCACACGATGGTTCCTGCTGAGGAGAAACACATGAACTTAAAGAACAAACCTTTACTAAATACATCACAGTGAAACTCAGTCAGCCCATTAAAATGTCAGTGAAGTACACAATGCTGTCTTACCTGCTTCTTCTGCTCCACCTGTTTCTTTTGGATTTTCGTCCCTCTGAAATATAAAATGTGAATGACATAAATACATTTCTATGCTAGGACTGTGAGAAAACCATAACAATACCTATCCCAAATAAATAAAGGCGTATGTTGCCAAATTGGAGAAGATATTTTCCTAATTTGCAGCCAGTGTTTGCCATTACAACAGCCACTCATTTTATGTTCTGTTCATTGTATGTCTGTTATGTCATGTCAATTTAGCCTTACTTTAGTTTATTTACCTTAGTTTATCTTATTTCATGTTAATTATTATATGTTCTTTGTATGCACCAATCACTAAGGCAAATTCCTAGTAATGTGAATCCCCTTCACTTACATGGCAATAAACACGATTCTGATTCTGATTTTGTCTAATTGCATTTTTCTAAACCTGCTTGGCGGTTGCTCCTGTTAGCCACTAAAACTGAGGACAAACTAGAAGTGACTGGGTGTTGAAAGTGACCAATCTAATGAGCGGAGTCATCACCAACGACTGTCCAAAGTGCCAGAACTCAGTTCCACATTAAGCACAGAGAGACACTGAACAAGTTTTGCCAAACTGGCAACTTTCTTACTAAATCTGGCAAAATCGACATTGGATGTAAATGGCCTATTTCAATAGGAAATTAAAAAAAAAAACGTATAGGTGGAAACATATTCAGGGTGTTTTTACTTACTTTCTCTCTCGACCATAGTGTTAGTCTTCTTTCCTACAGTCGCTAAATGAAGTCATCATCTAAATGAAATCATCATGTATGATGATTAAATTTTATTAACTTTTAGGAAGGTCAATAGCTACTTTTCTGTAGCTGCAACACTGCACTGAAAGCACAAAGGCAGAGGGTGCACAGCAGCATCAAGCATGTGCTTCTAATTGCCCTGTACTCTTACAAATCCCATTTGCTTGTGCTGTAGGAAGGATTTCTCCTCTCAATGCCATTTTGTGGGCTGTATAACCTACATGGCACAGATTATGCATGATAGTATCTTTAAAGAAATTTGAGCACATGTGTACAGATTTATGCACAACAACATGCTTTCTCCAGTCTAATTTCCTCTCATTCTTTTCCAAGAGTTTAAATCGAGGCAACTGGACTTTTTGCCACTCCCTCAAGTGGCTTCTTCAGTTCTGCCCACTTGGGGGAGTGGCGAAATGTTCTGAAACTCAGCAAGAAGGTTCCTGAAAGGGTGGGTTCTTTCTACACAAACATTCTCCCTGTGCCTGTGTGGGTTCTCTGTGGGTCCTCCGGCTTCCTCCCACATTCCAAACACAGGTCAGTTAAATAGATGGCTCTAAATCGCCCATAGATGTGAGTGTGAATGGTTGTTTGTCTGTGTTAGCCCTGCAATGGACTGACAGCCTGTCCCTGCCTCTTGCCCATAGATAGCTGGGATAGGATCAAGAACCCCCATAAGACTGCACTACAGGACAAAGTGGGTGGAAGGAAACGAAAATTATATAATGCTATAGGCCACATTATAATTTCAACAAAGGAGAAAACATACCTGTCTGTGACTGCTATTTCTGTTTTCCACTGTAAAAGAACAAAAATTAATAAAAATATTTTAATCCATTGTCATGAAAAACTAATCATTCAATAGAAACATTTGTATTGTCTAAATACAATTTCTTAATCTTACCTGATCGTTCTGCTTTTATTTTTATGTATGATATATGTACTGTATATATTGTAACTCCACATATGCCCAAAACAACCAGCACAATGGTGATGACTCCCACAGCCACTGCTCCATTTGTTGCTGTTTCTCCACATTGAGCATCATCTGAAGGAGTTCCTGCTTTGATCAGCTGCAGCTTTTCTGCTTCACACCTGGAAGAAGAGAGAAACATTTTTACAGGAACATTCAAAGTCAGTGTGTGTGTGTGTGTGTGTGTGTGTGTGTGTGTGTGTGTGTGTGTGTGTGTGTGTGTGTGTGTGTGTGTGTTATGAAGCTTCACTTACTGTCTGTGTGGCTGACAAGATGTTAATGTCCCATCTGAAAATGTTCCATCACTGCAGTCAGAGCACTCTTTGTCTCTATAGGCTGTTCCTGCACACACACAGTTGACAGACAGGGTGAGTGTTGTGTTGCTCATTTTCCTATCTGGTTGCAAATTAGCTCCTCCAGCACTAGCCAGCACTGATGCAGCATCAAGCGGACCTTCTGTTGCTCCAGTAGTGGAAGGAGCTGGCAGCCGTGTACATTATCTTGGCAAAACAATCCAAACTGATGTAGGCCTTCAGTTCTAAAATAGAACATGTTGTGACAGAGATCAAAATATCCAAATATTTCTCCATATTTTTTTTAGACTGCACCCCTGATCTGAGTCAAGGATCAGCTCTCTGACATTATATAGTCAGGACAGTGTTACAATAAGGCATTCCTCAAGTAAAAGAGCATTTCTTGTGACAGAGCAGTCAACAGGAGAACATTTGTTATCTCTATATTGCATATGTTCAGTTCAGTTTTTTGTATTTGTTTCTTTCTAAGTATTTTGAATGTGCAATTGCTTTATTTAAATAAAAGAATGTCCAGACAAAGCTATTAAGTTTCTTATGAGTATATGTACACAAGCAGAGGAATTTACTGCGATACAACGGGGCACCACCTGAAATCTTGCCTAGGGCGCCAAATTGGTTAGGGCTGGGCCGGTCTCCCACCTACCTTCCTCTCGGATGTACTGTCCAGGTTTACAGCTTGTGTGTCTCTGTGCAGCTTCACAGCTGTTCCCTTTAGTGTCAGTGCAGTAGAATCCCTCCATTGGTTCACAAACAGCATCTGAGGTCACTGTACATGAGCTGTTTACCTTAAGACCAGAAACTGTTAAAACCAGAGGATACAAACCGAACTACCATCACTGTCAGACATTTTCCATGTCATAGTGCTTACATATACCATGCATGTGTTGTTCATTTTTATTCTGTTGATAAATAATATAATTTACCTGCATCACAGTTTGTACAGGAGTAGCACCATGTACGTCCTGTAGGGTTATCCATGTATGTACCTACTATACAGGGAAGACAGGAAGTAGTTCTGAAGTCACTACAGTCTATTTCGACACGAGCTCCTGTAGAGAGGAAGAACAAAAGCGCTAATTCATGCTATGGTGTGTTTTAATACAAATGAAGCTAAGGTTGTAAAACAAAATTTTTTTAACTGTTGGAACAGTAACAAAACACTGAAATGCAAAACATCAAGTTGATCTTACCAGCAGAACACATGGGACAGCATTGACTTCCTATCTGATACTCAGTAGGATGACATGTGAGGCTGTGACTGCTGAGAGCTCTCATTATGACCATCTGTGAAGAAGAAAAATGATTTTATACAGCTGAACTTAACACTGTAGAACCAAACCACTGTCACACCATCAGGTGCTCCACACGTGCTGTTTTCACATGCTGTTTGGTGGATGGAACGAGTCATGATGTCCCAGATGTGCTGGATTGAATTTCAGGTCTGGGGAACGGGCAGGCCAGTCCATAGCATCAATGCCTTCATCATGCAGGAACTGCTGACACACTTCAGCCACATGAGGCCTAGCATTGTGATGCACCAGAAGGAACCCAGGGCCCACTGCACCAGCATATGGTCTCACAATGGGTCTGAGGATCTCATCCTGGTACCTAATGGCAGTCAGGGTACCTCTGGCTAGCACATGGAGGGCTATGTGGCCCTCCAAAAAAATGCCTCCCCACACCATTACTGACCCACTGCCAAACCGGTCATGCTGGAGGATGTTGCAGGCAGCAGAACATCCTCCACAGCGTCTCCAGACTCTGTCACGTCTGTCACATGTGCTCAGCATGAACCTGCTCTCATCCGTGAAGAGCACAGGGCGCCAATGGTGAATATGCCAATCTTAGTGTTCTCTGGCAATGCCAATCACCCTGCACGGTGTTGGGCTGTAAACACCTCCTGTTCCTCCTTGCACAAAGGAGGAGGTAGCAGTCCTGCTGCTGGGTTGTTGCCCTCCTACGGCCCCCTGCACATCTTCTGGTGTACTGGCCTGTCTCCTGGTCTCTCCTCCATGCTCTGGACACTGTGCTGACAGACACAGCAAACCTTTTTGCCACAGCTCTCATTGATGTGCCATCCTGGATGAGCTGCACTACCTGAGCAGCTTGTGTGGGTTGTAGACTCCGCCTCATGCTACCTCTAGGGCTGAGAGCACTGACAAAATGCAAAAGTGATCAAACATCAGGCAGAAAGGATGAGAGCAGAGAAATGGTCTGTGGTCAGCACCTGCAGAACCTCTCCTTTATAGGGCTTGTCTTGATAACTGCCTCTCATTTCCACCTGTTGTCTGTTCCTTTTTCACAATAGCAGCTGAAACTGATTCACAATCAGTGTTGATCCTAACTGGACAGGCTGATTTCACAGAAGTGTGACTGACTTGGACCTACATTGTGTTGCTGAAGTGTTCCCTTTATTTTTTTTTGAGCAGTGTACCTTATAACACTTGCACTAAAAGTGTAACATGCCACCACATAAACCTGTTTTCAACATGGAAAACAGAATTTTTTTTTTGTTTCTGTTATTTTTTTTCAGCTCTGGCATGAATATAAGCCATGATGATTATATTTCTTTTTACCAACAAAGATGCAGCTGTCCAGTGATTTCTTCTTGAGGTCATTTTACAGCAGGTTGAAAGTGTTCATGAATTGAAGACACCATCTCACTGCGACCTGCGAGGAGGTTTTTTCATCTGAAACAGCTGGTCTTCATCTGGAAGCAGAAAGAATAAAACAAATATTAGAACTGTCCAAAGTTTTCTTCTTTCTTTTTAATCAATTAGAAGCCACTTCTTCGGTGGGTGCTAGAGCACCTGCCCCTTTACCTTTCATGCCCAAAGTGCCCTTTTGTCAAAGTGAATTTTTATTTTATTTTATTTTATATCGTTATTGTGCGTGACAGTCAGTCTGTGTAGTCCAACATAATAGTAAATGGACCGATATAATAATAACTTAGATCTACGTTGGTCAGTCACATGATCCACGACGTGCCCTCTCTGCTCTGTAGCTGAGCACTGCTAAGCTGCTACCAGAAGTGGGGTTTTTGTGGTTAAAATCATGGTGGCACAGAGGGTAAAAAGTAACAGATGTAAACATATTTTGTTTTTTGTTATAATAATAGTGTAGTACCACCATGAGGTTTTCATTTTCAGTTTGTTTTGTATTTGTCATCATTGCTTAAAATAAATAAGGAGTTATTATAGAATCTCTCAGTAATAGTTGTTGAGTTAACTCTTTACTTCTGTCGGTAAAATAGGTGTTGAAATCCACCAGAATGCAGGAAATGACTTCTACTTCTGGGGGTCCTTCCTTAATTCAACTTAACACATTATCTTCATATGTCCTAAATGCACAGCTTGAATTATGGCTTTGTGGATACAGGCTCTGCCGCCACCCCTCCTTTAACACCTCTATGAATATGGGTTGGGTCGATTCAACGGGTGTGTTTCTGTATGGTGTTTCACATTCATGCTCCATGTGCCCCTTCTTCACTTTGAGCCCCTGCCCGTCCAAAGGTCTCTGCACGTCCCTGTGTGTGACAGCGTGTGAGAGCAAGGAAGGAGAGAGAGGAGCGGGGATCTTAAACCTATTAATATGTTGAAGATCTGCGTGAAGGAAGCAATCGGACTGAAACACACGAAAAATTAACATAACAGATAAATCGTTCCGAACGCATTCATGATTGATTCATTGATTGATCGATTAATCGAAGGTGCCGGGACGCTGCACTTTAAGACCTGTGTTTTACCCACAGCAACACAGAAGCTGACATCTGTGATTAAGACGTTCTGCGGCGCAGCTTGCGCTTCTGATGGATCATCAGACGTTCTCACCGACATCATACAATACAGAACACCATCAAAGAGGCTAAGAAAATGTATTATCAATGAGACACTGTTAGACAGGTATAACACACAGTTAATCCAAACTCAGGACACTTACCGTGATCTGTCAGACACACTCCACTAGGTTACAAAACGGAAAGTACAACGGAACATCAAAGTGTTACTGCAGTCAAGTGAGCCGCACCGAAGATTTAAGGTGTGGCTACGTCAAAAGGGCTAGGAAAGACACCAAAGGTTTATTATTAAAACTCAAACAAATACAGTAACTAAAGGCGGCGTGACAGTATGAAACTAAAGCTCCATCAAGACAGATGCCGAGCTGAACACTGACTGGAAGTAATCACACAGGAACAGCAATTCAGAACTGACCAGTTTACTGGACACACCTCCACAGACAGGTCTAGTAAATGTAGGTGTATGCAGAAAATATGAAAAAAAAATGATCTGTTATATTTTTAAGAATTAAATTTAAACTGAATTTAGTGGACGTTTTTTTTTCCTGAACAACACAAAACGGTGTAAAATATGCACACAGTGAGGTATTGACCTATGAAAAATGGTTAAATCATATTTCCTAAATGTATGTAATATTAAGCTTATTCACCAAAACGTATTCAATGATGTGAGAGACTGATGAAGACATGCAGGAAACCATGACTTCAAGTTACTGCTGCTGTGGATCTACAAGCTGCTGAATCATGAAGAGAGGAACTTATGCATTTGCCTGATAAAGACCACTATGATCAGATGGGTTTTAATTATGCTGTTATGAGGACTGAGGATTTCAGGTTGTCTATTTATTTGTCCATGTGTCCAGAATATCTTCAGATTCGGTTCAAACCTTCTCTTGGACTCAAGGATGAAGTGAATAGAATTTGAAGGTCAAAGATCAAAAGTCACTGTAATAATACAGACCATCGTTCTTGACCATAATCAAAGAATCCATACAGTGAATATGTCAAAACTCCACACAAGTTAAACCAAATGTGATGCTATTTAAATCATTTTATTTCATATCATGAAGCTGCAGATGAAGACTGTGATACACATGAGGGTGGAGGAAGTTCTTTATTAGATGCACATCACTAAATGTGGAGCTTGCTGCTTGTTAAATATGTCGTTGCGGTTTCATTACTATATATGGTCTAACAAATTCCATTCATCAGATCATTTCTTCATTCAAGAGCTTAAAGCAGGACAGCTGGACTTGTAGAGTTCCTTCAAGCTCTTAAATGAATGTTGCTGGTTTCACAGTTTCTGATTAAACTGTTGTACGCTGTTATGAAACATGTTCCCAGACTTCCTCATTTCTCCTCTTGCTGCATTTTTCACATCCTTCTAAAGAAGCCCTGCTTCCTCCTGGTTCCTCTGCTGTCTTCTCTGTATTATTCATTACCCTTCATGACTCTGTGCTTTAGTAGTAAACATTTCAGCTGATCAATACTGTGACTAAAAGGTTATATTTTTCCGTGCCATACAGAAACATATACAGAGAACACGCAGACTACAGAACAATGGAACAAATCAGGAAGTAACATGCATGTGGTCACATGACAGAGCTGGAAAAACACAACAGATTGTCTAAAAGGAAGAAGGAAGCAATCTGCTGACAGCCTGGTGAATAAAAGTATCCTAACAGCTGATGTTTACAAAATGACATTAGTTTGTGTGATCTTAGAGCCACAGCAAATCTGCCAGTTAGCAGGATAAGAGGCAAACATGAATCGCTACGCTAACATGTAGGAGACTAGAGAATAGAGACGGCTGGCCCGGTTATCTATTATACATTTTTAAGGTCACATGTGTGACTTTGTTTTTGACTCTTTTCAAGCCTAGCATCATCTTATACTTCTCTGAATCAGAAAAAGTTTTTGGACTTGGACCTGAGTGCACCAACCAGTGTTACGACAAAAGATGTCTAGTCCACTTCATGCACCGGGACCCAAGTCCGGTGACATCTGCTGCTTAGCAACACATGAGTCTTCGGAAGAGAACCAACCGGAGCCATTTTGAGAGGACGGCCGCACCAGCACCGAGGTTCTGATCTTCCTCCTCACACCTGCACCTTGATAAGGGTTGATGTCCAAATTCTAATAATTAGTACATCTTTACAACATCAATTCACAGCTTAGGATTAGTTCATTCTCTTCATAGAAACTTAACTGCATTCTCTCTATCACCATCACTGAGAACTGAGGCCACTAAAGCTAAGGACTTACAATTCAATTCAGTTTTATTTATATAGCACATTTTACATTTAGAAATTGTCTCAAAGCGCTTCACAGAAACTCAGAGCCTGAGACCCAGAACCTGAACCCGTCGTCAGTAGTAATAGTAATTTGATAGTAATCAAAGCAAAGATGAGCAGCAGGGGCTGGTGAAGTAGATGAGCACAGGAGAGTTCAGGGGCCAGACAGCAGGTCAGTATGCAGGTCTTGAGACCTGCAAAGAGAGAGAGAGAGCGAGGCACAAAACTACGAGGAAGACAGTGAACACAGATTATGAGACGATATTACCAGTGTGAGCCAGACTAATGAGAGTAGAGGAGAGGTCAGAGGGTGAGAGGGAAACTGCTCAGTGGATCATGTTTGTGCCCCCCCACAACGTAGGCCTAGAGCAGCATAGCTGTGCTAAAAGTTAATATTTTATCGGCCCTATGACACCTGTTATACCTGTGACTGAGGCGACTGTAACTATACCTACCAGCCCTACACACAAGGTCTAAGGCTAACTGTACGCCTTACTAAACAGAAAGGTTTACGGCCCCAGGCGACTCTGGGAGGTCTCCCTTTTAAACATGTGCAAACTAGTATTTAAAGCGTAATTTTTATTGCAAAATCTGTGTGTTAAGTGTGTTAATACTACAGCATATATGGGATTTTCCTTAACATGCAAACTGTAGTTAATACACAAGAATGATTAAATATAAGTATTTCAGCTAAGTTGACAGAATCTTCAGATGTTTTATTGTTGGCTTTGAGTACCTGTGTTTATGTGATCTAACGTGGGTAAATTCATAAAGACCCAAAGTGTAAGAATACTTAATGCTTGGATACTTCTGATCTATCACACATTTTAAGCATTTTAAGTTTCATTTGAACACCAATATACATTCATCCTCATCATCATATTTCATGTGATTCTTTGATAGAAACTGAAATAAATAGTAATACATAATGACATAATGCTTAATACACATAACACAGATACATACAACAAACTGTTACACTGCTGTCTTTGGCTTGTATTTTGCCCAATGCAGGTTTAAACTGGACTGTGGTCAGACATGGATGTTTAGGTCGTAGATAGACACCACAGATGACAATGTGATATGATTTTTAATGTGTTTTATGGGTAAGGCATGAGCAATCTAATCAAACCATGTTGCCTTAACCCTAAATGTGTTTCCTCCAGACACAAAACAGGAACAAATTTCTGACATACTCTACATTCACTTGCTAAAATCACAGCTCCTGCAAAAATGGCCACAGCAGGACACATGACGACTAACAATACATACAGAGCTCCTCTCAAAGTCCTGCACTCTGACAGGAACAGAAACTGACAGTAACCTGACAGCATGTTGCACTGACTTCTACCACTAGAGGTCAGAAGTGCAGTTTCCTGCACAGGTCGGTGTGTGACGTGGAGGCTGGTGAAATCACGTAGCTGCTGATCTGACTACATGAAAAACCAGGAAGAGCTCTAACCCACAAAGCCTGTTTACATCTCATCCTATTGCAGCGTGTCCTGCTATAAGCAGACCTGGTTTCACTGTGTTTTACAACACATGGATATAATGCACACATTTAAGATACAACATCTTTGTCCTAAGCATGTCAATCAGTCCATGTTAAAACAGTGTCTAAAAAGTGCAACATCTCAGAGGTGCCTCTGTTAAAGTCCACAGTCCATCATTGTGCTAAAAATAATCTTTGAAAACATTCCCACTGGCCTGGGGTCCAAGGCACCTGCTGCTTTGCCTGCTGCAGGGCCTCTCCTCAACTGAAACACAGCTGAGAACAAGTTTGGACTTGAGGCATTTGTTTTCTCTCTAACAGGGATAAAAGTCTGAGCACTGTGCCAGGGATTGTTTGTTACTGTAAAATGGATGTAAACAAATCATGACTAAAAAAAGTAACAGAACATAAAGAGCATTATATTTGCAGGTGTAACATGGCACAGTCCAGCCCTGTGCAGGCACTACCTGATGCAGGAGCGTCAGGTCTTATTGGAGCAGGCCATGTTCCAGGGTGACACCAACAGCTGCATGTGACCAGGGTCTTGTCCAGGATAGTAGAACCTCCAGGTTATGTGTGATTGTGTCCTCTGTTTTCACATGAAGACCTGAGGTAAGCTCTGATTTTAGAGGATCCTGAAATTGTTGACATGTTTTTATTATTTCTCTCAGACAGAGATGAGTTCAGTGTAGGAGCTATTTTGCCAATTTGTTTATTCTATGTTGGTTATTGTCCATTTGAATAATGTGTTTATTTTCTGGTTATTATTTAGTATGTTTATTTAATGTAAATTTGTTATTGATTAGTTTAATTTATTTTGGGGATTTTGCGTCACTAGGGGGCATCGAGGTTATATAGGTATGCAGGTAGACACTAGTGCACCTGGTACAGCAGGGACACATTTTGTCTGTTGTTTGTTTGCCTGACCGTGGACTGAATAAACCTGACACAAAATGACTTATGAATGGACATAGAGCTTTCTGCCTGCATACACCAAATACCCATGGTGCATAAGTGATTGTTTGATTTAAGTTAAATTAAATTGATCTGTTTTATTTCTTTAAAGTTTCAAATTTGTTTAACAAATTGTCACTACATTCAGTACTTTCAGTCTTTTTATATAGGTAATACGTGTGGCAAACACAAAACAAAAACAAAAATAATATTAAAAAACCTTCCCTAACTTCCTCACCCTCTTCTAAAATCCAAAGGACCAGATAAATGTAGCTCTCTGATGCCTGTTAATGCAGACTAACTGCTGGCTGTCTTTATTAGTAGACATACTGTATATCTGTCGTGCTGAACATACAAAGCATCTCAGCTCTAGAAAACCCAGCCCTGTTTCTTGTTGTTACTGTAACTGTATTCAGATGCTGTGGGAAACACCCTAATGGTGGTCGAAAGCAGCACAGACACAGACACATGCTGATCTTACAATAAAATACAATTACTGGACTGGACAATTACTGGACTACTCACTGGACTGGAATGATGCTGATGTATGTAGATAATAGCATTACCGTTGAAATAATTACAGTTTACAAGGAGTGCTGAGGAGCCATCTTGAAGTGGGGTTAACCCGGACGCTGCAGCAGCAGAAGGATGGCACCTGCATAACAATGCAATGGCTGCGGATGACCTGTTCCTGGGCTAATAGAAAGTGTATTTCCTTCATTCATCCAGTTGTGCTGTGACCCAGCTGCTACATGTCACTGAAATGACCTTCATCAGCTTCCTTGGTCCGGAACCGCAGCCATCCACCTTCTGGACCTGCTCGTCCTTTGACGGTCAGGAGGGCTGGAGCCAGTCCCAGCGGCCAATGGGCAGAGGCTACATGTCACCAGTCCATCACAGGGCTATCAACAAAGTTTTATTTTGAAGATTTACATTTTTACAAATTAAAGCACATATGTAATAATGTGATAACTGGGCTGGATAAGACTAAAACGACACTATAATGTGTCTGATAACTCAACACAGTAGAAAAGCTAATGCAAACATTTAGTGCTAAAATAAAAATGTTTTAAAACATGTTTTAAAAAAATGCAATGCTCAGATAACTCCAGGAGTGTTTTTTTTTTAAATGTGTTAGTGGGTACACTTTGGTTGTACCACCACATACATTGCAAATGCTTTCCTTACTTCAGGACTCTGCCTTTAAACAGTTTATGTCAGTGCTAAATGACGCTAGCTGGAGCAGCCATTAGTGACTGTTCTAGGTCAGCTCTGGTCCACTGTTGTGTGAGACCTCTGTAAACTAAACACTTCCTGCTCTCCTCAACAAAGAAACAAGGTGCAGTGAGAGTGAACCACATACATCCTACTGCTCATCCTCGTCACCCTGCAGTGCACTCAAATCAGTCAAACCAGTGAAGCACAAGGAGACCTTCTCCAAGTATGGTTAATGATCTAGCCAGTCTGCCGCAAGCAACACACTTTCTTATTCACATAACACTAACACAGTTAACACAAACTTACAGTCAAAAGCACCAAAACAAGCATCACATGCACGCATCATCAGCCGAATCAAACTTATTGTTTAGTGTTGTTTTGGATCAATTTGCTTATTTATCAGGATTTTGTAACAATGTGACAGAGGCTAGCTACCAGGAGTGTAACGATATATTAAGAAAATGTACATAGAGAAATGCATGTCTTCAAACCAGCTACCAACTCACACAGGCTTTCTACATGATACACAATCCTGGAGCAAATACTGTACAAAGGCCTCATATCAACCTGCTTCTTCTAGCCCCCTTACTCTGCTGCTCACACACCTTAAAAAGCTGCTATGAAAAATTCAGACAAAAACAAAAGACAGATAAAACTGAGGTCATTGTTTTTGGCCCCAAACATCTCAGAACTAGGTTATCTAATAACATTCTCTCTGCATGGCATGAGGAACCTCAGAGTTATCTTTGATCAGGACATGTGGTTTATCCCTCATATAAACTGGCCTCTAAGACCTTCTTCGTTCACCTCTGTAACATTGCTAAGATCAGGAGCATCCCCTCTCAGAGTGATGCTGAAAAACTCGCCCATGTTTTTATTTCTAGGCTTGACTGCAGCAACTCATCATTGTCAGGATGTTCAACTGAACCAAACCCTTCACTGGTGTATCGTTACACCCCTGCTAGCTATGCTACTCAAAAGGATGGCCACCTGGCAGCTATCACCTGAGCGTCTGTTTCTTCTGGACTGAACGTTGTAGGAGCTCAGTGTGAGGGATGCTCGTGGAGGTTTGGCAATAATGTCACATCCTCCGAGTACAGCTGCTATCACTGTGTATCTGGAGAATGAGGTTAAAAAGAGGAAGCAGTTAGACCAGGGAGGTGCAGCAAGCTTAGTGTTAGGAACATTTGCAGGAATGAGTAATTACACTGTTAAAAAACAACATTGTTAAAAACACATATAACTTGCATGTTATTTGTTTTTGTCTGAAAAACTAGAATAAAGGGAGAAATCAGCATTAGTCAGAGATGTTACAGAAAAAACACAATTAGGGATTCAAGACAAAAAAACCTAACCTCGAGTCACAAGCCAAACAACAGCACAAAGCATTAGTAGTGAAGGTGGCATCAACACAAAGTGGCGTCTTGTTGCTCTGGCACAGACAACATCACTGCTTGAAGTTCCTTCTCTGGTCTTTACTTCGTCTTTAGTGCAACTGTTTGAAAAGAAAAGTGAAACAATGCTTTAGTTCCTTAGTATGGAATAATGGAAACTGATTTGAGTAGAAATACAATATAAAGGAAAATAAAACAATGTAAGTTGAAAAACTGTGGAAATTATAACATCACAAATATACTGGAGTCAGGAACAAATGCTATAGTTGGCACAGTTAGCATTCTTCCTTTCATAGGTAACAGGCTGAACTACAAACACAAGCCTTTATCAACTCAGCAAACAGGTCCAGTCAGTGTCAGCAGGCTGTCACATGACATCACCACCACCAACAGCATGAACGCTCAGTACATGCAGATCCTTTCCTGATGCCGGAAATATAGCCACTCCAACTTTAATATCCTCCTCCTAAGTCATAACAAGTGTCCGACTTTACTACAGATTGGAAATAGTTCCATCTTTATTACACATTCTGATTTCATTCATGTAACATCAATCTGTAAAATGTATTTTGAAAAGCTGTATCATGTTTACAGAAATGACTGATGAATTAAACTTAATATAGTTATTGTGCTTTCTCTGGGTGCCACATTCTAAAGACCTGCTTGTTAGGTCAATCAATCTCTCTAAATTGCCCGCAGGTGTGAGTGTGAGTGTGAATGGTTGTTTTTATGTGTATGTTGCAATCTGATGGACTGGTAGTGGCAGTGACTGTATGTGCTAATGATTAAAAACAGGTTATGATTAGTGTGTTATATGCTTTGAGAATAAGTGTGTAATAGAAGAATCTCCTACGCCGTCCATGCTGTGCAGTCTGTGCCATCTGCTGAGAAAAATCCTGCCCGACAGTCCTCACACAGCGTGTCACTCCTGCTGCTTCCTGTCAGACACAGACACGTTCTTACACAGAAAGCAGCGTCCAGAGAAAATCCCTCATTATTTACATAATTGTGACACAGTGACTTTCAGTTTCTTTACCAGGTTCTTTTATCCTCTGACCAGGTGCACAGTGCGAAAACGTCTGTGCCAGGCTACAGCCTGTGACATCTGACCAGCTCTTACAGAAGTATTCAATGAAAGCCTCGCAGATTGAAAAGCCTGGTCCCTTCTGAGCTTCTGATTTGTTTTAGGTACACTCAGTAGGAGTTTGTCAGCCGACCTGAGGGCCCGATGAGTTGTGCAAGGATGGAGAAGCTCAGAGAGGTACAGCGGGGCAACACCATTCACACATTTAAAAGCAAATAAGAGCAGTTTAAAATGGATCCTAACATGGTTTTATCCCCCCTCCACTGGCTGCCTGTGCAGGGGGGAAGCTTGACCTAACAACGGATCGGATTTGGCTTCCAGGATCCATTTTAAAACCCAGGTTCACAATCTGTGGTTTACAGAAAGTTTTCAAATCATCCAGCCCTGCAGGGGCAGCACCTGCAGGGCTGGGTCCAAAAATCATCACCTCCATCTTAGAATCATTAAGATGTAGCATGTTCAGTGCCATCCAAGATTTAATGTCCTTCAGACGCATAAGCAGAGTTTTCAAAGACAGCCTGTCCTTCTTTTCAAGGGGAATATAGATTTGGCAATCATCTGCATAGCAATGGAAGGATATGCCATGTTTCATATGTGTCACAAGGATTGAACCCAGACTCTAAAAGTTCGATTTGACAAATAGGACCCAGTGCACCAAGCGTGAAAGTAAAATATCATGGACCACAGTGTCAGATGCTGAGGTTAAATCCAGCAGCACAAGAACCACACAGTCACCTTCATCACATGATAAAAGAATTAGAGCATTAAAACCTCTTAAAAGTGCTGAATCAGTGCTGTGCAATGCTTTGAAACCAGACTGGAAAATCTCCTTTAAATTGTGCTCATTTAAATGTGCAATCTGATTGTAGATGATGTTTTCCAGGAGTTTAGATAAAAAGGCAGTTTGGAGCTTGGCAAGAAGATAATTCATTCACTGATCAGGATACAGAGTAACATATCCACTGTTGATTTGGTATATGTACTGTGGGTAGCTGGGTCCTTTAGCCCCTTTAGGGGTACACATCAATTATGATTCACATTACCTCAATATGTGTAATGAGATGCAGAGCTAACCTCTGCAGTCTCAGTGAACACTAGGTCAAACCAAAATATAAAGCTAAGCCCCCAAAGGAACAAAGCTGACATAGATGTTTGTCAATTTGTGTTAACAGCTTCAGTCACCAGTCACACTTTGGTCCTTGTCAACGTCACTAGTTCAAGTTCACACCTGTTCATTTTTCCTGCTTCATTAACTTTGAGGACGTGTTCACTTGCTGTCTTTTATCTCCCACCTACCTTTCTCCCTGATGTACTGTCCTGGTTTACAGCTTGTGTGTCTCTGTGCAGCTTCACATTTGTCCCCTTTAAAGTCAGTGCAGTAGAATCCCTCCATCGGTTCACAAACAGCATCTGATGTTAGTGTACATGAGGACTTTACCTTCAGTCCAGAACCTGTTAAAACCAGACGATACAAACAGAACCATCACCTGTCTTTGTCAGACCTTAGTACATCTGAAATCTGCAATGTCCAGAGTTTATGAATCCACTGTGTGATTTGAACGTTCTTACACATACCATGTATCCATGTTAAATCTTGGATTAGACAGATTTTTGTTAATTTGGATTCTGTTAATCAATTTACCTGCATCACAGTTTGTACAGGAAAAACACTCTCTGCGTCCTGTAGGATTATCCATGTAGGAACCTTCTATACAGGGAAGACAGGAAGTAGTTCTGAACACAGTGCAGTGTATTTTGACACAAGTTCCTGTGAGAGGAAGAACAAAGGTTTATTTATATACTGTGTTGTGTTTTAAATACTTCTAAACAAATTTCCAACAAAGTTTCAAAATAAAGCTTTTGTTAGCTGTTGGTATTAAAACAAAAACGTAACAGCAAATAAGACAGTAACACTGAGACAGATCTCACCTGGAGGACACATGGGACAGCATTTGTGAAGTCCTATCTGATACTCAGCAGGATGACATGTAAGGCTGTGCTGAGAATGGGCATCTGTGAAGAAGAAAATGCAGTTAAGTCAACTGGAACATCTGGAAATCATAATGTTTCTAACAATAAACAAAAAAGGGAAATACATTATGATTAGAAAGCTGTGAAGGGAACCTCTCAAAACATCTGATCAGAGTGTTACTAAGGTCCAAAAATGGATCTCCATTACAGGAAATGTGAACGGGCTAAAATAATCACATATCATCCTAAAATGAATTTGGACTATGTTTAATGAACACAGTTCATATCTACTTTAAATGTACTGATAGTACTCATTTAAATTATGGAGAAACTAGCCAACAAGTCTGCCTGTCAGAAATCCATAATGAAGATTCAAAGATAACACAGCTCTTGTTCCCTGTTTGCTTCCTCTCTGTTTTCAGGCTGTCGCTCCTCACTTATCTATCTGCCAATGTGAATTAAAAAGGATTACAATTATACACACCTTTATTATTTGTGATTGAGAGTTTGTTTTCTTCAACACATTTCTAATGTAGCTACAGTATTCTCTTCTCTGCCTCAGGCGTTCATCATCTAACCATGCACTAGGTTGGTGGGCTGATTTCACACAAGTGTGACTGACTTGGAGTTACATTGTGTTCTTTAATTGTTCCCTTTATTTTTTTGAGCAGTGTATTTAATAGCACCTGCACTAAAAGTGTAACATGTCACCACATCAAACAGAAAACAGAAGGAGTAACCCTTTGTTTCTGTTTTTTTCAGCTCTGGCATGAATATAAGCCATGATGATTATTTTTGTTTTTACCAACAAAGATGCAGCTGTCCAAGGATTTCTTCTTGATGTCATGTTATACAGCAGGTTGACAGTGTTCATGAACTGAAGGCACCATGTCACTGAGACCTGAGAGGAGGTGAGTTTTATCATCTGTAACAGCTGGTCTTCATCCGGAAGCAGAAAAAAACATTACAACTGTTCAAAGTTTTCTTCTTCAAATCATTTCAAAGCATTATGAGCATTAAGACATCAGTTCACTGGTATTTAGACTGAGGTGAGTCTTAACACCAGGAAGAAGAAGGAATGCAGATATAAAGAGCAGCAGACTGTGACAGTCAGAAGAAGCTGCTGACATTTATGACGAAAACCCTTTAACATTTAACAGCAAAAGAACATTAAGAAGATTAAAGCTGCAAGCAGCATTGCGGGCCCTCACACTCCTTGCGATCTGCGGGGCCAATGCAGTCTCCCCTCCTCTGCTCTACTCTCAGTTCCAGAGATTTACAGCAAACACATGTTTACAACAGAAAGTTTCTGTTGCCAGTAGGTGGCGCTATGACCGTGTCATCATATTAGCATATATATCTGTTGAGGCTCAGGTCCATAGCAGTACTGTAAGATTTTGTCCACATTGCATGAAGTATGTTGGTGGTACTGCAGAAAATACAGCGAGTTCCTTTGTAATGGCGAATGGTCAACTTTGAGGCCACGCCCCCACCACACCATAACACTTTTGAAAGAGTTTTGGAATGCGTCTATTCCCTATGGTGTCCTGAGTGGACACGGTGGTCGATTGGATGAAGTACGTGAGGCGTTAAAAGGTTTGTAGCAGGGTCACAAATGGGCAAATATGGCCACAAAAGTCAAGATGGCAGACTTCCTGTTGGGTTTTTGTCTCTGACCGCCCGCTGTTCCGCACTCTTGCGCACAGGGTCCGGGCCGAACTTTGTCTTTCAAGGCTGTGCGGCAACCATGCTGTGATTGGTCGGAATTTATTGTGGGCGTGATGAAAGTGGAGAAGCGCAAGAGCCTCTCCAGTGTATAAACGGCACTCATTCAACAGATTTAATTAATTCAACTATGGATGTTTTTGAGGAGCAGCTTGCGGAGGCAACAACTCCTGGAAGGAGATAGCAACGATACTTTGCACCGTAGACGTCGCTAGCCCTATTTTAGGGGGGCTTCAGCCTCCCTAAAATAATCCAAAGCCCCCCTATAATTTGCGGCAATATTTTATGTATTATTATTATCTTGATTATTTCGGAGTTGTTGTCGTATACGACATGAGAGCATATGTCTTACAAAGTCGCTCATATATCAGGAAAGTAATAGCTAGAGACGTTCTGTTTCTTTCCTCGAAAAGAGGACACATCAGGCATGTACGGAAGCGCTGAACTGCCACAGTAGAAAAAAAAATGAATCACTATCTCGTTATAACGTCAAATGCTATCACGTTATAACGACATATTATCTCGTTATAACGACATATTATCTCGTTATAACGTCAAACCGTATCTCGTTATAACGTGATAAGACGCTATCTCGTTATAACGTGATATTATCTCGTTATAACGAGATACATTTTATTGCTGTAATAAAAAATGAACTGTTTATAAGTAGCCTAACCTAACCGGTTTGCTGCTCACATCGGAAAATGACACATTTACAAGATTTAATTAAGTTCTATTTCATGCTTGGATTAAGCCATAGGGAGATTCTGTCCTTACTGCGCACAGTGGACGATACTGTGATCAGTATGCGGACATTCAGAATTTTTTTAAAATGCATGGGACTGTTCAGAAGAAAGAATGAGACCGACCCACTGGAGGTAGCTTCATTTCTCATCGATCAGCTGGAAGGACACAGAAGGCTCGATGGGTACAAACTGCATCACCTTCGCCTTCCTTCTCGTTATAACGAGATAAGGTTTTACGTTATAACGAGATACGGTTTGACGTTATAACGAGATAATATGTCGTTATAACGTGATAGCATTTGACGTTATAACGAGATAGTGATTAAATTTTTTTTTTCTACTGTGGCAGTTCAGCGCTTCCGTAGGCATGTCTGTGTGATGTAGACTGGCTGTATTATTCTACGGGCAAGTCAGTGTCCAATCGGACCATCGAGCGATATCACAAGGGGCTCAAATATCCAATTGTAGAGCCTTGTGCCTCTGACGTGGTGTATCAAAGATGTCTTCTGAAGACAAGAGAAGTATCTCCACTAACTAGCTGAGTCGTCTACACATCTGAAAAGCGGCTCTGAACGCAATAATAGACGCGTAGCGGACTGTTATCTCAGCCGGAAGGTGCATTGTTCTGCATACCCCTGTTATTCACTGTTATTCACTGTTATTCACTGTTACTTCTTACTGGAAACTTTTATTTGACTTATTAGCGGTGCTATGTTGTGTTACGCTAACCCGGAAGTTACGTCGAAGACGTTCCGGATGAACAGGGGAGCTCGCTCTCAGACGCTCACAGTAAACAGCGCTTCTTTCATGTAGCGCAGCTTCATTTTTCAACTTTTGCCACACAACTATTGCAGGGACAAAAGAAACATTTACAGCGCGACTGTTTCTGAAAGAATACGAAAAGATTATAGACTGAGATGCTGTTTCAGAGTCACTGGCAGAAGACTTTTCCACAGATGAAAAGCTGGATTGATAGGTGCAATATAGAAAAACCACACTATACAGTAAATTACTTATTTGTTCTTTTGATGCACTATGTACAGTTTTCTACAAACCACTTCTACCTCCACTCATCTGTGCAGTAATTGTTAATCTGTAAACTCTTTTTTGATTGTATTGCATAATATCGGTAGTTTATTTTATTATGTATATAGCTTTTCTTATCTTTTGCTTGCTGTAACTGTGCTGTTGCAAAAACATTGTGCCCATTGTGGGACAAATCTGTGGGAAATTACCTGGAGCATCTGAAAAATAATATATATGACAATAAGAAGGGGGAGAATTAGCCCCCCCTATCTGTCAACCCTAATGACGTCCATGCTTTGCACAGAAGAGAGTGTGTGTCGCAAAAAGTGGCGCTACCTGCGCGACACGGCAAAACGCCGTGTGCATATTCGTCTCCTCGTCCATCTCCTTTAACAAAGCTGCAAAATCCATAATGTCAGCTGCTGTACCTTCCTCTGTTCGCAAACACTGGAGGTGGGCTGTGTGTGATGTTGTTCCTGTTTGGTGTCTGACGTGCGCTGCACTGGGCGCACACACACTTGTCGTGTGTGTCTGCGGAAAAGACCTTTTTTTATCTCTTACCACCCGTGGAGCGCGTTCTCCGTTCTTTGTCTCGCGGAGTATGGATCCAGCTTAATAGCGCTTTAATACGCCTTAATTCACATGTTAATTATAAAGTGGAGAGTTATCCCGTCAATTGTTGTTTTCGTACCTTCGTTCCACATCGGGCAGCACTGTCTGTCACTTGTACTGTACTCTGTTGCTCTGCAGCACAGCCCTGGCACCGAGAAGACAGCGACAAAGCCTGAAAAACAGTTAATCTAGATGTTTACAGCCTCTTTACAAACACATTAGCTTGTAGCCTTTAGCTAAGCGAATGCTAAAAGACGCTACGAATCAACAATAACGCAGCTTCCGTGTGGCTTACCGAACACTATCGACGCAGAGAACATTATTCACATGCTACCATGTCGCTTCACGGAGTCTGGAAGTAAATAGTCCATTAAGTTAGCAAATAAAAACTGTTAAAAATACTCCCAAACTATGTTAGCTTGCTGTTAGCTACAGGAAGTCACTCTGCAGCGGTAGCTCATGAAGCAGTCGTTCCGAACCACTGTGCGGAAGCTTCGGTGACGTGGTTAGTGAGTCACTAGACACTTTATAACAATTTTGTGCAGTGAAACTGAAAATTTAATATATGTATTTTATCGTGTCAGCCTGAAATCATTCAGCCATGTAGTCGAACAACACATGGCGATTCAAATCCCAAACAATCTATGAACCAATAACACACCGCAGTTCACTTTATTCACCACTAGATGTCCTACTGGAGCACTGTGTCATTGAAGCCTCGTGTAATGAACCAGTCAGAGCCACACAAAGTGAAACTGTTTCTGCTCTGTCATCTGTGCAATTCTAGTCTGTGGACTTTGAAATTGTTGTTTATTGATTTCCACCAACTCAGCATGGAAACAAAGCAGCATCCACAGAAAACAAATCCAGTGGGATAAATCCACAGATAGATGCTTAAAGGTAGGGTAGGAGATTTGAACAAGAGAAAACAAGAGAATTTTGCGAATTTTTAACAAAAAGTGCATCTGAATAAAATCTACCCGACCTTTAATCCTAGTTTTGATAAATGCAAAGTTGGAGTAAGTTTTTAGCGGTCGTCTCTAATATTTAACACAACTTTGTTTCCCTGAATATCTGCTCCAACAGAGGTGCAAGTCAGCATAGACTACAGAGCCACATTCATGTTAAATACAAAAAGTGGAAAAATACACTTTAATATAAAACAAAGTGGGAGCACAGAGAGCACACTATACAGCATTATGAGTGCAGATGTGCAGTTTTTTGAAAGCACACAAATTCCATTTGGTCTTGTTTTGTGATTTTTACAGCATGATCAATACACATTTTCTATTCAAGCACTTTGAAACACAAAATCAATCACCTTATACAGTGATGTGAAGAAAAAACAAAGCAAATGTTTTCATGGTATCACACCTGTTCATGAACCTTAAAGAACAGCTGTGTTTTGTCCACCATACACACCAGTTTTTCTCTTGGAGGAATGAATGAACACATTGTATATCCACATACTTTGTGTTCATATCACCATAAACCTGCATTTGACTGCAGGCGCTTTATCACACAGGCTCATAAGTGTCCATCCTGAGTTGTAGCCTGCTGCAGTTTCTTCAAGCAGTCGACTGCTTTTAATCTAAAGTCTGTAGATTAAAGCAGCTGATGGCCTCCAAGACTCGGAACATGTATCATACATGTCTGCTGACACCTTTAGAACTGCATCAGATGTGCAGATAAGGAACCTCACAGCTGATGTTCTGTCATTTCAGAATATTTTTCTCAGAACTCTCCAAACCCAGGACAGCAGCTGTTTGGCCATGTTATCATAATCAGTTGGAGAAAATATGTATAAATAAACACTGTCTTTCCTTGAAGCTACAACCTGTGGGGCTGAGAACTAAAGCCAATGCACAAGTGTCAAAAAGCTGCAGTTTTTTTAGTGTGCAGCCAACATGTTGACAGCTGGACCGTCTGACGCTCACATCTCTGACCTCTCTGTGCACCAGAGAAGATCAATAAAGTCTGTATGAACAGTCACATGCAGCCAGACTCCCTCTGATCAGGACCTTCATGTAGACCGATGCAGCAGGTTGTAACTTTTATAATGAAGCAGACTTCAGACTTTGTGCTCTGACATGATCATCCTGCTGTTATATTTCTGTCACTGCAAAGACACCGTGTCAGACTGCAGCTGGTTATAACTGGAATCTGAAGCACAGTTACTCTGCAGGCTGCAGAATGTGGATCTGTTCCGCAGCACTCACATGATGGTTCCTGCTGAGGAGAAACACATGAACTTAAAGCACAAACCTCTGTCACATTTGTAGAAACATCACTTTTTCTACTTCTGCTAAAGTTATTATAAGTATTTATATTTCTCAATCAACTGCAGAGAAACAAACATACCTCTCTATATGGGATTGTCTCCATTTGCTGCTTTAAAAGAAAAAAAAAATAATGGCAAAAATGTTTTCATCCATACAAATTATTGTCTAAATGTTAATCTTACCTGGATGATATGGCTTTTGTCTTTTGTAAAATATAAATGCAACAAATAAACCAGCACATAAAAAAAACACAGGGATGCTGACTCCCACAGCCAGTGCTACATTTGTTGTTGTTTCTCCACATTGAGCATCATCTGAAGGAGTTCCTGCTTTGATCAGCTGCAGCTTTTCTGCTTCACACCTGGAAGAAGAGAGAAACATGTTTACTGGAACATTCAAAGTCAGATGTGTGTGTGTGTGTGTGATATGAAGCTTCACTTACTGTCTGTGTGGCTGACAAGATGTTAATGTCCCATCTGAAAATGTTCCATCACTGCAGTCAGAGCACTCTGTGTCTCTATAGGCTGTTCCTGCACACACACACACACACACACACACAAACACACACACAACAGACAGGGTGAGTGTTGCTCGTTTCCCTGTCTGGTTTCTGTAAATGAGCAAATAAATGACTGTATAACAACCAAAACTTAAAATTCTCTACAGATGTCAGAATCTAAACACTCAGAGCAGCACATGGAGGTGAGGAACAGCTTCCAACAGGAGGAAACCTGGAACAGAACCAGGCTACTGCTGACTGGACGAGCCGAGTAAAGGCAGAGGGAGACAAGAGAGGACTGGAAGCAACTGCAACTTTAGAACCCACTTTAAAAACAACCATGTTGACCAAAGTGCTACATATAAAAGCACAATAAAATAAAACCAATAAATGAAAGAATATATTAAAGCAAATTTTAAATGTGTTAAAATAATAAAAACTGTACAAATTAAATAAAGTAGAATAAAAAAATGCGTTTTTACGAAGAGATTTATAAACAACTCAAATAAAATGACGGTCATTATAGTCCATGAAACGTAAAATTTGACGTAAAACAAAACAATAGGCAAATAATGTCCAAACAATCAATTTTCTAATGATAAAGATCAAGCGATAAATAATATTGAAATCCGTATGCCTGCTGGCATCTCCATGCAACCATACTCCACCAACTTCTCTCCAAACATTTCACCAGCTGCTCATGAGCACAGGTGCGTCAACCCCTTCACGCCCGGGCTCCAGCCAGGCCAAGGCCAAACACACATTCAACATTCAGCCACAAGGGGTCTTAACCAGGAAATAAACTAAAGCAGGTCGTTCCAAAGTTTTGGTGCTGCAAAGGCCCGGCCCCCTCTAAGCTTCTGATTTGTTTTAGGTACACTCAGTAGGAGTTTGTCAGCCAACCTGAGGGCCCGATGAGGTGTGCAAGGATGGAGAAGCTCAGAGAGGTACAGCGGGGCAACACCATTCACACATTTAAAAGCAAATAAGAGCAGTTTAAAATGGATCCTAACATGCACAGGCAGCCAGTGGAGGGGGGATAAAACCGGGCTGATGTGCTCGTATTTACACGTGCCAGTTAAAAGACTTGCAGCTGCAATTTGTACAATCTGCAGTCGAGAGATAGACGACTGACTCAGCCCAAAAGTAAGTGTTACAGTAATCCAGCCAAGTGGTTACAAAGGCGTGGATTACTGTTTCAAAGTGCTTTATCTTAGCTAGCTGCCAGAGGTGACAGAAGCTTGACCTAACAATGGATTTGGCTTTCAAGCTTTAAGTCATGATCCATTTTAAAACCCAGGTTCACAATCTGTGGTTTACAGAAAGTTTTCAAATCATCCAGCTAGAGTCATTAAGATGTAGCATGTTTATTTATTTTTTATTTTAGATGCTTTAATAATCCCAGATGGAAATTGCTTAAGGCTGCTGCCAAGCAGTGTCATACAATGACCAGCAAGGCGCGCCACACAGGCAGTGCAGGTGAAGTGTCTTGCCCAAGGACACACAACAATGACTGCCCATGTTCAGTGCCATCCAAGATTTAATGTCCTTCAGACACATGTGAAGTGATTTCATAGACAGTCCGTCCTTCTTTTTAAGGGGAATATAGATTTGGCAGTCATCTGCATAGCAATATGCCATGTCTTCTGAGGACTGAGCCCAGGGGGAGCTAATACAAAGAAAACAATCCCTGTGGGACTCCATAAGGCAGTGGAGCCCGGGAAGATTCACAATCCCCCAGTTGGACAGTACAATCTGACAAATAGGACCTGAACCAGGTAAGAGCAGGACCTGCTATGCCAACCCAGTGCTCCAAGTGAGAAAGTAAAATATCATGGACCACAGTGTCAGATGCTGAGGTTAAATCCAGCAGAACAAGAACCACACAGTCACCTTCATCACATGATAAAAGAATAGCATTAAAACCTCTTAAAAGTGCTGAATCAGTGCTGTGCAATGCTTTAACCCTTGTGCAACGTTCGCAAACACTACCCTTATTCGAGACAAAAACTTCCCCTAACTTTAACGGTTTTAAAAATATATCAGATAAATATTTTTTTGTTTACTCTATGAAGAAGTGGTTGTGTGTACTCACACACAACAAGGTCAGTGTGCAAATGGCTCTCTTCTTCTCTAACATACACACACAGTGTGTAGACACACAATTATGTGCTAAAATACTCCCTATAACTCCATATACAAGCCAGAAACTACTGTACATGAGCACAGGCCTGCAGGTAAATATGGTAATTAAGTTGTTAACTGTAAAAATCACAAATGTTACCTCCTACCAACAGGGTAAACCACCAACAATCAAGAATGCATGATTATGTAGTGCCATGGCTGTGCAGTCAAAAAAAGTGTGTTTATAATGTAAGTCTATGGGACAAAAATGGCCACGAACAACACCTTAGGGAGAAAAAATGAAAATCCAGTGCTGTGCAAAAACTAATAATGCAATAAAGTCAATGTTGTTACTGATGTTTGACATGACCAAGACTGTAATAAAGGTTAAAAAGAATCCAGTCCACATTCACCTTTTCTATTAAAAATGAGCCATTTTGTGTGTTTTTTTCCAATGTTCAGCACCACCCCTTATAAAATTGGTGATTCAAGAGTTAAAATCCTGCGGGAAAATTATTTTTTCACTACTTTTGATTAGAACTGAAGTTAATTAAAAGGTCTATGCAAAAAAAATTCAAAAAAATATTTATCTGATATATTTTTAAAACCGTTAAAGTTAGGGGACGTTTTTGTCCCGAACAACATGAAAGGGGGTAACATTTTAAAATCATATTAACACAATTTATGTAAAATTAAGCTTGTTGAGCAAAAATTATTCAATTTGCCCACATATTGACAAAGTTATGGCCAAAATAAACAGAAAAATTACTCTCAGAGGACATAAATGTCCCGAACAGTGCATGAGGGTTAAAACCAGACTGGAAAATCTCATTTAAATTGTGCTCAATTAAATGTGCAATTATCTGATTGAAAAAAAAGAAACCTTTATTAGTCCCACAACAGGGAAATTGCTTAAGGCAGCTCAGCAAAGCAAATCAAACCACCAACTTTCCAGTTACTGGACAACCCTGCTATACCACTGAGCCACTGCTGCCGAGTTTAGATAAAAAGGCAGTTTGGAGCTTGGCAAGAAGATAATTCATTCACTGATCAGGATACAGAGTAACATATCCACTGTTGATTTGGTATATGTACTGTGGGTAGCTGGGTCCTTTAGCCCCTTTAGGGGTACACATCAATTATGATTCACATTACCTCAATATGTGTAATGAGATGCAGAGCTAACCTCTGCAGCCTCAGTGAACACTAGGTCAAACTAAAATATAAAGCTAAGCCCCCAAAGGAACAAAGCTGGCATAGATGTTTGTCAATTTGTGTTGACAGCTTCAGTCACCAGTCACACTTTGGTCCTTGTCAACGTCAATAAAGTTCATGTCTGTTCATTTTTCCTGCTTCATTAACTTTGAGGACAACGTGTTCACTTGCTGTCTTTTATCTCCCACCTACCATTCTCTTGGATGTACTGTCCTGGTTTACAGCTTGTGTGTCTCTGTGCAGCTTCACATTTGTCCCCTTTAAAGTCAGTGCAGTAGAATCCCTCCATCGGTTCACAAACAGCATCTGATGTTAGTGTACATGAGGACTTTACCTTCAGTCCAGAACCTGTTAAACCAGACGATACAAACAGAACCATCACCTGTCATTGTCAGACCTTAGTACATCTGAAATCTGCAATGTCCAGAGTTTATGAATCCACTGTGTGATTTGAACGTTCTTACACATACCATGTATCCATGTTAAATCTTGGATTAGACAGATTTTTGTTAATTTGGATTCTGTTAATAATTCTGTTTGTATCACAGTTTGTACAGGAGTAGCACCGTGTGCGTCCTGTAGGATTATCCATGTAGGTCCCTTCTATACAGGGAAGACAGGAAGTAGTTCTGAACTCAGTGCAGTCTATTTTAACATGAGCTCCTGTGAGAGGAAGAACAAAGGTTTATTTATATACTGTGTTGGGTTTTAAATACTTCTTAACAAATTTGCAACAAAGTTGCAAAATAAAGCTTTTGTTAGCTGTTGGTATTAAAACAAAAACGTAACAGCAAATAAGACAGTAACACTGAGACAGATCTCACCTGGAGGACACAGGGGACAGCATTCACTTCCTATCTGATACTCAGCAGGAGGACATGTGAGGCTGTGAGTGCTGAGAGCGTTTATTATGACCATCTGTGAAGAAGAAAATGCAGTTAAGTCAACTGGAATATCTGGAAATCATAATGTTTCTAACAATTAACAAAAAAGGGAAATACATTATGATTAGAAAGCTGTGAAGGGAACCTCTCAAAAAACATCTGATCAGAGTGTTACTAAGGTCCAAAAATGGATCTCCATTACAGGAAATGTGAACGGGCTAAAATAATCACATATCATCCTAAAATGAATTTGGACTATGTTTAATGAACACAGTTCATATCTACTTTAAATGTACTGATAGTACTCATTTAAATTATGGAGAAACTAGCCAACAAGTCTGCCTGTCAGAAATCCATAATGAAGATTCAAAGATAACACAGCTCTTGTTCCCTGTTTGCTTCCTCTCTGTTTTCAGGCTGTCGCTCCTCACTTATCTATCTGCCAAAGGGAATTAAAAAAGGATTAAAATTATACACACCTTTATTATTTGTGATTGAGAGTTTGTTTTCTTCAACACATTTCTAATGTAGCTACAGTATTCTCTTCTCTGCCTCAGGGGTTCATCATCTAACCATGCTGACTTGGAGTTACATTGTGTTCTTTAATTGTTCCCTTTATTTTTTTGAGCAGTGTATTTAATAGCACCTGCACTAAAAGTGTAACATGTCACCACATCAAACAGAAAACAGAAGGAGTAACCCTTTGTTTCTGTTTTTTTCAGCTCTGGCATGAATATAAGCCATGATGGTTATTTTTGTTTTTACCAACAAAGATGCAGCTGTCCAAGGATTTCTTCTTGATGTCATGTTATACAGCAGGTTGAAAGTGTTCATGAACTGAAGGCACCATGTCACTGAGACCTGAGAGGAGGTGAGTTTTATCATCTGTAACAGCTGGTCTTCATCTGGAAGCAGAAAAAAAAACAAAAATTACAACTGTTCAAAGTTTTCTTCTTAAAATCATTTCATAGCATTATGAGCATTAAGACATCAGTTCACTGGTATTTAGACTGAGGTGAGTCTTAACACCAGGAAGCAGAAAGAATGCAGATATAAAGAGCAGCAGACTGTGACAGTCAGAAGAAGCTGCTGACATTTATGACGAAAACCCTTTAACATTTAACAGCAAAAGAACATTAAGAAGATTAAAGCTGCAAGCAGCATTGCGGGCCCTCACACTCCTTGCGATCTGCGGGGCCAATGCAGTCTCCCCTCCTCTGCTCTACTCTCATTTCCAGAGATTTACAGCAAACTCATGTTTACAAGAGAAAGTTCCTGTTGCCAGTAGGTGGCGCTATGACCGTGTCATTATATTAGCATATATATCTGTTCAGACTCAGGTCCATAGCAGTACTGTAAGATTTTAACAAAAATACACGTCCTAGCGACAGTCCAACGATCACAGTTAGAGGCACACAGGGTTATTCACCGTTTGAACACGTTAGAACGGTGAATAACCACGTCTGGCGAGAGATGCAGACACACACAACCATTCTCTCTAGCAGTCTCCGCCGAAGTGAATATTTATCAGTTTAATAGCTTCTGATGAAGGTCAAGAGTCTGAGCGTAGAGTCTGCGTTCGGTCTCTGATGAATTCAGTTATCCTTTGTGCTTCTGATGTTTCATTGAACCGTTCACATCATAAACTACACAAACTATTCAATATCTAGGAACATGTATGAATATTATATGTAATACACATAGGCTACTGTTGCGATATATATAAAAAACGTTTTGTCCAAAGTCAGGACACTTACCGTGAACCAGTCAGAACCATACTAAGCAAAACTGTTTCTGCTCTGTGGACTTTGACACGCACACACACAGTTGACAGACAGGGTGAGTGTTGCTGTGTCTTCCCTGTCTGGTTTCTGTAAATGAGCAAATAAATGACTGTATAACAACCAAAACTTAAAATGCTGTAAGGATTTCAGAAGCTAAACACTCAGAGCAGCACATGGAGGTGAGGAACAGCTTCTTCCAACAGGAAGAAACCTGGAACAGAACCAGGCTACTGCTGACTGGACGAGCCGAGTAAAGGCAGAGGGAGACAAGAGAGGACTGGAAGCAACTGCAACTTTAGAACCCACTTTAAAAACAACCATGTTGACCAAAGTGCTACAACATATAAAAGCACAATAAAATAAAACCAATAAATGAAAGAATATATTAAAGCAAATTTAAAAATAATAATAATAACATAGCTAAACATAGATTTAAACTAGCTCTAAATGTTTACATGGAACCCATAAAACGCCTTTCAGCCCACGGTTTGTGTCTTCGGTGGCCATGTCTGTGTGTTTTTACAGCCCCTGAGTTTGCTGTGTGAGACGATCGTTTGTTTTTGAGGACATTTTTTACAGAAGACAGGACAGAGAGGATGAAGGAGAGAGAGAGAGAGAGAGAGAGAGAGAGAGAGAGGCACAAAACTACGAGGAAGACAGTGAACACAGATTATGTGACGATATTACCCAGTATGAGCCTGACTAAGGAGAGGTCAGAGGGTGAGAGGGAAACTGCTCAGTGGGTCATGTTTGTGCCCCCCAACAACGTAGGCCTAGAGCAGCATAGCTGTGCTAAAAGTTAATATTTTATCGGCCCTATGACACCTGTTATACCTGTGACTGAGGCGACTGTAACTATACCTACCAGCCCTACACACAAGGTCTAAGGCTAACTGTACGCCTTACTAAACAGAAAGGTTTACGGCCCCAGGCGACTCCTGGGAGGTCTCCCTTTTAAACATGTGCAAACTAGTATTCAAAGCGTAATTTTTATTGCAAAATCTGTGTGTTAAGTGTGTTAATACTACAGCATATATGGGATTTTCCTTAACATGCAAACTGTAGTTAATACACAAGAATGATTGAATATAAGTATTTCAGCTAAGTTGACAGAATCTTCAGATGTTTTATTGTTGGCTTTGAGTACCTGTGTTTATGTGATCTAACGTGGGCAAATTCATAAAGACCCAAAGTGTAAGAATACTTAATGCTTGGATACTTCTGATCTATCACACATTTTAAGCATTTTAAGTTTCATTTGAACACCAATATACATTCATCCTCATCATCATATTTCATGTGATTCTTTGATAGAAACTGAAATAAATAGTAATACATAATGACATAATGCTTAATACACATAACACAGATACATATAACAAACTGTTACACTGCTGTCTTTGGCTTGTATTTTGCCCAGTGCAGGTTTAAACTGGACTGTGGTCAGACATGGATGTTTAGGTCGTAGACAGACACCACAGATGACAATGTGATATGATATTTAATGTGTTTTATGGGAAAGGCATGAGCAATCTAATCAAACCATGTTGCCTTAACCCTAAATGTGTTTCCTCCAGACACAAAACAGGAACAAATTTCTGACATACTCTACATTCACTTGCTAAAATCACAGCTCCTGCAAAAATGGCCACAGCAGGACACATGACGACTAACAATACATACAGAGCTCCTCTCAAAGTCCTGCACTCTGACAGGAACAGAAACTGACAGTAACCTGACAGCATGTTGCACTGACTTCTACCACTAGAGGTCAGAAGTGCAGTTGCATCCTGCACAGGTCGGTGTGTGACGTGGAGGCTGGTGAAATCACGTAGCCTCTGATCTGACTACATGAAAAACCAGGAAGAGCTCTAACCCACAAAGCCTGTTTACATCTCATACTATTGCAGCGTGTCCTGCTATAAGCAGACCTGGTTTCACTGTGTTTTACAACACATGGATATAATGCACACATTTAAGATACAACATCTTTGTCCTAAGCATGTCAATCAGTCCATGTTAAAACAATGTTAAAGTCCACAGTCCATCATTGTGTCACTACATTCAGTACTTTCAGTCTTTTTATATAGGTAATACGTGTGGCAAACACAAAACAAAAATCAAATCATATTAAAAAACCTTCCCTAACTTCCTCACCCTCTAAAATCCAAAGGACCAGATAAATGTAGCTCCCTGATGCCTGTTAATGCAGACTAACTGCTGGCTTTCTTTATTAGCCAAACACATGCAGTCACAGTGCTGGATAAAGGCAGTGTGTAGTTACAGTTAGCTGGCCAAGCGTAGCCTGCTTGTTTAGTGATGCTATTATTAGCAAAAATGGTCATTCCTCTTTCACAGCTGATCTTGCAGGAGCTTACATAGTTTATTTAACTATACATAATGTGTAATTATGTGTAATTATAAGAAAAGTGTGAACTTTCACTTTGGTCAATATCTTCATGCATATTCATGAGGCCATAATGCAGCCATTGCATTGTTATGCAGGTGCCATCCTTCTGCTGCTGCAGCGTCCGGGTTAACCCCACTTCAAGATGGCTCCTCAGCACTCCTTGTAAACTGTAATTATTTCAACGGTAATGCTATTATCTACATACATCAGCATCATTCCAGTCCAGTGAGCGTTTACAGATCATATCGGAGTCAACACAGGACAAGCTGCTCTCCACTGGAAATAAAGGAAAGGTAAGAATTGTATTTTATTGTAAGATCAGCGCGTGTCTGTGTCTGTGCTGCTTTCGACCACCATTAGGGTGTTTCCCACAGCATCTGAATACAGTTACAGTAACAACAAGAAACGGGGCTGGGTTTTCTAGAGCTGAGATGCTTTGTATGTTCAGCACGACGGATATACAGTATGTCTACCAAGGAACCTTTGATAAAGCCAAATGCAGCTATCTCTGAAAGCCACTATCAGTTTATAAACATGAAGATATAAATGTAAAGACTGTTCTTTATGTGTGTGTGTGCTGCATGCTTTCACTTTTTTGGTTGAGGGTGTGTTGTACACTTCCCTGTTACAAAATGGGGGGGGGGGGGTTTACATACCACCGTTGCACAGCATTGTGGGTACACCATCACTGTACTCCACTGTTTGTTAACAGGAGCATTCTGGCAGCAACACGGCCTAAAACTACAGTTAAATATTTATAGCCTCTATACAAACAAAAACACTTCAAAGCGTATGTGCCATAGGACCAGCAGAATCTGAAGCTCTGTTGTGATTGGTCGAGATGCGGATGACCTGTTCCTGGGCTAATAGAAAGTGTATTTCCTTCATTCATCCAGTTATCTGAAGTTTTGGGGCTTTGTCTTAGGTAGCAGTCAGACATCAACAGCTGCATGTAGCCAGGATGTGTTGTGGTGCATCTCTGCGTTTTCACATGAAGACCTGAGGTTAAACTTTGCTCTGCTCCGGTTGCTTCACATCCTGCATCACATGATCAATGTAGGTAGTCTGGAGGATGAGACCTACAAGTGAAGTCCTCTGTCTGAGTAGTTCAGGTTTTAACTCATCCAGCAAACTTAACGTGGTCTGGTAGAGCTGGCAATGAACTACCAAGGAACCCAAACAAGAATCGATGGAATATCAGCTGATTCAGGTGGAACATCTAGACAAAAACACAGAGAGCTGCACAAAGCCAGAGCCTCCAGCCAGACCTTTGAACCACAAGGGGCTCAGGAATATCTGTGCTGTGCTGTCAGACAGATTAACAGGGTCAGTGCAGTTCTGTTTTAACAAACCTGTTCTAATGAAAGGTCTGAAGTGTTTGTACATATAGTTCAACAATTGTTAATGTGAATTGCTGAGCAGAAAGACAACTTCACAGTGAGCTGTGAAAGCAGGACTGAGTCCAGGTAACGTTATATGAGAGGTCGGCCTATGCTGTCTGTACGTTGTATAAACACTTCCTGTTCTCCTCTTTAAACAGTGGAACAAAAACATATTTAAGACCAAAGAGCGTTTCGTTGTCCCTACAGATGTACAGTATGCAGTCTGGTTTTTCAGTGCACTCAGTCATTGCTGCAGAAACACCCTCTGACCACCCTCCAGGGCTTTTAGGTGGGCGGAGCATTTCCTCCATTCATTCAGATATCTGTCGTAGCTAGCCTTCAGGGATCAACAGTTACGTCTAAGATCCAGGATCCTGCCCACGTTATTTGAATGGTCCTAGTCTCTGTGCTTAGTTGGAACCTCTCTTTGATTCAACGTTATCGTGATGCGTCTTCTGTGCTTTCACATGAAGAGGTAAGCTCTTTGTTATCATCGTCACCAACAGGGCAGCTTTCCTTATCGGCTGTAGACAGTGCGGTGCCATCTTCAGCCCTGTGTTCTGCCCATATTGTGATCTACAAAATGCTTGGTATGCCTGGTACGTGTTGTCTGAGTGTAGAATCAGAGAAAATTGCTGCATCTAGCTAAGTGGGTGCTCTGCTAAGTGTGTGTTCTGCATAATGTGGTCTGATGGCGTGTCTTGTTTCACTTGCTTCCTGCTTCATGTTCCTGCACTAGGCAAACATGAGCATCACATGTTAATCGTGGTTAAACTGCGCTCTGCCTCTACCATCTCCTCATCACATGATCACACCTCAGTGTTTACAACAGTGTATGGTTTTAGCCAGAGCAGCTGGGAGGATGTTTCACACGTAGACAAGTCACTGTCTGAATATTCAAATGAATTTACAGCATTAAAACATTCGAGTGTTTTGGTTATAACTGGCTCAGCAGACGGTAAGCACGTGACATGAAAGAGTGGAAGTCACTGCGGTTACACGCACCGAGTGGCAAAAAGCTTGTAGAGTAGCAGCGTTGTGTTAAAAACTGAGGAACACAAAATACATCAAACACGTGAAAAGGTGAAGAGCTGCTGTACAAACACATACAAGAAGAACATGAGGTCTGCTTTTACAGACTGCTGAAATCTAAAGAGAGAAGAAACAAATAGTTTGCAGCACAGAAACAGCTGGAATCCAGCAGCTGGAACATCAGTCTGACATCACTGTGGTTAGAAGTTGTCTGAAACACATCAAATTGCATTGTCCTGGAGACTGTCTGGAAAAAAATGATATTACTGCACTACAATGGAGACAATCTGACTTTCAGGATGCACTTTTAAATGTGTCATGGCATGTGCCTGAGCAATTATCTGCAATAAAAACATCAATGTAGATCACATTTTAAATGTGTGAAATAGTAACACATACAACAGCTACACGTTAAGCGTGTGTCTGAAATGACAGGCTTCCAGTTGTTCATAGTCAATAAAGCATCGTCATTGAATAGTCAAAACATGTTGCCACTCAATCATTTGCATTAAAGACAGAGAGAGAGAGAGACATGTGCGCCAATACGCGCACGGCACAGCTCATCCAGGAGCATCACTTGTTGGAGGATCTGCTGATGCTCTCTGGCGACACTGTGTGATGTAGTTTCCACCACCCGCTACTGATCTACCAGAACAGAACCGTTTCAGCTGATCCACCTGCAGGCCCCGCAGACACCACATGCAACAGACAGAACCGTCTCCGTGCGCATCTCTGCGAATCCGCATGCATCAGCTGGCTGACAGAAAGCTGCTGCTCCTGCCTGGAACTGCTGCCAGTGTACAACTTCTAAAAAGCTCCTTATTTACCACACCTCCTGCAACATCAACACCTAAAATCAACACACGAAGAAGTTAATAAATAACGTACTGGTCACACAAATAGGAAAAATAAATATAACAACGAAATGCTTGACACTTTATAACATTTTTAATGTGATCGTAAACTCTAAAGTCCGAAGTAGGTTATTTTTTGTATGCCATAAATATACATAAACAGTAGATCAAGGTCGCGCTTAAACAGTAATGACAGAGGTTCATTTCTAAGAGTTTAAAGCAACTGGACTCGGGGAGTGGCGAAACGTCTCCAAACACAAGTCCAGCTGCCTCGATTTAAACTCCTGAAAATGACCTGGATGATTGAGAGCATCCACGGACACATGGAGGTTAATGTGACCAGGCCAGCTGCACAAAGCCAGACCCTCCAGCCAGGATTTGAACCTGGTTCTTCCGCCACACAGGACAGATGTGTTGCCGTACACCACCGGAGCTCAGGAACAGCTGTGCTGCGCTGTAGGTCAGGCTAACCGTGTCCGTGCGATGCAAACAAACACGTAGAGCCACGATGAACCCTCAAATACAAGTCAAAATGTGTAGATTCGCTTTTAACTGACGTTACGTCAGTCTGTGCGAGAAATCCCCTTAACTGCGCAATGAGTGGTGGCACAAATTTTTTAGTGCGCCATGAACGCAGCACTGTGGGTGTGGCTTCACAGGGCGGCGGCGTCCACCACTACAGCAGCAGACACCATTTACGGCAACAGAATTCCATGAATATATCCATGTCAAGAATCAGCGTCAAGTATTTGGAAGATGTGCGGACCCTGCAGTAACAGACTCACCTGTGTGCTGTGACCCAACCGCTACATGTCACTGAAATGACCTTCATCAGCTTCCTTGGTCCGGAACCGCAGCCATCCACCTTCTGGACCTGCTCGTCCTTACACGGTCAGGAGGGCTGGAGCCAGTCCCAGCGGCCAATGGGCGGAGGCTACATGTCACCAGTCCATCACAGGGCTATCAACAAAGTTTTATTTTGAAGATTTACATTTTTACAAATTAAAGCACATATGTAATAATGTGATAACTGGGCTGAATAAGACTAAAACGACACTATAATGTGTCTGACAACTCAACACAGTAGAAAAGCTAATGCAAACATTTAGTGCTAAAATAAAAATGTTTTAAAACATGTTTTAAAAAAATGCAATGCTCAGATAACTCCAGGAGTGTAATTTTAAAATGTGTTAGTGGGTACACTTTGGTTGTACCACCACATACATTGCAAATGCTTTCCTTACTTCAGGACTCTGCCTTTAAACAGTTTATGTCAGTGCTAAATGACGCTAGCTGGAGCAGCCATTAGTGACTGTTCTAGGTCAGCTCTGGTCCACTGTTGTGTGAGACCTCTGTAAAGTAAACACTTCCTGCTCTCCTCAACAAAGAAACAAGGTGCAGTGAGAGTGAACCACATACATCCTACTGCTCATCCCCGTCACCCTGCAGTGCACTCAAATCAGTCAAACCAGTGAAGAACAAGGAGACCTTCTCCAAGTATGGTCAATGATCTAGCCAGTCTGCCGCAAGCAACACGCTTTCTTATTAACATAACATTAACACAGTTAACACAAACTTACAGTCAAAAGCACCAAAACAAGCATCACAACAAACATCAAACATATTGTTTAGTGTTGTTTTGGATCAATTTGCTTATTTATCAGGATTTTGTAACAATGTGACAGAGGCTAGCTACCAGGAGTGTAACGATATATTAAGAAAATGTACATAGAGAAATGCATGTCTTCAAACCAGCTACCAACTCACACAGGCTTTCTACATGATACACAATCCTGGAGCAAATACTGTACAAAGGCCTCATATCAACCTGCTTCTTCTAGCCCCCTTACTCTGCTGCTCACACACCTTAAAAAGCTGCTATGAAAAATTCAGACAAAAACAAAAGACAGACAAAACTGAGGTCATTGTTTTTGGCCCCAAACATCTCAGAACTAGGTTATCTGATAACATTCTCTCTGCATGGCATGAGGAACCTCAGAGTTATCTTTGATCAGGACATGTGGTTTATCCCTCATATTAAACTGGCCTCCAAGTCCTTCTTCGTTCACCTCACCAACATTGCTAAGATCAGGAGCATCTTGCCCATGTTTTTATTTCTAGGCTTGACTGCAGCAACTCATCATTGTCAGGATGTTGAACTGAACCAAACCCTTCACTGGTGTATCGTTACACCCCTGCTAGCTATGCTACTCAAAAGGATGGCCACCTGGCAGCTATCACCTGGTCGGCTGTTTCTTCTGGACTGAACGTTGTAGGAGCTCAGTGTGAGGGATGCTCATGGAGGTTTGGCAATAATGTCACATCCTCCGAGTACAGCTGCTATCACTGTGTATCTGGAGAATGAGGTTAAAAAGAGGACGCAGTTAGACCAGGGACGTGCAGCAAGCTTAGTGTTAGGAACATTTGCAGGAATGAGTAATTACACTGATAAAAAACAACATTGTTAAAAACACATATACCTTGCATTTTATTTGTTTTTGTCTGAAAAACTAGAATAAAGGGAGAAATCAGCATTAGTCAGAGATGTTACAGAAAAAACACAATTAGGGATTCAAGACAAAAAAACCTAACCTTGAGTCACAAGCCAAACAACAGCACAAAGCATTAGTAGTGAAGGTGGCAGCAACACAAAGTGGTGTCTTGTTGCTCTGGCACAGACAACATCACTGCTTGAAGTTCCTTCTCTGGTCTTTACTTCGTCTTTAGTGCAACTGTTTGAAAAGAAAAGTGAAACAATGCTTTAGTCCCTTATTATGGAATAATGGAAACTGATTCGGGTAAAAATACAATATAAAGGAAAATAAAACCATGTAAGTTGAAAAACTGTGGAAATTATAACATCACAAATATACTGGAGTCAGGAACAAATGCTATAGTTGGCACAGTTAGCATTCTTCCTTTCATAGGTAACAGGCTGAACTACAAACACAAGCCTTTATCAACTCAGCAAACAGGTCCAGTCAGTGTCAGCAGGCTGTCACATGACATCACCACCACCAACAGCATGAACGCTCAGTACATGCAGATCCTTTCCTGATGCCAGAAATATAGCCACTCCAACTAAATCTATAACAAACAACAATGCGATTTTACTATGATTGTACAGTAACAACTAGGGCTGAACGATCTATCATTTTAGACTGAAAATTGCGATGTCAGACAACACGATTTTGAGATCGTCAAAGGCACAGTTTTTTGCACTACTCCTAACTGAATCACGTTTTGTTTTGTCAAATGCTACGGCTGAAAACGAAAAGAAAACAGAGGAACTGGTCCCTAAAACGAACTCCACCTTTATGTTCGGTGCTGTTTCTGCCGGCAGCAGTGGCGCGTCTTCTACGCCCGTGTGTGTGTGCGTGCGTCGTGTGTCGCAGTGGAAGGGCCGCGTGTATACGAATGTATTATAATGCTACGAGCACGTACACGCCCACCTCTCTGAACAATACCAGCTCCGTTTGTCCTTAGATATGATTCCCATTAAAGTTTGATCATTTGTTCTAAATCACATTGAACTTTAAGAGTTACTTAAGTCTCAACACTGTATTTAGTGTTTAACCCTAGGAGGCACACTTCAGTCTGTTTACATGACTGCTGAATAATACTTTACAGAACTACATTAGTTTTCTTTTTAACCTATTTGGAATTATACTTAATTTTGTTCTGTAATTGTTATTTAAATTTTCATGTGTATTGCAAACTAATACTGAGTGCACGTTATCAGAGTTTACTTTTAGACCTACAGAGCAGGCTACCTGAAGTCATTTACACAGAAACATGCAAATTAGTGTCAATGTAAAAACAAATCATGATTAAAATCGAGATCCTGATTTTATCATTAAAGAATCGTGATATAAAATTTTTGCCACATTGCCCACCCCTAGGTATGATGTACGTTTCTGTGATCTTTGCAATATGCGCATGTGCACTAAAATTTGATTTGAAAAAAATCATGGATGAAATCGAAATCGCAATATTTTAATATTATTTGACAGAAAAATCGCAATTCAATTTATTCTTAAAATCGTTCAGCCCTAGTAACAACTACAGATTGGAAATAGTTCCATCTTTATTACACATTCTGATTTCATTCATGTAACATCAATCTGTAAAATGTATTTTAAAAAGCTGTTTCATGTTTACACAAATCCGGCTTCTTCCCACATTCTAAAGACCTGCTTGTTGGGTTAATCGGTCTCTCTAAATTGCGTGTAGGTGTGCTTGTGAGTGTGAATGGTCTGTGTGTTGCCCTGTGATGGACTGGTGTACCCCCTAATAGCTGGGATAGGCTCCAGCCCCCTTGTGACCCTGTGCTGCAGGACACAGCGGGTTCAGATAATGAATGGATTAATAGTGTGTTATATGCTTTGAGAATAAGTGTGTAATAGAAGAATCTCCTACGCCGTCCATGCTGTGCAGTCTGTGCCATCCGCTGAGAAATATCCTGCCCGACAGTCCTCACACAGCGTGTCACTCCTGCTGCTTCCTGTCAGACACAGACACGTTCTTACACAGAAAGCAGCGTCCAGAGAAAATCCCTCATTATTTACATAATTGTGACACAGTGACTTTCAGTTTCTTTACCAGGTTCTTTTATCCTCTGACCAGGTGCACAGTGTGAAAGCTTCTGTGCCAGGCTACAGCCTGTGACATCTGACCAGCTCTTACAGAAGTACCCACTCAAAGCCTCACAGACTGTGTCACTTATTGTTGTACACTGCCGCTTGACAAACAGGCCGTGGCCTAAAAATATAATTAACATAACATATTAACATCATAATAATGTATCAGCACTCATTAGATTATAGTGACCAAACTTTTTATACCCAGTACCTGAGTCGCACAACGTGCAGGAGAAGCACCTGTTCAGTCCGTTGAGCTGGTTCATGAATGTGTCGCCGCTGCAGGGGGCACAGCCTGTCCCTGAGAACTGTGTGCAGTCCCTCCGAACAAATGTGCCTGTTCAACACAACATTAATGACGGCTGATTAGTGGGATGCTCAATACAGCAAGTCAGGTACACCGTTTACAACAAGAAAAGCGTGAAAAGATAATAAATATTATTCCCGGCACTGTAAAACTGCAGCTGCAGCATGCCACCACTTTGTTGTTGTGCCCACAGATAGACACAACTTCAGCATTACCTGAGGTTGACTTCTAAAGCCAGTGTGGTAACAAATGATGTGATGTGTGAAAACAAAACACCACTCACTCCGACTTCCTGTTGCCTCTTAACACTCGTTCATGACGAGACGTTTATGCTCACTCCTTGATGCCTTACCTTATTGATGCTAGTTTGCCGGATTTGGTTAGTTTAATTATTATTACAGTGTGTGCTATCACGTTGTTTAATATTTATCCCAATGCATGTTTATGTAGATGATCTGTAAGCCACTGTGTTGTTATGTAAGTGTTAACCTGCTGCTTTTGATGTCTCTTTGATGTCTCCCTGCTTGATGAGTCAATGTGTTACCACAGCTTCAGTATCGCTCTTCTGCAGTTATAGATTAAATGAATCACCGCTTGCCATGTCTACTGTAATGTTTGGTATGTATGATAACAATATCCATCCAAAAAAAGTAAACATGCACTTTGTTCAACATCGTCTCTTTCTTCCAGTGGGCATCATCCGGAAGCAGATTAGCCATCAGTCAGGCACGTGTTGCTCATCATGGAAGGCAGAACAAGGTAAGAACTTCGTAGAAAAGATTGAAGCAAGGCGTCTGGAATTGTAGAGTTTTCTTGAAGACGTTGTGGGTGTCGGGTCTGGGTAAAACTTAAATATTGTTTATTTAAGTTTTACCCAGACCCACCCACTGAGGTCCTCCACCACATATAAACCATGTTTCCCCACCAAACAGAACTGATGAAGCCGCTTGGATGAGCAGCGAAACGTCTTCAAGAAAACTCTACAAGTCCAGACGCCTTGCTTCAATCTTCTCTACGTATGATGACCTGGATGACTGAGAATCTTCAACAACAAGGTAAGAACTGTAAGAACTGTTTAACAGACATGAAAATAACACAATGGCATATATCTGACAGCATTTGAACAGAGCAGCGTCTCACTAATGATTGCTTTATGTACTGAGGCCATCGTATTAAAAACAAGAAACATCTAACTAATACAAACCAGGGATAAGTTATCCAGCGCTTTAATACGCCTTAATTCACATGTTAATTATAAAGTGGAGAGTTATCCCGTCAATTGTTGTTTTCGTACCTTCGTTGCACATCGGGCAGCACTGTCCGTCACTTGTACTGTACTCTGTTGCTCTGCAGCACAGCCCTGGCACCGAGAAGACAGCGACAAAGCCTGAAAAACAGTTAATCTAGATGTTTACAGCCTCTTTATAAACACATCCGCTTGTAGCCTTTAGCTAAGCGAATGCTAAAACGCTACGAATCAACAATGACGCAGCTTCCGTGTGGCTTACCGAACACTATCGACGCAGAAAACATTATTCACATGCTACCGTGTCGCTTCACGGAGTCTGGAAGTAAATAGTTCATTAAGTTAGCAAATACACTTAAAAATACTCCTAAACTATGTTAGCTTGCTGTTAGCTACAGGAAGTCACTCTGCAGCAACACACCGCAGTTCACTTTATTCACCACTAGATGTCCTACTGGAGCACTGTGTCATTGAAGCCTCGCGTAATGAACCAGTCAGAGCCACACAAAGCGAAACTGTTTCTGCTCTGTCATCTGTGCAATTCTAGTCTGTGGACTTTGAAATTGTTGTTTATTGATTTCCACCAACTCGGCATGGAAACAAAGCAGCATCCACAGAAAACAAATCCAGTGGGATAAATCCACAGATAGATGCTTAAAGGTAGGTCAGGAGAATTTAAAAACTCAGTGAGAGTCAGCCAGATTTCAAAAGTAAACACACGCCCCTTTCTCTGGAGTTCACCCCACAGCCACGCCTCCCAACCAGTCTGTGACTTCGGCCATCATGCACGTACCTCTCTGGTGCGAACAGAGCAGGAAGAGAGTGACAACCAGCCAATACTCTGCACAGGGTCCACCCGGAGGATTGGCTGATGTTTTTAGTGTTTTATAGCTTCCACAGATGATTCATATTCTTTGTTTTAATGCGAAACTGCCAAACTAATCTGTTGCTATCGGATTGTAAAGAGAAGTTACACTAATTTAACAAAAAGTGCATTCAAATAAAATCTCCTACCCGACCTTTAATCCTAGTTTTGATAAATGCAAAGTTGGAGTAAGTTTTTAGCGGTCGTCTCTAATATTTAACACAACTCTTTGTTTCCCTGAATATCTGCTCCAACAGAGGTGCAAGTCAGCATAGACTACAGAGCCACATTCATGCTAAATACAAAAAGTGGAAAAATACACTTTAATATAAAACAAAGTGGGAGCACAGAGAGCACACTATACAGCATTATGAGTGCAGATGTGCAGATTTTTGAAAGCACACAAATTCCATTTGGTCTTGTTTTGTGATTTTTACAGCATGATCAATACACGTTTTCTATTCAAGCACTTTGAAACACAAAATCAGTCACCTTATACAGTGATGGTATCACAGCTGTTCATGAACCTTAAAGAACAGCTGTGTTTTGTCCACCATACACACCTGTTTTCTCTTGGAGGAATGGATGAACACATTGTATATCCACATACTTTGTGTTCATATCACCATAAACCTGCATTTGACTGCAGGCGCTTTATCACACAGGCTCATCTTTGTAAGTGTCCATCCTGAGTTGTAGCCTGCTGCAGTTTCTTCAAGCAGTCGACTGCTTTTAATCTAAAGTCTGTAGATTAAAGCAGCTGATGGCCTCCAAGACTCGGAACATGTATCATACATGTCTGCTGACACCTTTAGAATTGCATCAGATGTGCAGATAAGGAACCTCACAGCTGATGTTCTGTCATTTCAGAATATTTTTCTCAGAACTCTCCAAACCCAGGACAGCAGCTGTTTGGCCATGTTATCATAATCAGTTGGAGAAAATATGTATAAACAAACACTGTCTTTCCTTGAAGCTACAACCTGTGGGGCTGAGAACTAAAGCAATGCACAAGTGTCAAAAAGCTGCAGTTTTTTTAGTGTGCAGCCAACATGTTGACAGCCGGACCGTCTGACGCTCACATCTCTGACCTCTCTGTGCACCAGAGAAGATCAATAAAGTCTGTATGAACAGTCACATGCAGCCAGACTCCCTCTGATCAGGACCTTCATGTAGACCGATGCAGCAGGTTGTAACTTTTATGATGAAGCAGACTTCAGACTTTGTGCTCTGACATGATCATCCTGCTGTTATATTTCTGTCACTGCAAAGACACCGTGTCAGACAGTTACTCTGCAGGCTGCAGAATGTGGATCTGTTCCGCAGCACTCACACGATGGTTCCTGCTGAGGAGAAACACATGAACTTAAAGAACAAACCTCTGTCACATTTGTAGAAACATCACTTTTTATACTTCTGCTAAAATTATTATAAGTATTTATATTTCTCAATCAACTGCAGAGAAACAAACGTACCTCTCTATGGGATTGTCTCCATTTGCCGCTTTAAAAGAAAAAAAAATAATGGCAAAAATGTTTTCATCCATACAAATTATTGTCTAAATGTAAATCTTACCTGGATGATATGGCTTTTGTCTTTTGTAAAATATAAATGCAACAAATAAACCAGCACATAAAACCAGCACAGTGATGATGACTCCCACAGTCACTCCTACATTTGTTGTTGTTTCTCCACATTGAGCATCATCTGAAGGAGTTCCTGCTTTGATCAGCTGCAGCTTTTCTGCTTCACACCTGGAAGAAGAGAGAAACATGTTTACAGGAACATTCAAAGTCAGATGTGTGTGTGTGTGTGTGATATGAAGCTTCACTCACTGTCTGTGTGGCTGACAAGATGTTAATGTCCCATTTGAAAATGTTCCATCACTGCAGTCAGAGCACTCTGTGTCTCTATAGGCTGTTCCTGCACACACACACACACACACACACACACATGTTTAAAGGAGCTCACCAGCTGCTCTTCTTTGTTTTCCTATCAGGTTACTGAATGCAGCTTTAATGAGCAGATTGTAAATAATTTAACTGAAAGTTGTTCTCACTTGATTCGATTGTATTTACGTGATGGAAATAACCAAAACTTAAAATTCTCTACAATGTCAGAAGCTAAAACACTCAGAGCGGCACATGGAGGTGAGGAACAGCTTCCAACAGGAAGAAACCTGGAACAGAACCAGGCTACTGCTGAATATATAAGCAGAGGCAGAGGGAGACAAGAGAGGACTGGAAGCCAGAAGATCATTCATACCCACCATTCACTTGGATGTACTGTCCTGGTTTACAGCTTGTGTGTCTCTGTGCAGCTTCACATTTGTCCCCTTTATAGTCAATGCAGTAGAATCCCTCCATCGGTTCACAAACAGCATCTGATGTTACTGTACATGATCTCTTTACCTTCAGACCAGAACCTGTTAAACCAAAACACACACAGACAATGTGTAATGTCCAGAGCTTAGAAATCCATTGTTTTTTTCCAATTTAAAAGGGTTACATATACTATTTATCCACATTAAATCTGGGATTAGACAGATTTTTCTGTTAATAATAATTATATTTAGCCTGTAGTAATAATTTACCTGCATCACAGTTTGTACAGGAAAAACACTCCTTGCGTCCTGTAGGATTATCCATGTAGGTGCCTTTTATACAGGGAAGACAGGAAGTGCTTCTGTCCTCAGTACAGTCTATTTTAACACGAGTTCCTGTAGAGAGGAAGAATAAAAGTTAATAACATTTCAAGCTGTATTATGTTTTTAATACTTCTTCTAACACATGGAGCCAAGTTGTGAAATAATTGTTTTTTTTAACTAACCAGCAAATAAGACTGTAACTCTGAGACTTACCAGCAGAACACAGGGGACAACATTCCTTTCCTATCTGATACTCAGCAGGGTGACATGTGAGGCTGAGACTGCTCAGAGCTTTTATTATGATCATCTGTGAAGAAGAGAACTGACTTTATACAGCTGAAGTTAACACTGTAGAACCAAACCACTGTCACACTATCAGGTGCTCCACACACATGCAGGAATCATTCCAATAAATCACAGCTTAACCAGTGGGACAAGAAGCCAACTGAGAAAGTGAAAGAGAAAGCTTAAAAAAACCTTGGGGCTTTCCCATCAGTTTAGACTAGATCCAATCAAACCAAGCTTTAGTCTTACCAAAGAACACAAAAAGTCTAACCAGAACTTTTTGTGAATCCATCTTCACATCACCTATACCCACACTTTTCCAACACAGATATTCACAATACAATAAGTTTAGTCTTCATGTTTATGATTATTCTTAGTTGATTCCACCTGCAACAAAAGTATATCAAGTTTCTTTAAAACAAAACACAAACATTTTTCAACAAGGGTTGTGGGAAATAATAAAAGAGTTTGTTTCTTTTTCAATGTCAGCTCTGGCATAAATTTTAGGCCATGATGATTATTATTTTTTTTTTTACCAACAAAGCAGCTGTCCAAGGATTTCTTCTCGAAGTCATCATATAGAGCAGGTTGAAAGTTTTCATGAACTGAATGCATCATGTCACTGAGGCCTGAGAGGAGGTGAGTTCTATCATCTGAAACAGCTGATCATCATCTGGAAGCAGAAAAAAAACAATTATTACATATTTTAAAATCATTTCATAGCATTATGAGCACTGAAGACATCAGTTCACTGACATTTAGACTGAGGTGAGTTTTAACACCAGGAAGCAGAAAGAAAGCAGCTATAAAGAGCAGCAGACTGTGACAGAAGAAGCTATCTAATTAATGACAAAAACGCTTTAATACTGCAAAAGAACATTAAGAAGAATACATCTAGTTTGTATGGAGCACCTCCAGTGACTTAGTCATAAACAATAATAAATTGTGGCCATGAAATAGGTATAATGTGTGCATGAAATACTAAATAATACTATTGATATCATTCCTGGACAACTGGGTAAGCAAATCGAGCGCATCTTCTCTAGGATCAAGGGTAGAGTCATAGAGGAGCAGCCCACTCCCACCATGGCCACGAATTAGTATTTGTGTGCATTTCACACATAATTCGTGGTCACAGTTTATTTATTTTTTGACCACCAGAGGGCTCATAAATTTGAACTAAACAGAGGTCAATCATTAAACTGTGGTATTTATACAGCTCAGTAACTGTTCAAAGTCCATCACTGACAGACTTTGGCTGCAGCACATAAAGAGAAGTCACGGGGGAAAAACATGGAGCTCTTACTACAGTGACTTACAGTATTATCAGTTTATTCTTATCTGACACAATTTGAAACACCATACAGAAACATACCTTACAATATAACTGGTTGAATCATAGCAACCAATATTCATTAAGAATGTAACATGGAATCAAACACACACACACAGTGACATTTCTTTTCAAAAGTTGTGCTGTAGCCACAAATTGAATCTGTTCATAATCTGCCTTTTTATTATTCCTAGTGCTAAAACAACATAACAAATTACTTAACATTACCATGTGACTGAATCGTTTTTCAGAACTCTTTCTTTATTTCTTGACTGATCGATCGAATGTGTCGGGACACTGTACGGCGCACTTTAAGCTCTGTGAAACACGGACGCTGCTGCGTTCCTTCTGTGATGAATACAGTCGTCCTGCTGCGCACTTTGTTCTTCTGACGGATCATTAAAAAATTCACCGAGGTCTTAAACTACACAACATTTTCCAAACCTATTAATATAAATATAATCTATAATACACATACTGTTGGTAGATATATCAAAGGTTTTGTTCAAAGTCAGGACACTTACTGTGATCCGTGCCAGACTCCACAATGTTACAAAAATGAAAGTACTTCATGGAACATCGGAAATGTGATCTTCGAGGCCGGTTCTAGGCAGGGGCAAGAGGGGGCAGTGTCCGCTCAAATAAAAGCGCCAACCTTCGGGGCTCAAAGTTGAAGCCCATGCGGAAGTGTCAAAACTTGTAATTCACGCTGCAACTGCTGGGGGTTGGCTCCAAAAGCGAGTCATTTCCCATAGACTCCCATGTTAAAATGGCCGACTTCACAGCAGAAAAAAACATGTTTACAGCCTGGTACAAAAAATCGCTGTGGTCTCAGATGATAGGTTCTCTTCTAGTGTCAATTGTAGGGGGGGTGAATTTTTTTACAACTCACTCGTTTCAATTGTATTCGGACTTAAAATTACGCCTAATTATGGGCGTTGCCGCTTGAGTGACAGACAGTTGACGTATCACAGCGTGAGTTTCCTGCTTCCACGATCGCCCGCCCCCCTAAACCCCGCTCGTGCCCCCCCTCTTTGTCCATATTCGGAGTTTTAGTTGACGAGACGCTGCCAACATGGCGGCGGTCATCACGTCCCGGAACCTCCCACTGAGACTCAGAACGGCTCTTCAGAAACAAACGGGGGGCCGGCCAAGATGGCGCAGAGTCACCACGTTTTTTAAGACGTCTCCAGAAAAATAGGACTCCAAGCTGACTTACCACGGTATTTATGAAACCAAAACGAAATACTTGGTTTAGTTAATTAAAGAACTTAAGCTTAAATACCAAAACGGCCGGGAAAAACAACAAAAAAACCACTCCACAACTTAGGAACCGGACTTCAACTTTAGTTAGCCATCGGTTAGCTAAACCGTTAAAAAGCCAAGATGAGCGGTGCCAAAAGAGAAGACACCAAGCGTTCCAGAACTAGATGTCCGCCAAAGACGATGATCAATGAACATGACTACGCTGATGTGAACATTTTTGAGGACCTGGAAATTGACCCGGAGTTTACTCCTCTCCCTGAGACACCGATTAACAGCCCGGCTCCGAAAAAATCCTGCAGCGGTGAGCCAGAACCGTCTTTGCGATCCATTTTGAAAGCTGTAAACGACAGGGCGGAAGAGGTAAAAACTCTCATCAACCAAAACTCAGAGGACATTAAAGAGTTACAAAAATCCATTGGATATTTGCACAAAGAGGTCGATGATATAAAAGAAGACAACAAAATGCTGAAGACAAAATGTGAAAAGTTTGAGACCGAGATTGAGACGTTACAAGAGCGGGTCGCGGATGCAGAACGCTACAAGCGCAGGTGGTGTCTTCGTCTTTATGGTTTGCCTGAACACGACCAAGAAAATGTCAAAGAGAAGGTGACGAGCATCTGCCAAACGGTGGCCCCTGAACTGGGACCGAGAGCTGCTGATGGGATTGACGTTGTCCACCGGCTGGGAAGACGTGACGGTAACAAGACCAGAGGGGTCATCATTCTTTTCGCCTATCGCACACTGAGAGATGAGATCTGGAGAAATGCGAAAAACAACTCCTTTCTGCGTGACAACAAGCTGCGCTTTGGAGAAGATCTCACGAAGGAAGATAAGGATGCCAGAGCTGTGGCCCATCATTGAAAAGGCTCGCAAGGATGGAAAGAAGGCACACTTCGTGGGACGCAAAGGCTACGTGGAGGGAAAAGAAATACGACGCACATCTTGACTGCCGTTAACAGAAAGGAACGTTTACCATTGGTCATTTAAAGGTGATCTGTTTTCACTACATTTTTGTTCTCTCTGAGTGAAGCTGAGTTTAAGTTCTTAATCTAGTTTTGGTTTTGATATGACGATTCAGGAGTCATTATATTTGGTTTTCGTCTTATTAAGGGTTCTCTTCATAAAACAAGTTGGATTTAAATGTTCTGTCTGTTAATACAAGGGGTCTGCGTGACAACATTAAAAGAAAAGCTTTCTTTTTATTCTCTAGGGAGGCAAAAGTAGATTTCATCTTTCTTCAAGAATGTCATTCTAATTTAGAAGATGTATCATTTTGGAAAAACCAATGGGGCAAAGACTTGTGGTTTGCACATGGCACCAACAAATCTGCAGGAGTTGCAATATTAAAAGATAATTTTAAAGGAAAAATTTTAGACGTAACATCTGATAGTAAAGGGCATTGGATTATTGTTGTTGTTGAATTTCACTCTAATACACTTTTGCTGGGTAACGTGTATGGTTATAATTCTGATAATCTAAATATAAATCTGCTGAACGAGTTAAAAGATGCTATTACCTTTCTATGCATTAAATACACTTCAGCAAGAGTGATATTAGGAGGAGATTTTAACATGGTCTGGTCAAACCAGTTGGACAGATATCCACCTAGATCCAGAAATGGAGATGATCATCTCATTGATTTTTCAAACAGTCTGAACTTATTGGATATATGGAGAATTCACCATCCCAATGACCGACAGTATACATGGAATAACAAAACATTTTCATCTCTATCTAGAATTGACTTTTGGTTGGTTTCAAGGGAAATTAAAGAACATGTATCAGAGGTGCATATCTGTCCAGCAATATTAACTGATCACAAATCTATTAACATAAAATTTAATTTCTCATGTGAAAAAAATAGAAAAATGTTTAACCACTGGAAACTTAACAACTCTCTGTTGAACAATGAGGAACTGATTATCGCTATTAAGAAACTAATTAACCAGTACTGGGCACTTGCAAAAACAAATAACGAATTTGGAAAATATTGGGAATTACTTAAATACGAAATTAGAAAATTTGTAATTGGTTTTAGCAAAAGACTTAATCAAAGTAAAAAACACCACTTAGAGCAACTGATAAAGAACATTTCAGACATTACCACACTTGTTATAGATCAAGATGATGAGGGGTTACAGACACAATTACAAGAATATCAACAAGAATTAGATGATATTTTTAAGGAGAGAGCACAATGTGCTTTTATCCGGTCTCGTTTAAAGTGGATTGAAGAGGGTGAAAAGAATAACAAATATTTTTTTAGTATAGAAAAGAGAAACTATGAAAGAAATTCACTGTCTAAATTAAATATTAATAACTCAATAACTGAAGATTATAATACAATTTCACAATACGTGTCAAATTTTTATAGGGATCTTTATAAAAGTGATATCTGCAAAGACAGCACAGATGTACTCAACTCTCTAATAGATGTGAAGAAAGCAAGTGACAATCTAAAAGAAGAATGTGATGAATCCCTATCTATTGAAGAAATAAAATGTTCTATCAAAAGCCTGAAACCCAACAAATCACCAGGCAACGATGGTCTAACCTCTGAATTCTATTACAAATTTTCTTCTGAAATCTCAGAATTTCTTCTTGCAGTTTATAATGAATCCATTAACAAGGAAGAGTTACCCCACTCAATGAAACAAGGTCTTATTACTCTGATTCCAAAGCCCAATAAAGACCCCTTAATTATTGATAATTGGCGAGGTATTACTTTACTTAATAATGATTATAAGATTTTAGCGTCCCTCTTAGCTAAAAGATTGAAAAGTGGGTTAAATGATATTATTCATGAATCTCAAAATGGTTTTATGCCTGGACGACACATCGCTGATAATATCAGATTAGTTTTAGACCTTATTCATTATATAGAGTTGATCCCTGGCGAGCCTCTAATTCTTTTTTTGGATTATCAAAAAGCCTTTGACACAGTTAGTCATAAATTTATCTTTGATACATTATGTTTTCTGAATTTTGGAAATTTTTTTGTCAAAGCTTTTAAGACTTTATATAAAGATAATAATAGTGCTGTAAAACTTCTCTATCGTACATCACACAGATTTAACATTAATAAAGGTGTGAGACAAGGCTGTCCAGCCTCACCTTATATTTTTTTACTGGTGGGACAAATTTTAAATTATTTAATCCGACAAAGCTCCTTTAAGGGAATCCAGGTCCTTGATCGGGAACTCAAAATATCACAATTAGCGGATGATACAACAATTTTCTTGAAGAGTTCTGAGGAAGTACCAGTGGCCTTATCTGTAATATCTACATTCTCTGATATTTCTGGACTTAAACTTAATTTTAACAAATGTGAGATCCTAACTTTATATCACACTCAATTAGGAAATATATGTGGCATCCCTGTGAAAGACACTGTAACTTATCTTGGGGTAAAAATCTCCAAAAAGTATAATGAGGTAACAAATAACTTTACACCAGTGGTTGATGCCGTCAAAAAGAAATTTAATAGCTGGCTTGTCAGAGACTTGTCTATATATGGTAGAGTGTTAAGTAAAGCAGAAGGAATGTCAAGAGCCTCATACCTTTTTTCGACACTAGATGGCCCCAAATACCTCTGCTCTGATCTAGATAGAATTCTATTTAATTTCATATGGAAAAACAAATCTCATAAAATAAAGAAAACAATTCTTTCGAATCCATTAGCTGAAGGAGGTTTAGATGTATTGACCTTTACCACATTTAATCAAGTATTAAAAATAAATTGGATGAAAAGATTTAACAAAAACCCATATAGTTTATGGAATATCTTCCCAAATTACGTTTTCAATAAGATGGGAGGTCTAAATTTCCTTCTACGATGTCCCTTTAAGATCGGAAAACTTCCAGTGAAACTAGCCAATTTCCATCAGCAGGTTTTGCAGTGTTGGTCTTTATTATATAAACACAATTATTCACCTCACAACTGTATTCTATGGAATAACGCTTACATTTTATATAAGAGCAAGTCTTTATATTTACAGAACTGGTATAATGAAAATATAAATACTGTGAACCAATTATTAGACGACAGTGGCAAGCTATGTGATCACAAGAGTTTCTGTATCAAGTATAATTGGCAAGCACCTCAAAAAGAGTTTGAAATGGTTAAAAAGTCAATCCCTTATAGTATCATAGCTTTAGCCCAAAATGTACAAATTGAATATGTTAATTTCAGGGAATATCCCATTACCATTGAAGGAATAAATCTAGTCGATAAGAAATGCACAAACAAATATATTAGAAATAATTTTGTCCAAATCTCAAACCCTATATGCAAGAACAGGTGGCCATCTTTCAGTAAAAAACAGTGGAACTCAATCTTCTTACTACCTTATAAATACATAATTACAAATAAAGTTAAAGAATGTCTATTTAAAATAACACATCGATATTACCCAGTTAAAGATTATTTATGTCGTTTTCTCCCAAATATATCCAATCAATGCTCCTTTTGTCAGGGTGAGGGAGAAAGTATAGAGCATGTCTTTGTGGAATGTTTGCATGTTAACATATTTTGGTCAAATTTACAACATTATCTGAAACTAATATTGGGTAAAGATGTTGAACTTACAAAACTGCAAATCTTGCTCATATTTAATAACCGTACATTTACTAAAGATGAAGTTTATATTGTAAACCTAATTATAATCCTTGCAAAATATTATATACACAAAATTAAATGGAATAACAAAGTACCCTCTTGGCATAATTTTAAAGTAACAGATTTGAAAATATATTTAGCTTCCATCAATAAACTCAAACTAACTAATAAGAAATTATTTAAAACGATTGCACTGATTGAAAAATTTAATATTGCTGTGACCTAGCAGACTCTTTACCTTGTTTTATGTGTTGTTTATTATTGTTTGTTTGTTTGTTGTTTATATGTATAAATTGTAAAATGACATTGTTATAAATAAAGATTTGGAAAAAAAAAAAAAAAAAAAAAAAAAACGGGTGACGTCACGGAGGCTCTGTCCATAGTTTTTACTGTCAATGGCCCCGCCTCACACTGTAGTTCTGTTGAACCGGGCAGACCGGTTCAACACTTGGACCACGTCGTATACGACATGAGAGCATATGTCTTACAAAGTCGCTCATATATCAGGAAAGTAATAGCTAGAGACGTTCTGTTTCTTTCCTCGAAAAGAGGACACTTCAGGCATGTCTGTGTGATGTAGACTGGCTGTATTATTCTACGGGCAAGTCAGTGTCCAATCGGACCATCGAGCGATATCACAAGGTGCTCAAATATCCAATTGTAGAGCCTTGTGCCTCTGACGTGGTGTATCAAAGATGTCTTCTGAAGACAAGAGAAGTATCTCCACTAACTAGCTGAGTCGTCTACACGTCTGAAAAGCGGCTCTGAACGCAATAATAGACGCGTAGCGGACTGTTATCTCAGCCGGAAGGTGCATTGTTCTGCATACCCCTGTTATACACTGTTATTTACTGTTATTTGTTACTGGAAACTTTTATTTGACTTATTAGCGGTGCTATGTTGTGTTACGCTAACCCGGAAGTTACGTCAGGACGTTCCGGATGAACAGGGGAGCTCGCTCTCAGACGCTCACAGTAACAGCGCTTCTTTCATGTAGCGCAGCTTCATTTTTCAACTTTTGCCACACAACTATTGCAGGGACAAAAGAAACATTTACAGCGCGACTATTTCTGAAAGAATAAGAAAAGATTATAGACTGAGATGCTGTTTCTGAGTCACTGGCAGAAGACTTTTCCACAGATGAACAGCTGGATTGGTGGTTGATAGGTGCAATGTTCACACAGCACACTATACAATAAATTACTTATTTGTTCTTTTGATGCACTATGTACAGTTTTCTACAAACCACTTCTACCTCCACTCATCTGTGCAGTAATTGTTAATCTGTAAACTCTTTTTTAATTGTATTGCACACTATCGGTAGTTTATTTTATTGTGTATATAGCTTTTCTTATCTTTTGCTTGCTGTAACTGTGCTGTTGCAAAAACGCAATTTGCCCATTGTGGGACAAATCTGTGGGAAATTACCTGGAGCATCTGGAACCATCTGAAAAATAATATATATAATGACAATAAGAAATGAAGTAACATAATGTGTAAATATGTATTTTGTTATACTTATTTGCGTTTCTTACGCAAATGAACAGCATTTGAACATATGAGTCGTTATTTTTCAAATGGGTGAGAGCTGTATGGAGTGCTGTGGAAACTGCAAAAGAAAAATTCAAGATGTTCTCATGTAGGGGGAAGAAGGGGCACAGCAGGGAGAGTTCAGCCCAGCGGCTGCACAGTCTCTTTCCTGATGGCAGCAGACTGAAGAAGAGGGGTGGGTGGGGTCTCCTGTGATGCGGAGGGCCTTTTGGGTGACTGTTGTAGAGGTCTTGGAGGGAGGGGAGAGGGATGCCGATGATCCTCTCAGCTGCTCTCACTGTGTAGAGTTCTTTTTGTTCATTGGCAAGGAGGATTATATGTGTTAATTTTTGGTGACTGTCACAAACCAGTTAAGAGCATATCATTTTACAGATTGTGATATAGATAGAATCTGTCCAGTGTATCTATTATCCACCTGGGGTTTTGTTTCCATATTTCACTAAAGGGACAGTACCCAGAATTTTGGTTAGCTTTACAGGAGAGAAATTTTACACACACACAGCCATTAGTACTTTGAGTGTTTGTTTGGTTACTATTATCTTTATTTTTATGTTAATAAATGTTTTATAATTTGTGTTATTCCTGCTCTGTCATTGTGTGTTGGGTTGTTAACTGGCCTGGGGGATGCATAGCTCATAGTATACCCATAGTTAGCAGATAGTAATAGGTAATAGGGAACCTGGGGCGCTGTATCACTGCATAGGTACATAGGAAGCGCTACATAAATGGAGGCACCGCTGGGATTTTTGTTAAGTAAAGACAGGGATTTACTTTGATTTCCTAGTTCAGAAGCTAAACTATACCATTAAGCTGGATCCATACTCCGCGAGACAAAGACATTTTTCGCCCCTGCAGACGTTACGCCCACAAAATGACGTCATTTTTTGTCTCTGACCGCCCGCTGATCCGCACTCCTGTGCACAGGGCCCGGGCCGAACTTTGTCTTTCAAGGCTGTGCGGCAACCATGCTGTGATTGGTCGGAATTTATTGTGGGCGTGATGAAAGTGGAGAAGCGCAAGAGCCTCTCCAGGTATATAGGTAGGTGTATAAACAGCACTGATTCAACAGATTTAGATACGACCATACTGGTTTTGCATGATGAGCAATAAAAGAAAGAAAGAAAGGCAAGTCAGGGTGATTTGTCACCCATAACTCCAGACATTCACACATACCAGATGGTGACTGTTATTACCATTCTATATACTCCTACATACCCGGGCATAATAGGCTCGTTAACAATGTCTGTATATCTTTGCTATTGTTACTTTTAATGTCGCATCTTCACAGCTCATCACCGGACAGTTTGAAGTATCGCAGGCACATTGGAACACAGTAGATGTGCAAATGTGGTCATAAAGGCACAAACACTGAATCTTTGCTATTGTTACTTTTAATGTCGCATTTTCACAACTCATCGCCGGACATCTCACGCTGTTGCAGGCACCCTCTCTGTATAATGCCCTCTTGCCATGGCACAAGTCCTTGTGGTGTGTTAAAAAACTCAGTAAAGTCTTTCCTTATAGTTTAGTGGGCGGGCCGTATGAGGAGTTCTGCACACACGCGTCTCGCGTGTGTGCAGAACTCCATACTCCGCTCTTTGTCTCGCGGAGTATGGATCCAGCTTTAGTCACCACTGTCGAACTGTAGAAAAATGTCCTTCCTAGAAAACTGGTGTAGAGGGGAGGGTGTAGATTTAGCCTGTGCCTTAGTAGTGAAACTGGTCCCCTTAGATACTACAGTGGAGCAGATTGAAGAGACTTTAACAACCATTAAAGCCCTTGGAAGAGTGAAAGTTAGAGGACGGATGTTCAGTCCCCAGTCCCAGACTCTGATGGTCCTCTGTGCATGCAGTGAAAGGGTCAACACAAAAGCTATCCCTTTAGATATAATGCCAGCGTGTGGAGGTGAGCCTTGGACGCTGCATGGACTAACAGAAGGAGAGGGGGCAGCTGCTAGAAATGAGGAAGGAAATCTACTTGCCTCCACAGAGGATAATTCCTCCACTGCTAACCAGTCAACCAGTCAAGAAACACTAGACTCGACAACAGGAAACTCCAATGAGTCCATTATCAGAGCAGTAGGAGATCTGTTGGCAAAAACTATGTGGCCTCAACAAGAAAGTAATGTCACACCAGAGTATACTCTGGTGTGACTCCTACACCATCTGGAGAGGAGAATTTAGACACATGGGCGGAACAAGCACGCCTCATGGTGGATGAGTGTGACTGCTCCACTCGGGAGAAGCGGAAAAGACTTGTGGAGAGTTTAAAGGGCCCAGCTCTGGAAATAGCACAAGTAGTAAGAACCAGCAACTCTGAAGCCTCACCTGAGGAGTACATACAGGCCCTGGAGAGAGCTTTTGAAAGCTCTGAGACAGCTGAGGACCTATACCTCACATTCAGAGCTCTACGCCAGTCTCCAGGTGAGGGACTTTCTGACTTTTTGAGAAGAATGGAGTGACTGCTTACAAAGGTAGTGCAGAGAGGGGGGTTAGCCCCTAGCCAAAGAGACAGTGCACAAGTGGAACAGCTTCTCCATGGAGCCACAGAGTCAGATATCATGCTTCTACAATTAAGGCTAAGAAAGAGAAAGAGCAACCCCCCCCCCCCATCTTTTCTTAACCTGTTAAATGAAATTTGGGAAGAGGAAGATCAACAGGCAGCCAGGGGTAAGATTGGTCCTAACACCAAAAACCAGTAGTGAGACAAGTGAGGACTGGGGATGAGGTTACTTATGAAGTTCAAGATTTGAGACAGCAGATTGATAAATTGCAGTCCCAGGTAGCAAAACTGGTTGCCTGTCAGATAAAGAGCTCAGATGAGACTAAATTCCTGGTAGCCCATCCTGAGAAAAGTGCCTCCACTGAGAACAACAGTGAAGTACAGGGGTTGAAAATGCAAGTTGGCGTGTTTTCCCTGGGGGAGTGGGATATGGGCCTGGCCAAGGATGTTCAGCACACCATCCGACTAAGTGACTCTCAACCCTTCAGAAAATGATCGCGGCGTCTTGCACCAGCTGACCTTGATGATGTACGTTGCCATCTGCAGAAACTAGAATATGGCTTGAAGTTATCCATTGATAAGTGTCAGTTCTGCCAATCTCAGGTCAAATATGTTGGCCACATTGTGTCGGTTTCAGAGATAGCCACAAGATCAGGGCGGTCACTCAATGGAAACAACCCACAGATCTACAGGCTCTGCAGTCCTTCTTGGGTTTAGTAATCCCAGAGTGTCATACAGACTAGCAAGGTGCGCCACAGGCTAGGGTGAAGTGTCTTGCCCAAGGACACACCCTGCTATACCACTGCGCCACCCCCCCCCCCCCCCCCCAAATTTATTGCTAACTCAGCAATTGTGAAACCACTAACAGACTTGACCCAAGGTTATCCACCTGTGCACAAAGGCCGGAAGTCGCCTATACCCCAGGCCCCCTATCTTAACAGATCAGAGCATCCCCTCCCAAAGTAACACGTCCATCATCAAGTTTACTGATGACACAACTATCATTGGGCTGATCACTGGATGTAGTCCAGTCTAGTGTACGTATGACGTAGTGTTTAGCTGATTGGTGAATTGCTGCCAGCGTACGTAGGGTACGTATGACATAGTATCCATCTGATTGGTTCATCGCTGCTAGCATACGTAGTGTACGTATGACGTAGTGTTCAGCTGATTGGTGAATTGCTGCCAGCGTATGTAGTTTACGTATCACGTCCCTGTGTCTGGTACTCAACCCATACACAAGGCGCACCGCATTATAAGGCTATTGCAAATTCAATTCAAGTTTATCAAATAATTCAACATATTGTGATGGTATAAAGAAACTAATCGCAGAAGTTGAAAATGAATGTTCCCTAACCTCGCATGTATCTAGGTGGCAGTTTCTTAAATTCAAAATAAGAGAATTTTCCATTCAGTTTGGTAAGGCTAATAGCAAAAGTAACAAGCAGACTGAGTTGAATTTAATTAAAGAAATGAACACCTTCTATTTGAAGACGTCACTATCTGACAGTGATAAGCAGGAGTTACTTTGCAAGCTAAACTTGATGAAATTTAAAAAAGCAGAAGGGGTCTATGTTAGATCAAGGGCCAAATGGATGGAGGAAGGTGACAAAGGCACAGCATATTTTTGCCGGAGTAAATACCTTTATCCCTAAACCTGGCAAGGACCCCAAAATATTGGATAATCTTAGACCTATTGAACACTGATTATATTATATATATTATAACTCACGTTTATGCTAATAGATTAAAATCTGACTTAGACAAAATTATTAGTGACTCCCAGTCTGGTTTCATGAAAAGTAGATCTATTCACAACAATATTCGGTTAATTCTTGATCTTTTAGATTATAGTCATTTAATTGAGGACGATGGATTTATTCTTTTCCTTGACTTTTATAAGGCCTTCGACTCAATCGAGCACCCTTTCATTTTCCAATGCCTTAAACGTTTTGGATTTGGTGACAAATTTCGAAACATCATTGAATCTCGTTATGATAATGCAAATAGCTCAATCTCATTACCAGGGGGTACCTCAACAAGATTTTCTATCAAACGTGGGATTAAACAGGGATGCCCAATCTCCCCTTTTCTTTTTATTATTGCCACTGAGATGCTCTCTATTTTTATCAAAAATTCGAATATTGCTCCCCTAAATGTTTTAGGCAAACCTGTAATCATTAGCGGATGATACAACTATTTTTATGAAACAACTATCTGAGGTCCCAAAAATATTGCAAAACATTGATATATTTTCTAAAGCCTCAGGGCTTAAACTCAATTTAAACAAATGTGAACTGATGCCAATCCATCAATGTGCTTTAACAAATATTTACAACATTCCCAAATATCTGGGTGTATATATCTGTAAAGATGTCACTGAAAGAGAAAACAAAAATATAAAGGAGGTTTTAGATATTTGTCAAGCTAAACGAGATATAAATTTATTAGGTTGAGTGTTTTTGACTAAGATGGAGAGCATTTCGAGGTGTATTTATCCTGCATATTCTCTAGCCATTCCTAACAGAGCCATCAAAAAGATTCAAAGGTTACCTGTTAAACTTTCCCTTTTTCATCAACAAGTTCTCTTATATTGGAAAATGTTATACAATGATAATTTCACTCCACACAACACACCAATTTGGAACAACAGGTACATAGGGTTAAAAACACATCTTTTTACAAGGAACTGATGGATAAAAATGTTTGGTCTGTGGTTCATTTTCTTGATGGAGAAGGATGTATAATGTCCCATGAAAACTTTTGTTTGAAATATAATATATATATCAATAAAAAATCCTTTAATTCTATAACCAGAGCTATTCCTGCTCCCTTTCTGGGCCTAATCAGAGGAAGCCTTTCAAATTCCATGGCCGTCACTCCCTGTTTTCCACATCTTCTAGTGGGCGGATATGACTTTGCTTCCACCAAATTACCTAACAAAATAATTAGAAGTATGTATAATGAAATTTCTTATCCCCTTCTGTCATTCAGAAATTCAATTGGCCATGTGTTCACCAAGGACCTTTGACGTTTTTACGTCAAAGGTCAAATAGATGTGATTTTTGTGATGATATTGAAACTACAGATCACTTATTTTTTCAGTGTATGTTTTCAGAAGCTTTTTGGACTGATGTTCATGACTGGCTTCATACCACTGTTCCACTTGAACCCTTTAGTCGTAATGACATTATTTATGGATTTATTTCAGAAAGTAAGGAATATGATTTCTTGATTAACAATATCCTCATCCTTGGGAAATTTCACATTTCACAGTTAAACCTAGGTTTTCTGTGTTTCATAACGAATTTGTTTCCTTCACTAAAGACCTTAAAATAATGAAAGGAAAATATGCAATAAAACTTTTTAAGTTGATTGACAGATATGATTTGCTAAATAAGCTAGCGTCCTCTTTATTTGTATGTATTTATTTCTTTTACTCTGTTTTAAGTAACAGGCTTCTTCACCGGCGCTGTGTGAAGGAGTGCTATCGCAGGGCCTTTCTCCCTGCTGTCGTCAGACTTTACAGTTAGGCCTGCTCACAGTAGACCATAATTTTTTTGCTCTCTTGTATATAGTGTAAATTGTCACCATACCTGATCATAATGTGTAATAACAAATCAGTACTTTATTCTGTTATCACCACATGCATTTATTCTTTTTGTATTCATTTATATTTTTATTTGATCTTTTCTATCTTAGTATAACTGTCTAATAGGATTATCTGATCTTATCTTATCTTATTTCTGCTTACATTATATGTATGTCCTGTCACGACCTGGTGTTTATTTATGGTTTTGTTTTCCTTGTTTTGGGTTTTTAGTTTAATCTGTGCTTAGTTATTGTTGTTTTCCTGTAGTTCTGGTGTTTTGTTTCCCTGGGTTTGGTTTTACTTTGGTAGTCCTGTCCTCCCTGTGTATTGTCTTGTGTTTTACTTCCTGTGTTTTCCCTCCTTGTTGATTACCAGCCCTGCCCTCATGTGTGTCACCTGTGTCTTCCCTGGTCCCTGTGTATTTAGTCTTTGTCTTCCCTGCACGCTCTGCCAGTTTGTCTTGTCATCACCCAAGGGGATTGTGTTCTAGTCTTGTCTTCGTCTCTGCCTTGCCATGCTACAGCCACGTGACCAGGTTATGCCATGCCATGCCATGCCTTTTGTTTGCCATGTTTTGATTTAGGTTTGTTTTTGCCCTGTAGTGGCTTTTCCACGTCAAGTGTGATTTTTAGTTTGTTACTTTTTGCCTTTTGCCCTCCTGGCGTTAAATAAAAGACTGCTTTTGTTTTTGAAACCGCTCTGCTCTCTGCAACTGTGTCCTCCCACACCACAAACCCTGACAGCACAAACTGGCCAACATGGACGCAGCAGAGGCAGAGGCGGTCTTTTCGGCTTCTAGCCGGAGCCGTGAGGTTACCCCTCACGAGTTCGTCATCCACTGGAGCCTTATCAACCAGCTCAGGAGGAAGCTCCAGGCCAAGCTGGACGTGGTTGACCACTTGCCATCACCTCCCACGGACAGGGGGGAGGTGTGGCAATGGACTAATCACCGGGTCTCCGTGCTCCAGATGCTGGGGAGACTGTGGAACATCAAGCAAGGAGCTCAGGGCAAGGATGGACTTAGCATTAAGTGCTAACCCGTGGCTCCACCTCCATTATGCCCGGGCGTTTGAGGACATGGAGGAGTTCCCGGCGCCCGTGGCCCCCATGCTGCCCTCCTGGTTTGCCCGCCCAGTCCTCGACTCAGCCCCAACTCCTGAGGGCGGGCTCCAGACGACGCCATCCCTTCCGGGGCCGCCAGAGGGCGGGCTCCAGACGACGCCATCCCTTCCGGGGCCGCCAGAGGCAGAGGTGGCAGAGACACTGGAGGTCACCTGTCTGGATGCTGGGGAAGCATCCAGCCTTGACCCAGGAGGGTCCTCAGCTCTGGGTCCTCGGCCTGACCCAGAAGGACCCTCAGCCCCAGTGACTGGTCCAGTCACTGAGGAATCCCCTGCTCTAGTTCCCTGTCGGGACCCTGGAGGGTCCCCTGCCTCGTCTTCGTCTCTGGTTCCCTGTCGGGACCCTGGAGGGTCCCCTGCCTCGTCTTCGTCTCTGGCTTCCTGTCGGGACCCTGTAGGGTCCTCAGCTCTGTCCACGCTGACGGCCTTCTGCCCGGACCCTGGAGGGTCCTCAGCCCTGTCCATGCTGGGCTTCTGCCCGGGCCCCGGGGGGCCCTCACCCCTGTCCATGCTGGGCTTTCATTGCATCCCTGGAAGCGAAGTCAAGTCAAAGGAAACAAGGTGTCTGAATGCTTTCGCTGCTCTGAAGGGATTATATTAGGTCTTATTGATTTGTTTAGGCCACATCAAAATATTACTCTTAGCCTGTTCTTGCATGTAGCATGTTTTTGAATGTAACTTTTAGTTGATCAGTGATGTGTGCTGTGGTAAAGTTCATTTAGAATAGGTGGTCATAAAAGTTGTCATCATCATCAGCACAAAGTTTGTCCTATGTGTATCTTTATTAGGAGTAAAGGGCACAACAACAGGACCAGAGCAATCAGAAAGTAAATGCTTTGTGGTTCTTTTAGAGGAAGAAGCAGTAAAACACCCAGAATGCACCAGGCTTCTTATCTGCTTACTGCTTCTGCGACGAACCACATAACCGTTACAATGAGGTTAAACACACATAAACTGGCACAGCTGTGTTATCAGACAACACGTGTTCCTATTTCAAGAAACTATGACTACGGTACTATTGTTGATGAAGATTCTCAGTCATCCAGGTCATAATAGGTAGAGAAGATTGAAGCAAGGCAAGAATTCTACCTCCTACAACCGCTACAGCTACAAGCAATGATACGGTTTATTACACCTATTACTCAAAGACAAAGATCAGCTCTAGCTCACGAACACATACTCAGTAACACAGACTGAGGTCAGGTTCATTGGAAGCAATTAGTGATGTGTTGCTCGTGAACGATTCGTTCGATATGAACGAATCTTTTATATGAATCGGGGTAACGAGTCCCCTCAGTGAGTGATTCGTTCTTTCGCTACATGGCAGGCAGCCGCATAAAGCTCAGTTGGCAGGACAGGAAACAGATATGATTCGTTCCTGAGTCGCGGTAGCCCCCGGATCTTCGTTCTGTTGTCACGTGACGGCCAAGCCACTCAGGCTGTGTGCCAATTGGCCAGCAGCAAATGATCAGCAAAGGAACTTGCGACTCGTTCACAGATCGTTCATACGAATCGTTCATACGAATCGTTCATACGAATCGTTCATACGAATCGTTCCGGATTGCTCATTTGTCACGCGAGAGCTGAAGCTCAGCTGCGGGGCTGTGGACTCAGAAACAAACAAGGAAATGAATGTCTGATATCTGACGCTCCTCAATTTGTCACGTGACACCAGGCAAACGCTATGTATTCATGAAATTATAATTAATGGTCTTTGCTTGTTGTTGATGTGTAGTGTTATTGTGTATATAATGTAAAGTGTGTTTGTAAATAAATGCTTTCTAAAATGACATCATGTTTTGTGTTATACTCTGCCATTAAATAATAAATATAATAGTACATTATCCAGTCATGAAATCATATGTAACCAAGGCTGCTCAGGCTGCACGGATCAGAGCTGTAGATTCGTTCTCCTCCTCGTTCTCGTTCATCGTTCATTTGTCACGTGATAGGCTGCTCAGGCTGCACGGATCAGAGCTGTAGATTCGTTCTCCTCCTCGTTCTCGTTCATCGTTCATTTGTCACGTGACAAGCTCCACAGGCTGCACAGATTCGTTCTCGTTCACAGCTCATGTGTGTGTGAAGCAGTACACTCTCGTTCATTTGTCACGTGACAGCTACCTAGTCACTGTGGCACTGTTAAACAACACTGGCAGGGAGGATGCAGGACAGAAGTCACTGTACCGTGGTGTGTATTTGCCCTCTTATGTTTTCACATGCTTTGAATTGCTTGTGGTAGTTATACTTATTATACTTTGTCCCATATCAATGCGCGGCACTATACTACAGAGGGACACGGCGCCACCGGCTGTAAAAATGAACGAAATGAACGAAATGACTCACAATAAGATTCGTTCACGTGAGGGTTCGAGAGTAACTGATTTGAGTCAGTAAGAAGAGTCGAACCTCCCAACACTAGAAGCAATGCCTACTGAAGTTTAAAAAAATGCTGCCCTTGTTCATTGGCCAAATCATATTCAAACTGGACCAATCAGAAGGCTCCATCTCTTCCTTCAACAAATCACACACGTCATGTACACGCTCTCTGAGGCGGAGCCATTTTTAAACCACATGTTCCCACATGTACGAAACAGGATCAAATCCAAAAATATTTCTTTTTTCATTTTAGTGTAAAAATAGACGTTTGTTGATGACTTATCCAGAACACCCAAATGAGCAACTGTATTCAGCTACTGTTAGACTATACACTCACTTTATTAGGTAGCTTAATCACATGGCAGAAACTCGTTAATAAGACATCTAGACGTGGTGAAGATGACTTGCAAAAAGTCACACTGAGCATCGGAATGGGGAAGAAAGAGTAGATATTTTTGAACATGGCATGGTTGTTGGTGCCAGACAGGTTGGGCTGAGTATTTGAAAAACTGCTGATCTACTGGGATTTTACGCACAGAACCATTTCTTGGGCTTACAGAGAATGGTCTAGAAAAAGAGAAAATATCCAGTGAGCAGCAGTTATGTGGATGAAAATGCCTTGATGATGTGAAAGGTCAGAGGAGAATGGGCAGACTGGGTCTAGATGGCAGAAAGGCATCAGTAACTCCTAAAAACACTCATCACAACCGACTGCAGCAAGATGAGTTGTCTCGTGCCTGAAACCATTGTCTGGGTCTTTGGCGGCATATTGTCAAAAAAGTTAAAACCAGTGGCGGTTTTCGGCAAGGGTGAACCGGGCAGCCGCCCCAGTTCACCTCTGGGTCTCCCTTATGGAACGGACAGGGAGTAAACCGGGGATGTCTCACTCTCTCCTGATATTGTTAATGTAGCTATGTCAGCAGGAAGGTTCTCCTTATGTGCCTGGTCCTCTTCAAGGTTTCTTCCTGTTAAAAGGGAGATTTTCTTGCAACTGTTAGTCTTGGGTTCAGGCTCTGTGTTTCTGTGAGGCACCTTAAGACAATTTTGCTTGTAAAAGGTGCTAAAACTGAATTGAATTTAGTAGTCCTGGCTTGGCAGATGGCAGGAGGAGAGTGAGCAGCTGAGCTTGGTGGAGGTTATCTTGGTGAGCTGGTGGAGGGAGATCAGTGAGACAAAGACGTCCAAGGGAAAGAGATCGAAAAGGTGAATCATCTCTCATTATCACTACTGTGTATGAAAATTACAGTAGTGAAAGATTTACTGGAGAGATTCAATATGTTTTTAAAGTCACATTCACATGACACATTCAGTTCAAACCTTGATCTAGTACTCCTACACTGACTGGTACATTCTTCCAGGACACCATGATAGGACTGATATGACAATGAAATGATTCATTTCATTAAAATACATCTTTATTCTCAATTTCACAGTGAGACAGCTTGATACCAGAACTGAAACAAATACCAATGAATACCAATGACTGTGTGACCTGAACAAAGTGTGGAGATGATTGGAAGGTAGTGGCCCCAGCACTGAGCTGTGGGTGCAACCTTCACACACAGTTTTAGTTGCTGTGTCTTATTTCCCATCACCAGTGCAAATCCCAAAAATACATGTTCAGTCACAGAGAGAAAAATGAATCATCACTTCTCTGAAAGGCCCAAAATGTTTGGCCTATGTTTTACACCATGTGGTATAGAGGGCAGATGTCCCACATCTAAATATATGTTAAATAGCTCAACCACCATGACATTCTGAAACTATCACACACATGTCATTGTGGTCTGCTGGGCACACGAGTCCATTGCAATACATTACAAATGAGGCAACTGGACTCAAGAATAGTTTTTTAAGAAGTTTCAACATGCTGGTGATCACCTGTGTCAACCTCTGTCATCAGGCCAAAATCACCAGGGTATGTAAATGTTTGATCAGGCCATTTGGGTAGTTTCTGTTGTCATTATGATTTAAAAAGAGTAAACATGTTTTTTTTAAATAAATGGCCTCAGCCAACCACTAAGCGTGAGTGAAAGAAAAGCTTTTGTGTTATAATTCATATTCTCTGAAAAATGGCCAAGAAATCATAAATTCTGCCAGGGTATGTAAATTTATGAGCACAACTGTAAAAGAAGCCACTAAGGCTTTAGTCTGACACATGTCCAGAATCCACCAGTCAAATGTCAACTTCATTCATATTTCTCCTGTGCGTCATAAATCCTCAGAGTTCATCCCGATAAAGAAAAACCACAGGGTGAAAACACATGTCAACCACGCGGCCCTCCAGCTCAGGTGATATGCACACACCTGTCTGTCATACCTGACCTAAATAATCTTGGCTCCACTCATACATGGACAGAGCAGTCGATCACATTAAACTCATAGGCACAGGTTTTTCAAAATGGCAGACTTCCTGTGCGTTTTAGAGGATAGCACCAAGAGACTTTTTTTCTCGTCTAGAGGTGTACCAATTTTCATGGTACACCTCTACCACCATTCGGTGCTCAGGCCCTAAAAATAAACGCTTGCATTTCAATAACTAAATATTCTATAATTCCTCTACAGTCTCTGAGCTCCACACAAACAGGAACAGCTCTCCTCCTTTGCTTGGTGTGTACATGCTGTATATCAGTAAATCAGCAAAGCAACAAGTGTTTATAGAACGCACCCTTCATGTTCCTGTTCCGTTTTACTATCAAACAGACCACAAACAGTTGTTTACACCCAGCTCAGTGAAAAATCTCATGAAAAGTCTGTTTCCTCCTAAATATTTCACAAAGTCAGATGTTTTTACCAGATGTGTGTTAGAGCTAGAACACACACTAGAGTAACTGCATTCAGCGGTTACATTGGCAGTTGAACATATACAGTTGAACCAGTGGTTTGGGGACTAGCCACTGAGCAAGGTTCCCAACACCTTTCATACAACAAAATGAAATCCGAATAACTGCAGGCGTCTGCAGTCGCTTGGATGAGCAGAGCATATTTAGGCCCCGTTCACACTGGAGAAAGTTAATCCTGATAGAGTAGGATTGAGCCCAGACAGCCTTTAAGCTGAATGCGTTCAGACCTATTTTCAATTTTGTTTGCTGTTCTCCAAACCACTAGGTGGCGCCTCGTAATATGGCTAATAATGTGGCAAGCCGGATTCGCTAGCCACATTTGCGTTCACATCTGAGCCACATTTGAGGGTGGATCTAGCCGGCTTGAAATCAAACTGGATTCAGCTGGATTGGAGGTGTTCACACTCGGAAAAAAACACATCTGGATTGATCTGGATGCGGCCAAATCCTGCTTAAGCCACATTTTTTCCCCAGTGTGAACAGGGCTTTAGGCTACAAATTCTTGTTTTGGCTCAAGTCAAGGAAGGAAGGAAGTCAAGGAGTCACAGGAAACTGCAGGCCCCCCGAGAGGGCTTACGGCAGTGTCCTCCACAGCAGTGTCTCTAAAACTGCAGCGACATTGGACCTCATTCCTCCTTAATTTCCCATGGAAGATTTATTATTTAACGTATCTGCATTTATCATGTATATAAAGTGTTGTGTTGGTATTGCAAGACCCAGAAGCAGACTGTAGTCAGAGGTAAGGTTGAGGGCAGCAGAGAAGGTGGCAGACCTTGAGGACGGAGAGAGGATGAGAGGCATCCTGGAGAAAACAGGAAAGATGATTACTGAAAAAAAAAACTTCACTCTTTAACACTAGAAATCTGGAATTCAAAAGAACTCAGCAGCTAGATAGTTACCGCAGATGGTGGACACTCCAGCATCTGCAGCCCTTGACTTTAGTGATACAAAGACCCACTATGATGGCTTAGTGCATGAGGAAACGCACAGTAAAGATGAGAGAAAGGGAAAACAGCGATACGTGGACTAGAACGGTCCAGTACGGCGTTCTGGTACCTTAAATGATGCGTTCGTGGGTTGCAGGTTGCAGTCTAGCTGTTTCCGTCATGCTGATATATCAACTCCCCCCTCTCTCTCCCTCCCTCCCCTCTCTGTCTCACACACTCACCACTTTGTTCTGTGGTACCTGTGCATGCAAAGAAAGTTGCAGTTTATAAATCACTTGAATGTATGCTGCTCTCTAGCTACAGAGACTAAGTCGCTGGACATTTGAATTATTTTCTGTGACCTGGAACGGTACATCAGTGCATTCAACGTTTAGAACAGGGCTCATAACCATCATTGGATGGAGGAGGATGAGGGAAGAGTTTGAAAATTTGAATACACACCCCCTTACACCAAACACTGAAAAAAGGTGGGTTTAAATGTCAAACCTCAGGTGAAAGTCAAACTCCACAGTGGGAGAAAACAGAACTGCCTGTGGTGTTTAGAGCAGTGCTGTTAAAAGCAGACTTGTTTGTGAAGGTCTGCTGTGCTGCCTGCAATCCCACCACCCCCCACCTGCCTCCTACTGCAGCCTGTTGCCTCTGTATGGGTCCTATACTGGACAATAGAATGATGTACTGTTAGCATAAACATGACCATGTTTGGGGATGTACGTGTTTTGTTGGCAGGTTTACATGTTGATGTAAAAACAGAACAGGTTTGATTGTGGAAGATATGGTTATTTTCCCTGTAAACACAGAAATATAATCACCAGGAAGAGGGAGCACATGAGGGAGGGGAAGACACCTGACACAAGAGGGAGATCAGTGATTTCAAAATAAACACCAGAAACAATACAAACACAACAGAACTACAAAATAAAAGCCCTGGCTCAGAGCTGAAAAACCTTGCACCCACTGAGGTCCTCCACCACATGTTTCCCCACCAAACTGATGAAGCTGGTGGATGGGCAGAGAAACGTCTTCAAGAAAACTCTAGTTAGTCCAGAAACCCTGCTTCAACCTTCTGAACTTCCCCACATGCTAATTCATCAGATAACAACGCTGCGATTCACCAGGCTGTCAGCAGATTGCTTCCTGCTTCCTTTCAGACAATCTGTTGTGTGGTCAGTTTTTCCATGTGACCTCATGCATGTGACTTCCTTATGATTTGTTCCATTGTTCTGTAGTCTGCGTGTTCTCTGTATATGTTTCTGTATGGCACGGAAAAATATAACCTTTTAGTCACAGTATTGATCAGCTGAAATGTTTACTACTAAAGCACAGAGTCATGAAGGGTAATGAATAATACAGAGAAGAGAGCAGAGGAACCAGGAGGAAGCAGGGCTTCTTTAGAAGGATGTGAAAAATGCAGCAAGGGCAGAAATGAGGAAGTCTGGGAACAGGTTGTTTCATAACAGCAGTTACAACAGATTAATCAGAAAACAACTGTGAAACCTGCAACATTCACATAAGAGCTTGAAGGAGCAGGAAACAAACCTCTACACGTCCAGCTGTCCTGCTTTAAGCTCTTGAATGAAGAAATGATCTGATGACTGAGAATCTTCTTTGACATACGAAACAATGATTGTCAGTGCTGAGGCTGTCATCTCTGTGAAGTGGGAGGTGAGGATGATCAGTCACAGAGATGCAGCACAGCAGGGTGTGAAGGAGCATCACCTTGGAGGTGTGCTTCTGCAGAAGCTGCCAAGAACTTCATCAATTGAGGAGGAGGAGGAGGAGAAGCTGCTCAACACTTACAGACTGTGTCTGTCACCCCCTACTCACTATATATTGGCCTATGTAATGTGTTTGCCATAGTGTAGTGCTGTCTGACTGTGTAGTGGAATTTGTTAGACCCTATATAGTAATACCACTGCAATGACATATTTAACATGGCTGAGAATATGATGTGTGGTGTCTGAATGTGGTTTTATTTCCTACAACAAGCTCCACATTTAGTGAAGTGTGTGAATCATCTTGTCTGCATCTAATAAAGAACTTCCTCCACCCTCATGTGTATCACAGTCTTCATCTGCAGCTTCATGATATGAAATAAAATGATTTAAATAGCATCACTCGAGCATTTGGTTTAACTTGTGTGGAGTTTTGACATATTCACTGTATGGATTCTTTGATTATGGTCAAGAACGATGGTCTGTATTACTACAGTGACTTTTGATCTTTGACCTTCAAATTCTATTCACTTCATCCTTGAGTCCAAGAGAAGGTTTGAACCGAATCTGAAGATATTCTGGACACATGGACAAATAAATAGACAACCTGAAATCCTCAGTCCTCCAGCCATGACTGACACACAGGCATAGAAATAGTGTAACAGTATTTTGGGGTCTTGTTTGTGTTTAGTGTTTTGATGGTTTGAACGTGTTCACTTGAAGCCATTATTTCTGTAATATTATATGATTGACATTATTTGTATTTTACTTAAATGTATCATTAATATTTTACACTGAATTATTGTTTATTTGATTATATTCAAGATTTTGATGAAGCATATCTAAAAACCATCTGATCATAGTGGGTCTTTATCAGGCAAATGCATAAGTTCCACTCTTCATGATTCAGCAGCTTGTAGATCCACAGCAGCAGTAACTTGAAGTCATGGTTTCCTGCATGTCTTCATCAGTCTCTCACACATTGTGGTGGAATATTAGCCCATGTAGTCGTGCCTGCAAGCTTCAGCTTGACCTGTTGCTGTAACAAACCTGTCTGTAACAAGCTGCAGTCGTTGGAATGTGCAACAAGTTCAGTCCTGCTGAGCTACCGTATAAAACAATACAATAACACACAACATGAACACAGTGAAACACAATCTTTCTGTTTAAGGATTCATTATTTACACAATAACTCTATATTATACATCATATTTCAGAATAAATGAGCTAAAAAGTGAAAGTGCTCCTTTATTATACATCAAACAGTGCCTGTCATGGAGTGGAACAATCGGCGCCATCTGGTGCATTTACGTTAAAAGTGCACACATGGCCACTGCACTGTAAACTCTCTTATCTTAGCATGTTGCTACTAACATTAACACTAAAATGAGGGTGAACACAGATCGTTCTCAGACTCGTGGCTTTGGTAGTTGTTCCTGTTTCTTTGGAGGATCATGAAGTGGGCATCTAGCAGGTATCTGGTCAGGTGATACTTTATAACACACACAGACTTTGGGTTTAACTATGCAGTCTTTAATGCAAACCAACACTGAGTTTAACACTTTGTTTAACACTGTGTTTGATTTACCTGAGGCCATCACTCAGAAGATGTGAGAACATTAATGTTACATCAGAATTCATTCATATTAAAAGATTTTATTTATGTTTATTAAAAACTGATGCTTAAAGGTCGGGTAGGAGGTTTCATTCTGATGCACTTTTTGTTAAATTAGTGTAACTTCTCTTTACAATCTGATAGCAACCAATTAGTTCGGCAGTTTCGCTTTAAAACTAAGAATATGAATCATCTGTGGAAGCTATAAAACACTAAAAACATCAGCCAATCCTGCGAGATGCCCCTGCGTGGAGTATTGGCTGGTTGTCACTCTCTTCCTGCTCTGTGCATACAGACTGGTTTGGAGGCATGGCTTCGGGGTGAGCTCCAGAGAAAGTCTGGCTGACTCTCACTGAGTTTTTAAATCTCCTACCCTACCTTTAAGGATAGAGTAAATAGAAAAACTACACAGACAGAAAACAACGCATAAAAAATAAAAACATAACTATGCATGCACCACCGATCAACTGCATCACATACAGTAAGAACACTGATGTGTTTACATGTGCATTAGTATCAGGTTCTGTTGATGTGAACAGCTCAGAAACAGTATATGAGAACACTTATGTAAACACTTTATCAAGGTGTCATGATGTCAGATATCACAACACACCTGCATCTGATATAAACCATCTGGTATACAAGGACCTGAGAATCCAGGTTTGTGACTCAAACCCAGGATAATACAATCTGTGGCTGTAAGGCGCATGCAAACACACTGGCAGTAGCTTTATCTACTATGTCCTCTACTAGCACATAGAACAGTACCTTCAAGTGCTTCCTAAACTTTATTCCGGCCTTAGTCACAAAGCGAAGGCAGTTTTTATTTTCACTGTTTTGATCAACAAACACTGTCGAGCACCTGCTGTGAAAAGGCTGGATTCAGCAACCTTTGTGATAAAAAGGAAAAAGGAATAGACGAGAGAAAAACCTCCTTACATCTTGTCAGCAACATTAAAATTATTTAAAAAAATATGATGACTGCCTTCTTAGCGTCTTTGGTTTCTAAAGAAATGACCCAGAAGGGGTTTACATATAACAACAAAATAAATACAAACAGTATTTATAAACAATAACAAATACTATAAAAAATGTCATCAACTATGTAAATAGATTTTTTATCGCACTTAATCTGTAACTGTGTAACCACACTAGCAGTTCCAAACTGCTTGATCCCTTCAATGCTAATGTGCAGTATGAAGCAGCTACGGCTACATTCTGGATGCTATGTGAATCACTTAGTGTAGTATCTGTATGCTTCCTAATCCTAATGCTTTCTTTTGAAAATGAAATAATAAAGCGAGGTTTTTAGCTGTATGGGAGAATAATAAATAATACTCTAGCACACAGCAGGCTGTCCTCAGCTGCTGCTAAATAACAAAGTTCCTGCAGAGGGAAGGGTGTTCTCCACTGTTCACCTGAATCATATAAATAACACCAGTGATGTCACAGTATTCCAAAACACAGCAGACTGTTACTCTCAGGAACTTGGTCTTTGTCTCTGTTTGACCATAGGTCAGTAAACGTGTTCTAATAGTTCTTTGGTTTTTGCAAAAAGCTTGTCGTCATAGCAAAGATAAGACAAAGTACAGTAAATAAATAATAAAAAAATAAGAATACACATAGAAACACTAAGCTTAATAATGTTATTGATGTGGTGTCGGTCACACGTCCTCCCACAGTTCATCAAGCACACAAGTTAAGATATATTAATCATAATAACCTCATAAAAATACACACTAACACACACAAACACATAGAACAAGGAAACAGAACACTCAGGTGTGGATTGTTTAACATACGATCCCTCCACTCTAAGTCGCTCTTAGTTAATGATCTAATCATTGATCATCACACTGATATATTTTGTCTCACTGAGACTTGGTTATAGGATGAAGAATATGTTGCTTTAAATGAATCAACTCCGTCTTGTTATGTTAACTGTCATGTTCCTAGAGTTACAGGTCGCGGAGGACTGGCAGCAATCTACCGCTCCAGTCTTCAGATGAATCCTAAACCTAGGTCTACTCATACTTCTTTTAAAAGTCTCACTCAGCCTGTCTCACGGAAGCTGGAAGAAGTCAGAATTTGTTTTACTTGTCATAGTGTATCGTCCACCTGCTGCTGCTTATTCAGAGTTCCTGCTGGAGTTTTCAGACTTCTTCAAGTTTAGTGCTCAGCACAGATAAAGTCATTATAGTGGGCGACTTTAACATTCATATGGACCTTGACTCTGACAGTCTGAAGACTGCCTTCAACTCACTCTTGGATTCAGTTGGGTTCTCTCAGTTAGTAAATGAATCCACACACTGTGAAAGTCACACCCTCGACCTGGTTCTCACCATGGCCTGGAAGCTGAGATAGGTCCTTTCAGACAATCTGTTGTGTAGTCTCAGTTTTTCCAGCTCTGTCATGTGACCTCATGTATGTTACTTCCTTATGAATTGTTGCTGCCGCTGTGTGATGCTGCAGGTATGAACTTAACTCTTCTTCTCCAAAGAAGTAGTAGAACACCCAGAATGCACTGGGCTTGTTATTGTCTAACTAAAAACCAGTTAGCTTAGTACTAAACTCAGGATGAACCCAGATCTATCTCTTCAGGCAGCTGCTTTGGTTGTTTGTTTCTTAGTCCACATGGCCTGCTGTGTTAATGTGATGTGGTCACTCCTATATACACTGAGACCTTGTTGCAGTGTACAGCTGATGGTGAATATGACAGCAGCATTCCAAATTGTGGTCACCATAGAAACTATGTACACAATGAGGTAAAACAGGTCCAGATGGTGTGAAGTAACAAATCTGTCATGTTAACATCGCTGATAGTTGGCACAAATAATAGCATGGATAACTGTCTATAGGACATTACAGTTTAGCCAGTGTTACACCTACTGCATGGTGGAGCCCTACAGTCTTTAGAGAATAACAACACTGACTCAGGTGACATCATTTCAGATTTACACTTTATTTGTAAAATTGGTGAAAACACTTTGATTCTTTGTTCTAAAAAGATACACAGGAGAACATTCAAATGCTTAAAGGATGGATTTAGTGTAAGGCACTTAGACTAGTTGGGTATATTTTGACTACTAAATAAAATAATAAAATAATACATTTACATAGTCAAACCACAGACAGAAAATCAACAATAAAGTCTTTCTATAGTTAGAATACATTAAACATCTTAAACCCTTCAATGCTAAAAATGCTTCCTTCATGTGTGTAGTGTGTACTATGTTCCTGCTTCCTGAAATCTTCCATTGTTCTGTAGTCTGCGTGTTCTCTGTATATGTTTCTGTATGGCACGGAAAATATAACCTTATAGTCACACAGTATTCACAGTATTAATAAGCTGGAGTCATGGAGGGTAATGAATAATACAGAGAAGAGAGCAGATGAACCAGGAGGAAGCAGGGCTTCTTTAAAAGTATGTGTAAAATGCAGCAAGGGCAGAAATGAGGAAGTCTGGGAACAGGTTGTTTCATAACAGCAGTTACAACAGATTAATCAGAAACCAATGCTAAAAAACCTTCAATGCTAAATTTCCAGTGTTAATCACCTTCAGGACATTCTGGGTCCTTCATGTGTGTAGTGTGTACTATTTTCATGCTTCCTGAAATCTTTCTGTTGGAAATGAAATGATAGAGGTTGTTTAAAGCTGGGTGAGAGGCACACTTTGTTTTCTCTGTTGTGCCTTCTTGAGAACAGTAGTGATGTCTCACTTCAAATCAGAGGAGAGAGAGGAACACGGGTCTGGGTTGTTACAAAGAGCCACAAAGATAAGAACATTAAATTAGACCCTTACATTCTAACAGAGTGGAAGAGAGTGTGCAGTACAATGAGAACAGGAGTGCAGTACAGACCACTGCTGTAACACTAACAGGTTAGAAGAAGGTTGATCATATGTCACAGTAGCAGGTCATTCTGACTCTTTTAGGGTGTTTTCACACTTGGTCCCTTTCAGCCCTCTAAACAAACTAAGATCGCTGACTCAGCATGTTTTGATTCATTAGAAACATTTTTATGGTCTAAATTCAATTTCTCAAACATACCTGATTGTTTTGCTTTAATTTACATCAATGATATATATATATCTATATCATAGATATACATATATCTATGATATATATGATATATGATATATATATATATGATCTATATATCTATGATCTAGATATGAGATATAATACACAATGCCCAAAACAACCGCAGTGAGGATGAGTTCCACAATCACTGCTACATTTGTTGCTGTTTCTCCACATTGAGCATCATCTGAAGGAGTTCCTGCTTTGATCAGCTGCAGCTTTTCTGCTTCACACCTGGAAGAAGAGAGAAACATGTTTACAGGAACATTCAAAGTCAGTGTGTGTGTGTGTGTGTGTGTGTGTGTGTGAGATATGAAGCTTCACTTACTGTCTGTGTGGCTGACAAGATGTTAATGTTCCATCTGAAAATGTTCCATCACTGCAGTCAGAGCACTCTGTGTCTTTATAGGCTGTTCCTGCACACACACACACACACAGAGCTTCCATGTTTAGAGAGCTGATTACCCGACAGGCAGGCTACAGTTCGTCCAGCTGGGTGGTGTCCTGTCTGCAGGCATGTGGGGTGGGGGGTGTTCCCCGAACAATGGGGATGCACAAAGTGCCCTTTCGTCAAAGTGAATTTTTATTTTATTTTTTATCATTATATTGTGTGACAGTCAGTCTGTGTGGTCCAAAATAATAGTAAATGGACCGATATAATAATAAATTAGCTCTACGTTGGTCGGTCACATGACCCTCTCTGCCTTGACATGCCCTGTAGCTGAGCGCTGCTAAGCTGGTGGCCACTGCTGGTGGCGACACTGAGGGAGTAAACTCAATGGCGGTTTTGGGCAAGGGGAGTAATTCAATGTAGAACCACCACTGTGTGCCGTGGTAAATCTCCTGAGCTGGATGGGATTCCTCCTGAGTTTTACACCACCTTTTGGGAGTATTTGGGGCCCCTGGTGTTTGACATAGTCCAGGCGTCATTGGAAGCAGGTTCTTTTTCTAGAGATGTTAATACAGCAATCATATGGCTTCTTCTTAAGAAAGTTAAAGATCCCCAGGAGTGCTCAAGTTACAGGCCCTTAACCCTTCTGAAAATATTTGCTAAGCTACTGGCTCACAGGCTTCAGCCTTTCATGCCCAAATTGGTTCATTGTGACCAAACAGGCTTTATCAAAACAAGGACCTCATTGGATATCGATATCGATATATAGTATCTGTGGTCTTTGATGCAGTCATTAGGCCTTGGATCTAATTTTATAAAAATGGTCAAAGTGCTCTACAGCAATCCAACAGCTATAGTCCTCACAGGCAAAACATGTTCCCCGACTTTCAACATAGCCAGAGCCTCCAGACAAGGCTGCCCTTTAAGCCCTCCTATTTGCTCTTTCACTGGAGCCTCTGGCTCAAAGAATTCATTTGTCTGATGACATTACCCCTATAATGGTGAATAACACAAAACATAGTATATCTGTGTGTGCGGACGACGTCCGTTTATATGTGGGGTGTTCCCAATCAATACCTACTATAGGCTATAAGATTAATTGGGATAAATCTGACTTTTTGCCATTGATAGATTGAGATCTATTTCCTTACCTGTTGGCATCCCTGTAGTTAAACAGTTTAAATATCTAGGAATTGAGGTGTTTCTTTCTTTCTCTGTCCTCTATTGTTAAAAATAATTATTATTATTGTCTTATCCAAGATTGTCTCTGATATTTGCCTAACTCCCTCAGATCGCATGTGCTTCCTCATATCAATTTTTTTAAGCTTTATGATCCAACTCCTGCCTCTTTCTCGTTACTGGGATAGATTACAGAGAGCGATTACTAAATTTGTGTGGAACGGAAAGCGTCCCTGCTTGAGACTGTCCAGGTGGTTTATCGCTCCCTAATTTCAGACTTTACCATTGGGCTTTCACTCTATGCCCTTTGGTTGCCTGGTGCAATGATTTGGTGGAAGTGGCTTGGTGTTCGCTGGAGGAATCCCTGGCAGGCCCATTAAAGCTTAAAGAGATACTATTTGCAAACACTCCTCAGAATAAAAGTATGTCTCGGTTTGGTCTCATTCTATCCCATGTTATTGCAGTCTGACGATGTGCTGAAAAAGCATGCAGGATTAAGTCTAGCTGGAACCCATATTCTGCAATCTTTAACAATGACAGGATTTTTGATCAATAAGTGCTCCATAAAACGAACTCACTGTAGACAATGGTATGATAATGATGTACGCTCCCTTGGTAAAATATTTGGTGATGAAGGACTTTTGTCATTTGAGGATATTTGTGTCCAGTTTAATTTGCAGCGCTCTACTTTCTTCTTTTACCTCCAGTTAAGAACTGCTATGAAAATCTATGGTGTACCTTGGCAGACCCCACTTTCAGACCACCCATTGCTTAAATTGCTGAATGGTACTTGTGGATCTAAGGGCCTTATTTCGAGGCTTTATTTGCATATTTTAGAGGAGATGTATGACCCGTTACAACTGGATGCTTGCTGGAGAACTGATCTTCCCAACTTACCTCCTGATTTTGACTGGGAAGCTGTTTGGGACTCTGTGCTTTGTTCATCCAAGAACCCTGATCATCAGCAAATTCACCTGAAGTTTGTTCACCGGACATATATTACTCCTCGTAAACACATGAAGCTTAAAACTGACCCAAACTGTACCTTGTGTCATACTTTTTTTATTATTATTATTATTATTGTTATTATTATTATTTCTCGGAGGTGATAAGAAATAATCTGTCTGCTCTTTTATACGCTAATATCCCTCTGTCACCTAGGGGTTTTGTTGTTGAATGATATGTCCCATCTTAAATTACATAAAGCGCAGCAAAAGGTCTTCCTCGCTGGTCTAACTGCTGCCAAGAAGATGGTGGCAACAAGGTGGAAACCCCCACATTCCCTGTCGTACCGCCAGTGGGTGTCTTTTATTGATGTTGCATCGCATGATTTTTACACCGCTCTGTGCTTCTGCATCTGTGTCCACTCCACCATACAAACCCTGACAGTTTGATGGCTTTATTTGTTCTGTATGAGTTTTTGTAATGTTATAAAATGCAAAATAAATAAAAATTTGGTAACAAAATATATATATTTGTGTGAGGATAATATATGTATGCGAGAGAGTCAGAATGAATTATGTCTTGTACGGCAATTCATACAAAATAAAATGTATTTTTTGTAAAATAAGCAGGATAAAAAAATTGTATGACTTAATGTTAAAGTCAGAACAAACCCACCTTTCTCTTGGATGTACTGTCCTGGTTTACAGCTTCTGTGTTTCTGTGTTGTTGCACAGCTCTTCCCTTTAGAGTCAGTACAGTAGAATCCCTCCATTGGTTCACAAACAGTGTCTGATGTTTCTGTACATGAGCTCCTTACCTTCAGACCAGGACCTGTTAACACACACGAGACACTCTGTAAGTTAGACCAGCTGTTAACACACATTAACCTGCTGAGGTTCCTCTGAGCACTGAGCAGTGACTTGTACCACATCCATCTTACTATTCAAATGTTCATGCCTTCATCATGATGCCAACTACACACCTGGTTTGTGGGTGTTGTGACTGCAGACAGGTCATGACTTTCATGCAAACACAATCAATCCACAGACAGACACATGCCCAAGTACTCCATCTACATTTCTAGCCCCTGCTGTGGTGTCTGCAGGACTTCATTTAGAAATAATCACACGCAGCACACTACACAAACACACACATGCAGCACACTACACAAACACACACAGATACAGCAGCTTAGGGAAATGAGTTATGAATGACAAGATGAATGCCAGATGAGTGCAGCAAGAACCCACACAAAGTGTGAAAATGTAAACATGCAGCATCTCACCAGTAACTGTGGGGACTTGTTCATGTTACTGTTTAAATAAAGAACAAAAAATCATCATCCAAACACCTCCCTCCACTGTAAAGTGTACCAAAAGGAAGCAAAGTCTGGCCTTTGAATCTGTGAAGTAGGTAATTTCAGGAATGAGTGTTGTGGGTGATGTGACCTGATGCGAGCCATGTACTGCATCGCTGCCTTTATCCTTTAAAGCATTTACACCAGAGATATTACCATCCACTGTACTTAAATTAAAGAGGGTGCAAAACATGTCAAAACTATTTGAAGTCTTCGGCCTGTGGAGATTTTAAAAGACGATGGCATGGGACCGATAGCATGATGCAGACCAAGATGTAGTCAGCCCAAGCAGCAACAAGTGAACGACATAGCTCAAAATATCAGTAACATTTACTCAACACTATCAAAGATTTCTGAAGATCTGGAGGGTGGTGATGTGTCGTTCACAAACGTTTTGTTCTATATGAACTAATCTATTGTATCACTCAGGAGTAAAGAGTCATCGTGTGAGTGATTCAGCAGTCAAGAATTTAGGAGAACGCTGTAGTAAACAAGAGTGCATTCAGTCAGGTTTTTGAGCAGACCTCAGGGATTCAGCAAGGTTGTTCCACAGGTGAGGAGCAGAATAGCTGAACCCTGCTTCACTTTATTTTGACCTGACCCTGGGTACACAGCAGGCCTGTCCCTGATGATCTCATGCTCAGAGTAAACAGCGCTCCTTTCATGTAGCGCAGCTTCATTTTTCAAATATTGCAGTGACAAATGACAAAGTTGAAGAGTTGTATCAAGAAAATAAAGCTCAATTCACACACAGGATATTATTGAATAATAATAGTAATTTCTGCACAAAAAGAACCATGTCAGCTGCTATATAAATATATAACAGTCCTTGTCTTTATTTTTATTTATTTTTGGTGTTATTTCTTCAATATAGTGCATACTTTATTTATTTGATGTATTGATCTTGTTATTTTTATTTTTTTGTCTTTTGTTGTTGTTGGTTTAGTTATTTTATGTTTTCTCTACATCGATGCAACTAGTGTAGCTGTAATAGCTGCACATGAAGGAGCACAGCAGGAGATCTTGACAAGGTCTCTGGGGGGGGGGGTTATTGTTAGTATTGTTTTGTTGAAATGGTGAAAATAAAAATGTTAATAAAAAAAGAAGCAGAAAAACAATTTTAAGTAGTAGAGCGGGGATACCTTTAAAATTGGGCTCAGATGTTACAGAAACTTACCTGCAGCACAGTTTGAACAGGGGTAACACTGTCTCCGTCCAGTCGGTGTGTCCATGTAGGTACCCTCTGAGCAGGCAATACATGAAGTAGCTCTGTACTCTCTACAGTGTGTTTTAACTCGAGTCCCTGTTAAAAAGAGGATCAACATTGTAATAAAAATTTGATTCATTTCAAATGGTTGTTTCTGAAGATAACCTGCATGTCCTGAGCTCTACAAAGTGACTGACACTTATAACTAACATGAGATAAAGCCAAAGGGGGTCTACTTATGAATAATTTCCAGTCTGCAGTCTCTGAGAGACATGAGTGTGTCAGAGAGTCTGTATCACACTGCAGCATCACACCAGCAGGTGCTCCACACATGCAAGGAGATCATTCTAATAGGTCACAGCTTAGCCAGTGGGATAAGAGCCAACTGAAGAAGTAAAAGAAAAAGTTAAGAAAAAACTGTGGGACAGATCTAGAAGGGTTAGTTTACATTAGTCTTTAGTAGGCCCAAGTTTTAATATTTAAAGAAGCTTTAGTGATAGTGCTGTTGTCTCTGCATGACACATACGATGTACATGTGGAGGTTAGGGCTCCTTTAAGAGCCGTTCATTTAAATATCTGCCTGTATTTATTCTTAACGAGCCAGTCTGGAGGTAGCTCATTTGATCTGGAAGATAGTTATGAGGGAGAAATGATAGGGTAAGATTTGGATCAGAATCATTCAAATTGATCCACTTATTGATCAATAGTGGTATATTGATTATTTATATTGATTATAATTTCATTTCATGTGGACTGCACATGTCCAATGTGGCACCATGTCCCTCTGGTTTGACAGTGAGATCAGTATTTTGGATTTACTCTTTGTATAAAATGTGTGTAAATAAAGCTACATAGTCTACATTGATTCATGTACATGCAACACCGAAACAACTTTGTGGCACAATAACAAATTAAGCAGACTACAATCAACTTCCCTGCAAAACATTTAGTGCATGATGACATCATGCAACATTTCCATATCAAATTTCTCTTTTGGGATCATTAAAGTACATCTATCAAACTAAGCTCGCATGTGTATGCTGCTGTGCTTCTCCCCATGTGTCTGTTTTCTGTCTCACTGAAATGTGTGTATCCGTGTGACCCATGGCAAAAAACAAAAACAGGAGAAAAAGAATGGTTTGTTTCCCATGTTAAAGAGTTATTTAATAGACCCAAATCTTTTCTGTCACAACCCTAAAGAATACATTCAAACTAAGTGGATTTTACCTGGAAGACACAGGGGACAGCATTCATCTGCTATCTGATACTCAGCAGGAGGACATGTGAGGCTGTGACTGCTGAGAGCTTGTAAAATGGTGATCTGTGAAAAGGAGGAGAAGTTGTTTTATACAGTGGAAGTTAAAGCTGTGATGTATGTATGAAGGTTAGCACTCTTCCATTGGACCACAGCTCTGTGACAGCAGCAGTCTACCACCAGTCTGCACTGTTGATGAGGCAGTTGGCTCCAACTGTTGTCAAATTGTGAGGACAACTAGCACTCCACATCCAGACCCCTTGTTGTTAAGTCATATCTGTTGGAGACCATCCACTGGTGCATGTTCCTGGCTTAAAATGTCATAAAGTGGCTTTAAAAAAAGGATCTCCTAAACCACTAAGGGGAGCCATCTTCTGCTGCTCCTGCCTAAGCCTGGTTCAGCCCGCTATTGTCCATTACACAGGGCTCTAGAGTGTGACCATTTTCTTTTAATTTCTCAAAGGTGCAACCAAAAAATATCAGAGGTCGCACTTTGAAAAGTGTGTGCAAAACTCATACGGCCCTCTCACTGCACCGCGCACACAGACAGACAGGTATTAAAGACGCTTCGCTGCAGAAACCGCAGTTCAGGTGAACATGCAGCGGAGGAGCAGGATTTGTTGCTACTATGCGGGTTTTGCCTGAATGAGTGATGATAACGAGCCGGTAATGTTCAGGGAGGGGGCGTGACGTGCTCGTAGCATTATAACAGACTGAACAACAGGTCTGACGGACAGTATCATCTGACCTGCGTAGTTCATCCATGAAGGCTGAGTCACTCTGATTGACAGCAGTCAGCTGGTTTTAAGGAGTTATAGAACATGGTTACATGACGAACGCCCATTTAAAAAGTATTGTTATTATCCTGCTATAGTGGACCATTGTCTGCCAGGATGATGTCTGCATACAGCTAAAACTGTAACAGACAGAATGAAAAGTCTGTCAGCTGGAGCTCAGCTTTAGAAAGAGAGGAGACAGAGGCAGAGGGGAAGAGAGGTGAGGAAGATGAGAGAAGAGATACTGTAGCTGCATTAGAAACGTGTTGAAGAAAACAAAATACTCAATCACAACTATTAAATAAATAATGGTGTTTATAATTTTAATCATTTTTAATTCACATTGGCAGATAGATAAGTGAGGAGTGACAGCCAGAAAACACAGAGAGAAAGCAAACAGGGAACTGAAGAGTGCTGTAACTTTGAATCTTCATTATGGATTTCTGACATGCAGACTTGTTGGCTAGTTTGTCCATAATTTGAATGAGTACTATCAGTACTTTATCAGTATTTAAAATACTTTTTATTTAACTGTGTTCATTATACAAGGTCCAAATTCATTTTAAGATGTTATGTGATTATTAAGCCTATTCATATGTACAAAATGTGCTGATGCGTACAAAAATATACAGATTAAGTGTGATGCGGTGCACCTAATTTTTGTGCTGGTGCACCTAAGAAAAAAAGTTAGGCGCACCAGTGCAACCAGTGCAAAAAGTTAGTCTAGAGCCCTGCCATTACAGCATGCAGCTTTTTCAATGTGTCCATCTCCACCACAGTTTTAATAAGTCCTGCTCCTGCAGAGTATTGAGCCTTTTTTTACCAGCCTGTCCAGCCACTTGGTGTTTTTGTCCATCAGGACATTCTGCACCATAAAAGAGGGCACTGACCACCAATCTGTGATAAAACCTGTGCAGCATCTCAGGCTCTGCAGGAAGGAGAGGTTCCCCTGTGCTTTCCTGTAGAGGGTGTCAATGTTTGACCAAGCAGCGATGGTCATGTTTGAGATGATGTGAGCTTTGTTGCACGGTGTGTTATCCTGCTGAAGTATCCATCAGGGGACGGTACATTGTGCTCATAAAAGGATGGGCATGGTCAGCAACAATGGTCAGGCAGGCTGTGGTCTGTAAACCTGGCTTAAATGGTACTAAGGGCCCTGCAGTGTGCCAAGAAAATCTCCCCCACACAAATTATTGTATTGCTGTACAGGTCGTTTGTGAGGAGCATCAGTATAAATGCATAAATACAAGCTTGCTGTCATTTACCAACAACGATGCAGCTGTCCAAGGATTTCTTCTTGAAGTCATTTTATATGGAATGTTCAAAGTTTTCATGAGCTGAAGACACCATCTCACTGAGACCTGAGAGGAGGCGAGTTTTAACAACTGGACCACATCTGGAAGCAGAAAGAAGTGAGATATAAAGAGCAGCAGACTGTGTGACAGTCAGGAGAAGCTGCTCACATTTATGATGAAAACACAGTTTCACTTCCACCTGCAGTATCACTGAGAACTGTAAACTGTAAACAGAGGAATCATTAATCTGATACAGTAGCTGTTCAAAGTCCCTCCACATTGTCCCGTGACTGACAGACTATGGGAAAGATGTCTGCTTTAGTTAGTCTGCCGCCCTGTGTCCAACACAGGCACAGCGTTTGGAACATGAGAATAAATTAGAATATCTGGTCTTTGTCAGATTAAAGTTATCACGTGATTTACCCTCACATCTATACTCTTCATTTCTGAGTAAATACTGGCAGCTGTTTACTGTGTGGCTGCATCTGAGCTGATCAAAACAACCAGCACAGACTGACGCAGCTGTCAGAACAGAACAATCTGATAAATAAACCATACATTTATAGTGTTGGTGGATCATCAGAATATTTCCATGTATCAACTCTGACAGTATGTACGACAAACATGCTGTTTATGGATGATATAATGAGCATTTAGCGATACTGACCGTGTTCTGTGCCAGATATTCTCCGAACTGTCTGCGTGTCTGCGTCTTTACAGAGCTCAAGCGTACTTCATGGAACATCGGGAAAAACAACTTCATGGTAATAATCCTGCAAAAACGGTTATTATAGTGCAGCAGTATTTCAAAAGAGTTACAGGGGACTTCCAGTCAGGTTTGCCAGATCTGAGTGATAGTTTCAGCGAAAACCGAAAGTGAAAAACTGTAACAAGCAAAGGCAACAGCACAGACTGGCCACACCTTCCTGATCAATATTCAATACCAACATGAGATGTGATTAACCAAACACTAGAATCCAACTGACTGTAAAATTATTCAACAACTAGCCCTCTGCTCTCACCTATAGGCGCATTGTGTGTTCGCGCACAGGGAGACGAGTGTAGGTCTATCAAACGTTTCTCTTTAACATCATATTATTACTTCATCACCAATGACTGACATAAAACAAACAAACTAATAGAAACTGAGGGGGAGGACACTGCTGATTTATTGAAATGAATCAAGTGACATTTATTTTTGCCATAAAATGACAGCTGCAATATTTTCTAAAAACCCGCCATATGCTGTGAAAACCCGCAGGTTTTTAAAAGAAGTCCATGGGCCAATCAGGCAACACTGCTCCAATCCTCACCGTGAGTGTTCAGCCTATCAGAATGAAACAGCTTTCAAAGAGAGGTATAGCTTAACTCCAGTGCTAATAAAGGTTCATTCAGAGCCACAGGGCAGAGCATGGAGAGTGGTAAGGAGTAAATTCTGCGGTTGAAAGATGGTCAATACAGTCCGACATTCCTGGTCTGCGCTGGTAAAACCGGCACATCAGATGTTGTTGTAGCCGATTTATCAGGAGAGGGAGGAGAGAGCTATGACATTAATACAAGTTTTATATTCTCCTTTTTATTTTAAAACTCTTTAGCCTAACTCTTAGATATTAGATATTATATACTTAGATATTACGTGACTACATACATCATACAAAAGGAATGACGGGTGCGTCGCACCATAATCTCTAAGGCACCAAACTGGCTAGAGCCAGCTCTGTGTGTGCTATTCATTTATTTTATTAACCATTCTCATTCTGTGTAGCATTTTAAATATGAAATTCTTGGCGTATCTTAAATGTACTAAATGTTTAGATTTGCTGTATTTGACTTTCCTCCTTTTTGTCGTCATCGATGTGTGGGTAATTCAGAGCTCTTCCTCTTAGTGTTCACTCAGTATATCTGAAACACAACACAATATTTTTAACTGCAGAAAACATTCATATTAAGAATACCTTTGTTAGTCCCACAATGGGGAAATTGCGTATATAATGACGCTCATCAGTTTGTCTGACAGTGTCTAATGTCCAAAATCTTTGTCTAATGATCTGACTTTAGCAATACTGTTGTGATCCTGTGTTCTGTTTAATCCTCAGTTTCCCTGATTATTTTTAGAATAACTGTATTTCCATAGTTTCTTTCTTTTCCTGTCTCTGACCTCCTGTGTGTGTGTTTGTAGTTGTGTCTGTGTTCCTGTTTTATATAAAGTCCATGTTCCCTTTTGAATTCCTGTGTGTTTTATTTCTTTGTGTTTCCCTCCTTTTGGGACTGCTTGCCCCGCCTAAAGTATATGCACACACCTGTCTGTCATACCTGACCTAAATAATCTTGGCTCCACTCATACATGGACAGAGCAGTCGATCACATTAAACTCGCAGCCGCCACCCTCCTATCGTCCCACGACCGGCACGAGCTGTGGTCTTTCAGGTGGATTGGACAAATCTCCCAGGAGGAGTTCGTAAAAGTGCTGGGAGTGAAAAATGCGAAATGGCACAGGTTTTTCAAAATGGCGGACTTCCTGTGCGTTTTAGAGGATAGCACCAAGAGACTTTTTTTCTCAGTGTACCAATTTTCATGGTGCTCTTGCACCATTCGGTGCTCAGGCCCTAAAAATAAACGCTTGCATTTCAATAACTAAATATTCTATAATTCCTCTACAGTCTCTGAGCTCCACACAAACAGGAACAGCTCTCCTCCTTCGCTTGGTGTGTACATGCTGTATATCAGTAAATCAGCAAAGCAACAAGTGTTTATAGAACACACCCTTCATGTTCCTGTTCCGTTTTACTATCAAACAGACTGCATGCACAACCACAAACAGTTGTTACACCCAGCTCTGTGAAAAATCTCATGAAAAGTCTGTTTCCTCCTACATATTTCACAGCAGTGTCTCTAAAACTGCAGCGACATTGGACCCCATTCCTCCTTAATTTCCCATGGAAGATTTGTTATTTAACGTATCTGCATTTATCATGTATATAAAGTGTTGTGTTGGTATTGCAAGACCCAGAAGCAGACTGTAGTCAGAGGTAAGGTTGAGGGCAGCAGAGAAGGTGGCAGACCTTGAGGACGGAGAGAGGATGAGAGGCATCCTGGAGAAAACAGGAAAGATGATTACTGATCGAAAGAGAAGAAATAAACACTAGCAAACAGTCAACACTAGAAATCTGGAATTCAAAAGAACTCAGCAGCTAGATAGTTACCGCAGATGGTGGACAATCCAGCATCTGCAGCCCTGCAGAGTTATATAAGCAGGAGTACGGAGTAGCCTATATGAGGCCTACGTATGCCAGCAGCCAGCCACCAGGAAACCACACCAAGTCACACAAGCATGTCCATACACACAACATAAGGACAACATGATCTTTACCTAGACCAGGAGTCACTAACAGCCGGACCGTAGTCCTGTTGACTGTAAGTCAAACAGCAGGTTATTCTTTAACAACCTCACGGGGCGCTATTTTAACCTTTCGTTGACTTTAGTGATACAAAGACCCACTATGATGGCTTAGTGCATGAGGAAACGCACAGTAAAGATGAGAGAAAGGGAAAACAGCGATACATCAGGGTTAACGTGGACTAGAACGGTCCAGTACGGCGTTCTGGTACCTTAAATAATGCTTTCGTGGGTTGCAGGTTGCGGTCTACTTGTTTCCGTCATGCTGATATATCAACTCCCCCCTCTCTCTCCCTCCCTCCCCTCTCTGTCTCACACACTCACCACTTTGTTCTGTGGTACCTGTGCATGCAAAGAAAGTTGTGGTTTATAAATCAGTTGAATGTATGCTGCTCTCTCGCTACAGAGACTAAGTCACTGGACATTTGAATTTTTTTCTGTGACCTGGAACGGTACATCAGTGCATTTAATGTTTAGAACAGGGCTCATAACCATCATTGGATGGAGGAGGATGAGGGAAGAGTTTGAAAAATTGAATACACACCCCCTTACACCAAACACTGAAAAAAGGTGGGTTTAAATGTCAAACCTCAGGTGAAAGGGAAAATCCACAGTGGGAGAAAACAGAACTGCCTGTGGTGTTTAGAGCAGTGCTGTTAAAAGCAGACTTGTTTGTGAAGGTCTGCTGTGCTGCCTGCAATCCCACCACCCCCCACCTGCCTCCTACTGCAGCCTGTTGCCTCTGTATGGGTCCTATACTGGACAATAGAATGATGTACTGTTAGCATAAACATGACCATGTTTGGGGATGTACGTGTTTTTGTTGGCAGGTTTACATGTTGATGTAAAAAGAGGTTTGATTGTGGAAGATATGGTTATTTTCCCTGTAAACACAGAAATATAATCACCAGGAAGAGGGAGCACATGAGGGAGGGAAGACACCTGACACAAGAGGGAGATCAGTGATTTCAAAGTAAACACCAGAAACAAACACAACAGAGCTGCAAAATAAAAGCCCTGGCTCAGAGCTGAAAAACCTTGCACCCACTGAGGTCCTCCACCACATGTTTCCCCACCAAACTGATGAAGCTGGTGGATGGGCAGAGAAACGTCTTCAAGAACATTCTAGTTAGTCCAGATGCCCTGCTTCAACCTTCTGAACTTCCCCACATGCTAATTCATCACATAACAAGGCTGGGATTCACCAGGCTGTCAGCAGTTTGCTTCCTTCTGTTGTGTGGTCAGTTTTTCCATGTGACCTCATGCATGTGACTTCCTTATGATTTGTTCCATTGTTCTGTAGTCTGCGTGTTCTCTGTATATGTTTCTGTATGGCACGGAAAAATATAACCTTTTAGTCACAGTATTGATCAGCTGAAATGTTTACTACTAAAGCACAGAGTCATGAAGGGTAATGAATAATACAGAGAAGAGAGCAGAGGATCCAGGAGGAAGCAGGGCTTCTTTAAAAGGATGTGAAAAATGCAGCAAGGGCAGAAATGAGGAAGTCTGGGAACAGGTTTCATAACAGCAGTTTCGACTGTTGAATCAGAAAACAACTGTGAAACCTGCAACATTCACATAAGAGCTTGAAGGAGCAGGAAACAAACCTCTACACATCCAGCTGTCCTGCTTTAAGCTCTTGAATGAAGAAATGATCTGATGACTAAGAATCTTCTTTGACATACGAAACAATGATTGTCAGTGCTGAGGCTGTTATCTCTGTGAAGTGGGAGGTGAGGATGATCAGTCACAGAGATGCAGCACAGCAGGGTGTGAAGGAGCATCACCTTCTGCAGAAGGTGTAAAAGATGTTCTGCAGTAGCTGCCAAGACCTTCAGGAGGAGGAGCTGCTCCTCACAGGCTGTGTCTGTCACCCCCTACTCACTATAATATATAAGAGTGTTCTTTTCAGTCAGACCAGCGTTTTTTGTGTTTTTACCTTGACATGTTTCGACTGCTTCCTGCAGTCTTCCTCAGAAGTCACATGATGTTTCCGGTGACGTGTCTGCCTGATTTTATGCAGGTTGTGGCGCCATTCTCCCACTACTCCAGGTAGTAGGGGAACAGCGCTATCTGTAGTCCGGCTTCTTCAGCACTGTGTTCCAGGTGTGGGACAGTGTGAAAGTCCCCTCGTCCTGGTTCATTGTCCCATTCATTGTCCCAACAATGGGACAATGAACCGGGACACCTGGAACACTGTCATGAGGAGACCAGACTGCTGTCCCACACCTGGGACTTCTGAGGAAGACTGCAGGAAGCAGTCGAAACATGTCAAGGTAAAAACACAAAACGCTGGTCTGACTGAAAAGAACACTCTTATAATTGAAAAAGTGAAGACCAAATGAACCTTGTCGAAATACCTACTAACTATATATTGACCTATGTAATGTGTTTGCCATAGTGTAGTGCTGTCTGACTGTGTAGTGGAATTTGTTAGACCCTATATAGTAATACCACCGCAATGACATATTTAACATGGCTGAGAATATGATGTGTGGTGTCTGAATGTGGTTTTATTTCCTACAACAAGCTCCACATTTAGTGTGTAAATCATCTCATCTAATAAAGAACTTCCTCCACAATCATGTGTATCACAGTCTTCATCTGCAGCTTCATGATATGAAATAAAATGATTTAAATAGCATCACTCGAGCATTTGGTTTAACTTGTGTGGAGTTTTGACATATTCACTGTATGGATTCTTTAATTATGGTCAAAAACGATGGTCTGTATTATTACAGTGACTTTTGATCTTTGACCTTCAAATTCTATTCACTTCATCCTTGAGTCCAAGAGAAGGTTTGAACCGAATCTGAAGATATTCTGGACACATGGACAAATAAATAGACAACCTGAAATCCTCAGTCCTCCAGCCATGACTGACACACAGGCATAGAAATAGTGTAACAGCATTTTGGGGTCTTGTTTGTGTTTAGTGTTTTTATAGTTTGAATGTGTTCACTTGAAGCCATTATTTCTGTAATATTATATGATTGACATTATTTGTATTTTACTTAAATGTATCATTAATATTTTACACTGAATTATTGTTTATTTGATTATATTCAAGATTTTGATGAAGCATATCTAAAAACCATCTGATCATAGTGGGTCTTTATCAGGCAAATGCATAAGTTCCACTCTTCATGATTCAGCAGCTTGTAGATCCACAGCAGCAGTAACTTGAAGTCATGGTTTCCTGCATGTCTTCATCAGTCTCTCACATCATTGTGGAGGAATATTAACCCATGTAGTCGTGCCTGCAAGCTTCAGCTTGACCTGTTGCTGTAAACAAACCTGTCTGTAACAAGCTGCAGTCGCTGTTGGAATGTGCAACAAGTTCAGTCCTGCTGAGCTACCGTATAAAACAGGGGTCGGCAACCCGCGGCTCTAGAGCCGCATGCGGCTCTTTAGCGCTGCCCTACGGCTTCCTGGAGCTTTTTCAAAAATGTTTGAAAATGGAAAAAGATGGGGGAGGGAAATATATTTTTTGTTTTTTCTGTAGGAGGACAAACATTCTTAACGTTTTCCAATGCTGTAAAAATGTTTATAATAAATATTAAATGTCAACATTTCTGTCAACGAAGATTTGCGTCATAGCCTGCGACACACGTTTCTATCGGCAGGCCGGGATGCCAGGTGGCTGTTGTAAACAAACCGGCGGCTGTGTGATGGCCCATGGATCCCAAAGGGAAAAAGAGAAAAATAACTGAGGAGAACAGAGGATTCAACGTTTCCTGGACCGAATCAGGCTCGCCTGAATGTTTGCTCTGTAGCGGGAAGTTGTCAAATAACAAAAAGAGTAATGTGGAAAGACATTTCCAGAGAAGGCATGTTACATTTGCAGCCGAGTACCCAGTTGGGAGTGAGATTGCATTACTTCTGGAGGAATTGCAGTCCTGCGTCAAGATTAAAGTTACATCTTACATGCCCGATGTTGAGAAGCTGACTATTGATTGAAAACAGACGTCACATTAAACGGGTAAGAACACAATCCTGTCATAGACACATTTAGTAACAAAGTGGCTGTTTTTATAAAGTGATTTCTGATTTTCGTCAGTATATATGTGGAATGACACTTAGGGATATTATTGTGTTTTGTTGCTCAGGTCCGAGGATAGCTGCCAAAAGAGAAGAGGATGCTGCTTCGTTTCACCCTTGCACTGACTTGCTTGGTATTTGCACAGAAATCAAACTTAAACTGTATTAACTTGATTTTATATACTTTACCTTTTCAAAAGGCTGCTGTTTTATTTTTATAAATGCAGGCTGCGTTTTATTGCACTCTGTTTGTTGCCCAGATAAGGGGCACGTTATGCACGTTCCATTTTGTTGTCGTTTTTTCGAATCCTCAAAATAAATATGACATCAAAAATCGGATTTCTTCATTGCATTTCTTTAATTTCCTCAAAGCAATTAAACATAATTCATTAATATTGTAATGGAGTTAAGTCACGTGGTGCGTCATTCCCTACAGGATGCGCTGCAGGGAAAATAAACATTTAATCATCAAGGCTCATTATGTATTTGTAGCCAACGTAGTCATTTTGATAGTAGCCTAATATAGCTAATATAGATACATACAGCATGTGTTGCCTTCATTAAAAGGCTAATATAATGCTTTTAATCGTTTGCGGCTCCAGACATATTTGTTTTTTTGGTCCAATATTTCAACATTTTGGGTTGCCGACCCCTGGTATAAAACATTACAATAACACACTACAGTGTGTTTAAGGATTCATTATTTACACAATAACTCTATATTATACATCATATTTCAGAATAAATGAGTTAAAAAGTGAAAGTGCTCCTTTATTATACATCAAACAGTGCCTGTCATGGAGTGGAACAATCCAGTCATGTATTTTGGTTGAGTTTAGCGCCATCTGGTGCATTTACGTTAAAAGTGCACACATGGCCACTGCACTGTAAACTCTTATCTTAGCATGTTGCTACTAACAACACTAACACTAAAATGAGGGTGAACACAGATCGTGCTCAGACTCGTGGCTTTGGTAGTTGTTCCTGTTTCTTTGGAGGATCATGAAGTGGGCATCTAGCAGGTATCTGGTCAGGTGATACTTTATAACAGCGGTCCCCAACCTTTTTTGCACCACGGACCGGTATCATGTAAAACAATACTTTCACGGACCGGCACAGAAAAAAAAGTGCATAAAGAGACAACTTACTCTTATGCTTAATTAGTGGGAGCCTTTGAGCTTTCTCAGCAATGAGGGGGTCCTATCTGGGGATAATGGGAGACATGACACCCGAAGTGTGTTTCTTATGTCCAGTCCACTCCGTAATTTTGTTTTGGCCGTCATTAATTGCTTCAGTCGTTCTTGTTCATGTTTTCTTCCATGGCTTGTCTTTTAATGCAGGGTGCTCGGTCTCGCAGTTTTGAAGGCTTCGTTGCCTCATTTGCGAGTCTGTCGCCACAAATCACTCAGAGCGGACTTGTGTGAGAATCACCTGTTGCAATAAATCCGTATTTTAAATAGGACTCCTGATATAGTCTTTTAAATGCGGGTTTCTTTTTCTTTGAAGGGGTAGGCTCCTCTTCTTCTGTCTCCTCGTTAGGCCTTTTCCCCTTTCCGAAGAAGCTCTCCAAAGACGTTTGTTTTTTATTCATGTTTGCTGCTTGTGGGCTTAATTTTGGGGCCGTATCCCGTGACCGAGACCAGCGTCTGGGCAGGTGCTTAAAGGCACAGGCGGATGAATCTGATCGATTTATAAATGAAACAGCTTTCAGACTCAGATAATGAAAAATATATGTTTTGCTCAGTCTTTCTGTGCGGCCCGGTACCAAATGACCCACGGACCGGTACCGGTCCCCGGCCCGGTGGTTGGGGACCACTGCTTTATAACACACACAGACTTTGGGTTTAACTATGCAGTCTTTAATGCAAACCAACACTGAGTTTAACACTTTGTTGTGAGAACATTTACGTTACATCAGAATTCATTCATATTAAAAGATTTAATTTATGTTTATTAAAACCTGATGCTTAACAGAAACCTATAGGGTCCTGTAATTGATTAATAGCAACTGGCATAGGCATGCCCAGTGAGGGCAACTTGGACTGAGCTTCTACCAACTGATGATGGTCATCCAAAACCTTTCCAAACCTTCTTGTACTCTTTTAAAACAAGAAAAATTATTTCCTTAAATTCACATTTGCACAGGCTTACAATCCAAACATTTCAACGAGCACTTCAAAAGTTCCTTTAGTTTGTCCCAGTGGCTCTGATGTGGGCAGATTTGGCAGCATCAAGCTTGTTGTTAGGTTTTAGGTTGTTAAGGGCACAAAGGCAGGCTGAGATGAACTGAAGGTGAGTTTTTAATAAGAAAAACCAAAATCCAGTCCTGACGGACTGAAGACAAAGGGAAACACAGGACTTAAATACAAGAGGATATCAAGACACAGACGCATTAGGACAGGGCAACCAATCTCAAAGGAGCAAACACAAGGAAGTAAAACACACAGTGTAAATGACCGTAAACAGTCTGTATTTTGGTCAGTAAAATAATTGTAGTATCATGGGGATACAGTGCCACCTTGTGGCGGAGTTCTCATTATAAATAGCGTTTGTTTCCCTTTCCCCATTGCATTTTTATGGTTTCTCCTGCACGGTAAGACACGCGGAGACAGCGGATGTTAATTGTTTAACTTTACATATTCACATACAGTCAGGAGAAAATATTTGATTTACCTTGTTCTCATCTTTATCTGTTTCCTAAACATTGCTCTGTGGTAGGAAAGCTTTGAGCAGAGGAAAAGGACGAGCAATCTGAATTCTGACGTAGAGTTCTTGTTTAAGCTAGCGCCCTTTGGAAGCGGGATGAGGTAACTTTAAACATTTGATTGTTTATGTCTATGTACAACGGGAGTTTGGCGTATCTGTGTGTATTGTGTTGTTTATTTTGTATTTGTGTGAAACTGTAGCATAGTTTGTTTTATTTCTGCAGTTTTCACGGTGCTTATGATGCTGTTAGTGCTAATGGCGGCTGTAGTACTTTCACGGAGCCACGCCAATAAACTCCATACACCCGTCGAGGCTGCGTCTCGTTCTTCAAGTCCAAGGGGACCGCTACACACAGTGTTGGAGCCACTGTGGTTGACCTCTGTCTGGGTTAAAATGTGTCAATTTGCTGTTTGACCAGAAGGTGGAGCATGTGGTGCTGTGAAGGTATAAGGTGTGCAGGAAGTAATCGCTGCAGGGTTGTTGGCCGGAGGAAGCACACAGCTTTTTGACCGTCAGGTAGTGTGTCATGATAAATTTGATTTTATTTCAGCATGTGAGTTAACCAGTGGTTCTCGTTAATTATATGTGGATCAACGATCAAATATCTGAGTGGATATGACGGTGTCAGAATAAAAATGCACTTATTAATCATATGGATGTTTGGACTGTGATTTATGACACGCTGGACAGGAAGAAACCACCGGCCCAACAGCACACCTCACAGCACGGCTCCTGGTTCCAGCTGGGGCTTTTATACACAAACATTCTCCCTGTGCCTGCATGGGGTTTCTGTGGGTCCTCACACATTTTAAAGACGTGCTTGTTAGGTTAATTGGTGGCTCTAAATCGCCCACAGATGTGAGTGTGAATGGTTGTTTGTCTGTGTTAGCCCTGTGATGGACTGACGACCTGTCCCTGCCTCTCGCCCATAGATAGCTGGGATAGGATCCAGCCCCCAGGAAGACTGTACTGCAGGACAAAGTGGGTTCAGACGATGGATGACTCAGCATGTAAAAAAGCAGCATCCACAGAAAACAAATCCAGTGGGATAAATCCACACATAGATTCTTAAAGGTAAGGTAGGAGAATGTGAAAACTCAGTGAGAGTCAGCCAGATTTTGAAAGCAAACACATGCCCGTTCTCTCGAGCTCACCCCGAAGCCACGCCTCTCAACCAGTCTGTGACTTCGGCCATCATGCATGTACCTCTCTGGTGCGAGAGAGAGAGTGACAACCAATACTCTGCGCAGGGTCCACCCAGAGGATTGGCTGATGTTTTTAGTGTTTTATAGCTTCCACAGATGATTCATATTCTTCATTTTAAAGCGAAACTGAAACTGAACTAATCTGTTGCTATCGGATTGTAAAGAGAAGTTACACTAATTTAACAAAAGGTGCATCAGAATGAAATCTCCTACCCGACCTTTAATCCTAGTTTTGATAAATGCAAAGTTGGAGTAAGTTTTTAGCGGTCGTCTCTAATATTTAACACAACTCTTTGTTTCCCTGAATATCTGCTCCAACAGAGGTGCAAGTCAGCATAGACTACAGAGCCACATTCATGTTAAATACAAAAAGTGGAAAAATACACTTTAATATAAAACAAAGTGGGAGCACAGAGAGCACACTATACAGCACAGAGAGCACACTATACAGCATTTAAAGCATTTAAAGCAGCTGATGGCCTCCAAGACTTGGAACATGTACATTTTATTTGTATCATACATGTCTGCTGACACCTTTAGAATTGCATCAGATGGGCAGATAAGGAACCTCACAGCTGATGTTCTGTCATTTCAGAATATTTTTTTATATAAATGCAACAAATAAACCCGCACATAAAAAAAACAGCACAGTGATGATGACTCCCAGAATCACTGACACATTTGTTTTTGTTGTTTCTCCACATTGAGCATCATCTGAAGGAGTTCCTGCTTTGATCAGCTGCAGCTTTTCTGCTTCACACCTGGAAGAAGAGAGAAACATGTTTACAGGAACATTCAAAGTCAGATGTGTGTGTGTGTGTGTGTGTGTGTGTGCGATATGAAGCTTCACTTACTGTCTGTGTGGCTGACAAGATGTTAATGTCCCATTTGAAAATGTTCCATCACTGCAGTCAGAGCACTCTGTGTCTCTATAGGCTGTTCCTGCACACACACACACACACACACACACCCTCCATGTTTAAAGGAGCTCACCAGCTGCTCTTCTTTGTTTTCCTGTCAGGTTACTGAATGCAGCTTTAATGAGCAGATTGTAAATAATTTAACTAAAAGTTGTTCTCACTTGATTCAATTGTATTCATGTAATGGAAATAACCAAAACTTAAAATTCTCTACAGATGTCAGAAGCTAAAACACTCAGAGCAGCACATGGAGGTGAGGAACAGCTTCCAACAGGAAGAAACCTGGAACAGAACCAGGCTACTGCTGAATATATGAGCAGAGGCAGAGGGAGACAAGAGAGGACTGGAAGCCAGAAGATCATTTATACCCACCTTTCACTTGGATGTACTGTCCGGGTTTACAGCTTGTGTGTCTCTGTGCAGCTTCACATTTGTCCCCTTTATAGTCAGTGCAGTAGAATCCCTCCATCGGTTTACAAACAGCATCTGATGTTACTCTACATGATCTCTTTACCTTAAGACCAGAACCTGTTAAACCAAAACACACACATACAATGTGTAATGTCCAGAGATTAGAAATCCATTGTTTTTTTCCAATTTAAAAGGGTTACATATACTATTTATCCACATTAAATCTGGGATTAGACAGATTTTTCTGTTAATAATAATTATATTTTACCTGTAGTAATAATTTACCTGCATCACAGTTTGTACAGGAAGAACACTCCTTGCGTCCTGTAGGATTATCCATGTAGGTCCCTTTTATACAGGGAAGACAGGAAGTAGTTCTGAACTCAGTGCAGTCTATTTTAACACGAAATCCTGTAGAGAGGAAGAATAAAAGTTAATAACATTTCAAGCTGTATTATGTTTTTAATACTTCTTCTAACACATGGAGCCAAGTTGTGAAATAATTGTTTTTTTAACTAACCAGCAAATAAGACTGTAACTCTGAGACAGATCTTACCAGCAGAACACAGGGGACAACATTCACTTCCTATCTGATACTCAGCAAAATGACATGTGAGGCTGAGACTGCTGAGAGCTTTCATTATGATCATCTGTGAAGAAGAAAACTGACTTTATACAGCTGAAGTTAACACTGTAGACCCAAACCACTGTCACACTATCAGGTGCTCCACACATGCAGGAATCATTCCAATAAATCACAGCTTAACCAGTGGGACAAGAAGCCAACTGAGAAAGTGAAAGAGAAAGCTTAAAAAAACCTTGGGGCTTTCCCATCAGTTGGATCGCTTGGACTAGATCCAATCAAACCAAGCTTTAGTCTTACCAAAGAACACAAAAAGTCTAACCAGAACTTTTTGTGAATCCATCTTCACATCACCTATACCCACACTTTTCCAACACAGATATTCACAATACAATAAGTTTAGTCTTCATGTTTATGATTATTCTTAGTTGATTCCACCTGCACCAAAAGTATATCAAGTTTCTTTAAAACAAAACACAAACATTTTTCAACAAGGGTTGTGGGGAATAATAAAAGAGTTTGTTTCTTTTTCAATGTCAGCTCTGGCATAAATCTTAGGCCATGATGATTATTATTTTTTTTTTTACCAACAAAGCAGCTGTCCAAGGATTTCTTCTCGAAGTCATCGTATAGAGCAGGTTGAAAGTTTTCATGAACTGAATGCACCATGTCACTGAGACCTGAGAGGAGGTGAGTTCTATCATCTGAAACAGCTGATCATCATCTGGAAGCAGAAAAAAAACAATTATTACATATTTTAAAATCATTTCATAGCACTATGAGCACTGAAGACATCAGTTCACTGACATTTAGACTGAGGTGAGTTTTAACACCAGGAAGCAGAAAGAAAGCAGCTATAAAGAGCAGCAGACTGTGACAGAAGAAGCTATCTAATTAATGACAAAAACTCTTTAATACTGCAAAAGAACATTAAGAAGAATACATCTAGTTTGTACGGAGCACCAGGGCCGGTTCTAGACAGGCATGTATGAGGGACGTGTACACTTCATGTTAAAACATTTTTTTCTTCTGGTCTTATAGTGACAGTATGTTCCTTGCTGTATTCGGTTGTTAGCTGTGTCCAAAGCCAGCCTGGAGAAGTGGATTGCACTTTGTCAGGCCTTTATCTTCAGACCTGTCCAACTTGTGAGTCCCACCTGAAGACTAAGCTTCTGCTGGTATAGCACTGAGGCACGCAATCCCCCTGACCACTATAAGGTGGGATCCCTCAGGGGAAAACAAGTAAAGTAAAATATCCTTAATCCAGATTTTATTAATTAACAACATAACATTTATCTGGATGGTCTCATTCTCAAAAACATTTAATCTAAAGTAAGTTTAAGTTTACAAAACTAAAATGTAGTCTTATGAATAAAAGTAACACTAAAATATATAAAGCACAGCAGATTTTGCTCGGTGATTAATTGCCAAGAGAAATTATTGCGACAAGTGAAAATATTGTCGTTGTGAGACCATGTTCAACTAATATAATAATGACATAATGCAAGTACACCCTTTTAAAGATCAATAAACTTTAATTTCTAAAGAACATTTAACACTGGAAAGGCCCCCAATCATCAACATTATTATTATTATTGTTATTATTAATGATATTAATATTATTAATATGAGTAGTGGTAGGCCTATTACCATGGCTTATCTGAGCATAGTCTATGGAGTTAAGTCAAACCAACTAGCACGTCATGAGCAACAGAGCAAAACAACACGCACTCTACCTGCTGCTGGGAGTGGGCTCACCTGTCTGTGTGCACATGTGTCTGCATGTGTGTTTGTGTGCGCACACGTTTGCGTGTGTGTATGCGCATCAGGCCGCTGCAGACAGCTGCAGTGAATTTTAACCATGTAGACAGAAACACATAAATAAACTGATAGCAGAGATGGCACCAGAGGACTGGGCAAGAGGACTAATGGTGGCGCTGCAGCGAGTGCTGCCAGTAAGAAGGTAGAGGACTTCACTCATACAACGCCGACTGTCTCTGATAGCACGTTGTGTACATAAGCATGTTTAGTCTCGTGGTGAATTGTGTCGAAGTGTTGAACCGGTGTTGTGCAGCTTCACAGCTCTCTGCTGTGAGCCCTGCAGCGCTGTGACGCACCGTGGCAACGCAGCCAGCGAGCTGACCGTAGTCTGCTCAGAACATCCCGTAAACGTCACACAATGAGTTAAAAAAATAAGAACTACCTGTTGGTTTGACACATTTTAAGACAGAAGCCGCGGGCCATATTAAATCTGACGGCCGGATTTTGCACACCTTATACGCTACGACTCCTGTCCACTTTACAACCACAGTCTCCTATTCCCCTTTGCAAAAACAGTGCAGTGTCTGTGTCCTGCTAGAGCTGGAGTGGAAATTAAGTAAGCTGGCTTTGTAGAAACTGCAGTGGTGATCTGAAACAGAACAGAACTGCAGTCTGAGGCGGGGCTTTAGTAGGGCTCTGTCAGACAGCGTTCATTTGTCTTCAGTCTGTCACATTCAGCGGACATGGACACGTCTCTGTGCTTGTTGTAGAGCTGGGAGCATGCTCCACGAGAACAAAGAACTTTCTCCTCGCTCCCGAGGTGGCAAGAACAAGAACAAAGTTTCGGCACGGAGTATTCACACTCCCCGAGATGCGTGTGTGCAGCTTCTTCAATGTCTTTCCTCTCCGTAACCACTGAAACCTGTCACTACACCGTTAGACTACGCGTTGACTCATTTGCATACGGACGCTGATCGGATGTTTACTCAGGGCTCAGGGTTTGTGTGTGCGCTGCAGCCTGTGAATACACACGGACAGACACGAGGGAACGCTAATAAAAAGTGCCCCTTCCTTGTCAGATTTTTCCGCTACCGATGATTTTTGTCAATACGTAATATATTAATTTTGTGAGTATATTAATATGTGCTTTCTCAACTTCTAAAAATTTGATTTGAGGGCGCACTGCCCCCTCTTGCCCCTGCCTAGAACCGGCCTCGCGGAGCACCTCCAGTGACTTATTCAAAAACAATAATAAATTGTAGCCATGAAATAGGTATAATGTGTGCATGAAATACTAAATAATACTATTGATATCATTCCTGGACAACTGGGTAAGCAAATCGAGCGCATCTTCTCTAGGATCAAAGGTAGAGCCAATGAGGAGCAGCCCACTCCCATCATGGCCACGAATTAGTATTTGTGTGCATTTTACACATAATTCGTGGTCACAACTTATTTATTTTTTGACCACCAGAGGGCTCCGTAAGTTTGAACTAAACAGAGGTCAATCCTTAAACTGTGGTATTTATACAGCTCAGTAACTGTTCAAAGTCCATCACTGACAGACTTTGGCTGCAGCACATAAAGAGAAGTCACGGGGAAAAACATGGAGCTCTGACTACAGTGACTTACAGTATTATCAGTTTATTCTTATCTGACACAATTTGAAACACCATACAGAAACATACCTTACAATATAACTGGTTGAATCATAGCAACCAATATTCATTAAGAATGTAACATGGAATCAAACACACACACACAGTGACATTTCTTTTCAAAAGTTGTGCTGTAGCCACAAATTGAATCTGTTCATAATCTGCCTTTTTATTATTCCTAATAACAAATTACTTAACATTACCATGTGACTATTGAATCGTTTATTCCTTGACTGATCGATCGAATGTGTCGGGACACTGTACGGCGCACTTTAAGCTCTGACTGTGAAACACGGACGCTGCTGCGTTCTGTCTCTGATGAATACAGTCGTCCTGCTGCGCACTTTGTGCTCTTGATGGATCATTGAAACGTTCACCGACATCTTAAACTACACAACACAATGCAATAGACCTGGAATGAATATAATCTATAATACACATACTGTTGGTAGATATATCAAAGGTTTTGTTCAAAGTTATGACACTTACCGTGATCCGTGCCAGACTCCACAATGTTACAAAACTGAAAGAACTTAATGGAACATCGGAAATGTGAACTTCATGTAAAATGATCATGTAGCTATGTTCTTACAGAAGGAAGCCGCACTCAGTGGCAAGCAGAAAAAAATCATCTGCGTGGTGGTTTTCTATGTATATTATACATCACTGTGTGGAGAATTGGCAAATTAGCGCCCCCTGCAGCTGCAGACGCCCCTGCAGCTGAGAAGCTGCCGTACAGAAGCTGTGAGAGGAGGGGAGGGGGAGGGGCGCGGGGGACAGCTCACCTCTGGGTCTCCAAACGGAACGAGAGGGAGAGAAGGAGGGAGGTCTCACTCTGTCCTGATAGCGTGCGTCACTGTGTGTTTGTGTATAGCAGCGGGAATGATCGAAGGAGTGAGAGGTCATACCGTTAAGATTATTAAACAACACGGAAATTTTGGGGCCAAACCGGACAGAGAGCAGAGCTGCAGGCAGAGAGACAGAGGACTGTAGTCTGATGCTGGACTGAGAGTCTGATGCTGGACTGAGAGTCTGATGCTGCGCGCTGTGTTTTTATAATGTCCATCCATGATGCGCTGCTCTGGCTCGTAAGTCCGTCCAACAATGACAGGCTAAAGTAAGAATACTGCTCACTGTCAGCTGGTTTATGAGTAAAATACAGGGTAAAAAGTGGGAATGATTATTTTTCATCCATATTTATCATCCATACATCCATACATACTCTCATTCACTGGCCCACAGCCTGGACCATCACACAGGTTTCAAAATCACTAGTTGACCAAAGTGTTACACATTACAACCTTTATGTTGCTTACTGAAAGCATTTGAACATATGAGTCCAATGTTATCCTGACCTATATGCAGCGCGATTCCACTGGAGTGAGAAAAGCATTCGGTGCATGGCTCTCCTATTGACTTAACTCTGGAACAGTTGATTTTTGGTTGCATCGCTGAAAGCAAAGTCAAGTCAAAGGAAACGTTATTGAATGTAACTTTTAGTTTATCAGTGATGTGTGCTGTGGTAAAGTTCATTTAGAATAGGTGGTAATAAAAGTTGTCATCATCATCAGCACACAGTTTGTCCTATGTGTATCTTTATTAGGAGTAAATGCATTGTGGTTCTTTTAAAGTAGGAAGCAGTAAAACACCCAGAGTGCACCAGGCTTCTTATCTGCTTAAACTGCTGCTGCTAAAAACCAGATAACCGTTACAATGAGGTTAAACTGGCACAGCTGTGTTATCAGACAACACGTGTTCCTATTTCAAGAAACTATGACTAAGGTACTATTGTTGATGAAGATTCTCAGTCATCCAGGTCATAATAGGTAGAGAAGATTGAAGCAAGGCATCTGGACTTTTAGAGTTTTCTTGAAGACGTTTCGCTGGGTTATCCTGGATTAGACTAGGATTATGACGCTTCCATCACTGTGACATGTACAGACAGGTCTGTGATCACTGACTCTGAGACTGAGATGTTTGAAGTAGTCAGACCTGTCATGGGAGAAATAAATCAGACGTTTGTTTTGCATAGTTTTTTTGTAATGAGTGTAAAAGTAAAACAGAACAAAAGGGACTACATTTTTTCTTTTATAATAAGCTTAAGTCATGTCCCAGGGGAAATCCAGACATAACATTTTATACCTCCCCACCCTGAGAAAAGCCAGGTACATGTGATTTTAATGTTAGCTACAGTTTTATTGTCCTAAATTCACAGATAAAGAAAAAAAAAACCAATGACTGCTCAAGTCTAAAGGAATTCTACCTCCTACAACCTGCAGCTACAAGCAATGATACAGTTTATTACACCTATCACTCAGTAACACAGACTGAGGTTTTTTTGAATTTGACAAAAATCGTCAGGTTCATTGGAAGCAATGCCTACTCAAGTTTAAAAAAATGCTGCCCTTGTTCATTGGCCAAATCATATTCAAACCGGACCAATCAGAAGGCTCCACCTCTTCCTTCAACAAACCACACACAGACATGTACACACTCTCTGAGGCGGAGTCGTTTTTAAACCACATGTTCCTACATGTACGAAACAGGATCAAATCCAAAAATATTTCTTTTTTCATTTTAGTGTAAAAAAAAAACGTTTGTTGATGACAGCTTACCCAGAATACCCAAATGAGCAACTGTATTCAACTGTATGTTAGACTATACACTCACTTTATTAGGTAGCTTAATCACATGGCAGAAACTTGTTGTATTTAGACATCTAGACGTGGTGAAGATGACTTGTGGAAATTCACACTGAGCATCGGAATTGGGAAGAAAGAGTAGATAACTTTGAACATGGCATGGTTGTTGGTGCCAGACAGGTTGGGCTGAGTATTTGAAAAACTGCTGATCTACTGGGATTTTACGCACAGAACCATTTCTTGGGCTTACAGAGAATGGTCTAGAAAAAGAGAAAATATCCAGTGAGCAGAGGAGAATGGGCAGACTGGGTCTAGATGACAGAAAGGCATCAGTAACTCCTAAAAACACTCATCACAATCGACTGCAGCAAGATGAATTGTCTCATGCCTGAAACCGCTGTCTGGGCACACCAGTGGCCCTTGTCGACAGTTTTCGACAAGGGCGAACCGGGCAGCCGCCCCAGTTCACCTCTGGGTCTCCCTTATGGAACGGACAGGGAGTAAACCGGGGATGTCTCACTCTCTCCTGATATTGTTAATGTAGCTATGTCAGCAGGAAGGTTCTCCTTATGAGCCGGGTCCTCTTCAAGGTTTCTTCCTAAAAGGTTTTTCTTGCCACTGTTGGTCTTGGGTTCAGGCTCTGGGTTTCTATGAAGCACCTTAAGACAATTTTGCTTGTAAAAGGTGATAAAACTGAATTGAATTTAGTAGTCCTGGCTTGGCAGATGGCAGGAGGAGAGTGAGCAGCTGAGCTTGGTGAAGGTTATCTTGGTGAGCTGGTGGACAGAGATCAGTGAGACAAAGACGTCCAAGAGAAAGAGATCGAAAAGAACCATCTCTCATTATCACTACTGTGTATGAAAATCACAGTAGTGAAAGGTTACTGGAGAGATTCAATATGTTTTTAAAGTCACATTCACATGACACATTCAGATCAAACCTTGATCTAGTACTCCTACACTGACTGGTACATTCTTCCAGGACACCATGATAGGACTGATATGACAATAAAAAGAGATTAATTTCTTTAAAAAGCATCTTTATTCTCAATTTTACAGTGAGGCAGTTTCAAGGAAAACAGCTTGATACCAGAACTGCTGAAACAAATACCAATGAATACCAATGACTGTGTGACCTGAACAAAGTGTGAAGATGATGGAAAGTAGTGGCCCCAGTACTGAGATGTGTGGGTGCAACCTTCACACACAGTTTTAGTTGCTGTGTCTTATTTCCCATTAACAGTGCAAATCCCAAAAATACATGTGTTCAGTCACAGAGAGAAAAATGAATCATCTCATTTCATCTTCTCTGAAAGGCCCAAAATGTTTGGCCTATGTTTTACACCATGTGGTATAGAGGGCAGATGTCCCACATCTAAATATATGTTAAATAGCTCAACCACCATGACAAACTGAAACTGAACTGAACTGAAACTATCACACACATGTCATTGTGGTCTGCTGGGCACATGAGTCCATTGCAATACATTACAAATGAGGCAACTGGACTCAAGAATAGTTTTTTAAGAAGTTTCAACATGCTGGTGATCACCTGTGTCAACCTCTGTCATCAGGCCAAAATCACCAGGGTATGTAAACGTTTGATCATGGGCATTTGGGTAGTTTCTGTTGTCATTATGATTTAAAAAGAGTAAACATGTTTTTTTGACAATAAATGGCCTCAGCCAACCACTAAGCGTGAGTGAAAGAAAAGGTTTTGTGTTATAATTCATATTCTCTGAAAAATGGCCAAGAAATCATAAATTCTGCCAGAGTATGTAAATTTATGAGCACAACTGTAAAAGAAGCCACTAAGGCATTAGTCTGACACATGTCCAGAATCCACCAGTCAAATGTCAACTTCATTCATACTTCTTCTGTGCTTCATAAATCCTCAGAGTTCATCCTGATAAAGAAAAACCACAGGGTGAAAACACATGTCAACCACACGGCCCTCCAGCTCAGGTGATATGCACACACCTGTCTGTCATACCTGACCTAAATAATCTTGGCTCCACTCATACATGGACAGAGCAGTCGATCACATTAAACTCGCAGCCGCCACCCTCCTATCGTCCCACGACCGGCACGAGCTGTGGTTTTTCAGGTGGATTGGACAAATCTCCCAGGAGGAGTTCGTAAAAGTGCTGGGAGTGAAAAATGCGAAATGGCACAGGTTTTTCAAAATGGCGGACTTCCTGTGCGTTTTAGAGGATAGCACCAAGAGACTTTTTTTCTCAGTGTACCAATTTTCATGGTGCTCTTGCACCATTCGGTGCTCAGGCCCTAAAAATAAACGCTTGCATTTCAATAACTAAATATTCTATAATTCCTCTACAGTCTCTGAGCTCCACACAAACAGGAACAGCTCTCCTCCTTCGCTTGGTGTGTACATGCTGTATATCAGTAAATCAGCAAAGCAACAAGTGTTTATAGAACACACCCTTCATGTTCCTGTTCCGTTTTACTATCAAACAGACCACAAACAGTTGTTTACACCCAGCTCAGTGAAAAACCTCATGAAAAGTCTGTTTCCTTCTAAATATTTCACAAAGTCAGATGTTTTTACCAGATGTGTGTTAGAGATAGAACACACACTAGAGTAACTGCATTCAGCAGTTACATTGGCAGTTGAACATATACAGTTGAACCAGTGGTTTGGGGACTAGCCACTGAGCAAGGTTCCCAACACCTTTCATACAACAAAATGAAATCCGAATAACTGCAGGCGTCTGCAGTCGCTTGGATGAGCAGAGCATATTTAGGCTACAAATTCTTGTTTTGGCTCAAGTCAAGGAAAGAAGGAAGTCAAGGAGTCACAGGAAACTGCACGGGCCCCCACAGGGCTTACAGCAGTGTTGTGTTGGTATTCCAAGACCCAGAAGCAGACTGTAGTCAGAGGTAAGGTTGAGGGCAGCAGAGAAGGTGGTAGACCTTGAGGACGGAGAGAGCATGAGAGGCATCCTGGAGAAAACAGGAAAGATGATTACTGAAAAAAAACTTCACTCTTTAACACTAGAAATCTGGAATTCAAAAGAACTCAGCAGCTAGATAGTTACTGCAGATGGTGGACACTCCAGCATCTGCAGCCCTTGACTTTAGTGATACAAAGACCCACTATGATGGCTTAGTGCATGAGGAAACGCACAGTAAAGATGAGAGAATGGGAAAACAGCGATACGTGGACTAGAACGGTCCAGTACGGCGTTCTGGTACCTTAAATGATGCGTTCGTGGGTTGCAGGTTGCGGTCTAGCTGTTTCCGTCATGCTGATATATCAACTCCCCCCTCTCTCTCCCTCCCTCCCCTCTCTGTCTCACACACTCACCACTTTGTTCTGTGGTACCTGTGCATGCAAAGATAGTTGCAGTTTATAAATCAGTTGAATGTATGCTGCTGTCTCGCTACAGAGACTAAGTCACTGGACATTTGAATTATTTTCTGTGACCTGGAACGGTACATCAGTGCATTCAACGTTTAGAACAGGGCTCATAACCATCATTGGATGGAGGAGGATGAGGGAAGAGTTTGAAAATTTGAATACACACCCCCTTACACCAAACACTGAAAGGTGGGTTTAAATGTCAAACCTCAGGTGAAAGGGAAAATCCACAGTGGGAGAAAACAGAACTGCCTGTGGTGTTTAGAGCAGTGCTGTTAAAAGCAGACTTGTTGGTGAAGGTCTGCTGTGCTGCCTGCAATCCCACCACCCCCCACCTGCCTCCTACTGCAGCCTGTTGCCTCTGTATGGGTCCTATACTGGACAATAGAATGATGTACTGTTAGCATAAACATAACCATGTTTGGGGATGTACGTGTTTTTGTTGGCAGGTTTACATGTTGATGTAAAAAGAGGTTTGATTGTGGAAGATATGGTTATTTTCCCTGTAAACACAGAAATATAATCACCAGAAAGAGGGAGCACATGAGGGAGGGGAAGACACCTGACACAAGAGGGAGATCAGTGATTTCAAAATAAACACCAGAAACAATACAAACACAACAGAACTACAAAAATAAAAGCCCTGGCTCAGAGCTGAAAAACCTTGCACCCACTGAGGTCCTCCACCACATGTTTCCCCACCAAACTGATGAAGCTGGTGGATGGGCAGAGAAACGTCTTCAAGAACATTCTAGTTAGTCCAGAAACCCTGCTTCAACCTTCTGAACTTCCCCACATGCTAATTCATCAGATAACAAGGCTGGGATTCACCAGGCTGTCAGCAGATTGCTTCCTGCTTCCTTTCAGACAATCTGTTGTGTGGTCAGTTTTTCCATGTGACCTCATGCATGTGACTTCCTTATGATTTGTTCCATTGTTCTGTAGTCTGCGTGTTCTCTGTATATGTTTCTGTATGGCACGGAAAAATATAACCTTTTAGTCACAGTATTGATCAGCTGAAATGTTTACTACTAAAGCAGAGTCATGAAGGGTAATGAATAATACAGAGAAGAGAGCAGAGGAACCAGGAGGAACCAGGGCTTCTTTAGAAGGATGTGAAAAATGCAGCAAGGGCAGAAATGAGGAAGTCTGGGAACGTTTCATAACAGCAGTTTCGACCGTTGAATCAGAAAACACCTGTGAAACCTGCAACATTCACATAAGAGCTTGAAGGAGCAGGAAACAAACCTCTACACGTTCAGCTGTCCTGCCATTGTTGGGACAATGTGATACACATTGGGATCCCATTTTTGGGACAATGAACCGGGACGAGGGGACTTTCACACTGTCCCACACCTGGAACACAGTGCTGAAGAAGCCGGACTACAGATAGCGCTACTCCCCTACTACCTGGAGTAGTGGGAGAATGGCGCCACAACCTGTGTTACGGCCCCCGAGGTCCGTATGGGAGAGAGTGACGTTCTCCCCGAGCCTGTGTGTCTGTATGAGGTTATCCTATGAATGGGACGGATTAGGTATGCAGATTGCCACACCTCCGGTGCTTCATCAGGAGTGGCTCGTTGAAATGCCTGCACCAATGGGGGTTCTCCTCTCCTGGACCGTGATGACGTAAAAGGCCCGCGCCGGCTGAAATTCTTTGGGAGACTGCGTGAGAGAGCACAACTGTGTGGCTTCAGTTCTCCCCGCGCTACTATTTAATATTGTAGCGTCCGTGTGCTGTGAGTTAGAGAGGTTTCTCTGTGTTAACAAACTTGCAACGACTGTGTCTGTGAAAATTTGGGTTTTCTTTCGTTGTTGGGATTTTGTGTGCTGTTCCTCCTGTGTGTGTGAGGGAGAGTTTCGCTCAGTTTTGAGTAGATTTAATTTCGTTGTTTGACCTGTGTGTTTTTCGCTCCTAGAGTTGTTTTGGGTTATTTGTTGTTTTTACTACTGTAGTAGAAGCAGTGGCTTTAGATTTCTTTTTATACTTCGCTGTCTCGATAATCCCCAGCAGGGTTCCTGCTTGTATTTTATTTTTTTATACTATTGTTCTCATTTTATGAAACAGTTGTCAGGTTTTGTTGAAAACCTGTGTGCTTCGCTTGTAGTTTGAATCTGCCAGTAAAGAAATAGACATTTGAGTTTGGCCTTCCTTTGCTTTATTTTATCTTTAATCTAATGTTTACGTCCTTCCTCAACCCCTAGAGAGCTGGGGACGTAACATTAATGGGGGCTCGTCCGGGATAATTAATCTTGGAGTATTAATTTTGGAGTATTGTTCCCTTATATATATAAAAAAAAAAACACATTTTTTTCTGAAACAGTAAAAGTTAAGCTAAAGCAATTGTTGGCTATACTCAATTTCCATTTTTCCTGTTTTCTTGTAAGATAATTGGATAATTGTATGAGAGCGTGAGTTGAGTGAGTGCAGGTGCAACTGATAAACTTTGCTGAGAAAATGGCCACAACTGAGCTAGAGCATTTCTTTGTTGCTCCTTCGATAAAAGTTCTTGATAAATTTAGAAAGGAGGATTTAATTCGAATTGCTTTGTATTATGAAATTGAATTCACAAAACAAATTCGAAAGCAAGAATTAAAAGGATTGATTGTCAGCAGGTTGGTGGAATTAGGACTTGCATTTCCAGAGCAGGAGGAACCTGTAGCCTTGTGTGTTGTTCCTGCTGAACAGGACAATGCGGCTGATAGTCCTGTGTATGACGGCAAAGCTGTGGCTGCGGCAATGGTCAGTGGGAAGCCGGCCGAGGTGAAAACCCCCTTCACGGTTCCCAAATTTGATACATTTTCTCCACAGAGCAGTGCTAGCTCACGCTTAGGTGCCCGGCTGAAAGTGCGCCTGGCAAGGCTAGAGCTGGAGGCTCAACAGCGGAGAGAAGAGCGGCACTTTGAGCTCGAATTGAGGAGAATTGAGGCCGAAAAAGCCATCAGACTGCGCCAGGTCGAGCTAGAAGCTCAGCCCCAAGCAACACAAGTGACGCCAGCCAGTGAAACAGGTATGCCTTTTTCCACCATCCTCCCAAAATTCGACATAACAAAATATATTGCTGTAGTGCCATCCTTTCGTGAAGCTGAAATAGATTCATATTTCTCACTTTTTGAAAGAATTGCTATTGCATTAGAATGGCCAAAAGAGTTTTGGACGTTATTATTGCAATGTAAACTCAGTGGCAAAGCTCAGGAGGTTGTGTCGGCACTCAATTTGGAGGACAGCACAAATTATGAGAAAGTCAAAGATGTGATATTGAAGGCATATGAGTTGGTGCCTGAAGCATACAGACAAAAATTCAGACGCACAAGAAAACTCCCTACTCAGACTTATGTAGAGTTTGTACGAGAAAAGTCTGTTCTCTTTGATCGGTGGTGTACTTCGGAGAAAGTTAATGATCTTGCTTCGTTCAGAGAATTGATGTTCCTTGAAGAGTTCAAGCAGTGCTTGCCTGAGAGCATAGTTACATACTTGAATGAAAAAAAATTGACACAGTAGGCGCGGCTGCGTTGCTGGCTGATGAGTATGTCCTTACGCACAAGACCTTTCCTATTGCAGTCACTGGCAACAGAGATCGGACTGTAAATAATTTCAGCACTTTTGCTCGTTTTGAAAAAAAGGCGCCCGTGAAAGACACACGCGAGTGCTACTACTGCCACAAACCTGGCCACGTTATTGCAAATTGTTTGGCTGTCAAGCGAAAGGAACGAGCGGCTCAGTCCCAAGTTAAAGGAGTCGGCTTGATAAATAGCAAGATGATTGCTTGTGAACAAAAATCAGAAAATGATGAAAGTGCTGTGGATTCTTGTTTTAAACCATTTCTGCTAGATGGTTTAGTGTCACTGCCTGGACAGCCTGACGATCAGAAAACTGTGAGTATCCTGCGTGATACTGGTGGCTCCCAATCACTGATTCTAGCTGAGTGTCTGCCGTTCTCAGATCAGTCTGCTGCTGGCTACAGCGCTGTTATCCAAGGCGTTGAGATGGGATATGTTCCGCGATCTGTGCACTACATTCAGCTAACTTCTGAATTAATTTCAGGTATATTTCCTGTAGCGGTTTGCCCCGCACTTCCAATCAAAGGAATCCAGATGTTACTCTGTAACGACATCGCAGGCGGGAAGGTAATTCCAAACCTGGAAATTTTAGATCAGCCATCCTCCGTGGTAAATGAGGATTCAATTGATCAACTGGCACAGAACACATTTCCCACCTGTGCTGTTACTCGAGCACAAGCTCGTAAAGATAAAGATGTTGCCTTGGCTGACAGTCTGTTTGCTACAGTATTTTCTACTGATCAGAAGCCTGTGAGGGACCTTCCGGAGGAGGAAGAGACGACTGCCGCTGCTACAGAGCAGGTAAACGGGGTCTCGCCCCCTCCTCCTGGAGACCCCTGTATTGGTGCTGGCTGTGTGTCGTTATGTGAAGCTCAGAAAAATGACCCTACTTTGCAAGAATGCTTCAGTAAAGCTATGAGGAAAATTTCTGATGTGGCTGACGCTCCACGTTTCTATTTGGATAAAGACGTCCTTATGCGAAAATGGTGCGCTGCCTCTGGATGTGAGTGGACTAACGTTCACCAAGTAGTGGTGCCATCAAAATATCGGACGCAAATTCTGTCTTTGGCACACGAGAGTCCGTGGTCCGGACATTTGGGCATTACAAAAACTTACAGGTTAATATTAAACCATTTTTTCTGGCCTGGATTAAAACGTGACGTGATTTCACATTGTAGGAGCTGTCATACATGTCAGATGAGCGGAAAGCCAAACAAACCGCTCCCATCTGCTCCGCTCCATCCTATCCCTGCTATAGGAGAACCGTTCGAAAAGGTGATAGTAGATTGTGTGGGTCCGCTTCCGCGCACAAAGAGTGGAAACCAGTACCTACTCACTATCATGTGTGTTGTCACAAGATTTCCTGAGGCTATTCCGTTAAGGAAAATTACCACAAAATCTGTTGCTCGAGCATTGACAAAATTTTTCACCACTTTTGGTTTACCAAAAATAATCCAGACAGATCAAGGTGCAAATTTTATGTCAAGGCTGTTTGAACAGGTACTCCATACTTTACACGTTCAACATGTGACATCTAGCCCTTATCACCCAGAGTCCCAGGGCGCATTAGAATGTTGGCATCAGACTTTAAAATCAATGTTGAGAAAGTTTTGTCTTGAAACACAAAAAGATTGGGATGAAGGCATTTCCTTTGTTGTGTTTGCAGCCCGAGAAGCAGTTCAGGAATCACTGGGATTTAGTCCTGCAGAGCTAGTGTTTGGGCATAACCGGAGAAGTCCGCTGAAAGCATTACAGGAGCAGATCCTCTCATTGCCCGGTAAAAGTGTAAAAATACCTGAACACGTCGCTACTCTACGTGCACATTTGTCTCGTGCCCGCGCCCTAGCAAAAGAGAAGCTTACACAAACACAGAAACGAATGAAAGCTAGATTTGATTGCTCCTCTGCTGCTAGAAAATTTGAAATAGGAGAGAAAGTGTTAGTATTGATGCCAACACAAGGGTCAGCGTTGTCTGCAAACTTTTGTGGCCCATTTAATGTGTTACAGCGTATTTCTGACACAAACTATGTTATCGAAACCCCAGAGCGAAGACGGAAGTCCCGTGTTTGTCATGTAAACATGTTAAAGAAATATAACCCCCGTGACGCATGTGAACCTGTGTGTGAGAAGCCGGAAACGTCTATTTCTCCTGTATGCGGTGTTGCGCTCATCGCTAAGGAAGAGTGCGGACCAGATTGTCCCACCGTGCGTTCAGCACCCTTGAGTGCTAGACTTGTAAATTCAGTTATGATACGTGAGCTACCCAATCATCTAACACATTTGACTGAGACTCAGAGAAATGACGTTGTTAAGCTGGTGAAAACTTATGCTTCGCTGTTCAGTGATGTTCCAACGCGTACCTCTGTGATTGAACATGATATTAACGTAGGTGATGCTAAGCCGATCAAACAACATCCGTACCGAGCAAGTCCAAGTAAGCGCGAACTAATGAAGTCAGAAACTGATTATCTGTTGCAGAATGGCCTGGCTGTAACCAGTTCCAGTCCTTGGAGTTCACCCTGCCTACTGGAGACTAAACCTGATGGTACCCCCAGATTCATCACAGATTACAGGAAAGTCAATGCTGTTACTGTCACTGATTCCTACCCTCTACCCCGGATTGATGACTGTGTAGATACAATCGGCGCTGCCAAGTTTGTAACGAAACTTGATTTACTGAAGGGTTATTGGCAAGTGCCTTTAACTAAGCGTGCGTCAGAAATTTCTGCGTTCGTGACCCCTGATAGATTTCTACAATACACCGTGATGGCTTTTGGTATGTGTAACGCCCCTGCCACCTTTCAGCGGCTCGTTAACACTGTCTTGTCAGGGCTCAAAAACTGCACAGCGTATCTTGATGACATTGTGATATATGCTTCGACATGGAAAGAACACATGGAAATACTAGAACAGGTATTTTCACATCTAGCTTCGGCTACCCTAACTTTGAATTTGGCAAAGTGTGAGATTGGTAGAGCTACCGTAACATATCTGGGAAAGCAGGTTGGCCGCGGACAAGTTAAACCTCTCTCCGCTAAAGTTGAAGCAGTTCAAAACTTCCCCACTCCCACGTCCCGTAAGGCACTACGCAGATTCCTTGGCATGGTAGGATACTATAGGAATTTTTGCAAAAACTTCTCTGCAGTAGTACGTCCCTTAACTTCACTTCTCAGTCCTAAGAGCCTGTATGTGTGGAGTGCTGACTGTCAAACTGCCTTTGAAAATGCCAAAGCTCTGCTGTGCAATGCACCTGTCTTAACAGCTCCAGACCTCAGGCGCTCATTCAAGCTGGAAGTTGATGCGAGTGACACTGCTGTGGGTGCGGTACTCCCACAGGAGGATGGAGACGGTATAGACCGGGTGGTGAGTTACTTTTCTCGAAAGTTCTGTAAACACCAACTGAACTATTCAACTATTGAGAAAGAAACATTAGCGTTGCTGCTAGCTCTGCAACATTTTGATGTATACGTAGATTCAGGAAAAGAATTGACCGTGTACACTGATCATAACCCAATTGTGTTCCTGAACCGTATGTACAATCACAATCAGAGACTCATGCGATGGGCCACCCTGATTCAGGATTATAATATAAAGATTGTACATAAAAAGGGCTCTGAAAATGTGATTGCTGATGCTCTGTCTCGCGTGTAACCTGTGTGCATATTTAACCTATGTATATTATGTGGATCTCGCGCAGGGGAACGTCACTCTTAAGGGGGGAGGTGTTACGGCCCCCGAGGTCCGTATGGGAGAGAGTGACGTTCTCCCCGAGCCTGTGTGTCTGTATGAGGTTATCGTATGAATGGGACGGATTAGGTATGCAGATTGCCACACCTCCGGAGCTTTATCAGGAGTGGCTCGTTGAAATGCCTGCACCAATGGGGGTTCTCCTCTCCTGGACCGTGATGACGTAAAAGGCCCGCGCCGGCTGAAATTCTTTGGGAGACTGCAGCTGTGTCCCAATTCAGGGTCTGCATCCTTCGGAGGACGCAGCCTACGCGGTCTCAGGAGGCCGCGTCCTCCTGAGGATCCTCCGGAGGATCCTCCACCGTTGGTAAATGGGACGGTCTGGCCTTCAAATCACTTCCTGATTGTGGCGCGACGTCATAAATTTTGCCCCGGGAAAAACAAAAGCAGCGACAGCGACACAACACGGACTACACAACAAGCGGGACAACAGTGTGGATTTAGACATTTGGAATATTTTAATATATTTATTTGTTGTTGGAGGAAGAGGAGAGGCGGCTCCAGCGGCAGCAAAACCGGTGACGGCTCATTTTCTTCAGGCTGGGAGAGCGCAGTGGGGAGGTGACGGTAAGCCGCTGTTTAACCATATTATTGATCATAATTAATATACCAGTTACTGAGCAAACGCTAGATATATAACCAGTAGATAGACAAATATGATTAAATGTAATTTATATTTGATTCAATCGTAAGACTTGATACAGGGTCTGTTTGTAATTTTAATACTTTAAATAAATAGCTAAATGTGTAAGAACCCTGCAAATAACCCTGAAAGCACTGCTTTAATGTGTCATTAAGCATCAGGTCTGTCACTGCACCAGAGAATTACTGCTGGGTGGAGGAGAGTGGGGCTCCCTGCAGGACCAGCTGTCTGTCCTGGAGGAGGTGTACTGACCATCATCACCTCTGGAGGGTGAGGATACATATTTTATAGCTTTTCATATTTTAAGCTGCGTTGGAAGCCGCTCTGTGGAAGTTATTATTTTTATTTTTGCCCTTTTTAAAAACATCTTTAGTAACATGGCAGCCGCCGATCGTCAGCTCTGCAAACCCTGATGGACGATGTGGTGGACAGAGGAGACAGACACCCCCCTCCCCCAGATGATGACTCACAGCCAGAGGACTCCAAGGTCTTCACCGTGGCACCGTCCAGTCCAGCAGCACCAAGGACTCCTGCTCAGCCAAACATTTATATATATGTTCTTTGTAAATAGTATTTTCTGCTGATCTTTATAAATAATAAACTGTACATTTTCATAATGCCCACTGGTAAATAGTTAGAAATGTTCTGTGTCTTTGTAAATATTGTACATAACAGAACAATAAATGATTTACTGTGGCCACTGAGAAGTTGTTCAAAAGTTTACTTCAATTATAAATAGGTAATGAAACACATGATGTAACAAGGTTAGAAGAGTTTAAGAACACAGAGACAAGAACGATTTAATATACAATTTAATAAGTAACATTTAAATAACAGAACATAAAATCACTGCTGTCCACCATCCTCTGTGTGAGCTGAGGTCTGTCCGTTCTTTCTCTGCTCTCCCCCTCTCTCCCTCCCTCTCTCTCCCTCCCTCTCCAGCCTCATCTCCTCCGTTATCAATTGTCAGGTTTCTTCTGTTTCTCTCTGCTCCTCCTTCAACAAAATGACAACAGGCAGAATGACCGTTTGATATAATAACGATAATATTGCTCCTCACGTGAACTATACTTTATACTATACTACAGTAAACAACAAGAAACAACATTCAATCAAAGCGTTTAGTTTACAGCGCCTCGTATCAACAGGACGTCATGTTTGTAAATATAAAATTTTTTTAATGCCGCTGTCACTGCTAGCATTTTAAAACTCTCGAACTACTGCTCTGTACTTACATTTAAATGTGAATTCGGCACTCCTGCCGCTGCCGCTCGCTTGGTCCGTCATTGTACTATTGGACAAAAAGTAGGCCCGCAAAGCATTGTGGGATATTTAAGGCCACGAAGGATGGTAGCGATGCGTCCTCCAAATTCAGGCAAAAGGAGGACGCATTTGGAGGACGCATTTGGAGGACCCTTCGACTTTTGGCGAATTGGGACAGCCTTCGCGCAGCTTTGTGACGTAAGCGGCCTTAAAATGCGCACTCCGAAGGATGCAGACCCTGAATTGGGACACAGCTTGCGTGAGAGAGCACAACTGTGTGGCTTCAGTTCTCCCCGCGCTAATATTTAATATTGTAGCGTCCGTGTGCTGTGAGTTAGAGAGGTTTCTCTGTGTTAACAAACTTGCAACGACTGTGTCTGTGAAAATTTGGGTTTTCTTTCGTTGTTGGGATTTTGTGTGCTGTTCCTCCTGTGTGTGTGAGAGAGAGTTTCGCTCAGTTTTGAGTAGATTTAATTTCGTTGTTTGACCTGTGTGTTTTTCGCTCCTAGAGTTGTTTTGGGTTATTTGTTGTTTTTACTACTGTAGTAGAAGCAGTGGCTTTAGATTTCTTTTTATACTTCGCTGTCTCGATAATCCCCAGCAGGGTTCCTGCTTGTATTTTATTTTTTTATACTATTGTTCTCATTTTATGAAACAGTTGTCAGGTTTTGTTGAAAACCTGTGTGCTTCGCTTGTAGTTTGAATCTGCCAGTAAAGAAATAGACATTTGAGTTTGGCCTTCCTTTGCTTTATTTTATCTTTAATCTAATGTTTACGTCCTTCCTCAACCCCTAGAGAGCTGGGGACGTAACAACCTGCATAAAATCAGCTGGTAGACACGTCACCGGAAACATGATGTGACTTCTGAGGAAGACTGCAGGAAGCAGTCGAAACATGTAAAGGTAAAAAACACAAAAAACACTGGTCTGACTGAAAAGAACACTCTTATAATTGAAAAAGTGAAGACCAAATGAACCTTGTCGAAATACCTACTAACTATATATTGGCCTATGTAATGTGTTTGCCATAGTGTAGTGCTGTCTGACTGTGTAGTGGAATTTGTTAGACCCTATATAGTAATACCACCGCAATGACATATTTAACATGGCTGAGAATATGATGTGTGGTGTCTGAATGTGGTTTTATTTCCTACAACAAGCGCCACATTTAGTGTGTAAATCATCTCATCTAATAAAGAACTTCCTCCACCCTCATGTGTATCACAGTCTTCATCTGCAGCTTCATGATATGAAATAAAATGATTCAAGTAGCATCACTTGAACATTTGGTTTAACTTGTGTGGAGTTTTGACATATTCACTGTATGGATTCTTTGATTATGGTCAAAAACGATGGTCTGTATTATTACAGTGACTTTTGATCTTTGACCTTCAAATTCTATTCACTTCATCCTTGAGTCCAAGAGAAGGTTTGAACCGAATCTGAAGATATTCTGGACACATGGACAAATAAATAGACAACCTGAAATCCTCAGTCCTCCAGGAAAGACTGACACACAGGCATAGAAATAGTGTAACAGTATTTTGGGGTCTTGTTTGTGTTTAGTGTTTTGATAGTTTGAATGTGTTCACTTGAAGCCATTATTTCTGCAATATTATATGATTGACATTATTTGTATTTTACTTAAATGTATCATTAATATTTTACACTGAATTATTGTTTATTTGATTATATTCAAGATTTTGATGAAGCATAATTAAAAACCATCTGATCATAGTGGGTCTTTATCAGGCAAATGCATAAGTTCCACTCTTCATGATTCAGCAGCTTGTAGATCCACAGCAGCAGTAACTTGAAGTCATGGTTTCCTGCATGTCTTCATCAGTCTCTCACACATTGTGGTGGAATATTAGCCCATGTAGTCGTGCCTGCAAGCTTCAGCTGTTGCTGTAACAAACCTGTCTTAACAAGCTGCAGTCGCTGTTGGAATGTGCAACAAGTTCAGTCCTGCTGAGCTACCGTATAAAACAATACAATAACACACAACATGAACACAGTGAAACACAATCTTTCTGTTTAAGGATTCATTATTTACACAATAACTCTATATTATACATCATATTTTAGAATAAATGAGTTAAAAAGTGAAAGTGCTCCTTTATTATACATCAAACAGTGCCTTTCATGGAGTGGAACAATCCAGTCATGTATTTTGGTTGAGTTTAGCGCCATCTGGTGCATTTACGTTAAAAGTGCACACATGGCCACTGCACTGTAAACTCTCTTATCTTAGCATGTTGCTACTAACAACACTAACACTAAAATGAGGGTGAACACAGATCGTGCTCAGACTCGTGGCTTTGGTAGTTGTTCCTGTTTCTTTGGAGGATCATGAAGTGGGCATCTAGCAGGTATCTGGTCAGGTGATACTTTATAACACACACAGACTTTGGGTTTAACCATGCAGTCTTTAATGCAAACCAACACTGAGTTTAACACTTTGTTTAACACTGTGTTTGATTTACCTGAGCCCGTCACTCAGATGATGTGAGAACATTAACGTTACATCAGAATTCATTCATACTAAAAGATTTTATTTATGTTTATTAAAACCTGATGCTTAAAGGTCAGGTAGGAGGTTTCATTCTGATGCACTTTTTGTTAAATTAGTGTGACTTCTCTTCAAAATCCGATAGCAACCAATTAGTTCGGCAGTTTCGCTTTAAAACTAAGAATATGAATCATCTGTGGAAGCTATAAAACACTAAAAACATCAGCCAATCCTGCGAGACGCCCCTGCGTAGAGTATTGGCTGGTTGTCACTCTCTTCCTGCTCTGTGCATACAGACTGGTTTGGAGGTGTGGCTTCGGGGTGAGCTCCAGAGAAAGTCTGGCTGACTCTCACTGAGTTTCATCTCCTACCCAACCTTTAAGGATAGAGTAAGACACTTTGACTTCTAATTGAAGAGTTTATAAATACACTTTATTTAACACTCACATTCAGTCATAGAGCAAAAATAACATTTACATAGAAAAACTACACAGACAGAAAACAACGCATAAAAAATAAAAAAATAACTATACATGTACCACCGATCAACTGCATCACATACAGTAAGAACACTGATGTGTTTACATGTGCATTAGTATCAGGTTCTGTTGATGTGAACAGCTCAGAAACAGTATATGAGAACACTTATGTAAACACTTTATCAAGGTGTCATGATACCTCAGATATCACACCTGCATCTGATATAAACCATCTGGTATACAAGGACCTGAGAATCCAGGTTTGTGACTCAAACCCAGGATAATACAATCTGTGGCTGTAAGGCGCATGCAAACACACTGGCAGTAGCTTTATCTACTATGTCCTCTACTAGCACATAGAACAGTACCTTCAAGTGCTTCCTAAACTTTATTCTGGCCTTAGTCACAAAGCGAAGGCAGTTTTTATTTTCACTGTTTTGATCAACAAACACTGTCGAGCACCTGCTGTGAAAAGGCTGGATTCAGCGACCTTTGTGATAAAAAGGAAAAAGGAATAGACGAGAGAAAAACCTCCTTACATCTTGTCAGCAACGTTAAAATTATTAAAAAAATGATGACTGTCTTCTTAGCGTCTTTGGTTTCTAAAGAAATGACCCAGAAGGGGTTTACATATAACAACAAAATAAATACAAACAGTATCTATAAACAATAACAAATAATATAAAAAATGTAATCAACTATGTAAATAGATTTTTTATTGCACTTAATCTGTAACTGTGTAACCACACTAGCAGTTCCAAACTGTTTGAACCCTTCAATGCTAATGTGCAGTATGAAGCAGCTACGGCTACATTCTGGATGCGATGTGAATCACTTAGTGTAGTATCTGTATGCTTCCTAATCCTAATGCTTTCTTTTGAAAATGAAATGATAAAGCGAGGTTTTTAGTTGTATGGGAGAATAATAAATAATACTCAACACACAGCAGGCTGTCCTCAGCTGCTGCTAAATAACAAAGTTCCTGCAGAGGGAAGGGTGTTCTCCACTGTTCACCTGAATCATATAAATAACACCAGTGATGTCACAGTATTTCAAAACACAGCAGACTGTTACTCTCAGGAACTTGGTCTTTGTCTCTGTTTGACCATAGGTCAGTAAACGTGTTCTAATAGTTCTTTGGTTTTTGCAAAAAGCTTGTCGTCATAGAAAAGATAAGACAAAGTACAGTAAATGAAAAAGCCCTTACACTCTAACAGAGTGGAGGAGAGTGTGCAGTCATGTACAACGAGAACAGCAGCGGTAAGAGCACAGACCCCTGTGGGGCTCCTGTTGTAACAATGAGAGAGTTTGATCATAGTTTGTGTCAAGAAGGTTCCAGAGAACACATCATGTTGGAGATATTGTGATACCATGCAGTGAGATGAATATGATGAGTCAGCATATTGAGGGATTCAGCTCTCCCTCTCTCTGCAGACTGTGAAGGTGTTCAGACCATACCGTTTTCCTGCTGAGGACAGAAACATTTTACCTCCAAGTTCAAACCTTTCAGACCCTTATAAACACATCACATGACCACACTGCTGTCTTACCCGTCATGGATGGTCCTCTTCCGATTGGTTTTGTCCTTGTTGGTGAAATATTAAAACATTGATGACATGATTACATTGATTACATTTTGTGTGCAAAGTGCTGTCATCATCTATGGACCACATTATAATTTCAACAGATCAGAAACAAACATCCCTCTCTATAAACTGCATCACAGCTACCTGTAAAAAAACTAAAATACAGCTCTGTCATAAAATATTAAAACATTATCATCATCTATCAAAAACATTTTCACTCTTTAAATAATATCTTACCTGGATGATGTGTCCTTTTGTAAAGTATAAATGCACCAGCTAATAAACCACCACATAAAAAAACCACAGGGATGCTGACTCCCACAGTCAGTGCTACATTTGTTGTTTCTCCACATTGAGCATCATCTGAAGGAGTTCCTGCTTTGATCAGCTGCAGATTTTCTGCTTCACACCTGGAAGAGAGAAACATGTTTACAGGAACATTCAAAGACAGTGTGTGTGTGTGTGTGTGTGTGTGTGTGTGTGTGTGTGTGTGTGTGTGTTATGAAGCTTCACTTACTGTCTGTGTGGCTGACAAGATGTTAATGTCCCATCGGAAAATGTTCCATCACTGCAGTCAGAGCACTCTGTGTCTGCTGTTCCTGCACACACACACACACACACCCTCCATGTTTAGAGAGCTTTCTTCATTTACACAGTGGGAGCATTGCCAGTATATAACAATATATAACTATATATATATATATATATATATATATATATATATATATATATATATATATATATATATATATATATATATATATATGCCGAGTTTGCGGCAGTCTGCGACCTTTTTTTGTGTAGTACGGCTGCCGGAGCAGGCTGTAGTCTGGTAATGGAAGCATTCCGAGTAGCGTTTGCATTTCTGTTGGTGTCAGCACTTTTTAATTTATATATTTATATATATATATATATATATATATATATATATATATATGTATATATATATGTATATATATGTATATATATATGTATATATATATATATATATATATATATATATGTATATATATGTATATATATATGTATATATATATATATATATATATATATATATGTATATATATATATATATATATATATATATATATATATATATGTATATATATATATATATATATATATATATATATATATAAATAAATATATAAATTAAAAAGTGCTGACACCAACAGAAATGCAAACGCTACTCGGAATGCTTCCATTACCAGACTACAGCCTGCTCCGGCAGCCGTACTACACAAAAAAAGGTCGCAGACTGCCGCAAACTCGTTTTTCTCAGTTCAAAAACTATAAACAAACTATGTTGTTAGCAATTATACTTTGTGCCGTTATAGCTCAATAAACATTTTATGGAGAAACATAAATAAAGCAAACACAACCGGTCATGCTATCATGGGTCTCAAGCTTGAGGCCCTCAGGCCGATATTTTTTTTTAGGTTTAGTGTATTTAAGTTAGGCCCGCACATTTACTTCACTTATTTGCTGAGGCTTGCCCTGTGCGTTTGATTGTTTTATCACTTCTACCATAGCTCAGGCACGTGACAGCTTCTGGTGGTGTTTGTTGACAAGTTAGCCAACCTGGTCACGTGGTTGGAACATGATTAACTAAGAGGTTCTGAGGTTCTATGTTCTGACCTGTTATTAATAAAGAAAGAGGCGATTGGACCAGTTGTACTTTTCCTGGAATATTTCAAACCTTTTTTTGGGGAATACCAGCCTCTCCCAGACTCCACCCCCAGCGGCCCCCCAGGTAAGTTGAGTTTGAGACCCCTGCTACATTCTTTAACCGATTTTATTCATATGACAGGTAACGTAACTCCTGTTCCTGTTCTTTTTTTCGCCGGTCTGCGCAATGCATGATGATGAAACCATCGGATGGACACTACATTTCAAGATGCATTGTGGGATACATTGAGGGCCCTACATGGGGTCTATAATTTCTCACTAAGATTTCGGACAGCAGTACAAAATGGCAGAGGCACTGTATATGGCCATATATAGTGATTAGGGAGTGATTCCGACACAGCCTCTGTCTCCCTGCACTCCCTGTCAGAGCGTTTTGTGCGATTACTCGTTTCTCTCTCATGTCTAAATTTAAATCCCTGTTGTTACTTGAGTTCTTGTTTCGGATTTTAATTATGTTAGAGTTTTACTGGTTGCAGGACCCTGGGGGTTTGGACTTCTGTTTTTCCTGGTTTTGATCTTGAATAAACCACCTTATGAACTCACCTCTGTGCCTGCACCTAAGACCTTGAGCGTATCCCAGCTAGAGGCCGACTTCACCCTGGACAGGCCACCAGCCCTCATAGGGGCTGTTTTACATCATAACTAGGATTATTCTTTTCTATCAGTCAAAGCAGAGTAAGAATTCAACTCAACACTGAAATGCAGCTGCTGTATGTGATCTTTTGTAAATTAAACCAAATTAAATGCGCTTGTGTTAATCCATAATTCTTCATGTTGCATTATGTATTAATAGAGTCTTGGAGCTCCATAAAACTCTCCTGATAATGTTAAAGTCAGAACAAACCCACCTTTCTCTTGGATGTACTGTCCTGGTTTACAGCTTCTGTGTTTCTGTGTTGTTGCACAGCTCTTCCCTTTAAAGTCCGTACAGTCGAATCCCTCCATTGGTTCACAAACAGTGTCTGATGTTTCTGTACATGAGCTCCTTACCTTCAGACCAGGACCTGTTAACACACACAAGACACTCTGTAAGTTAGACCAGCTGTTAACACACATTAACCTGCTGAGGTTCCTCTGAGCACTGAGCAGTGACTTGTACCACATCCATCTTACTATTCAAATGTTCATGCCGTCATCATGATGTCACCTGTTTTGTTGGTGTGGCTGCAGTGAGGTCCCAAAAGGAAAATACTTCTGTTTTTAAGAAGCACATTCTGGACAGGTGGAATCTTAAAGCTCCTCCTCTGTTTAGTGACCTGAACACACACAGCTCCACACATTGTCTGAAACACACTCTCCGTGTTTGTGTATCTTATTTTCTGTTGATGTCGTTCTCATTTCTGACACACTTATCAAAAGTGGAGGATTGCTCCGTTTGCAAGATTTCAAGATTTCAGTTATGATCCCTTGTTTCGCTTTATTGTAATCCTTGGTTTCCCTGTTTCTCCAGTTATTGTCTTGGGTTTTGATTCCATTTTATTTTGAAAGAACACGTTTCCCTGTGTGGGTCGGTCAGTTTTACTTTGACCTGTGTTCTCTCCCTGTATTTGAGTCTTGTCGTCCCCTTTGTCCTTGTCAGTTCATCCTGTTTCTGCCTGTGTCCTTACCTGTGTGGGACTATGTTCCTTTGTCATCGCCCTGCATAACTCCTGAGTTTCTCCTGCGTTTCCAGTGTCTCCTGTGTTCTAGTGTTATTGTTTTTCCTTTAGTTTTACTCTTGGATATTTTTTGGTAGTTTGTACACTTCGTTTGTTGTTGTTTTTTCAGTTTAGACTTTTTGAGGGATGTTTGGCTTTATGTTATTAAAGCTCTGATTTAGCCTCGTGTCTGCATTTGGGAGCTCTGAATAATGACATATGTCCCCATATTTTGGTTGATAAGCATCTACAAAGATTATTGGTGAATCTTGCAAAGTTAGGATCATGTAATGTTAAAAGGTCTTCACATACACTGTGTCTGTGTGGGTAGTCTGTGACTCTGGCTTCCTTATTGTTATGAAAATGATCAAATGAATGAATGATCTCATCCCACAGTTGTTCATCAGGAGTTTACATACTACATACTGCCTTTAAAACTAAGGTGAATCAGGAAATAACAGAACCTCACCTGCACAGTCTGCACAGCGGTGGCACTGTCTCCGTCCAGTAGGTTTATCCATGTAGGTATCCTCTGAGCAGGAAACACATGAAGTACGTATGTGCGCTCTACAGTGTGTTTTAACCCGATTCCCTGTTAAAAAGAGAGAGATGAGTGTGTGTCGGTGTGTGTGTTAACGTTCAGCCTGAACATTCAACAGACAACACCTTTGGTTCTTTAACATTGAGCTGATCTTACCAGGAGGACACATGGTGCAGCATTTGTCATCTATCAGATACTCAGCAGGAGGACATGTGAGGCTGTGACTGATGAGTGCTGTTATGATTATCTGTGAAGAAGAAAAGAATATATTGTTGTTTTTTTAAAATAGCTCTTCAAAAATGACCTGTCTTATATTTGGGGTCCAAACAAAAGAGTCACTTCTCAGGGCCTCGAATGAAACAATACTGCCATCTGCTGGGCAAATGAACATATTCAGTCATTACCGTGGTACAAAAATTATAAAAACAATTTTCAAAGAGATGTCTACAACTTTATTGTGTGACTGCAGAAGAAGGTGCACACACACAAAACAGGAGTGACATTACTTAACTGACGTACATGCACACAAACACCCAGAATTTTACACTACTCACAAACAGAAGAAGAAAACAATATATAAAGTCGCATGCATTCACCTGCCGTATGAATTTAATGATGGTTTAAAGAATGCAGCATGACCGGTTGTGTTTGCTTTATTTATGTTTCGCCATAAAACGTTTATTGAGCTATAACGGCACAAATTATAATTGCTAACAACATAGATTGTTTATAGTTTGAATGTGACAATCCACATTTACATTGTGAAAGATACACAAATGAAATAATCATACATGGAAAAAAATGTAATGCTTTATTAACAGAACAGTAGAACATAACAAACTGAAATAAAACATAAAATCACACCTCCTACTTGTAATCAAATTAGCCAGCAAATAATAAATCTTGTAACAAAAACAAAAGTAAAAGATAAGTAGAAATAAATAATAATCATAAAAAATACAGTAAAAATATACAAGTATAAATATAAATGAAAGAGTACAAGGAGTTAGGATAAATTAAGTTCTTCAATATATGTGTATAATTTAATTGCATTGTTTGTCTATGAATATTTTTAAATGACCAAAAGTCAACATTTGGAAATTTGGGTGATATTGAGTCGTGGAGAGATTTCCAGAGGTTCAGAACAGTTTCACGTTCATAAAATATGCAACAACAAACATATACGTAACACTTTTTATGAAAAGAGGATAATATCTCCACGAGGGAAAGCCTTCTGGGACAACATATTTATGGACCTTGACTGGAGGAAGGCCTGGATACTGCCCTATAGACTCAGTATTTCCAATACAATTAAAGAAACTCATATAGTGTGTACATTTAATACCAACATTGATTGTAAGAGTGGCAAATTTTATATACATAAGTGTAAATATTCCAATGTCTTACCCAACATCAAAGGTTTTTTATGTGAATTCAAAACATTAAAACCTTAAGATTTATTAACACCAAACAAAGCAACACAACAACTTTTTCCAGGAGAATTCATTATTTACTGTACCTTTATCCTCTATATGCTATTTCATTTAAAATGTATTTATCTTATTTCTTTTTCTTTTTACAGATGCTTTTTGTCCTGAATATTATATATATATTTCTGTATATTTGTGTTATGAACTCTTACTTTTATATACATATGTTATTTCGTAAAGTATGTTTTCCCCTATTCCTTAGAGCCATATGCATCTCTATTTTGAAAGAATATAAGGAGCACGTGTCTGTTCGTCATGAATATTGTATATATTTGTCTTCTATGTCGTTTTTTCTGTATGTGTTATATATGTTCAATAAAGATTGGGAAAAAAGGTTTAAAGAATGCAGCATGAGCAGTTCTTTGCTTTATTTATGTTTTGCCATAAAACGTTATTGGGCTATAAAGGCTAACTGCTAACAACATAGATTTTTTTTAATGTTTTATTAATAGAACAATAGAACATAACAATGACAAACTCAAATAAAACATACCTCTTTTACATTTCAAAATAAAAATCACACCTCCTATAAAAACACTACGACCAGAGAGCGTATGTCTTACAAAGTCGCTCATATCTCAGGAATGGTAATAGGTAGAGACGTTCTGTTTTTTTCATCGAGCAATATCACGAGGGCTCAAACATCCAATTGTAGAGCCTTTGTGCTCTGACGTAAACACCAAAGATGGTTGAAGGACAAGAGAACTCTCTCCCCTGACTAGCTGGGTCGTTCACACGGCTGAAAAGCGTCTCTGAACGCAATAATAGACGCGTAGCGGACCGTTATCTGAACCGGAAAGTGCGTCGTTCTGTATACCCCTGTCGTACACTGTCATACACTTATATATCTTACTGGAAACGTTTTATTTGACGTTTTAGCGTTGCTAGCAACGGAAGTTACATCGAAGACGTTCCGGGTGAACAGGGGTCGCCCCCCCCATCAGAAAGACCTCAGCCACACAGGATACTCCTAGAGTAGCTGACAGCCCAGCTGTGAGGCAGACCTGTAACAGTGGCATCAAAAAAATCAATGGAGCGAATGGCACTTTTTTCACTTATGGTGTAATAAATTATTAAATGAATTATTATTACAGTCATATAACACCACTATAGCCTGAATATTATGAAAGCCCAGGTTCTCCTGAAAAAAAAGATGTATATTACTTGATTGTCGATTACAACTATTTAATGAGCAGTAAAACGCAAAGAATGCCAGGCGAGGAAAGTCCCCAAAAACACCCTTAGACCTTGAAGGGTTTTAATGTACAAATAAACTGAATCGTTACCTTACAGAGAAACAATAGTAAAATATAAGTATAAATAAATATGAAAAAGCATAAATTAAAATAGCCTTAAAAATAAATACAGTACAAACACTCAAGGATGCAGAGATCGGCTCACACCGACGCCATTAACGGCGACAGATTCTCCTTTCAGGGAGGAGAGAAAGTGCAAAAGTCTGTGGTCAAAGATTTTCTGGATCATGTAAACTTTGTTAAAGTCACTCAGCCAGTGACAGAAAAACGAGTCTACACAATGAGAAATGCAGGAGCAGTGTCACTGAACTGTATTAATGTTAAAGCTTCCTTTACTTTACCAACAATGACGCCGCTGTCCAAGGAGCTCTTCGTGAAGTCATTGTGCTGCAGGCTGAACGTGTTCATGAGCTTTCGGTTATAGCCCGAGTCTGTACAGCCTGGGTGTTCTTCCTCTAACCTTGTCCTCCAGGACCGTAGTCTGGAAGCGCCCCCTCCTCCAAGACCACTCCACCGACAGCCAATCACGAGGCTTCCACGAACTGACCAATGACAGAGCAGTCCGATTTGATTTTACTCCACCGCTCTGGTCCTTGATTGGCCAGCTCCCGCCCACATCGTGGCAACGAGCTGGCCATTGGCCAATCACAACTCGGACCGTGCTCGAGGCGGACATGGCCCTGTCCAGTGAGTTTGGTTTTATTCTACTGCTCTGTCCCGGTCGCGTCTACGTCATTCTCTTTAGAGGGCTTCGTCGCTGTTGGACGGCTGTCAGGATAATTTACCCCAGTAACCGTCTGCAAGTTTCATTCTACCGGAGATTCCGACTGTGTTGGTGAGTGTCTCTGTGTACATGTTGGTATGTGATTGTAAAGCGCTGTGTTTGTGTAATATAAATATGAACTTAACCGCCGGCTGGGTTAAGTTCAAAGTTACCGACGGTTCAGACTGAATAATTGATCATCGACTGGCCTCTGTGTTTAGACCTATAAAGCATGTGACTGAGTGAAAGCTATATCTAGTTTGCTCGGCTAATCAGCTGAGCATAGACCTCGTGTTATTTTCAGCTTTAGTTAACGTAACGTTCAATTGACTTTTATTACTGTAGTGCAGTGTAGCATTAATATGTCATATTATCACTGTATTAGTTATCAATATCCTATGATCATGTAATTGGATGTAATGTAATAAAATTATGTTTTTTGTGATGTTTAAATGATGAACTCCTAATTTAATTATATGATATACAGTAAACGCATATAATTAACAGTCGTTTAAACAACAATCAATAACCTATTCTGTTACACCAGTGTTCTGATGAACATTATGCTTGGCCTCAGTGTTCTTCTATTGTTGTTCTTTTATGACTATTTACCCACAGACATGGATCCTGAAGCTGGTGAACTACACACCACCAAGGAAACACACTGGTACAGTTTGTATTTAAGTTTAGTGCATATATTTGTACATGACATATGATGTGATGTGTTTGTTTGTGTGTATGGTTTTCAGGGGAGTTATGGGGTGGAGTATCTATATGACCAGACAGGCAGGGCGCTGGACGACTACAAGTGCACACTGGATGTAAGGAGATAGACACCAGCTGAGGATGTGGCTGAGGATGAGGGCTACGCTTTGCTGGAGCCAGAGGAGTTTGAGGACATCACTGTCCCCTTGCTGGATGCTCCTCCACTCACTGGTTCATCTGCCACAGCTCCTCCACTCACCACAGGCAAGTCTCCTGCTCCTGCTTCCCCTTCTGGTCGTGCTTGCCCAGACGATTCCTCTGCTGGGACCTCTCCACTTAGCACAGACGCATCTGCTGCTGTGTCTGCATCTGATGTAAGGTTTCACTTTTTAACTGATATTGACACTAACCGCCAACACTGCAGAACCCCCTAGAACCAATGTAAGGTTATTTTGATCTTGCATCACTGCAGGCTTTATAATAGCAAAGTCTGCTACTGTAATATTATTTTTCAAAATAGCATGTACACTTATTGCTATATTTTACACTGCCTTTATTTTCCAGGTGTTTTGTCGGCTTCCATGGGCAGCGAGAGCAGATGGACTCGGTCGTCCATGAAAACTCTGCAAGTCCGGACGCTTCAATTGTCTCTACGAATGTGACCTGGATGACTGAGACTCTTCATCAGCATACACCAGTGTGGCTGAGACCACCATCCAGCTGCCTGAGGTGAGCGCAGCAATGCTGGCATGACGGTGAGTAAATCATGAAGTATGTGATGTGTTTGTGGAATACATTGCTTCTTTAAAACTACTGTTTTGTTGTTGTTGTTTTTTTTTTTAGGAACAACAAGCGGAGCCGAGCTCGGGAGACCAAGGTGCTTCACCAAACCGTTGATCCACACCTCAGAGAGAAGGTTTCTTGACCATGGCTGCAGGGGAAACCTGCACAGCTTTACCCTGCCAGCCAATACAGCAGACACGGCCAGATTTAAAAGGCAGCGTCCTGCCACCAGCGCAGCATCTTTGCTGCAGTGTATTTATTAGTGATTTTGTAAATGAACAAATTATTTTAGTATCAGTTTCTCTCTCTGTGTAATTCAGTTAATAACAATAATGTTCAGGTAGTTGTGCATGTTAAGGCTCATAGAATGACAGAACAATAGGTCTGCCAGACAGTACTGTTCGACTATACACATTTCATGTGTCGAGCTGTTGATCCACACCAAGCCCCAGTTGCATCCCTCCTATCCACAGCCTGGAAGCCCCAACAATTGTCTTAACTGTATATTTTTCCTCTATTTTGTTTTGGAAATTGTTTTCAATAAATTGCATCTGAAATGGGAACCTTGTGTCCCGCCTACCTTGGATAACGAACCTCTCTATATTGTATAACAGTTATTGGATCACCTCCCAAATCCTTTGGGACCAGGTGTAATTTCTTTATGAAAATAATAAATTAGAGTTTGTTTTCACAAATCTATTTTTTGAATCTTTGTTTTAAGTAGTGACATCAGATTCCCTGAATCACTGTGAACATCGGCAGTCTGTTCACTTCCTTCCTAGTTTAAGGACTTCAGTTTTATTCTATACTTCAGTCTTTTACTCTTCATTATTCTTATTGTGTTACAGAGATTCATTCAGTATGTTCAAGTAGCCCAGTTTGACAGCATTACAGAGGACACATTTTCAGCTAAAAGGCAGTTCTCACAAACCTACATGTAAACTTTTACAGCATAAAAAACATATTTACAGAAAGCTACCGGCCTGTTTTGGTAGATATTTAGCAACTGTATAGGGGGTCCTTTAAACTATTATTTGTATAACTGCTTTTGCTTCCTGCTTCTGTGACTGTCTGTTTGTATAAACTCAGACAACATGGAGTCTGCCGCAAGGACTCTTCCTCTGACGAAGTTTCAGTTGACACTCACATCTCTGACCTCTCTGTGCACCAAAGATTAATAAAGTCTGTATGAACAGTCACATGCAGCCAGACTCCCTCTGATCAGGACCTTCATGTAGACCGATGCAGCAGGTTGTAACTTTTATAATGAAGCAGACTTCAGACCCTGTGTCAGACTGCAGCTGGATTATAACTGGAATCAAAGCACAGTTACTGCAGAAGGTGGATCTGATCCGCTGCACTGACATGATGGTTCATGCTGAGGAGAAACACATGAACTTAAAGAACAAACCTCTGTCACATTTGTAGTTTGCTAAAATTAAAAGGATTTACAGTATAAACATACATAAACATACATACATACATACCTCTCTACATCTCTACGTGGGAATCTCTCTGTTTGCAGCTATAAAAACAGAACCAGTGAAAAACATCAGCTCAATCACAGAAAAATGTTTTCATCCATCAAAACATTTTTATTGTCTAAATGTTAATCTTACCTGAATATGTCTTTTTTCTTTTGTAAAGTATAAATGCAACAAATAAACCAGCACACAATAAACCCAGCACAGTGGTGCTGACTCCCAGAATCACTGACACATTTGTTGCTGTTTCTCCACATTGAGCATCATCTGAAGGAGTTCCTGCTTTGATCAGCTGCAGCTTTTCTGCTTCACACCTGGAAGAAGAGAGAAACATGTTTACAGGAACATTCAAAGTGTGTGTGCGTGTGCGTGTGTGTGTGTGTGTGTGTGTGTGTGTGATATGAAGCTTCACTTACTGCCTGTGTGGCTGACAAGATGTTAATGTCCCATTTGAAAATGTTCCATCACTGCAGTCAGAGCACTCTGTGTCTCTATAGGCTGTTCCTGCACACACACACACGATGATACAAAGGTTAGTTAGCAGTGTTAGCATCAAAATATACTGACAGTAGCCTATAAGTCAAATTGCACAGAAACAATAATAAAAGTAATAAAAGTTAATATTGGTGTTTTGTAGATATCTGACACATCAGCACTGTTTAACTCCTTCTGGCACTGAATGGTGATTTGCTTTTTCCGTGTAATAAATTGAATTTAATCCTGCATAACCTCGGTGTCATTTTCTGACACAACAGGGTAAAAATTCCACAGGCTGCCTAAAAAAACTCAACAATACATCGGCTGAATGGGATTAGAAACAAAAATAAATGTATGGATGGTGAGATAAAATATTGATTTCCAAATTCTTTTCTATCAATATAAAGTCTTCATTTTATTTTGTCCACATTTTCGTTTTGTTGTATTGCTAATTAAATTAACTCTTTGAGAGGACACAGTTCTACTAATAAATAATAAACCCACCTTTCTCTCGGATGTACTGTCCTGGTTTACAGTGTGTGTGTGTGTGTGTGCAGCTTCACAGTTGTCCCCTTTAAAGTCAAAGCAGAAGAATCCCTCCATCGGTTCACAGACTGTATCTGATGTTACTGTACATGAGGACTTTACCTTCAGAGCAGAACCTGTTAACACACACGAGACACATGGGAGGAGCAAAGACAAACTCCGGTAGGTTTTGGGACATTAACAGCTGTAGGGGGCACCACACCCACACATAAACATGTATTCTGCACCACCACAGTTACAATATATGAAGCTGCTTGGGGAAGAAAGGAGATCTCTCTACATCAGGTACAAACAGAAACTTACCTGCACAGTTTGAACAGGAGAAGCAGTTTTTCTGTCCAGTAGGTTTATCCATGTAGGAACCCTCTGAGCAGGGAACACATGAAGCATTTCTGTGCTCTGTACAGTCTGATTCAACTCGATGCCCTGTTAAAAAGAGGATCAATAAATGTACATGTTTGAGAGTGACCTGTGATAATGTGTAGTGCACAGACAGACATATTACACATGACATGACATGAAGACAGGAAAAGGTTTACATTATTTAATAATTAATAATAAGCACTCCGCTAACTTCACTCATTTAATTATTTTAAATTTAAAATTAAATTTAAATTTTAACACCAGAAGAGCTGAGCTGCCACATTGATTCTCCATCTGTGTTCAGAGCCACATAGGAATAAGAAGGCTTCACAGAAATGTACACACTTTGACTACAAAAGAGTTTTTTTATCACATGAGCTGATCTTACCAGGAGCACACAGGGGACAGCATTTATCTGCTACCTGATACTCAGCAGGAGAACATGTGAGGCCGTGACTGCTGAGAGCTGCCATTATGATCATCTGTGAAGAAGAAGAAAAGGTACAAATGTTAACATTTGTGGTTAACACGTGGTGAGTGATGTCAAGGAAGCAAGAACAGAAGAGCTGAGAGAAACAAGCCAACAGTAAAGCGATCTTCTTTCAACTCATCTTGTAAGAAGACAAGACACTAATGTTTGTAGAAATAAACACCACAATCTGATACAACAAGAAGACAAAAAAACACCTTCTCAGTGCTAAATACAAGCTTCCTGTCATTTACCAAGAGCGTGGCAGCTGTCCAGTGATTTCCTCTGGAAGCCATTTTATACAGCAGGTTACCACTGAAGACACCCTGTGATGGAGACTGTGGATCCGGTGGCTTTTAGCTGGGAGCAGAGAGACAGCAGATAAAGTGCAGCAGACTGTGTGACGGTCAGAAGAAGCTGCTCACATTTATGATGATGAGAAACTATTTTAACATTCAGCTGCAGAGACACTGAGGAGTGAACTCACACTGAGAGATGATTCAACTACAAACCCGCTAAAGACCCGCTAAAAGACGTCTGTTTACACTTTCACTTTCATCTGCTAGTCAAACCTACAGGCTGTTTACAACTAAGACAGCTCAAAGTCACGTCCACAGCATCCTCTGAGTATCTGTCAGTGAAGCGCTCTGTATAGTTCACTTTTGCGGGGGCCACATGGACTTCAATAAAGAAAGGGCCACTGTTTATTCTTTATTAATTATTATACTGTAAACTGCAAACTACTGATACTTCCATTACATCATTAAACAAGTAAAAAAGACAAACAGTTTAACTTTCATAAACCTGTCTGTGATAAGCACGTCCTGCTGTATTCAATAAGCAGACATGATCTATGATACACACGGCGATGGTGGATAATAACAAGCATTCAGTCCAAAGTCAGACTCTTACCGTGTCTATGAGAAACAAAGCAAAGAGTACTTCACGGAGACTCGTAAAAACAACACGACCCTAAAAAACCACGTGACCTGTTCATCAAGACCTTTCGCTTTGGAACCAGCACCATGGTGCGCTACAGACATGGCCCCGTGTGTGCTGGCTTATAGCCTGTAGCCTACACGTGTTGTAAACGCACCTACACAGCCAATTTCGATTCCGTGTTCCTGACTATTTTGTGTGACTTTCCACCTGTTTTGTGTCATTAATTAATGCAAATCAGTTTGACTTAATATTTCTCCTCCATCTACCTCCATCAATTTTAAAGCCCATTAGAATATTTTTAATTACACAACACAAACACATTAACAAGACATTTAAAAAAAAGTTCACATTGACACAGTAATGATATTCTTTCAGTAATACAGAGGAGATAAAATGTCATCTTAATCAGACACTGTGATCTAATGAGCTAAATGCATTGATTATTTTACATACATTAATATTATGAAATCAGTTGTAAGAGGGGTGGGGTTACTTGGTGACATCATCATGATACAGAGGTGCTTTTGTCCATCACACATAATAAACAGTATTTGATGCTGCCTAAAAATATCCGTTTTTAAAATCTCAATGTCAATGTCGTTATTGATTTCAGGCTCAGAAAGTCAGAGTTGTCTCAGAGACAGATGAAGTTAACACAGGCAGACTGTGGAGTCCACCCAGCCCAAATGAAAACCTGGGTACACAGGCTCAGTGAAGGTGGTGTGGAAGGTGTGGAGCAGGCTGAGTGCACCACCGGAGATCCTGTAGAAGGACAGTGTCCCTGCCGACCAGTCCAGGAAGACTCCTACTTTATTGGAGCTGGGGGGTGTGCTTACAGCAGTGTTGATGCCTTCATGTAAGACCCTGTAGCTGTCTTTGGTGCAGCTCAGGGCCCAGGAGGAGCCATTTCGGCCTAACCAGCTGTCATGGCCATCTCCCTTCCTACGCATCCTTTTGTAGGCTACTCCAATGAAGACCCTCCCACTCCACTCTGTCTCCCAGTAGCACTGACTTGTCAGTCCCTCTCTACATAACACCTGAGTCCAGAAGTCAAACCTGTCCGGGTGATGAGGATATGACTGCTTGGTCCATCGTCTTGCTCTCTGGTTTCCCTCGGACAGAGAGAGATCTCTGTGTGCTGTGTTTGGGTCCAGAGTGAGCCTGCTGGTATCTGATGAATCAGACTGTGAGTTAGTGTTATACTGAAGGAGACAAAGAGGACTGAAAATGCTGGTGACTCACATTTCTTTGGACCAGGCTGGATCCTGGATACACCGCAATGCTCCACACTGAAACAGAAGAGACAAGGTTCTCTGACTGACACATTTTTCAGAGAGCAGAGAACCTGCAACAAGCTACCTGAGTACTTACCTGAGTTTCCCCAGGCTGCACTCTGGGTCCTCTAATAGAGCCCTCAGCAGGGTCAGGCCTGTGGTTCCTGGATGGTTGTAGCTCAGGTCCAGCTCCCTCAGACGGGATGAGTTCATAGCAGATGCCAGGAAGGTGCAGCCCTCCTCCGTCACTCTGCACAGGGACAGACTGAAAGAAAACACACCGAGCTGACCTCCAAACAACACCGCATGTTGCATGAGCAGCTCTGCACTAACAGAGAGTGGCACTCACACAAGTGTTTCCAGTTTACACTGAGGACTCCCCAATCCAGCAGAGAGCCCTTTGACTCCTACATCCTCAAGGTCATTGTCTCTGAGATCCAGGACTTTGAGCTGACAGGAGGCAGAGCTGATGAGTGATGCCAGGTGATCCGAGCTGTGCTCTGTTAGGTTGCAGCTCCCCAGTCTTTGTTAGACAGACAGTCATTGTTAAATAGTTTGTTACACTTAAAAAAAAAAAAAGTTTAAAAAATGTTAGATTTTAACCTGAGAGTTTTCAGCTTGCTGCTCTTCAGTCCATCAGAGAGCTGCAGCAGTCCTGCATCTGTCAGGTTATTGTTGCTCAGGTCCAACTCTGTCAGTTGAGATGAACTGATGCTATTGGCCAGCATTTCACAGCAGGTCACGGTCAGGTTACATGAGTTCAGACTGCAGAGGGAAGAACAGTGTTTTACTTCACCCTATGCTACTCTCTAGCATGGTATAAAGATGTGTGTCATCATCAAAGAATGTATTCAAAAGGGTTATCAGTTAATCAGCCATCCTGCATTTTCATAAAGTGACAGAATGATAACTGTATAACATTTGTGCAGTGCCAAGAACACTCATCCTGCTTTTTCAATAATCAGAAAGTGAATGTCTGAGAAATGTTGTTTCATACAAACACAGCTGTCACAACCTATCAATGAATATATGCTCACAGATTTGCATTAGACACCTCACAGTAGTAACCAGTTTTTGCCACATGGTGGCAGCAGACAGTTGCTAAATGTTTCAGTTTTTCACAATAAATTTTAAGTGGCCTTAAAGTGTCTCTTGCTCTATTCACTGATGAGCACATTATTACCTGACATTGCAAGTGTTCACACCATTGGCAATTATTAATCATGTATGAAGCGACAAAACTATAACTATTATATATATATTATATTATTAGTTATGGCTTTTATTCTGGTTGTTGGGTGTCTGTTTTCAGTTAGACATCAAAGGTTAATTTTCACGGTACAAGTTGCTGTGCTGACTGACTGTGTGCAAGAAAAAATGAGAGAATATAGAGCAACACACATTTTGCCCCTAAAACCTGTTGCAACAGTCTTGTTGTAGATGGAATGTACATCAGACATAAACAGCCCCCCCCCCCCCCCCCCCCCCCGCCCTGCAGGCAGCTTCTTGCTGCTAGGTGACAGTGCTAACCACTGCACCACTGTGCTGCCATGAGTCACTCTCTATAGACCAAATTCAAGATGAAATGATGGAAAAAATAAAGATGGAAAAATTACTGTGTTACTGTTACAAGTGCTCTGCAGTGGTTTAGAGGCTTAGGGTGGGAGGTTACAGCCGTCACCCATGTAGCCATACTAACATGGGGGAGACTTGTTGTATAAGTAAGAAACTGCAGGTTTTGGCACTTCGTTGCTGGCCTCTTCTCATAGCCCAAGAGTCAATGATAAAAACATTTCAGTGTTTCATGAATTGCTCAGCTTGAAAAAAATCCTACATAGGACTTACTTTGCCACTTTGGCTGTTTTGACCACTGGCAGCAGCCTCAGAAGACCCTCCTCCGTCCTGCTGTAGTTTCTCAGATCAAACACACTCAGCTCCTCCTCTGAAGTGAGTAATACAAAAACCAGAGTGGCCCACTGGGCAGATGAAAGGTTGGCTTTGTTAAGGCTGCCTGAGCTGAGGTAGCTCTGAATCTCCTCTACAAGCGAGTGGTCATTCAGCTCGTTGAGACAGTGAAAGAGATTGAGGCACCTGTCTGGGGAGGGGCTGGCCCTGATCTTCTCCTTAATGTGTTTAATGACCTCAGCTCTGGTCCTCTGGTGTGTTCTGTTACTGGTCATCAGGTGCTTCAGCAGAAACTGATTCGACTCCAGAGAAAGTCCCAAAAGGAAGCGCAGAAAGATGTCAAGATGTCCATTTTCACAGCTCAAAGCCCTTTCCACAGCTTCTTTGTATAGGATGAGTTCCGATGGCTCTCTAAACAGGAACCTCTGTGCAGACGACTTCTTGATCAGGACATTGACATTGTTGTTGTGAAACATGAGGAAGACATACAGTGCAGCAAAGAATTCCTGGACACTCAGGTGTACAAAGCAGAACATCTTCTCCTTGCACAGCGTCAGCTCCTGGTTGAAGATTTGTGTAAAGATTCCTGAGAACATGGACGCCTTTGTGACATTAATGCCGTTCAAGATGAGGTCACGCTCGTAGAAGATCAGGTGGCCCTTCTTGAGCTCTTCAAAAGCAAGTTTACCTAAACAGAGGAGGTTATCTCTCACAGAGTCAGTGTTTGACTCTCTTCTTCCCGGCATCCTCTTCTTCATGTTGTCCACATACAAGGACAAGAACTGTATGTACATTTGAGTGAGTGATTTCGGCGTGTCTTTACTGTCTTTTGTTGCCAGCTTCTTCTCCAGAACACCTGCTGCCATCCAGCAGAAGACTGGTATGTGGCACATGATGTGGAGGCTCCTACAGGATTTGACATGTGCGATTACCCTGTTTGCTAAACTTTCATCACTAATTTTCCTCCTGAAGTATTCATCTTTTTGTGGGTGGTTGAACCCTCGTACCTCAGTAATCAGGTCAACGTACTCCCGAGGGATCTGACTGGAAGCTACCGGGCGTGACGTGATCCAAACATAAGCTGAGGGAAGCAGCCTGCCCCTGATGAGGTTGATCAGAAGCACAGCGATGCTGGTTGGCTGCATCACATCTGATATGATTTCACTTTTGTGGAAATCCAAAGAGAGGCGGCTCTCATCCAGACCGTCCAGGATGAAGAGCATTTTCTTTGTAACGTGAATAAAGACTCCTGTGTCTTTTACTTCAGGGAAAAAGACACCAAGTAGCTCCACTAGACTGAGAGTATTCTTACTCATCGAATTCAGCTCTCTGAAAGGAAGAGCAAAAACAAAGTCTAGGTTTGTATTTGCTCTCTCCTCTGCCCAATCTAGACTGAATTTATTGGTAGAGACCGTTTTTCCGATGCCGGCAACCCCCCTAGTGACCACAGTTCTAATGTCTCGTCCAGATAAGGGAAGGAAAAGGTGATTGCACTGAATCGACTTCTCCTCAGCATCGTGGATCCTGGATGTTGTTTCGATCTGTCTCACCTCATGCTCATTGTTGACTTCACCGCATCCTCCCTCAGTGATGTAGAGCTCTGTGTAGATCTTATTAAGAGGTACCTTGTTCGCTTCAGTCGCCAAGCCCTCAAAGAGGTGACTGAATTTCCTCTTCAGAGTAGCTTTCAGTTTCTGTTGACACTCAGCAATCTTGTTATCTGAAGGGGACATCGTTCACAGGTTATACAGGTAATGTCTTATTTATGTGCAATGATGACACTCAGTCAGTACTCACTTTGTGTTTGCAGATCAGTGTCACTGTCATGGCTCTGTGTTGATGAAACACTGGTTCCTACAAAAAAAATCACATGAAATTATTAGCTAGCTATTTCTTTATACATACATTTATGTGTTTCCCATGAAAACTGGTCTTGGTTTGCTTCGATTGGTCAACATCAATGATCCGATAATGTCACTGGTAAATAGATAACATAAATTGATTTTGTGAGGTAATAAATAGAATAAGGTATAAGGAATAAGGTGAAAACCACAACAAGTCTGGACATGTGAAAAAAAGGCTACATCAGTGAGCACTAACATCCAGACACTGAAGTTTTGGTTATGGTGTAGATGTGTAGTCTTTCTGATTGTATTTTCACAGTTTTATTTGAAATTGAAATACTTTAAAACTGGAAACACCCTACATGTAATACTACTACTACTAGTGTTTCAGTATTTGACTTGATGGAATGTCAATGAAGGCACAGTTGAAATAGTATATCACCTTAGCCTGGATGCTGATAAAACTCACAGCAGGACAGTGAACATCACACAGTGATGGTGTTACATTGAAGAGAACAGGCTAAAGACCTCATCAGCTGCAAAGACTTCTATTAACATGAAGTGTGTTCTTCCTTCTATGGTGGAACAACACACAAAAAAAGTAATCTGATTGCTGTTTGTAGTAAATGTTTGTACTGCTTGGCAGTGTAAATATGAGCTTGCAAACATTATATGGTGTCATTATATGGTCCTGACAAGGTTTCATGCGCTCATGCGTGAAGGATCTGATGTAAAAATACTTTCAAAAAGCTTGTTTTTCTCTGGGTACCAATCTGTCGTGTATCTACCTTGGCTTATCGGGGTGATGTTGATGTTTATATTGCCGATGTTAGAACCAATGAAGGAAGGAGCGACCACATTCCCACCAGTCTGAGCAGTGAAGCTGGGTTGAAAGTGATGAACCGCAGCCTGAATTGAGGGAACTGAAAGAAAGTGGAAAAAAATCTGCTTCATTGCTTTTTTTATACCCAAAAATAAAGTAAATGACATCTAAAGGACAAAAACGTTAAAGAAAGCCATCAAGCTTTTAGTTTTTCCCTGTGTTGTAATTCTGCTGACAGGATGCTGGAAGTTGTTAATCTGCACTCTTACCTTGAGTGACCTCATTTGTAGTTTCAACAGTTTGCTCCATTTGTTGCCTGCTCTTTGATTTTCACATAGACTCTGTCAGCTGATACTCCTCTTCATCATTTCATCCGGGGCTGGTGAGCTAGCAGTGAAATCTGACAGATAACACTACCTGCTTCTGTCATGCCAATCTGATCCACACACTGAAAGTGACTGCTCATCAGCTAAATGCTGTAAAAACCTGTTTCCTGTGTCAGAAAACAGGAAGTAATGTCTGCTACTTGAATCAACCGCATGTTTCATTTACTACCAGGCTACATGAACTGTTTAGTGTAAATGTGACAGTAATGTCAAAACTCATCTCTCACCTATTCTTTATAAGATCAGTCACCATCACACTCAAACTGAATGATATTTAAAAAAATCCTAGTATGCTTTATTACACCTCACATAGTAGTTACATTGCTTTCACCACTAACATAATGTGAGTGGTTGCTGTACTTACTGACACAATTTGTGGGTTCAGTGAAAATATGATCTTATGTTTTAGTACTTCTGCACAGCTACACGTTTTGCACATATTTATTATTTATTTACTTGGATCTTCTTTTTGGCAAACCAAGGCAGGCTCTTAGTAGAATGATCCATGTTTTAAAACATGCATGTCCATAAGTTTTAGCTAAATACTGACTATGATGCGCTTTCTCTGTGGTCATGATGGCGTCTCTCTCTATACTGGTCTCCTTTTTGCATATTTGCTTCAGTTGTTATGTTCTGGTCCTGCTGCTGAAGGGCTGCTGGCAGCTAGAGAGCCCACAAGGCTCCAGTAGATGTTTCCACATTCTGGGCAGGGTGCTTGATATTCTCTACCATTTTTTCATTCAAAGGAATCATACTCTGCCAGATCAGGTAAGAAGTACAGACATATATTGTCTGAAATCCCTCCCAGAGAAGCAGTTGAGGTGGATCAGGAACTTGTTTATGAAGCACTGGTGAGTTGGATGGATGGATGGATGGATGGATGGATAACAACTCATACTGCATATAGTAACATAATGTGCTGAAGCTCAGGCACTCATAATAACAACTCAGACACAGTTTTTCATTTTAATGTATTTTATTCAGAGTGTGCTCACTCTGATGTTGTGATGAGCAGGTCTGCAGGATCTGCAAGTAAACAAATAAATGAGATTTTAGTACTGATAAAAGATTAGGCATGAACTGTTCTTCTGCTCCATCCTCACCCTGCATCACATGCTTAGTTGGTATTACAGGAGTATGCCACCTCCAGGTACTTGTAAGTGTTTGCACAGGTGTTGTCAAACACAGCGTTGTTTGCTCTCATCCAACAGTTAGGTCTGCCCTGACACCTGGATGGATGCAAAGTAGCAGAGAGAAGGAGAGTGATGAAAGATGGAGTATTGTATACTGGTAGTAAAAGTCCAACAAATCAAACAGAATCACAGTAACCAGTGTTCTTCTTCACACATGGCTGGTAACACTGTCCCCTTCTAGCTAATCTAAAACATGACCTTCTCCATTATAACTGCTTTAAAGACATGCAGATGGTTTAAACTACTTTTTAAATGGACTTGTGTTGGGTTTTTACTGGTGTGAACATAACGTCCTGGGGCAGACTCTAGTGTTTGGTGTGTTAAAAGGTAACTGGGCCTCTGAAGAGAACAGAGCATGCAGCTGTACCTCTCAGCAACTTTGTTGGTGGGGTTTGAGCACTCAACATTTTGGATCTTGCCAGGTTCTTGCTTGTAACTGCATGTGGTCTTATCACGGCGTCCAAAATCAGCACCATGGATACTGATGACCTGTCCCTGAGCTAGAGAGAGAGAGGGAGAGGACATGCTGTAACAGGGCTATTTCCAGGTGATTTATGAACAGTTCATTCAGTGTGAGAGCTTACGGCAGTCTATGTGAAGCAGATTCTGCTCGCAGACGACGAGGCGATCTGTCAAAGAGTCATGAATCAGATTAGATTGAGGACCAGTTTGTTGCTACGTTACATGTTACTGCATCACGCAGGTGTGACACTGACTTGCTGGGATGCAGAGGTATGTGGTCTCTATGTATTTGAAAGTGTCACCGCAGGGATCTGATGGAAAAGTCGCCGGGCTCAATTCGCACGCCTTCTTCCCGTTACACCTGCGGAGCACAGAGACAGTTAACATGGTACAAAATACATGTTGTTAACATAAACATGCTGTTTGGTCATGTGGGCAATGCCACAGATGTATATGTTTACCATAATCACTTGAATATGCCTATGTATATTCTATGTACCTTGTCTTGACGATGTCCAATACACCATTCAGAGAGCATGCGGTGTTGGCGACCTCTCCAGCAGGTCTTCCAGTGGCGCAGATTGCAGCATCTGTACGCCCAAACATCGAAGCCTGCACACTGATCACTCCAGTTTCTGTGATACACAACAGAGGGAGCACTGAAGGAGCTGTCTGACTCCGTTTCATTTCCTCATTCACTCAGCTGATGTGACAGCGCATGCCACAACTTCGTTACAAAAACTCACTGTAAGATATCAGTTTTTTACACATTAACATGCATGATTTTTCAAATAAATGTTTTTTTTCCAAGCTAGTGCATTTCTGATTACAATCACACAGTGGTTGTGAAGTCATACCACAGCTCAGGCGGTGGACAGCATTTCCACAGGTGGTCATTTTCTCTGCACCTACAGACCAACAATACAAATGGTGTGTTAGTGTAACAAAAAGGCACACATGGTAAAATGTTCTCATACACACACTTTACCTGTGCTAACAAGCAGACAGGTTGCTGCGAACACTGAAACAGAAGCGGCAGAGACAGAGAAGCGACATGTGTTAAATGAAGGAACTCTTCTTCCTTTAAGAACAGTGTTGCTGGGTATACTCACCGAGTGCGCTGCTTAAGTGAAGCATGGTTTCAGAGGAGCAAGTCAGACTGCTGCTGGTTGGGAAGAGCACGCTCTGTATTTATACATTTACATGGTCAGAGTGTATTATGCAAAACAAACCTGAACCTGCGGACTCCTGTTTGGCTCCAAAAATCCAGTCCCGTTCAGGGTTAGGTAATTAGTTCATTTTAAAGGCCAGTGAAAACATGTGTTTACCATTGATTTCATAACTCGTTTTATAACTTGTTTTTACTGAGAAAATCAGTGGTCAGTTATAATACCACATAACGTAGCATTACATTTGTGAAGAAATTGGTTCAAATCACCCAAATTCAAATTGGTTGAAATCACCTAAAAGGCATTATTAGTTCTGTCAGCTAATGAATGAAGATTTGTATGTGGTCGAAATTCAGCCCGTCCTCACCGGGAGAATGTATCATGAGGTTGATATTTCAGTCCATGAAAACATGAGAACATGTGAGCAGCCACATATCTACATGTTTATGGGGGTGGGTCTCAAAAATCATGACTTGAAGGAAAGAGCGTTTCACAAGAATTTGTGTGTTTTGAGACACCATGATCTTTACATTAAGCCCTTGCTCTGTTTTAATGCCTAACCTTATCCAGTAGGTGTCTAATGTCAATTCCAAGTGGAAACAAACGATCTGAACAGGATTGTGCTCTTCAGATTCACAGAAAATCGATCTAGAGAATCTCACTCTAGCCAGATTAATTACACAAGTCTGAACGGGGTCATAGTGTCATGGGCCCTTCAAGTCCAGACTCTTGAGTGTGAAGGTCCATCTGTCCCCAACCTACCCCACCTCCAAATACGGCCTTTTTGCGAACAGGTGGTTACATGTTCCATTTGAATAAACATAACAATGTGTCACATGCAAGGCAATAAATCCATACATTATACTAAAGGCCTCTCTCGTATTGCAAACATGAAACAGTGATTATATTATAATGGATATCTATATATATCGTCAGTCCATAAGTAGTGATAGTAATTTGATAGTAATCAAAGCAAAGATGAGCAGCAGGGGCTAGGAGAGTTCAGGGGCCAGACAGCAGGTCAGTATGCAGGTCTTGAGACCTGCAAAGAGGAAGGAAGACAGTAAACACAGATTATGAGACGATATTACCAGTATGAGCCTGACTAAGGAGAGTAGAGGAGAGGTCAGAGGGTGAGAGGGAAACTGCTCAGTGGATCATGTTTGTGCCCCCCGACAACGTAGGCCTAGAGCAGCATAGCTGTGCTACACACTAGGTCTACACCTTACTAAACAGAAAAGTTTTAAGTCTAGTCTTAAAGGTGGAGGCAGTGTCTGCCTCTCGGACCCAGAATGGTAACTGGTTCCATAGTAGCGGTGCCTGATAGCTGAAAGCTCGTCCTCCCATTCTACTTTTATGAATCCTTGGAACTACAAGTAAACCTGCACTCTGAGATCTGAGTGTTCTATTAGGAACATATGGTACAATCAGGTCCTGCAGATACAATGGAGCAAGTCCATGAAGAGCCTTGTAGGTTAGAAGAAGGATCTTGAAGTGTATTCTTGAGCCCACTGGGAGCCAGTGAAGAGACGCTAGAACAGAAGAGATATGATCCCTTTGGCTGCTTCCTGTCAGAACTCTAGCTGCTGCGTTCTGGATCAGCTGCAGACTGTTTATGTGGACATCCAGACAATAAAGAGTTGCAGTAGTCCAGTCTTGAAGTGACAAAAGCATGGATGAGCTTTTCAGCATCACTCTGAGAGAGAATGCTCCTGATCTTAGTAATATTACGCAGGTGAAAGAAAGGAGACCTGTTTAATATGAGAGACAAACGACATGTGTTGGTCAAAGATAACTCCAAGGTTCCTCACAGTCGTACTGGAGGCCAGAGTAATTCCATCCAGAGAGAAAGTATTATCTGATAAACTAGTTCTGAGATGTTTAGGTCCAAAAACAATGACCTCAGTCTTGTCTGAGTTTAATAGTAAAATGTTGGAGGACATCCAGTCCTTTATGTCCTTTAGACACGCCTGTAGTCTGACTAGCGGCTCCGTTTCTTCAGGCTTCATGGATAAATACAGCTAGGTATCATCAGCATAACAATAAAAGTTTATGCCGTGCTTCTGGGTGATGTTTCCTAGAGGGAGCATGTAGAGGGTGAACAAGATCGGTCCGAGCAACAGCTCTTTCGAGTATTTTGGAGATAAAGGTGAGGTTGGAGATCGGTCTGTAGTTTCCTAAGACGTCCGGGTCCAGTGAAGGTTTTTTAAGTGTCAGAATGATCACAGCAGTTTTAAAAGCCTGTGGTACATATCCTGTTTCCAGAGAGAGGTTGATCTGTCCTAATATAGAGTCTCCAATCAGAGGAACAGCATCCTTGAGGAGCCATGATGGGATCGGATCCAAAAGACAGGTAGTAGGTTTAGACTTGCTGATGCTCGTGGTCAGCTCAGGGAGGCCGATGGGCACGAAGCGGTCCAGAGTTAGATCAGGATCCGTTTCCAGAAGTGGCGGTGTATCCTCAGCGGTCACAGAGAGATTGTGGTTGATTAGTCCTCTAATAGTGGTGATTTTATCGGTGAAGAAGCTCATAAAGAAGTCTTCACTACTAAGAGCTGCAGGAATGTGAGGCTCTACAGAGCTGTGGCTCTTTGTCAGCCTGGCTACAGCGTTAAAGAGAAAGCGCGGGTTGTTTAGCTAATGCTAATGTTATGTTCATGAATCCTCATCAGGAGAGCATTGATTAAGGAAAACACTGCATTCCAAGAACCTATAAAGCATGGTGGTGGTAATATGATGGTTTAAACTGATGAAGGAGTAGCGAAATGTCACAGTTGGCCTGCCTCAAGCTCTTGGTTGGTTTGGGCCTGATTTGCTGCATTTGTGACATCATTTATGGAACATTGGATTCTAAATTAAACCAGTGAATTCTAAAGAGAAATATCAGAACATCTGTCTGCGAACTGAATCTCAGAGAAAGTGGGTCATACAAACACAAACATGGTTCTCCAACTGTGCAGATTTAACTGATGTTCTTAAGAGTTTATTTACCATTTCAACAGTTTAAATATGAAATGTTTTTTAAAAACGTAACAAATGATTAATCAACGGTCAATACATGTGAAACTTTAGACAAGTGTTTTTTTTATGTAAACAGTGATTACTTCAGCATAGTAAATGTTTCAGCACCCTGTCGATCCACCATGTCCTGGATTAGGAGACAAAAATCTGTGGGCACACCAAGTACAAAGTGGATCAGATGGATAATTCCTGAGAAAATTCCAAGACAGACACACTCAGAGACTCTTCAAGTTACAGACAGATGAAGTACAAATGTGTCGCATGTACTTAAGTCACAATACTACAAAGTTCCTGTGTCAATGGTCACACTGTTAGCACTGGGCAAACCCCAGGCTTCATTGTCCAACTGCAAATATAAATGGATCATTTTGGTAAACACTGTGTGCAGAGGCAAACACACGGTTACATGTACAAGTGTAGAAACAACAATCAAGGGCAAACTGGTTGATAAGAGAGATAAGGACAAAAAATCAATGTAGATTCTCATCCAGGTCATTTTTCATTTAAAGATTTAAGGACAAATACACACACACACACACACACACACACACACCTTGCTAAGTAACAGCAAAAAGCTTTTTCATTGTAAAAGATGCGAAATAAAAATTGCATTGAATTCTGCAACTCACATGAAAACAGTGCAGATGATTTGTTGTTTTGCAGTCACAGAACCTGGGCATCTCATTGAGTGGACCATGAATACCAAATCATTTTATAGGCACATGTGGGGCTTTAGAACATGCTGTCCTATTTATCATTGTCCTGTTGCATGACCAAACATTACCTATGTTTGGTCATGCAACAGGACAATGATCCAAAGGACAGCAGCAAGTCTACATCCACAAACCTCAATGAACTGAATCAATGTGGCCCAAAATTCTTCCACAACAATGTGACAGACTTATAAAGTCATACAGGAATCCATGAATTTTACTTATTGTTGCTGCTAAAAGTAGGTTTCTGATGTCAGGAAAGGTGCTCAGTCATCCAACAGTTCTGAATGTGTGGTGGGTATTAAATGTGCATCTGTGAAAGGATTCATGTGATGGATGTAGCTGCCCAAGAATTATCTGTATTTCAGGTTTCTGCCTCGGACCATTTTGGTCTAAATAAAAGGTTGAACTTTCCAATGAATCATAAACCTTCATCAAACACCCACACACTGGTAAAGCAGATCAATACTTGTGTAACATGTTGAATGATGGTGAAGGTTAACAGTTGTGTAATTCAGAGGGTTTGCTTTGGAGGGTTGTCAGCGGTACTTGGCAAGCTGGTCACAACATGTAGGACAATCTTAAGTTCATCAGTTCATAAAGTCAGCTGTCCTGAGAATGCCTGCCCCACTCTGAGGGATCATTATTCAGCTACCACAATACCATTTGAAAGACACGATGGCAGAGTACAAACAAAGAACTCTGAAGCATTTTCTGGAGTACAGGTGTATTTGTCAAGGATGTGGCACCACTGAAGAAGCTTCTGGAACTGGTGACCCTCAGCATGACCTCCACAGGGTAATGATCACTGACATCCAGTGCCTAAACAGAAGAACAGGAACTGAAAATCTCAACAATACTTATTATTTCCAGCTCACGTCTATATGTTTATAACTCAGGTGTTTTTGCCATTTAGGCATTAATCCTTGATATATCATGTCCTGACCTGGAAAATAACAGCAGTAATCAGTTTCATAACATGTAACGCAGGGTGTGTTAACCAAATCCTGACCTAACAGTCACTGAAAATAAAAGTAAAGGTGTATCACTGAGCCTTGGCCTTCCTTGACCCTGTCACTGGTTGACCTGAAGATGATCTAACCAAGTTATCTAGCGATCACAGGCTGGTCATTGTCAAAGTGTCTCAAATCCTTCTGCTGCCCATTTTCCCCCTTCTAACATCACCCATCAGGACAAAGTGTTGATTTGCTGCTACTGACAGCTGCTATGGTAACCAGATAATTCATCTCCACCTGTCATAGCTCAGAATTTCAAGGCTGATCGATGTCATTTCAAGAGTCATTGGAAATCAACCTATTCCTGTGAAAAACTGAATATTTAGAGTTTTTCTCACAATCTTCTTGTAGGAATACTGCTTATTGTAACCAGACTCCCACACACACACACAGGATTGGTACCTGCTCTTCTGTCATGCGATATTCCAGTTGGAAGTTAAATGGCTTGGCTGAATCAGGCACAATTTCACTGTTAAACTTCTCCCCGTGCACAACGATCCTGATGAAACACAAAAACCCACACATTATTAATGATGATAAAGAAGCACAGACTAAAAGCTTAGAGGGATAGGTGCTCACCTGTCGTAGGCGCAGGACGTGGTGGATCGCACTGTGGTGTCAGTGCTGTCTGATATGAGCCAAAACAGGTTCTGGTCTGTAATGAGGCGCACATTCTTCCTGTTCTTCTTAGCCAGATAGCCACAGTCGGCGTTGAAGTCCCCAAGAAGCATCACATTCTGCTCATAACACATGTACACAGCACACATTAGGTGTTATTTTAAAGGTGCTCTTCAGTTCATATTGACAAAACGAATGTGTACCTCAGTTTTCCACATCTTTCTGACACTCTGCAAAACGTCGTACAGGGCATCAAGCTCCTTAGTGGTGTTGGATGGAGTGGTGTGCTGAGGTATGAGCACGAATTCCTTTATAGCTGAAGATATAGACAAGAGAAAAGGGAGGAGGGGTGTTAATACAGTGGGGAAAAAAAGTATTTAGTCAGCCACCAATTGTGCAAGTTCTCCCACTTAAAAAGATGAGAGAGGCCTGTAATTTTCATCATATGTATACCTGAACTATGAGAGACAAAATAAGAAAAGAAAATGTAGAAAATCACATTGTAGGATTTTAATGAATTAATTGGTAAATTCCTCAGTAAAAGAAGTATTTGGTCACCTACAAACAAGCAAGATTTCTGGCTCTCACAGACCTGTAACTTTTTCTTTAAGAGGCTCCTCTGTCCTCCACTCGTTACCTGTATTAATGGCATCTGTTTGGAGTCTTTATCAGTATAAAAGACACCTGTCCACAACCTCAAACAGTCACACTCCAAACTCCACTATGGCCAAGACCAAAGAGCTGTCAAAGGACACCAGAAACAAAATTGTAGACCTGCACCAGGCTGGGAAGACTGAATCTGCAATAGGTAAGCAGCTTGGTGTGAAGAAATCAACTGTGGGAGCAATTATTAGAAAATGGAAGACATACAAGACCACTGATAATCTCCCTCGATCTGGGGCTCCAGGCAAGATCTCACCCCGTGGGGTCAAAATGATCACCAGAACTGTGAGCAAAAATCCCAGAACCACACGGGGGGACCTAGTGTATGACCTCCGGAGAGCTGGGACCAAAGTAACAAAAGCTACCATCAGTAACACACTGCGCCGCCAGGGACTCAAATCCTGCAGTGCCAGACGTGTCCCCCTGCTTAAACCAGTACATATCCAGGCCCGTTTGAAGTTTGCTAGAGAGCATTTGGATGATCCAGAAGAGGATTGGGAGAATGTCATATGGTCAGATGAAACCAAAATAGAACTTTTTGGTAAAAACTCAACTTGTCGTGTTTGGAGGAGAAAGAATGCTGAGTTGCATCCGAAGAACACCATACCTACTGTGAAGCATGGGGGTGGAAACATCATGCTTTGGGGCTGTTTTTCTGCAAAGGGACCTGGACGACTGATCCGTGTAAATGAAAGAATGAATGGGGCCATGTATCATGAGATTTTGAGTGAAAACCTCCTTCCATCAGCAAGGGCATTGAAGATGAAACGTGGCTGGGTCTTTCAACATGACAATGATCCCAAACACACCGCCCGGGCAACAAAAGAGTGGCTTCGTAAGAAGCATTGCAAGGTCCTGGAGTGGCCTAGCCAGTCTCCAGATCTCAACCCCATAGAAAATCTTTGGAGGGAGTTGAAAGTCCGTGTTACCCAGCGTCAGCCCCAAAACATTACTGCTCTAGAGGAGATCTGCATGGAGGAATGGGCCAAAATACCAGCAAAAGTGTGTGAAAACCTTGTGAAGACTTACAGAAAACGTTTGACCTCTGTCATTGCCAACAAAGGGTATATAACAAAGTATTGAGATGACATTTTGTTATTGACCAAATACTTATTTTCCACCATAATTTGCAAATAAATTCTTTAAAAATCCTACAATGTGATTTTCTGGATTTTTGTTTCTCATTTTGTCTCTCATAGTTGAGGTATACCTGTGATGAAAATTACAGGGCTCTCTCATCTTTTTAAATAGGAGAACTTGCACAATTGGTGGCTGACTAAATACTTTTTTTCCCCACTGTATGTCTACATTTTCTGTACTATCTTGGATGAAAGCAGAACTGACCTGTCTTAGGTGCTCTGAAGCGAACAACAAAAGGCTCTCTGGAAAAAGCATCAATGTCTCCGGGCAGATCATCTGGATACTGGTACTGTCCAGTGACTGTCACCGTGTCAGTCCTGCACACATTCAAACATTACTGCCAAGTCCTTACATTTGGTTGCATCAAGATACAAAGTTAGTTTGTCTTACCTGTAAACAAACACATATTGCTCCTGGTATGTGTCTCGGCCCAGCCTCTCACTGACCACAGCTTTATATTCATGTGTGCTGTCATAGCTGATCAAGAAATACAGAGAAGAAGATGCTGCATTAAAACTGCTGCTAAGTTTAATTAATTGTGTGTGTGTGTGTGTGTGTAGTGGTGCTGCTATCTTTGTGAGAACCAGTTTTTAAAAGCTTTTAAATGTCGTTGCTGTTGTTGTTAATGTTTGAAGGTTAAGACTTGGTTTAGAGTGCATCATGCCACTGAATGTCCCACCTCTTCAGGCGGTCAAGCAGCTGTGGTATAGCTGTCCCTTTACTATCTCTCACTTCTTGTAGCAAACACAAATCACAGCGGGTGATGATCTGGAACACACAACAACAGCTATTGGTTAGACTTGCAGTGTAACACACAGACATGGACATTGAGGTAAATGTCAGCTGTCCCAGCCAAAACGATCAGTGGCTTTGTTTTACTTTAGCAATAATCTGCATGACATCATTCTTCTTGGCCTTGGAGTCCCCAAAGTGATGCATGTTGAAGGCACAGATTCTGAAATCTGAAGCCCCCTGGACTTCAACCACACCCATAAGGAACGAGAGCAGGAGGAGGGAAGACCACATCATGGTTCAAATCTGAAACAGACAGTAAACATCCACATGAAGACGAAACCTCGGGTCAGATCTGCTGGAACATTTACACACACCTTACACAGCCACATTTTACAGTGATTGAAACTACAAGTGTTCACCGCAAAGACAACAAAGGGAAATGCAGCCAAGTAATACTCAAAGTAACTGTAGGCTCATCAAAACCAAAGCTGCGTCACCAGAGTCAAGGTGTGAATTAGTATCAAGCTGTAACAAAGAACAATGAAGTTGTTCCATTGATTTCAACACAAGTTAATCAGCTTCATTCAGTCAACATAAAGGGGGCTTAAGCTTTAGAGACTAGGAGCTCTTTTTCCATTTAGAAAACATTTTTTAGACATTTAGAGAAGATTGATAAGATAAGATAAATTGATTATCTTATAAATTGATTGATTGAAGCAAGGCGTCTGGACTTGTAGAGTTTTCTTGAAGACGTTTCGCTGCTCATCCAAGCAGCTTCATCAGTTCTAACTGTTAGGTGGGGAAACATGGTTTATATGTGGTTACAGACCTCAGTGGGTGGGTCTGGGTAAAACTTAAAAACAATAGCACTAAATGTTTCCATACTTACCTGTGATGTTCTGGCTGACTGGGCCAGGTGTGTTTAACGACTGGCTAACAACTATGAAACTGCCGGAGGGGGACTGGTTGACCGCCCTTTGTTCTTGCTGTGAGTATGTGCAAACTTCCTGGGAATGGATGGAATCACTGCATTGTATGTGGTAGAAAGATGATGTCCACGTCCAGTCTACTGACCTGAAAAATATACTCTGACTGCACCACATAAAAAGGTTGTCTGATTGTTTCTATAGCTACTTAAATATAATGAGCCGTCTCTGCCTCACTGCTCTGGCTCTCAGTCCTATTACACACAGATGACATGTTGATTGGGCTCTTCTGAGTAGGCTGACTGATTAATTGCTGCAGGTAAATAATCTCATCAGTGACAGTCAGGTTAAACCAGCCTCAGTGATTGTCACTGTAGTAATTTAGGTGTACATTTATTTAACTATGTGCAAAGATTTGCTCATATGAATTTGGGCCCCAGTCTTTCTAACACACTCACATACACACACCGGACATCGGTGGAAACTTTTGGAGTGTGCTATGAGCATGACAAACCTCATATTAAACACACACCAAAACAAAACCCCACATTGGAAGCCTGGTTTAACCACACCAGTATGTAGGAGGACAGACGGTCCAGGCAAAGTATATTGAAGGTGATCTCTTTTATTTTATGGTCATGTCTTTGTCTACTGCACACAAAAACAGAGACCTGAGGCAGGAAAGACTTAATGTGTTCAGGAAAATAAACCATGATGTCATAAGGGGAAATTCCTCACGTTCAGCTGGGAGGTGTCAGCACATGTTACAGACTTATACATAGTATCAGCTACTATGCTGCCTGATGGCCACTTTATTCCTGTTAGTAGACACACACGGCTTTCTGCCTCACATGTAAGCTCTGCCCACATACTTGATTAATAAGGTTTACTATCCTATTGTAATATACACACTGCTGTACAAGTCACTCCACTTTTCCTGTCTCAGATTAAAACTTTACAAGTTAAGGGAAAAGTTAACGGAACCCTCCAGCACAAAGCAAAGGCTCCTCCTTTCTGCTCCTCCTAATGTTGTTAAGGTGGTAGACATTTATGTTAAAGCTTCACTGCTCTCTGAAAACCACTTTAAGATTCATGTAACTATTTGTTTCTGCTTATGAAATACAAAAGGGGAACTTTGACTCAACAATCACCATGTTTGACAGGACAAAAGTCGCTCAAAAGGGTCGAATATAACAGTCAATCTTACTGGAATTCTTCAAATCTCCTCACACTTAATTCAAAACACAGATAGGATTTAAGGAAAAAGGAGAAACGATCAGTGAAGGTACCTCAACTTGCTCAACTGTCGAATAGCAAACACACTTCAGTGCTGTAAAACAAACACAGGCACAGACACACACAGGCATCAGGTGACAGAACACATTCCTCCTCAGCCTTTAAAAGCCAGAGGCCTGGTCACATTAAAGCAGCAGCTGCAACTCACCAGCTTTGTTGTCTCCTGGACGATGCAGCTTGTGTTTGTTTCTTGGCTTTTCCTTTCGTCTGCTGACACTCAGAGCTGGCCCGGTCTGGGTATTTCCTGTGGGAGGGACTCTGTGCAGCTGTGGTGCTGTGCTGGGACATGTTCAGCGGTTCATATAGTCTTTTCCATGAATAAGACTCAAAGGCTGTACGCGATGTTATAAATGGAATAAGCTCAGAAAAAATAACTGAGATCACAACACAGACATTGAAAACACACATTTACACATAGACCTCAACTGATAACTGAGCGCTGCAGACTTTCCTGACAGCTCAAAGTCCATGTTTACATTGTGCTATGCACTAAAAACATAGGCTACTGCAACTCCATGTATATTTCCCCTCATTATGCACAATAACAATGGTGTTACATATATGATCAACAAACCTCTATGACAAGAACAAGTGTTAATCTCAACACACAGTGCAGATAATTAATGCAGTGCCTCGATTAGTTTTGAAATGTTTTCATTATTTCTTGCTACGCATTTAGTTTCACACAGACCAAAGATAAATGAAAGAATTCAAACTATCCTCATTTGCATGTTAATATGATGCACTTCAACGTTTTAAAAGACTTTGTGCACCGACTGTAGTGCTACCAATGAATGTACGAATAAACAGTTCAGTTTCTCTAAAGAAACTGATTGTGTAACAAACTTCTTCTTTTCAGTTCTCCAAGTCAAACATGTCACTTCATTTTTAACAGTTGCATTTCAGTTTCTCATGATCTCACACACACTTTGGAGTTAATTTAAAGCAGTAAGTCAGCAAGTGCATGAAGGCTGATTATAATCACCAAAAATTCCATTGTTGACTCCACACTTCCTCCATAATCACTCAGAGGAAGTGATCTTAGGAGAACACACGAGTTGTGACGGTAACATGTACCAGCAGATGGCGCCAAAAGAAACGCCACACAGACAGTGGATGTGCTGAAGACTTTAAGTATTTAAGTATTTCTGATTATATATATATATATATATATATATATATATATATATATATATATATATATATATATATATATATATATAATCAGAAATACTTAAATACTTAAAGTCTTCAGCACATCCATATATATATATATATATATATATATATTTAATCAGAAATACAAAGTGTATACCGCTGACACCCCCAAAGCCTTATTTTCTTGAATTAAATTCTTTAATTATATCATTTTTCTGGGCTGAAAAAACATCCAGAATAAAGAGGAGCCTTTTGTTCTGCCAAAAAGATAGAGGTCTAAATCTCCATAATATAGAACTGTATCAGATTGCAGCTCAGATGTTTTACATTGAACAAATTATTAAGAATACTAATGAGGATCCATGGGTAGATAATAAAACAGACAACTTTGTCATTAATAGCACCTTAAATATATGGAAACAAAAAACAAACAAACTCTTAGGACAAGAAATAGGGACTCCTTTACATAAACAAATTTAGAATAATTAATAACCACTAGTAATGTTCGCTCATTTAATGACCTAAAAGAAACATTTAATCTTAAAGATACAGAGATATTTAGGTATTATCAATTAAGGAATCGGATAAAAGAAAATTGTGATATTGAAAATGTCCCATCAGATATAAAGCCACTTTGGGCTCCAGGTAAGAGAAGAACATTAAGTAAGCTGTACCATGTTTATCACAACTGAGAACAATGATGATTTATATAAATATATATGAAGGTTGGAATAAAAATTTTAGAGGTTTCAACGCCAAAAATGGAAAGAGTGTTTGCAACTTACAAATAGACTTACAACTAATGAAAATGTGCATTTAATACAGTATAAACTAATGACAAGAATATATTATAGCAGAGATAAAATAAATAAGTTTGACACTACAGCTCCTGCTTTAAGTGCTGCCGCCAAAGACTCCCTCATACATGCCTTTTGGTACTGTGAACAAAACACTTGGAGAAAAAAGAGACACCGGAGATCTGTCTTCTTCAAGATATCTCTAAAATTAGATATCCTTTAGGACGGCAAATAACATTCTCATCACTGGCGTACAAAAAGTTATTGGAAAAATTAAAATGCACCAGGTTTTGAAAAATGGAAATCATTAATGATATATTATATACATATTGAGAAAGAAGAATGAACCACTGCCAACATGGCGGCGGTCGGAATGTCCTGAAGCCTCCCGCTGAGCCTCAAAACGGCTCTTCAGAAACAAACGGGTGATGTCACGGAAGCTCTGCTCACAGCAACGTTTGGGTTCAAGCACTCATGGCTGCACCTGCCTTAGGTCGTTCCAAGTTTACAGGGGGATCGTACCTGTCGCTGGTTAACAGTCTGCCATGCTCGACCCTTTGTGAAGCCCAATTGAACAAGTTTTAGCGGGTTAGATGAGGACAGATGAGCTCTGAGGAGATGCGACCTGATGCAGAATTCATACTGAAGGGACTGCCTCACTCAGTGTTAAGTGAATGTGAGGCTGTTGTGGTCTGGATTGTGGTGTCTTAGTGTGATTGTTGCATCTGACCTCTGTGCCTCTGTCTTTGTGTCTCCTCTCCAGTTTTCAGCTCTCCCAGCTTTGCCTGAAATGAAAAGCAGAAGAAACAATAAGTTTGGAATCCATTAGTGAATCTTAGCCTCACTCAACCAACCACATCTGCATCATTAATAATATCAGAGGATGTTGATCTGGTTGGAAGGTTGGTGGATTATGCAGATATTTTTTAACAGAACTTCATCTACAAACCAGTCAGCTTGGTGATATTCTGTTATTTTGTGTATCAACAGCTAATATATGTGCTTTGAGTATAATATCTGAAATATCATGTTACACAACTAGAATCATTATTTTACAGTACACAGCATGCTGTGTGTATTTTGTACAAGTAAACCAGCAAACTGCTCATATGATCAACAGCAGCAGGTGACACACATTCAATCATCTTTACTGTTCAATAATCCTCGAGGGTCACACATGTAAAGACTGCATGTGTTCCTCTTTGTGAAAGATTCCCCTCAAGGGCCAGAAAAACTACAAAAACTACAAAATCAGATCAGAAAAACTACAACAGCAGCCATGAAAACTGCAAACAGACCGTAGAAACTACAAAAGCTGCTCATGTTACACACACATGTGAAACAAAGGTAACACATGAAGAAGAGCTGATGACAATCCTGTGCAACAAACACTTGAAACATGACAGAAATGCACAAAACTCTTAGAAAGACACACACACACAGTTACAGACACATCATTTCATGTCTAAATGCAAAATATCCACTCGTTCCTATTCAGGTTTTCAGTGAAGTAATTTCATACTTTAAAGGAGAAATAACCAACTTAACATGAGGAATGAGGCCGGTGTCTTTATTACAGCAACAGTTGTTTGAATCATTTACAAGCAAAAAGCCTAAAGGTCTAACTGAAAGAAACAAACTAACAAACTACTCAGAGACTCACAAGGACAATCTGGCACAGACAAAGGACATCACAGGACCTAAGCAGACACAGACAGCAAGAAACAGGTGAACACCACCAGGGCAGGTAATAAGAACAGAAACACAGGGGAAGAGAATGTTTGTTTCTTTCTCTCTCTCTCTGAAACAAACACCTGCATCAGATCAATGTGCTGATGAGTCTGCAGTTCACCAACAGTGCTGTGACACCTTGAGCTGTTGCAGAAGTTTACATGGACACTGGACAATTTTCTCATGCCATCGACTGACAGGATGGGCAGGAGGGCAGAAAGTGTGAAAACTTTCCTTCAAGAAAGACGTATAATATCAATGGATGACCAGCAAACAGTCCGCACCTCATTCCAGTAAAAACCTATGGTGGAAATGGAAGAAAATGGTCCAACCTGGAAAAATTATCTGACAACTGCAATAAGACACACTTCAGTGTTAGTTGTATAGCACTTTCTACAATCCAAATTTTCGTAAAATTTGAAGGAGGAGAAGAAGAGGTGGACAGGACAGAGAGGATGAAGGGGACAGACAAAGGGAAGGGACAAACATGCAGCAACATTCCAGGTAGGACTGATGAAGAACACTGTCTGTTGATACTTAGGTCCATGCCTCAGACAACTGAAGCTGTTATAAAAGCCAGAGGTGCTGCAACAAAGTACTGGTGCTTTAGTACTGGTCGATTTGATGTTATTTTGTTCTGAATGTATTCCACTATGTAATGAGATCAGATTTTCAGCTGGAATTTTTCATTCATTGCGATCCAGGATGTTATTGCAGTGTCCCCTTTAGTTTGTGAGCAGTGCAGTTGGTTTAGATTTACGCGGTCGCTGGCGGTCAGTGACTGACAGGTCATGTGGACGGTGCTGGGAGACACGGAGACACTGAAGTCACACAGAGTCCTCTCAGTGTTGTATGTGTTGGTCTCCTCTCAGGGTTGATGTGGGACTGACTGTGTGTGATTTGGAGCAGCTGTGGCCCCCGGTGCGCTGAGCTGGCTGCAGTCTAACCGCTCTCTCTGGTCTTCTCCTCAGACACACCACCCTGCTTTGGTTGTCTTCCTTTTGGTCATCTGTCCTCACATACTTCACTCATGGACTCCAGACACCTTCGTTGTCACCTTCTGTCTCTGCACCTGCTGTCTCCTCTCTGCAGAGACCTGTGCTGGATGAAGGTCATCCCTGGCTGTCAGTCACAGTGGAGGAGTGCTGATGATCTAGACAGCTTGCAGTCACCATCAAGTCTTCTGCATACCAAGGTCTTGTAGAGTCAAACGTGAGGTCGTCTGTCCCACAGCTGAATCTGGGTCATGCAGGACAATGATTCCAAACACAGCAGCACGTCTCCATCAGAGTGTCTGAGAAGACCTCAACCTGACTGAAGTGCTGTGGTGGAACCTTTAGAGGGCGCTGCATGATTCAAGCTGAGAACAGCAGCTTTGTTAAAGCATTGAATCAAGTTTACAAACGTCTGCTTTGAAGCAAACTGACTTTTGTCTTTATTTTGAACATATTGTGGTCAACAAAACACAATTTACTGCACAAACTGTACTGTGGAAGTTTCAGTATTTTATTGTTTCTCACAATCAGAAAATGTAACTGATGTATGATCATTTCATATTTCAGAATGCAGTTTGTGTCTTCTAGGAAACAATGGAAGTGGCTCCAGGTGCTTTCTGTCAGATCCACGGTCACTTCTGATGTCAGACTCAGAGGAAGTCTGCAGCAGGTCACAGAGCAAAGGAGCTGGAGGATCAGTGTGTTCAGTGTTTGTGGTTAATGTAGTTTCAAGAAGTGAAATGTTGTCTGTTTTCATGCTGCATATTACCAGCAGCCACATGCTGCATACTTCTCTGCATGTGTTGTCAGGAGTCCTTGCGGTTACACAGAGCCTGCACTGCCACCTGCTGGTCGTGTTGCACCCAGCAATCAATACAACAAGAAACATATGTTACATATGATGCATATTTTAATGTTACTGAATGAATACTGTGTCAAAATGTGATCATTTCCTTCATCATAAATATTACAAATATGTCATTTTATAAACTAGTGTCGAGGACTCACAACTACAACCAGTTATGAATAAAACAATAAACCTATATAAAACTTGTAAGCACTAAATAATGACATGTAATATATGCATCTTTTAATTTTGTGGCATTTTTTAAACTACTGCTGAGCAGCTGCGCGTCCTGACGGCAGCGCGAGGATTGGATGTTGCTATGGTTCCCTATAAATCCGCCAGGTGGCGCCACATGTCCGCGATTCCACTCCTGAGAGATTAGCAGCACTTTGCAGCACTGACAGCGAGACTTTGGACAACTTTTTACAGCGACAAACAATTAAAACTTGGATTTACATCTTTCCACTAACATGTGCAAGGTGAGCTTATTAACAGTTAATCGTTTTTATCACTAATTTAGGGTCTTGTCTGCAACATGCTAGGTGGTTAGCTTAGCTAGTGCTTTGCCGTTTAGCTGGGTTGTTACTGAGAAAAGAACTTTTTAACTAAAAAACATGTATTGTCACAAACTGTTTGGCTAATTAGTGAGCGCGATAACTGATGAATGTGATTTTTTTTCAGTTTTTATGTAAAACTTTAATATAAACAATTTAAATTATTTTGTCAGGTGTTTCTTCAACATCCCCGTGTTTCTGTTGTTTTTAAAACTTGTTTTCATGTCAAAACAAATGTTGTACTAGTTGAAATTATTATATTTATTGAATTATTTTTAGTGTGGTGTGGTTACAAAACATTTGTACCGTCCTCTATGCCGCCATGTTTTAGGATTTATAAGAGCATTTTTCAAATCACGCATGCGCGTCGCTGCGCTCCCATTGTCATGTCCGATCTCTGTGCAGACTGAAACAAGATTTAAATAATTACAACATCTATTTATCTATTTGTCTTTGCATAATCTATTTATTAAAACAAAGGGTTTTAGGCTTCAATCATTTTCAACAATTTATTTACATGTATTAATTTGTCCCCAGATATTGGTTCATGTCCATGCTGTCATGTTTAATGCACTGCTTCTACATGTTCAATAATGTTGATCAGATACAAAGAAACCGGTTTAGTGCTGAGGTGAAAGCAACTGTTGAGCTGTGACTTAAAGGATCATCTTAATGGGACTGAAGCTTGTTGGCTTTATAATGTGTCTAAGATTTCTCTCTACTGTCAGTGTGTATGTGGTATGATGTGCTAATTGTTGCAGATGTGTGATCCATGTAAGAAGTTATCATACGGGACATGTTGAATGAAATGCATTTTGTTTGTAACAGCGGAAGAGGAAGCAGAAGAGCAGCCCTGCTGTCCCCGTGGAGCCCCCAGCCAAACGGCCCTGCAGTGAGGTGAGTCCACCACAGCAGACTGAAACGTACACTCACAGACAAACTGACACTAGACACAAAGAAACATCTACTAATGAATATTTAGAGAGCTCAGTGTTTAACAACAGTAATGACCTACAGGTAAACCCTGCCCCTGCCCGGCCAGAGGGGAGCTCCACAGCCCAACCATCCACCTCCGCCCAGCAGGAGGTGAGTAGTGCACACTGACTACTTTGGTGAAATACTACTAAATGACCTTTAGTAGTTATTAGTAATATATAGTAATGCAGTTGTTTTTTAACAGTTCACACAAATACAAGAAAACAATTAATCATTTTGAGAACTCAGTGTTCAACAATATGTTGTTGATTACAGGGATTTCCTGGCACTGCCCAGACAGAGAGGAGCTCCAGCCCTCAGCCGTCCACCTCTGCCCAGCAGGAGGTGAGTAGTGCACACTCTGGAGACATTTACTGAAAACTACCAGGAGTTATCTGTAGGAACTGATAAACACAGGAAAAGCCTGTTGAAGAACAGCAGGTGTAGGTGAGTCCTCGGTATCTAACAATAAAGTGTTTCTCACAGGTTAGCCCCTCCTGGTCAGAGAGGAGCTCCAGCCCCCAGCCATCCTCTGCCCAGCAGGAGGTGAGTAATCCACTGCAGAGCTTATGGCTAATCATTTACAAAGATAGGAGCAATATGAAGAGTACTAGTAAGTGTTTTGAGAGCTCAGTGTCTAATTACTGCACACAGGGAAGTCCTGCCCTGCCAGAGAGGAGCCCCGAGTCGTCCGTCGCAGACCTGCTGCGTGAAAGACTGCGGACTGACCACTGGGTGAGTTTAGATGAAACATTGCTGAGTGAAAACCTCCTTCCATCTAAGTGATTCGTCTCATTGTTGGTACTAAAGTGTTTGAACGTCATTACATTTAGCTCCTCTGTTCATCTCTTGCAGGCTGTTGAACAGCATGTCCGTTCCCTCTTTGAGCACCAGCCAGAGTTCCTGATGTCCTTTGCTGGGAGCCAGCCTATGGTCATCCCACCTGACTGGATGTCACCATCACTGGCTGCAGAGGTAACAGGGATGGTGCATAATCTGTGGAACTGTTCCCCATACAGTGTAGAAATGTAAGTTTCTACACATGAAGGTGCACAAGGGGCAATTTGACAGTTATGCACACATTCCTGATTCTTTGTATATAGTTCTCTCTTTTCCTTCTCTAAAAAAAAGAAGTGTAGGATGATAAGTGTCGAATGATAAGTGTAGATGATAAGTGTCAAATGATAAGTGTAGATGATAAGTGTATGATGATAAGTGTAGATTATTACTTTAGAATGTTAAGTGTATGATGATAAGTGTCAGATGATAAGTGTAGGATGATAAGTGATATAGTTAAGTATAGGTAAGTGACTGTAAGTTTATTCTATGCAAGGATCAGCCAACATTACAAGCAGCTGTTTGATGCCATGGAAATGTGGACATGGTCAGCAGCAGTGTTCAGGATGGAGCTCTGTGTCAACGTAACACCCACATGATCCAAACCCCAGCACAGCACAAGAGCTGCTGTTTGATGCTCTGACTCAGTCATCCAGCGTCACTATTTGGCCCTTGTTAAACTAATTCAGATTGGTGCACACATGCACATTAAATGTTCTACTTCACACCTCAGATCCAAGAAGTGACTGCTCACTTGCTGCCTCATATCACCCACTGTGACAATAATCAGGGCTGTTTTTAATGCTGTGGCTGATGACTGCAGAGAAACGATAATTAATGATAAAAATAAACTCATGTTTTTCCCTGCAGCTCTTAAAAAGTCTTTACTGTGTAGAAAACTAAATTATAGTCAAATAAAACACAGTAAAGAAAACTAAATTATAGTCAAATAAAACACAGTAAAGAAAACTAAATTATAGTCAAATAACATAAAATAAAATATAGTAAATAAAAACTAAATTATAGTAAAATAAAATGTAAAAAAAAATACAGTAAAGAAAACTAAATTATAGTAAAATAAAATAAATTAAATTAAATACAGTAAAGAAAACTAAATTATAGAAAGCTAAAATATAGTCAAATAAAATACAGTAAAGAAAACTAAAACAGTGAAGAAAACTGAATTATGGTAAAATACCATAAATTAAAATTAAATACAGTAAAGAAAACTGAATTATGGAAAACAAAATTATAGTAAAATAAAATACAGTAAATAAAAAATACATTTTATTAAAATAACATAAAACACAGTAAAGAAAAAAATTATAATTATTAGTTGAGGGAGCAAAGTAGTTTCTCACGTAGAAGAAAGCGAGATTGAGTAGGAGGGGTTGGTCGGCCGTGTTAATAGAGTGGGTGGGGCCCCTCCGTGAATCGCCACCTTATCGTGGTGGAGGGGTTTGCATGCCCGAAGGATCCTAGGAGCTATGTTGTCGGGGGCAACAGCCCCTGCTAGGGTTTCCCATGGCAAATTGGTCCTAGGTGATGGGCTAGACTAAGAGCGATTCACTTGGTTTGTAACTGTACTGTTTGGCACAATTTATTTTCATTATTGTACCGTTTCATGTTCGCTTGTTTATTTTTACCATTTTTTGTTACGTTGTAGTTTTTTTCTGATGTGATTTTTATGTTTGTTTTTGTAATTTTTAACAGCTTTACTAGTCTTTCTTACTTTTTTGTTGTTGTTGTTCAGTATTCTCCCAACAGCAGGAGGCTCTCATTGTCTCATGCTCCTTCAAAACAATGCCATTAGACTGCATCAAATACAAGCAGTTTGTTGGAGAGCATGCAGGTCAGTCTTTCCAGGTTTGTGTGAAGCACCCAGAGACAAAATCCATTTTAAAGACACTATAGAGTTTAAATGGAAGTGAATATATTTGATAGATTTTACAGTAATTCCAACCTATGCAGTCAGAAGAAGTCAGAAGAATGAAAGTAACAATAAAACAGCTGCATTTGTCATCTGAACAAACAAACACAAGACTGTCCATCCATTGGCTGGAAGATTCCAGGTGCACATCCTGGCAGGAGTGTGTTGGCTGTTTGTCAGATGACAGATGTAGTTTGTAACATGATGTTTGATTTGTCTTTATCTGCTAACACACTGTAGAACAATAATAATATACACTGCTCCAAAAACGGGAACACTAAAATAACACCTCCTAGATCTCAATGAATGAAATATTCCAGTTGAAAATCTTAATTCGTTACATAGTGGAATACATTGAGAACAAAATAACATAAAAATGATCAATGTAAATCTAAATTATTAACCCATGGAGGTCTGGATTTGGAACCATACAAGTGGAAAATCACATTACAGGCTGATCCAACTTGAGTGGAAGTTCCTCAAGACAAGTCAGAATGAGCTCAGTAGAGTGTGTGGCCTCCATGTGCCTGTATGACCTCCCTACAACACCTGGGCATGTTCCTGATGAGGCGGCAGATGCTCTCCTGAGGGATCTCCTCCCAGACCTGGATTAAAGCATCAGTCAGCTCCTGGACAGTCTGTGGTATATATAAATAGCAAGCAAAATGCAATCCAACACTAAGTAAACACAACATTGTGTAAAAGCTGTTTAGTATAATGTTGAAACTGTAGTCACTATAAAGAATGTGTGAATGTGTGGTTTTGTCTTTGTATTGTGTTTAAATGTACTGTATACATAAAATGGAGTTGTACAGGAGAAGATATGGTGTTTCACAGACCCTTGCTTGCTTTTTGTTTGTATTGGTCATTGGGTTCCAATTTACCTATGTTTTCTTACCTTGTTTATGTTTATTGCAGAATAAAGAAAAAGAGTATTTTAAGTATATTTTTTTTAAATACACTTGCATAAATTCTGATTAGAATCAGTCATTACTCATCATGGTAGGTTATGTAGAATTAGAGGTCATGCATCACAACTGAGGGCATCTAATCAGCAATAAGAGTGAATCTTTATATCCATGTAGAGTATGATACCTGTCCACAAATACCATGCACACAATCTGGATGATGGCTAAGATGAATGGAGAGGCAGACTGTAAAACCTAGTTTGTATTAAATGTTAAGCTAAAGCAGCAACATTAGCCACTTGGCATTAAATATTTTTGCTTATAAGTATTGTATGTTAAAGATCTTTCTCTTTTACTGTGATTGATATCTGACATTTTTAACTAATGTCAAGTTTCAAACTCACTGCATTAAGACATTGTTCGTCCAAGACAAACTGACAAATCAGACCTTAAACCAGTCCCCTCATGTAGGCATCTTGTGAGATGCAAAGCCAAACCAAACCATCAAATCACTGTTGTTATCAAATCCACTTTATTGTTTGTTGGTCAGAGAAATCCTGCAACAGCTCTAGTTGGCATGCAGGGCCTTCCAGCGGGACAGAGGGCCTCTGCTGGGGATGTACTTCACCCCGCAGCCGTCAGGAATCAGACGCTTCTCAGCCATCATGTCGTCAAAGTCGCAGGCGTTGAACTTGGTGCTTTAGTACTGGTCGATTTGATGTTATTTTGTTCTGAATGTATTCCACTATGTAATGAGATCAGATTTTCAGCTGGAATTTTTCATTCATTGCGATCCAGGATGTTATTGTAGTGTCCCCTTTAGTTTGTGAGCAGTGCAGTTGGTTTAGATTTACGCGGTCGCTGGCGGTCAGTGACTGACAGGTCATGTGGACGGTGCTGGGAGACACGGAGACACTGAAGTCACACAGAGTCCTCTCAGTGTTGTATGTGTTGGTCTCCTCTCAGGGTTGATGTGGGACTGACTGTGTGTGATTTGGAGCAGCTGTGGCCCCCGGTGTGCTGAGCTGGCTGCAGTCTAACCGCTCTCTCTGGTCTTCTCCTCAGACACACCACCCTGCTTTGGTTGTCTTCTTTTTGGTCGTCTGTCCTCACATACTTCACTCATGGACTCCAGACACCTTCGTTGTCACCTTCTGTCTCTGCACCTGCTGTCTCCTCTCTGCAGAGACCTGTGCTGGATAAAGGTCATCCCTGGCTGTCAGTCACAGTGGAGGAGTGCTGATGATCTAGACAGCTTGCAGTCACCATCAAGTCTTCTGCATACCAAGGTCTTGTAGAGTCAAACGTGAGGTCGTCTGTCCCACAGCTGAATCTGGGTCATGCAGGACAATGATTCCAAACACAGCAGCACGTCTCCATCAGAGTGTCTGAGAAGACCTCAACCTGACTGAAGTGCTGTGGTGGAACCTTTAGAGGGCGCTGCATGATTCAAGCTGAGAACAGCAGCTTTGTTAAAGCATTGAATCAAGTTTACAAACGTCTGCTTTGAAGCAAACTGACTTTTGTCTTTATTTTGAACATATTGTGGTCAACAAAACACAATTTACTGCACAAACTGTACTGTGGAAGTTTCAGTATTTTATTGTTTCTCACAATCAGAAAATGTCACTGATGTATGATCATTTCATATTTCAGAATGCAGTTTGTGTCTTCTAGGAAACAATGGAAGTGGCTCCAGGTGCTTTCTGTCAGATCCACGGTCACTTCTGATGTCAGACTCAGAGGAAGTCTGCAGCAGGTCACAGAGCAAAGGAGCTGGAGGATCAGTGTGTTCAGTGTTTGTGGTTAATGTAGTTTCAAGAAGTGAAATGTTGTCTGTTTTCATGCTGCATATTACCAGCAGCCAGATGCTGCATACTTCTCTGCATGTGTTGTCAGGAGTCCTTGCGGTTACACAGAGCCTGCACTGCCACCTGCTGGTCGTGTTGCACCCAGCAATCAATACAACAAGAAACATATGTTACATATGATGCATATTTTAATGTTACTGAATGAATACTGTGTCAAAATGTGATCATTTCCTTCATCATAAATATTACAAATATGTCATTTTATAAACTAGTGTCGAGGACTCACAACTACAACCAGTTATGAATACAACAATAAACCTATATAAAACTTGTAAGCACTAAATAATGACATGTAATATATGCATCTTTTAATTTTGTGGCATTTTTTAAACTACTGCTGAGCAGCTGCGCGTCCTGACGGCAGCACGCGAGGATTGGATGTTGCTATGGTTCCCTATAAATCCGCCAGGTGGCGCCACATGTCCGCGATTCCACTCCTGAGAGATTAGCAGCACTTTGCAGCACTGACAGCGAGACTTTGGACAACTTTTTACAGCGACAAACAATTAAAACTTGGATTTACATCTCTCCACTAACATGTGCAAGGTGAGCTTATTAATAGTTAATCGTTTTTATCACTAATTTAGGGTCTTGTCTGCAACATGCTAGGTGGTTAGCTTAGCTAGTGCTTTGCCGTTTAGCTGGGTTGTTACTGAGAAAAGAACTTTTTAACTAAAAAACATGTATTGTCACAAACTGTTTGGCTAATTAGTGAGCGCGATAACTGATGAATGTGATTTTTTTTCAGTTTTTATGTAAAACTTTAATATAAACAATTTAAATTATTTTGTCAGGTGTTTCTTCAACATCCCCGTGTTTCTGTTGTTTTTAAAACTTGTTTTCATGTCAAAACAAATGTTGTACTAGTTGAAATTATTATATTTATTGAATTATTTTTAGTGTGGCGTGGTTACAAAACATTTGTACCGTCCTCTATGCCGCCATGTTTTAGGATTTATAAGAGCATTTTTCAAATCACGCATGCGCGTCGCTGCGCTCCCATTGTCATGTCCGATCTCTGTGCAGACTGAAACAAGATTTAAATAATTATAACATCTATTTATCTATTTGTCTTTGCATAATCTATTTATTAAAACAAAGGGTTTTAGGCTTCAATAATTTTCAACAATTTATTTACATGTATTAATTTGTCCCCAGATATTGGTTCATGTCCATGCTGTCATGTTTAATGCACTGCTTCTACATGTTCAATAATGTTGATCAGATACAAAGAAACCGGTTTAGTGCTGAGGTGAAAGCAGCTGTTGAGCTGTGACTTAAAGGATCATCTTAATGGGACTGAAGCTTGTTGGCTTTATAATGTGTCTAAGATTTCTCTCTACTGTCAGTGTGTACGTGGTATGATGTGCTAATTGTTGCAGATGTGTGATCCATGTAAGAAGTTATTATACGGGACATGTTGAATGAAATGCATTTTGTTTGTAACAGCGGAAGAGGAAGCAGAAGAGCAGCCCTGCTGTCCCCGTGGAGCCCCCAGCCAAACGGCCCTGCAGTGAGGTGAGTCCACCACAGCAGACTGAAACGTACACTCACAGAAAACTGACACTAGACACAAAGAAACATCTACTAATGAATATTTAGAGAGCTCAGTGTTTAACAACAGTAATGACCTACAGGTAAACCCTGCCCCTGCCCAGCCAGAGGGGAGCTCCACAGCCCAACCATCCACCTCCGCCCAGCAGGAGGTGAGTAGTGCACACTGACTACTTTGGTGAAATACTACTAAATGACCTTTAGTAGTTATTAGTAATATATAGTAATGCAGTTGTTTTTTAACAGTTCACACAAATACAAGAAAACAATTAATCATTTTGAGAACTTAAGCTGGATCCATACTCCGCGAGACAAAGACATTTTTCCCCCCTGCAGACGTTACGCCCACAAAATGACGTCATTTTTTGTCTCTGACCGCCCGCTGATCCGCACTCCTGTGCACAGGGTCCGGGCCGAACTTTGTCTTTCAAGGCTGTGCGGCAACCATGCTGTGATTGGTCGGAATTTATTGTGGGCGTGATGAAAGTGGAGAAGCGCAAGAGCCTCTCCAGGTATATAGGTAGGTGTATAAACAGCACTGATTCAACAGATTTAGATAAGACCATACCGGTTTACATGATGAGCAATAAAAGAAAGAAAGAAAGGCAAGTCAGGGTGATTTGTCACCAATAACTCCAGACAGCCGTTCACACATACCAGATGGTGACTGTTATTACCATTCTATATACTCCTACATACCCGGGCATAACAGGCTCGTTAACAATGTCTGTATATCTTTGCTATTGTTACTTTTAATGTCGCATCTTCACAGCTCATCACCGGACAGTTTGAAGTATCGCAGGCACATTGGAACACAGTAGATGTGCAAATGTGGTCATAAAGGCACAAACACTGAATCTTTGCTATTGTTACTTTTAATGTCGCATTTTCACAACTCATCGCCGGACATCTCACGCTGTTGCAGGCACCCTCTCTGTATAATGCCCTCTTGCCATGGCACAAGTCCTTGTGGTGTGTTAAAAAACTCAGTAAAGTCTTTCCTTATAGTTTAGTGGGCGGGCCGTATGAGGAGTTCTGCACACACACACGTCTCGTGGAGTATGGTACCTCAGTGCGGAAAAGACCTTTTTTTTGTATCTCTTACCACCCGTGGAGCGCGTTCTCCGCTCTTTGTCTCGCGGAGTATGGATCCAGCTTCAGTGTTCAACAATATGTTGTTGATTACAGGGATTTCCTGGCACTGCCCAGACAGAGAGGAGCTCCAGCCCTCAGCCGTCCTCTGCCCAGCAGGAGGTGAGTAGTGCACACTCTGGAGACATTTACTGAAAACTACCAGGAGTTATCTGTAGGAACTGATAAACACAGGAAAAGCCTGTTGAAGAACAGCAGGTGTAGGTGAGTCCTCGGTATCTAACAATAAAGTGTTTCTCACAGGTTAGCCCCTCCTGGTCAGAGAGGAGCTCCAGCCCCCAGCCATCCTCTGCCCAGCAGGAGGTGAGTAATCCACTGCAGAGCTTATGGCTAATCATTTACAAAGATAGGAGCAATATGAAGAGTACTAGTAAGTGTTTTGAGAGCTCAGTGTCTAATTACTGCACACAGGGAAGTCCTGCCCTGCCAGAGAGGAGCCCCGAGTCGTCCGTCGCAGACCTGCTGCGTGAAAGACTGCGGACTGACCACTGGGTGAGTTTAGATGAAACATTGCTGAGTGAAAACCTCCTTCCATCTAAGTGATTCGTCTCATTGTTGGTACTAAAGTGTTTGAACGTCATTACATTTAGCTCCTCTGTTCATCTCTTGCAGGCGGTTGAACAGCATGTCCGTTCCCTCTTTGAGCACCAGCCAGACTTCCTGATGTCCTTTGCTGGGAGCCAGCCTATGGTCATCCCACCTGACTGGATGTCACCATCACTGGCTGCAGAGGTAACAGGGATGGTGCATAATCTGTGGAACTGTTCCCCATACAGTGTAGAAATGTAAGTTTCTACACATGAAGGTGCACAAGGGGCAATTTGACAGTTATGCACACATTCCTGATTCTTTGTATATAGTTCTCTCTTTTCCTTCTCTAAAAAAAAGAAGTGTAGGATGATAAGTGTCGAATGATAAGTGTAGATGATAAGTGTATGATGATAAGTGTAGATGATAACTTTAGGATGATAAGTGTCAAATGATAAGTGTAGATGATAACTTTAGGATGATAAGTGTAGATTATTACTTTAGAATGTTAAGTGTAGGATGATAAGTGTCAGATGATAAGTGTAGTATGATAAGTGATATAGTTAAGTATAGGTAAGTGACTGTAAGTTTATTCTATGCAAGGATCAGCCAACATTACAAGCAGCTGTTTGATGCCATGGAAATGTGGACATGGTCAGCAGCAGTGTTCAGGATGGAGCTCTGTGTCAACGTAACACCCACATGATCCAAACCCCAGCACAGCACAAGAGCTGCTGTTTGATGCTCTGACTCAGTCATCCAGCGTCACTATTTGAACCTTGTTAAACTAATTCAGATTGGTGCACACATGCACATTAAATGTTCTACTTCACACCTCAGATCCAAGAAGTGACTGCTCACTTGCTGCCTCATATCACCCACTGTGACAATAATCAGTGCTGTTTTTAATGCTGTGGCTGATGACTGCAGAGAAACGATAATTAATGATAAAAATAAACTCATGTTTTTCCCTGCAGCTCTTAAAAAGTCTTTACTGTGTAGAAAACTAAATTATAGTCAAATAAAACACAGTAAAGAAAACTAAATTATAGTCAAATAACATAAAATAAAATATAGTAAATAAAAACTAAATTATAGTAAAATAAAATGTAAAAAAAATACAGTAAAGAAAACTAAATTATAGAAAGCTAAAATATAGTCAAATAAAATACAGTAAAGAAAACTAAAACAGTGAAGAAAACTGAATTATGGTAAAATACCATAAATTAAAATTAAATACAGTAAAGAAAACTGAATTATGGAAAACAAAATTATAGTAAAATAAAATACAGTAAATAAAAAATACATTTTATTAAAATAACATAAAATACAGTAAAGAAAAAATTATAATTATTAGTTGAGGTAGCAAAGTAGTTTCTCACGTAGAAGAAAGCGAGATTGAGTAGGAGGGGTTGGTCGGCCGTGTTAATAGAGTGGGTGGGGCCCCTCCGTGAATCGCCACCTTATCGTGGTGGAGGGGTTTGCATGCCCGAAGGATCCTAGGAGCTATGTTGTCGGGGGCAACAGCCCCTGCTAGGGTTTCCCATGGCAAATTGGTCCTAGGTGACGGGCTAGACTAAGAGCGATTCACTTGGTTTGTAACTGTACTGTTTGGCACGATTTATTTTCATTATTGTACCGTTTCATGTTCGCTTGTTTATTTTTACCATTTTTTGTTACGTTGTAGTTTTTTTCTGATGTGATTTTTATGTTTGTTTTTGTAATTTTTAACAGCTTTACTAGTCTTTCTTACTTTTTTGTTGTTGTTGTTCAGTATTCTCCCAACAGCAGGAGGCTCTCATTGTCTCATGCTCCTTCAAAACAATGCCATTAGACTGCATCAAATACAAGCAGTTTGTTGGAGAGCATGCAGGTCAGTCTTTCCAGGTTTGTGTGAAGCACCCAGAGACAAAATCCATTTTAAAGACACTATAGAGTTTAAATGGAAGTGAATATATTTGATAGATTTTACAGTAATTCCAACCTATGCAGTCAGAAGAAGTCAGAAGAATGAAAGTAACAATAAAACAGCTGCATTTGTCATCTGAACAAACAAACAGAAGACTGTTGTGGTGTAACAGTAACACATCCATCCATTGGCTGGAAGATTCCAGGTGCACGTCCTGGCAGGAGTGTGTTGGCTGTTTGTCAGATGACAGATGTAGTTTGTAACATGATGTTTGATTTGTCTTTATGTGCTAACACACTGTAGAACAATAATAATATACACTGCTCCAAAAACGGGAACACTAAAATAACACCTTCTAGATCTCAATGAATGAAATATTCCAGTTGAAAATCTTAATTCGTTACATAGTGGAATACATTGAGAACAAAATAACATAAAAATGATCAATGTAAATCTAAATTATTAACCCATGGAGGTCTGGATTTGGAACCATACAAGTGGAAAATCACATTACAGGCTGATCCAACTTGAGTGGAAGTTCCTCAAGACAAGTCAGAAAGAGCTCAGTAGAGTGTGTGGCCTCCACGTGCCTGTATGACCTCCCTACAACACCTGGGCATGTTCCTGATGAGGCGGCAGATGCTCTCCTGAGGGCTCTCCTCCCAGACCTGGATTAAAGCATCAGTCAGCTCCTGGACAGTCTGTGGTATATATAAATAGCAAGCAAAATGCAATCCAACACTAAGTAAACACAACATTGTGTAAAAGCTGTTTAGTATAATGTTGAAACTGTAGTCACTATAAAGAATGTGTGAATGTGTGGTTTTGTCTTTGTATTGTGTTTAAATGTACAGTATACATAAAATGGAGTTGTACAGGAGAAGATATGGTGTTTCACAGACCCTTGCTTGCTTTTTGTTTGTATTGGTCATTGGGTTCCAATTTACCTATGTTTTCTTACCTTGTTTATGTTTATTGCAGAATAAAGAAAAAGAGTATTTTAAGTATATTTTTTTAAATACACTTGCATAAATTCTGATTAGAATCAGTCATTACTCATCATGGTAGGTTATGTAGAATTAGAGGTCATGCATCACAACTGAGGGCATCTAATCAGCAATAAGAGTGAATCTTTATATCCATGTAGAGTATGATACCTGTCCACAAATACCATGCACACAATCTGGATGATGGCTAAGATGAATGGAGAGGCAGACTGTAAAACCTAGTTTGTATTAAATGTTAAGCTAAAGCAGCAACATTAGCCACTTGGCATTAAATATTTTTGCTTATAAGTATTGTATGTTAAAGATCTTTCTCTTTTACTGTGATTGATATCTGACATTTTTAACTAATGTCAAGTTTCAAACTCACTGCATTGAGACATTGTTCGTCCAAGACAAACTGACAAATCAGACCTTAAACCAGTCCCCTCATGTAGGCATCTTGTGAGATGCAAAGCCAAATCAAACCATCAAATCACTGTTGTTATCAAATCCACTTTATTGGTTGTTGGTCAGAGAAATCCTGCAACAGCTCTAGTTGGCATGCAGGGCCTTCCAGCGGGACAGAGGGCCTCTGCTGGGGATGTACTTCACCCCGCAGCCGTCAGGAATCAGACGCTTCTCAGCCATCATGTCGTCAAAGTCGCAGGCGTTGAACTTGGTGCTTTAGTACTGGTCGATTTGATGTTATTTTGTTCTGAATGTATTCCACTATGTAATGAGATCAGATTTTCAGCTGGAATTTTTCATTCATTGCGATCCAGGATGTTATTGTAGTGTCCCCTTTAGTTTGTGAGCAGTGCAGTTGGTTTAGATTTACGCGGTCGCTGGCGGTCAGTGACTGACAGGTCATGTGGACGGTGCTGGGAGACACGGAGACACTGAAGTCACACAGAGTCCTCTCAGTGTTGTATGTGTTGGTCTCCTCTCAGGGTTGATGTGGGACTGACTGTGTGTGATTTGGAGCAGCTGTGGCCCCCGGTGTGCTGAGCTGGCTGCAGTCTAACCGCTCTCTCTGGTCTTCTCCTCAGACACACCACCCTGCTTTGGTTGTCTTCTTTTTGGTCATCTGTCCTCACATACTTCACTCATGGACTCCAGACACCTTCGTTGTCACCTTCTGTCTCTGCACCTGCTGTCTCCTCTCTGCAGGGACCTGTGCTGGATGAAGGTCATCCCTGGCTGTCAGTCACAGTGGAGGAGTGCTGATGATCTAGACAGCTTGCAGTCACCATCAAGTCTTCTGCATACCAAGGTCTTGTAGAGTCAAACGTGAGGTCGTCTGTCCCACAGCTGAATCTGGGTCATGCAGGACAATGATTCCAAACACAGCAGCACGTCTCCATCAGAGTGTCTGAGAAGACCTCAACCTGACTGAAGTGCTGTGGTGGAACCTTTAGAGGGCGCTGCATGATTCAAGCTGAGAACAGCAGCTTTGTTAAAGCATTGAATCAAGTTTACAAACGTCTGCTTTGAAGCAAACTGACTTTTGTCTTTATTTTGAACATATTGTGGTCAACAAAACACAATTTACTGCACAAACTGTACTGTGGAAGTTTCAGTATTTTATTGTTTCTCACAATCAGAAAATGTCACTGATGTATGATCATTTCATATTTCAGAATGCAGTTTGTGTCTTCTAGGAAACAATGGAAGTGGCTCCAGGTGCTTTCTGTCAGATCCACGGTCACTTCTGATGTCAGACTCAGAGGAAGTCTGCAGCAGGTCACAGAGCAAAGGAGCTGGAGGATCAGTGTGTTCAGTGTTTGTGGTTAATGTAGTTTCAAGAAGTGAAATGTTGTCTGTTTTCATGCTGCATATTACCAGCAGCCACATGCTGCATACTTCTCTGCATGTGTTGTCAGGAGTCCTTGCGGTTACACAGAGCCTGCACTGCCACCTGCTGGTCGTGTTGCACCCAGCAATCAATACAACAAGAAACATATGTTACATATGATGCATATTTTAATGTTACTGAATGAATACTGTGTCAAAATGTGATCATTTCCTTCATCATAAATATTACAAATATGTCATTTTATAAACTAGTGTCGAGGACTCACAACTACAACCAGTTATGAATAAAACAATAAACCTATATAAAACTTGTGAGCACTAAATAATGACATGTAATATATGCATCTTTTAATTTTGTGGCATTTTTTAAACTACTGCTGAGCAGCTGCGCGTCCTGACGGCAGCGCGAGGATTGGATGTTGCTATGGTTCCCTATAAATCCGCCAGGTGGCGCCACATGTCCGCGATTCCACTCCTGAGAGATTAGCAGCACTTTGCAGCACTGACAGCGAGACTTTGGACAACTTTTTACAGCGACAAACAATTAAAACTTGGATTTACATCTCTCCACTAACATGTGCAAGGTGAGCTTATTAATAATGTATCGTTTTTATCACTAATTTAGGGTCTTGTCTGCAACATGCTAGGTGGTTAGCTTAGCTAGTGCTTTGCCGTTTAGCTAGGTTGTTACTGAGAAAAGAACTTTTTAACTAAAAAACATGTATTGTCACAAACTGTTTGGCTAATTAGTGAGCGCGATAACCGATGAATGTGATTTTTTTTTCAGTTTTTATGTAAAACTTTAATATAAACAATTTAAATTATTTTGTCAGGTGTTTCTTCAACATCCCCGTGTTTCTGTTGTTTTTAAAACTTGTTTTCATGTCAAAACAAAAGTTGTACTAGTTGAAATTATTATATTTATTGAATTATTTTTAGTGTGGTGTGGTTACAAAACATTTGTACCGTCCTCTATGCCGCCATGTTTTAGGATTTATAAGAGCATTTTTCAAATCACGCATGCGCGTCGCTGCGCTCCCATTGTCATGTCCGATCTCTGTGCAGACTGAAACAAGATTTAAATAATTATAACATCTATTTATCTATTTGTCTTTGCATAATCTATTTATTAAAACAAAGGGTTTTAGGCTTCAATCATTTTCAACAATTTATTTACATGTATTAATTTGTCCCCAGATATTGGTTCATGTCCATGCTGTCATGTTTAATGCACTGCTTCTACATGTTCAATAATGTTGATCAGATACAAAGAAACCGGTTTAGTGCTGAGGTGAAAGCAGCTGTTGAGCTGTGACTTAAAGGATCATCTTACTGGGACTGAAGCTTGTTGGCTTTATAATGTGTCTAAGATTTCTCCCTACTGTCAGTGTGTACGTGGTATGATGTGCTAATTGTTGCAGATGTGTGATCCATGTAAGAAGTTATCATACGGGACATGTTGAATGAAATGCATTTTGTTTGTAACAGCGGAAGAGGAAGCAGAAGAGCAGCCCTGCTGTCCCCGTGGAGCCCCCAGCCAAACGGCCCTGCAGTGAGGTGAGTCCACCACAGCAGACTGAAACGTACACTCACAGACAAACTGACACTAGACACAAAGAAACATCTACTAATGAATATTTAGAGAGCTCAGTGTTTAACAACAGTAATGACCTACAGGTAAACCCTGCCCCTGCCCAGCCAGAGGGGAGCTCCACAGCCCAACCATCCACCTCCGCCCAGCAGGAGGTGAGTAGTGCACACTGACTACTTTGGTGAAATACTACTAAATGACCTTTAGTAGTTATTAGTAATATATAGTAATGCAGTTGTTTTTTAACAGTTCACACAAATACAAGAAAACAATTAATCATTTTGAGAACTCAGTGTTCAACAATATGTTGTTGATTACAGGGATTTCCTGGCACTGCCCAGACAGAGAGGAGCTCCAGCCCTCAGCCGTCCACCTCTGCCCAGCAGGAGGTGAGTAGTGCACACTCTGGAGACATTTACTGAAAACTACCAGGAGTTATCTGTAGGAACTGATAAACACAGGAAAAGCCTGTTGAAGAACAGCAGGTGTAGGTGAGTCCTCGGTATCTAACAATAAAGTGTTTCTCACAGGTTAGCCCCTCCTGGTCAGAGAGGAGCTCCAGCCCCCAGCCATCCTCTGCCCAGCAGGAGGTGAGTAATCCACTGCAGAGCTTATGGCTAATCATTTACAAAGATAGGAGCAATATGAAGAGTACTAGTAAGTGTTTTGAGAGCTCAGTGTCTAATTACTGCACACAGGGAAGTCCTGCCCTGCCAGAGAGGAGCCCCGAGTCGTCCGTCGCAGACCTGCTGCGTGAAAGACTGCGGACTGACCACTGGGTGAGTTTAGATGAAACATTGCTGAGTGAAAACCTCCTTCCATCTAAGTGATTCGTCTCATTGTTGGTACTAAAGTGTTTGAACGTCATTACATTTAGCTCCTCTGTTCATCTCTTGCAGGCGGTTGAACAGCATGTCCGTTCCCTCTTTGAGCACCAGCCAGACTTCCTGATGTCCTTTGCTGGGAGCCAGCCTATGGTCATCCCACCTGACTGGATGTCACCATCACTGGCTGCAGAGGTAACAGGGATGGTGCATAATCTGTGGAACTGTTCCCCATACAGTGTAGAAATGTAAGTTTCTACACATGAAGGTGCACAAGGGGCAATTTGACAGTTATGCACACATTCCTGATTCTTTGTATATAGTTCTCTCTTTTCCTTCTCTAAAAAAAAGAAGTGTCGAATGATAAGTGTATGATGATAAGTGTCAAATGATAAGTGTAGATGATAACTTTAGGATGATAAGTGTCAAATGATAAGTGTAGGATGATAACTTTAGGATGATAAGTGTAGATTATTACTTTAGAATGTTAAGTGTAGGATGATAAGTGTCAGATGATAAGTGTAGGATGATAAGTGATATAGTTAAGTATAGGTAAGTGACTGTAAGTTTATTCTATGCAAGGATCAGCCAACATTACAAGCAGCTGTTTGATGCCATGGAAATGTGGACATGGTCAGCAGCAGTGTTCAGGATGGAGCTCTGTGTCAACGTAACATCCACATGATCCAAACCCCAGCACAGCACAAGAGCTGCTGTTTGATGCTCTGACTCAGTCATCCAGCGTCACTATTTGAACCTTGTTAAACTAATTCAGATTGGTGCACACATGCACATTAAATGTTCTACTTCACACCTCAGATCCAAGAAGTGACTGCTCACTTGCTGCCTCATATCACCCATTGTGACAATAATCAGGGCTGTTTTTAATGCTGTGGCTGATGACTGCAGAGAAACGATAATTAATGATAAAAATAAACTCATGTTTTTCCCTGCAGCTCTTAAAAAGTCTTTACTGTGTAGAAAACTAAATTATGGTCAAATAAAACACAGTAAAGAAAACTAAATTATAGTCAAATAAAACACAGTAAAGAAAACTAAATTATAGTCAAATAACATAAAATAAAATATAGTAAATAAAAACTAAATTATAGTAAAATAAAATGTAAAAAAAATACAGTAAAGAAAACTAAATTATAGAAAGCTAAAATATAGTCAAATAAAATACAGTAAAGAAAACTAAAACAGTGAAGAAAACTGAATTATGGTAAAATACCATAAATTAAAATTAAATACAGTAAAGAAAACTGAATTATGGAAAACAAAATTATAGTAAAATAAAATACAGTAAATAAAAAATACATTTTATTAAAATAACATAAAATACAGTAAAGAAAAAAATTATAATTATTAGTTGAGGTAGCAAAGTAGTTTCTCACGTAGAAGAAAGCGAGATTGAGTAGGAGGGGTTGGTCGGCCGTGTTAATAGAGTGGGTGGGGCCCCTCCGTGAATCGCCACCTTATCGTGGTGGAGGGGTTTGCATGCCCGAAGGATCCTAGGAGCTATGTTGTCGGGGGCAACAGCCCCTGCTAGGGTTTCCCATGGCAAATTGGTCCTAGGTGACGGGCTAGACTAAGAGCGATTCACTTGGTTTGTAACTGTACTGTTTGGCACAATTTATTTTCATTATTGTACCGTTTCATGTTTGCTTGTTTATTTTTACCTTTTTTTGTTACGTTTTTTGTTACGTTTTTTTCTGATGTGATTTTTATGTTTGTTTTTGTAATTTTTAACAGCTTTACTAGTCTTTCTTACTTTTTTGTTGTTGTTGTTCAGTATTCTCCCAACAGCAGGAGGCTCTCATGGTCTCATGCTCCTTCAAAACAATGCCATTAGACTGCATCAAATACAAAGCAGTTGTTGGAGAGCATGCAGAGGTTGGAGGAAAGTACAGTGTCAGTCTTTCCAGGTTTGTGTGAAGCACCCAGAGACAAAATCCATTTTAAAGACACTATAGAGTTTAAATGGAAGTGAATATATTTGATAGATTTTACAGTCATTCCAACCTATGCAGTCAGAAGAAGTCAGAAGAATGAAAGTAACAATAAAACAGCTGCATTTGTCATCTGAACAAACAAACACAAGACTGTTGTGGTGTAACAGTAACACATCCATCCATTGGCTGGAAGATTCCAGGTGCACATCCTGGCAGGAGTGTGTTGGCTGTTTGTCAGATGACAGATGTAGTTTGTAACATGATGTTTGATTTGTCTTTATGTGCTAACACACTGTAGAACAATAATAATATACACTGCTCCAAAAACGGGAACACTAAAATAACACCTCCTAGATCTCAATGAATGAAATATTCCAGTTGAAAATCTTAATTCGTTACATAGTGAAATACATTGAGAACAAAATAACATAAAAATGATCAATGTAAATCTAAATTATTAACCCATGGAGGTCTGGATTTGGAACCATACAAGTGGAAAATCACATTACAGGCTGATCCAACTTGAGTGGAAGTTCCTCAAGACAAGTCAGAAAGAGCTCAGTAGAGTGTGTGGCCTCCACGTGCCTGTATGACCTCCCTACAACACCTGGGCATGTTCCTGATGAGGCGGCAGATGCTCTCCTGAGGGATCTCCTCCCAGACCTGGATTAAAGCATCAGTCAGCTCCTGGACAGTCTGTGGTATATATAAATAGCAAGCAAAATGCAATCCAACACTAAGTAAACACAACATTGTGTAAAAGCTGTTTAGTATAATGTTGAAACTGTAGTCACTATAAAGAATGTGTGAATGTGTGGTTTTGTCTTTGTATTGTGTTTAAATGTACAGTATACATAAAATGGAGTTGTACAGGAGAAGATATGGTGTTTCACAGACCCTTGCTTGCTTTTTGTTTGTATTGGTCATTGGGTTCCAATTTACCTATGTTTTCTTACCTTGTTTATGTTTATTGCAGAATAAAGAAAAAGAGTATTTTAAGTATATTTTTTTAAAATACACTTGCATAAATTCTCAATATTAGAATCAGTCATTACTCATCATGGCAGGTTATGTAGAATTAGAGGTCATGCATCACAACTGAGGGCATCTAATCAGCAATAAGAGTGAATCTTTATATCCATGTAGAGTATGATACCTGTCCACAAATACCATGCACACAATCTGGATGATGGCTAAGATGAATGGAGAGGCAGACTGTAAAACCTAGTTTGTATTAAATGTTAAGCTAAAGCAGCAACATTAGCCACTTGGCATTAAATATTTTTGCTTATAAGTATTGTATGTTAAAGATCTTTCTCTTTTACTGTGATTGATATCTGACATTTTTAACTAATGTCAAGTTTCAAACTCACTGCATTGAGACATTGTTCGTCCAAGACAAACTGACAAATCAGACCTTAAACCCGTCCCCTCATGTAGGCATCTTGTGAGATGCAAAGCCAAACCAAACCATCAAATCACTGTTGTTATCAAATCCACTTTATTGGTTGTTGGTCAGAGAAATCCTGCAACAGCTTTAGTTGGCATGCAGGGCCTTCCAGCGGGACAGAGGGCCTCTGCTGGGGATGTACTTCACCCCGCAGCCGTCAGGAATCAGACGCTTCTCAGCCATCATGTCGTCAAAGTCGCAGGCGTTGAACTTGGTGAAACCATACTTCTTAGAAATATGGATCTGAAGGGGGGGAAGGCAGTTACAGAGGTCAACCAAGGTTTAAACCAATCAGGATTACAATCCGACTTGACAGTAAAAGCAAAGTTTGTCTCGGTGGTCCCTTAAAGCACTCAACACCTCGCAGCTGAGGACATACACAACCAAAGATTTATTGTCTGCAGCCTTTGCACACCAGCACCGCACTGCAGCGAGACTAGTCGGCTTAATAAGCTGCAAGATTGTACTCTGAACGTTTGAGATGTCCCTGCACGTTTTCATAGAAATGACTCCTTTAAATAAGACTTATGTTACCTTCTGGCGACCAGGGAACTTGAACTTGGCTCTGCGCAGGGCCTCAACCACATGCTCCTTGTTCTGGGCCTTGGTACGCACGGACATGATCACCTGGCCGATGTGCACGCGGGCCACAGTGCCCTGGGGTTTACCAAAAGCACCACGCATTCCAGTCTGGAGCCTGATAAGCACAAAATGGAGACAAAGGCAACAGATTACTCCATAAATAAATGTGCATTGAACAGTCCTCTGCATCATGAATTAAGAATAAACAGTCCACACAGGTGACACTTACCTATCAGCTCCAGCACAGGATAACATTTTGTTGATGCGGATAACATGGAAAGGATGCAGACGCATGCGGATGTGGAAGCCGTCCTTACCGCAGGTCTTCACCATGTACTTGTTAGCACAGATACGGGCAGCCTCCAGAGCTGCAGAGTGACAATATTAACATTAGGTAACAACCTTTAGTTTTACTGAAAGAGCTGAGCAGGATTCTTGTCACATGTATATCTTCATGTTAGTCCTCCTCACCTTCTGAAGACAGCTGCTCGTACTCATCAGAGACCATGTGGCCGCACAGAGGGAACTCATCTACCTTGGCCTTCTTCCTGCCCAAGTCAAAGATTCTGATCTTAGGGTCTGTGAAGAGGAGGAGGAGAAAACGTGACATAAAATTGAGACTAAGAACTCTAAAATGTACACTCACACAGCTAAAATCGTCATTACGGACATGTCTGTATCAATAAGATCAACAACAGACAGGGGAGGCAGTGGATTACAAATCATTCAGTTCAAGGAGATTAGGAATATCTTGTCTCAGTGGTCCCTTAAAGCACTCAGCACCTCCCAGCTGAGGACATACACAACCAAAGAGTCACTGTCTGCAGCCTTTGCACACCAGAGACGCACATGAGCAGAACTGGTCGGCTTAATAAGCTGCAAATCAGACTGAGGTCTAAGCTGTTCATTATTCACCTGAACTCATTAGTTTAAGAACAAGCTAGATGTAGAGCAACATGTGCTTACCAGGCACACCCCTGCAGAAGCGGGATTTGGGGTACGGCTTGTTTTTGCAGTAGCGGTAGCTATGGGAAACACAAAGAAACAATTAACAGTACTGAACTTCATTCACAACTTTAACAATGTGGTTTTCCAGACAGTAAGCGCAGGACAGTTGATGGTGGCTTGAGTCTTTCATTGGGACAGCATACTTGAACGAGCATATACATAGAACATGTCAACACAGCTTACTTCCTGTCAGTGTGTTGGCTTGTAATCAGTGGAGATCAGTAGAATTTACCGTTGTCAAATTATAGAGTTAAATTAATCTATAACGTCATGCTTTAGATTAAATGACGACTATCTGCCGAATAAATTGCCACATTGCCAAAGAGGAGTAATGTCAACCAGACGATGCAGCAAACAAACAGAAGTTACGTGTATTTAAAAACTTGTAATGGTTGTCTAGCTGTAGCCTGTGGAACCAATTTCGACTCATCAAATCTCAACAAGTGACTTTGCTGCTAAGTGGACAGTTAGCAGGCTAGTTCCAGTCATCCCACCCAAAAGACGATAAACGCACAAACTAATGACTGCCACCGTTGCAGAGCTTTGTGCACCAGTGGAGTATTTTTGACAGAAATGGCCAGGCTAGGTACGTTTAGGTGCTGTGTGCTAGCGCTAGCTTTATGCTAGCAAGCGTTAGCTAATTTAGCTAGTGCAACGTTTGAGTGAAATGACGTGACATTATTGGTAGTTATACCTTGTGACTTAAGCCAACATTATCATTTAAAAGAAGCGCTAATTATTTGATGAAACAACGGTGTGTTGAAGGTCTGCCGGCATGCCAGCTCTGTCCACATGGTGTAGGCTCAGAGCAGCTGCCATTTTCCTCAGACTGATCCAACTCGGCCCTGTTCTAAAACCGTACAAAGGGGACGACTTACCAGCGGGCTGGTCGGCGGCCCATGGTTGCGATCTGTAAATTAACAAATATAAAAAAGTAATTTTGTTAAATTGGGTTTGAGATTTGCGAAAAAATCTTTAAATGTGTCATTTCAAAAGAGAGCCGAAGAAAACGCGCTCCCACCACGCACTCACCTAATGGAGGAAAGGAAGATGAAGCGACTTCCGCTTCGTCATATGCACGGAGGCTCTCTGGGAGAAGATATCATTTATATTTGTTAGCATATTGTTTTTTTCTTTAACGTCATTTTTATAATATAATATTGCTGACAGGTAAAATAGTAAAATAAAAGGTTTTTAAAATTGTTAAATAGATGTTGACGAGATTCAAGTGAATGCTGGGAAGTGGAGTTTTATGATGACGTCTGATGTCTACAAGTTACGGCGACATCTATCTGTTACCACCTCAAGCCAGAGCTTCAACTGACATTTGCTAGTTAAGAGTTTTTCATTTTAGGAAAAACTACAAAAAGTAAAATATAATCTTATTTTGACAGCTTCGCGCCATCATAAATAAAATTTGTATTCTAGATAAATGGCCTTCGCTTTGGCAGATTCTAAGACTGGCCCCAGACTTGTGAAAGGCCCCCTACTCACAAAGACTTGCAACCAGACTGAAAAAGACAAGAACTTACACAGTCTTTGTAGTTGTTATGCACTACATTTTGTGTAATTGTTTTATTCATATTTGTGTATTACATATTCAAGACTGTATGTCAATGTTTCTCCATCATTTTGTGTATTTTGGTACATTGGTTGAAATTCTAATAATATTCTCAGTCCCAAAAAACACAAATTACCCTTTAAAAGGACCATTTATAATATTTTATTGGTGGCTCTGTGACTCCAAAGCCAACAGTCGAGCTGGTTTCTAATGCATTCTACAAAGTTGCCATTGGGAGGCACTGTTGCATCATGTATCCACATGTGTCTACTTTGCGCCCTGCTTTGCTAATTCTTAAAAAAGGAACAATGAGCTCACATGTAAAGTCTTGTTAATGCAGAACAAATGTTGTTCTGTAGCAGGGGAATGTGAGGAATCCTGACTTTGTTCTGAGAGCTGATCTGACATCATTCAACATAACAAGCACTGTTAAATACCAAAGGGCCAGCTGAATGATGTGTACGGTTATAACTGTTTCATCAGTCCAGGCATCGTGTTTGCCGTTCCCACACATCTTTGAATTTATCATACCAAGCCCCTCAGGTAACAAAGTATAGAGGGACATCCTTAAAACTACCACAGTCTGTGTAGGTCACACAACAAAACAGACTGCCGGTCTTTGAATAATCAAACACACACACATATCTCAGTCAGGAAAGCCCTGAACTCTGTCAGGGCTCCCTGCACAGCCTGTGAAGGTCAGCTATCAGCTCACTATCTGCTCTGAGCTTTGTGTTTTGTCTGAATGTCCTGCAGACGTTTCCTGAGACTGAGCTGAAAGCCAGTGATGAAGGTGTCACGATGGGAATCCAGCAAGGACCAAAAATGGTCTTGGAGTTTGTGCCTGCTTCTGGTGACCAATAACAGACACACACACACACACACACTGAAATAGCCTAGTAGTTTTTCAGACAAGGCTTAAAAGAGGAATAAAAATTTTCCATTTACATCCACCCTAAAGTGGCACTTAGTGTCTGTTTGTTGTATCAACATGCAGGAACATGGTAGAAACTTCATGGTGTTTGCCATTTTAGGAAGTACACTAGCACATTTCTATGCTTTTATGTCTGTACAGCCAGATCCATTAGCATACATTAGATACATTAGCATAGAATAAAAGGGAATAAGCTAGGCTTCATGAGTAAAAAGAAAACTCCTACCATATTCTAAAGCTTACTGAACACATTCTATCCCAACAAATACAATACATAAAGTTCTCCTCATGCATCTACTCAAAGCTGAAGTCAATAAAAAAGTTCTTAAATGAATTGATGTTAATTTTTGCCAATAAAGGTCAATCACTTTTGCCGTGTTTGAGCATGGTGGGGTGCTAGAAACCACCTTGGGATGCTGGAAACCTGCATGGGCTCATGGTTAAGAGCACCAGATGGTAAGAATGGTGGCCTGTCAGCAGGGTGGGGCAGGAGGTGCTAGCTTAGAGCCTTCTTGGTTGCAACAAAGGGGGGCGAGCCACTGTTGTAGATGATGCTTAAAGCCTCAATAAACATCCTTACTGCTTAGACAGCTTCTAACAAGTGACCTTTTATCAATCAGCCATTTTAATAAAAATCCAAAGTCACATATGTGCTGTTCAATGTTGAAAAAACTACTGTCACTATAGTTTGAGGAAGCCTGATGCATTTCCCTTTCAAACAAGCGCTTGCAAACTACAAAAACCATAGAATGCAAGTTCAGTGCAGTCCTGGTTTTTCAAGAAGTGGAAATATTTCACGAGTTGTATGTATTTGTGGTCTCGTGGTGGCATCAGTCATCCTGTACGGTGTGGTCTGCTGGAACAGCAGCATCACTGAGAGGGAGAGCAAGAAGTTGGACAGAGCCATCAGGAAGTCCAGCTCTGTCCTGGGCTGCTCTCTGGACTCAGTGCAGGAGGTGGGTGACAGGAGGGTCCTGACAAAACTGACATCCATGCTGGACAATGAGTCCCACCCCCTGCAGGACACCGTGTCAGCTCTGCAGAGCAGCTTCAGTGGCAGACTGCTCCACCCTCGATGTGTGAAGGAGAGATTCAGAAGGTCTTTCCTTCCTGCTGCTGTCAGACTGTATAATAAACACTTCTGATAGGTGCAATATTCACACACCACAGTGTACAATACATTAATTATTTAGTTTATTTTGATGCACGATGTACAGTTTTACAGACCACTTCTACCTCCACTCACCTGTTAATATACTCTTTTTTGATTCTATTGTATATTTTATAGGTCATTTATTTTATTATGTATATAGCTTTTTTAATCTTATTTTTTGCTTTCTGTATCTGCTGTTGCAAAAAACACAATTTCCCCATTGTGGGACTAATAAAGGTTTTCTTAATCTTCATCTTAATCTTATCTACCAAATGCTAGCTACACTAAGCACAATCATGTGATGGTGACAATGGTCTAGCTGTCAAAATAATGGTTCAGTGGTTTAACAGTGGCATGCTGCTCTCATGACAACCTCAATAAAGAAGTACATTATCAGCATCGGATTGCTCATTCTGCCAACCACACCCTCATATTCATTTCCTGTAGACATCTTCCATAACCAGTTGATACACCGGGTTTATACTTTAACATAAGTCATATCATTATGAGTCAGTGGGAGTTTATGTCCCCAAACTCTGACACACACACACACACACACACACTGACCAGTGTGACTGAGCTAGGAGGGTGTGGTAGTCAACACCTCATGCTCTGAAAAACGGAAGTGTGTCTGGGAGGTGTGTGTGTGCTGTGAGGGGGTCAGGGGTGATCAAACCACGATGAACCCACTGCACATAAATATGCCTGCATAAGTGTTGAGAAATGGGTGGGGTTACTATAATCGTACAGAAAGTGTCAAGTAAGCCACAGTTGCAGTAGTCATAGTCTATTGTACTGTGGGAGAACTCAGTAGGTGAAAACCTATACTGATCAGTCAGTCCACATAGTTTTGAATAAGGCTTTACACACACTGATGTGTATGTACTCTGTATATATTTGAATAATTACAGAGAATTGGTATTTAACATCACATAAAGCAGGGGGAAACAAGAGGTCTCCACGTAGAGATAAAAAAGAAACAGCCAAGTCTTAAGTATTGTGCAGCAGGTTATTTACATTTCAGACATACTCTGCTGTAAACACTCCGCCTCTATGACAGGAACATGGCAGCATGCAACATTTCTATGGTGTCACCGCTGGGTTCTATAACTTTAAGGGGCCAAAACAACATCAGCTTTAAAGTATGAATGATTGATTTAAAGGTACATTCTATCCTCACATGTATGAGCACATTCTTTAATGAGTCCAGTGGACATGTAATTGTCTGCATATGTCAGGAACTTACATGTTGTGGGAGAGGACCTGGACTCTAAGACAGAGGTGTGTCAGAGGAGGATGTTGTCCAAAATAAAGACCATACTGGACTGTCCCTCTCACTGGTCCACACTGTGCTGACCAGCTACAGGAGCTCGTTCAGCAACAGATTCCGACTCCCACAATGCACCACTGAGAGACACAGGAAGTCATTCCTGCCTTTCTCAAACTACTGAACTCTGAACTGTGACAGTCACTCAGACACTGTACATTCATACTGGTACATTCATGTCAGGCTCTTTACTACAGTGTGTAAAGGTTTATAAAGTACTAAATATGTTCTTTAGATACAACTCAGGGATTTAAATGCTATCTAGGTATTTAGATATTTATTATATATTTCAGTTTCATGCCATCTTTTATTCTTGTCTGTAACAAAAAGAATTTCCCCTTTCCCCCAGTCTGAATGATTCTGATTTAGGTTTTGTCACAGAAGCCCTGGAATGCAGCAGTGCAGACCTTCACCAGCAATGCTGTTGCTGTTTCCTCTCTGTCAGGAAACTGGTGACCCATGCCACATGATGATGAAAATACTGTATGTTCTATTTTATTCTATTTAACTCTTGCTCTGAATGTCGGTGTTGTATTGCTGCTGGTACCCGAATTTCCCTGAGGGACCTTCCCAAAGGGATTAATAAAGTATGTTCTATTCTATTCTATTCTAAAATCATACCTGGAAAGATGTATGAGATTATGTCCACAGAGAGAAATAGCATGCCCTCAATTACATTTGTGTGTCTGCTTGTCCAGATGTTGCAGGATGTGGTGCTGTGTAGATGAACTGCTGGGGCTCTGACAGGTGTCCTGAGACTATTTTTAAGTGAAGCAATATCATTTGATAGTCCATAGTCATGGACTGATGGACGGATTGACTGATGGTTCCGTCCTGTGATGGAGGGTATATGCTCCAGACTCCAGCCATAACGGTAGCCAAAAATGGCGGCCGTGGAAGGAACCAGTTTTCCCCGCAAAATGCGTGTAATGCTATGAATTTGTGTGTTTTACCCTGGTTTAAATGCAAAAAGTCAACAAGTCTGCAGGTGACAAAAGAAAAAAAGATGAAACATTTTAGCAGGTGAAAAACAAAGCAGCTCAGGGTGTCTGGGGGACTCAAACCCCCTATGTGTTGAGAAAAAGGTCTGCCATATTGCCACCCTCTCCAGTATCCTATTGCAGACCTTTGCAGCTGTATTGGTCCCATGATCAGTTGATATTAGGCAATACTATCATATGTTTCATTAGCATAAATGCAACCATTCCCATAGCTGGAGATGTATATTCAACCAAATGCTGTGTTTTCTTATAAGGACGTGTTGGACATACAGCTTGCAACATACCATCATATCTTCATACTCTGCATAAGCACTATAGGATACCTGGCACTACATCTTCATCTCTTGTTGAGGGCAGACATTGTTTCATTAGAATATAATAGTATTCTGTATATATACATATATAATAGTAACCGTTAATAAATATAACCTATCATACAACACATATCTGTTACACCTTGACATTTTGTTGATCATTTTAATTACATTTTGAGTGTTTTCATCTTTTATACACATATCAGCCCTTGTAAATCAGGAGAAGCAGAGCCTGAGTACTGGGTGGATGGAGCATGGCACACAGCTCTCTCTGTTGAAGCTATGTCGGATTGTGCAACTCGGGAATGTTTGCTTAGTGAGCATTTGGTTGCCCATATTGTTGACTGGGAAGTGAAAATGAACTGTTGCCACAGAGACAGAGAAAAACATAAACAAATGCATTCCTCCTTACCATCTTCTTTATCATTCATTCTAGTTTCGTTTTTCTCTCCATTCATTGAAATTCCTCACATATCAGCCACAATCTATGAAAATCCTGCCTCTTTCCTCGCCTTCATATCTTTCACAATGTCTCCAAGCACACTTAGGATAGGAAGCATCTATTTGCACTGTGTCTCCAGAATGCTGTTGTGACATGTTGACATGATAACTATATTCACATGCTGTAGGGCTAGGGTTTATATAGACCATGTATGTAGGCTATATTAAAACATATAATACTCTTGCCTCTCAAAACCTGTGTCTCTCTGCACATCGTGTCTCTGCAGGTCTGTGTCAGGCTCAACTGCTTCAGTAATGAGATCATATGATGTCATGCAGTTCATGCAGGAGCAGCCTTCTGATCAGTCTGGCTGAATCTTACTGAGTGTGCCTGTGTATGTGTATGTAAAACTGTGCAGTTATTTAAAGAATATCATCGCACCTATACTTTTCAATACACACAACACAGTCTTTACTCTACCAGGTCCCCCACTGTCAACTGCACAGCACCCCACCATACAGTCTCAAATGTTAATGAAACCCTCTCCACAGATTTTGGATGGATTTTGTCTAGATACTATTCTATTTGTGAGACCTGACTGGTCCTTTAGTGGTGGAAACATTTGAAAAAATGTCCAACTATGAACAAATATTAACATCATATCCCCATTGGACGGTCCTTCCTGGGTACTCCTTACTGGATCATATCTGCTCAAATTTAGACCAGGGGTGTCCAAACTACAGCGTCGGATTTTCTATGGCCCGTGACATCTATCTTAACATGTGTTGTTTTTGGCCCGTCAGCCAAACAGAGTAAATCATACAAAATCAACAGGCAATTCTAATTTTTTTTACTCATTGTGTAATGTTTGCATGATGTTCTGAGCAGAACATTGTCAGTTCGCGGTCTGCATCGGTACAGTGCGTCACACGGTGCTGCAGGGCTTGGTTGTTGGTTGCAGCAACACAGAGGGCTCTGAAGGTTCAGCACTTAGAATTCACCACGAGACTAAACATGCTGCGTACAACCTCAATCAATCCAAACCAATCCTGGCCCTCCCCAAAAACAGTTTGGACACCCCTGCTTTAGACAGATATTTATTTACATTAGAAAACATTTATTGTAAAGGTTTACCTTGCAAGTCAAGTTGACTGAGATTAGATTCTCACTGAAATCCAACAACAAGCTGAAGCACGCAAAGTGTCCTGTGAGGAAGTACTGAGATTTATAGGTGTGTTTCAGGTGTGCCAAGAGCCTATGAGGTGCGAGGCAACATTTACCTTTTATTACCATATTTTCCTGATAAAGACAAGATCATCCACTGACATGCTAACTTACTTGATAGCTCTCAAAGATCTATTTAGCCGCTTGTTGCTTTTCCTCTTTGGTGATGTGTGTTCATGGGTGAAAGAGGCTGGAACGGTCTCTAAAACAGACCGGACTGCACAAGTCAGGCCAAATCATCACAGGTAAGTATGGAAACATTTAGTGCTAGTGTTTTTTAAGTTTTTACCCAGACCCACCCACATAGGTCTGTAGCCACATATAAACCATGTTTCCCCACCAAACAGTTAGAACTGATGAAGCTGCTTGGATGAGCAGCGAAACGTCTTCAAGAAAACTCTACAAGTCCAGACACCTTGCTTCAATCTTCTCTACGTAGGTTGACCTGGATGACTGAGAATCTTCATCAACATATACAAGTGTCAGAAAGAGAGAAACGCTGCTGTGATCATTCTTATTTCAGGCATCAAATCATATTTTAGATGTGATGGGAGTAATCATCTTAAACCTTCGATCTTAGGATTGAAATTAAGTAGTGATGGAACAACTTAACCTTGGTGACCATCAATGTCCTGACAGGATGATGATGATATACACAGATGAATGCTAGCATAAAGGGGGAAACAGGCAGAACAATGAAGTGCACAATGGATTACAAGGGTCACTACAGAACAGGGAAAATCAATTTTTAACACTCCCCCTCTCCTCTGACAATTCTTCCTTTTAAATGAAAAAATGGTTTCTGATTTCAACCACACACCATTTCCACATATATTTTTTTTGTTGTGTGGGAGAGCATGAAGTCAGACACACAAGGAATGCATCATTTTGAAATACTTCAGGCCTGGGGTGACATCACTATTTGTATCCTTTAACATCTGTTTCCACTGAATCCAATCCAGATGCAGGTGAAGAGGACAGCTGTCACCTTGTATTTCATCACACATTCATGCAGTGAGCCTGAATGGATGACTGACACAGAGCAGTAATACACACATACACACCTAGCAGATGAATCACACAGGTGTGATGAGTGTGCCCAGACCATACCTGAGTGTTTTTCTGTAGTGGTGACGTTATGCGCATAACTCACACTGTGTCACCTTGGTGAGTAAGAGGGCACACACTTAAATACACCGTCGTTGTTCACATGTAACTGACGGGCCGGGCTGCCAGTGGGGTCGCGATGATGTCATTGAGATCAGAAGGCCTCTGAAACTCACCCTGACCCAGAGATGTATGTGTGTGTTTTTAACATAGTGCTTTACATTTTGTCTGCACACATGAAAGTAACAACAGAAGATTTAGCACAACAGTGAAGAAAGGAGGCCGACAGAGGGAGAAAGGGAGGGAGATCAGTCATTCATAGCTGCTCGCTCTCTTCACATTCCTCCCCCCCTTATATGGACAAAACTACTGAAGCTCATCTCTCCATCTTCACATGAACACAGAGTCCTGCAAACTACAAACTAGTAGTTCTCCTTCACTTTTTAAATGCCTGACCCTGTAAACCAGCCCACATGTCATGTTATCCAGAGCCCATCTTTCTGCATCACTGCAAACCTCTGTTTGTTTGCTTTCCTCTTTTCCTCACTGGGACTGTTTAGCCCGGCCGCTGCTCCTAACAAACCTCTCTGTTTAGAAGTCAGTAGAAGACCCAGGAGAAGCACACTGGTCATGAGGGAATCCAACAGGGCTCAGTTGCTTGCTTGGGGTAAGAGCCAGAAAATCAGACAAAAAAAAAAAAAAATAAGGAGGATAGAAACACACTGAGAAGGGGTGGGTGGTGGTGGGGGTTCGAACATAAAGGCAGAGTTAGGGAGAGGAGGCAACGACAGATAGGCAGGGGAAAGAGAGGAAGGGAGAGCTTACCTTAAAAGGCTGTGTTTGTACTTGGAGAAGGGCGTTGGAGTGTTTAAATGTGGTTGAGTGTGTGCCTTCGCAGGTTGTTAAATGTCCCCAGCCTATATTAACAGATAGGTAGAGGGGATTACGAGGCTTTATCCAGCGGAATAGACTTCAGAGGGGATTCATCTCTGTGCAGAGAGCACCCCCCTCAGAACTTAAACCTCCACCACTTTCTAGACCATATCTTACTGTTGATAGAGGAGTTATATGTGTGATTACAGCGTGGTTGCATGTGTGTGTCCGCATGTGTCTTCCCAACATAGCCAGTAGCTACTGGCAATAGATTCCTGTTCTCTGATTCATTCAGCTCAGGACAGACTCCTTTTAAAGTCTGCCAATGAGGTGATCCGGTCTTCATTTCTGATAGAAAGGTTCCTTAAAAACAAGTTACTCCAAAAAAAAATGTGCACTCACTGATTACATGAGCACACAGACACACACTCAGCCCCATGTACTCATTACCCAACAGGAACTGAAGATCTGGGAACAGGTCCAGGTCTTGCTCTTTCTCTCAATTTGTCAGCCAATGTTCTCCTCCAATCTAAGTGGTTGTCTTAATATGGCCAGAGAGGGACTGAAAAGAGACAAGGAGAGCCGGACGGGCATCTGTCTCCACACCTGTGTCTGTGTCCAAACCACACCTAATTCAAAAAGTTTGTTTACATCTGTGTGTGGGCGGGGCTTGGATCTTCTTTGACAAGTATCATCAAACTACTGTGTTATTCCCATTTAACTGTATACCCATCATTTTGGACACACCTTGTGTGTTAGTGTGTCCAGCAAACCAAAATACTTTACTAAAATGTTCTCATCATGCCTTGAGATAAGATGTAGAGATGTCTGTTGCTTTAAGTGCTGCAGCTAATTGTTGTTTTCTAATGAATATCTCCTCTGCAGCAGAGGGAACTCTTGGTCTTCCTTTCCTGTGGTGGTCTCATGAGCGTCGGTTTCTTTACAGTGTTAGATGATTTTTGCCATTTAAGACCTTCCAAACTGACAAACTGACTACCCTGTCTGTGTTTGCATATCCAAACTATGAACACAGATGGCAGCATGCAGTGAACACAAAATACATTTTAGACTCCTCAAAGTAGGAACACTTTTCTGGCTTTTTCTGCTTGGACAACAGATCCTTTGTGGGCAGCTTCACCTGAATCCAAGCCTCAGCCAGAATGCAGGTAAAGACACCTCAGTCAGTCTGAAAAGAAAATGTAGATTGATTTTATTTCATCCCATGGTGATCACGTTGATGTTATACTGCCAATAACAAGGTTTGGCCCAAGGTAAAAAAATGTAAAAGAACACATGTGCCAAGTCTTGACCCCAAGAAAGTGTTCCACTCATCATTATGCCAGTCAAAATCACCCAGCTTCTCTTGGGAAAAACGTAATAGTTGTACTTCTTGACCTTACTTGATCTTACCGACTCTACTTTGGTGGGAGCCTGAAAGTGTTTCCACTGTTTGGATTAATCTTTTGTCTCTGGTTTTAAGTGGTAGACCCAAGTATTGTCACTTGAAAGGTTTCTCTGAGTCCAGTTCTCAAACTCAATCAACACCATGAGAACATACCATGAGGTGGATATTTCTACACTTTAGAAATATAAAATGTGTACGTATCTGCCTCCTGCATGTCATATTTGTTGCAGGGGGTGGGACTCATCACTATGTATTAGTTTTGCCTTCTAACATGTGTTTAATGTCATGTAACTCACAGTACCTCACAGGTCTAAACCTAAACCTGCCTTTTAACTCCAAATGTTATTCCTAGAATGGGAAGGCACAGCCTCGTGGGTTAATGTCCACAACTGAATGTAACTTTCAACCTCTCAACACAGACTTTCATATTTGTCTTATAATCAGATAATATCCGGCCATGAGGTGAGATGAGGCCATCTGGCATAAACACAACCATTTCTGGGTAGGTGATTATCAAACAAATATGCAGTTTGTAAGGATGTGCGGGCCTCTTATCAGGCCCAACGAGTCTCAGAACCCCGTCAGCTGACACTTTATCATTTGGCATAGTTATGATTTTTTCAGTGGTGACAGTGACTGGCCTTCCAGGATGTGGGTCATTTTCAGGCACTTACTGCCATGTTTGAAATCAACTTCTTGTCATCATGTCCATGTGGAACGAGGTTGCACAAAAATCATGCACAAGGTAGACTTTGAAGGACACCCGATTCGATGGTGGCTCAGAGATGCAGTGTAAACAAACCAGGCAAATGCACAGTCACTGTGTGTACAAGTCAAATTGCTTGTTTTCTGTTTAGTCACTTGAAGATATGCTTTCTGGTCTGAGCAGCTGGTTAGAATATAGCTGACATGTACAGTCAGACACATGCACACAGTGCTTACACATATGCTGGTTGTGTGAGTATATCAGTGATGGGAGAGAGAGAGAGCTTGGAGGGAGGGCTTTCCCAGAAGGAAACCTCTACCGGAGATAACATTTCCATTACATAGTGCACACTGTACTCCTATGCACAGCAGCAGAACATCTTATTTTTCCTGCGGTTCTGACGTCCTGGCTACGTGTGACTCAGCCTGTGAGTCTGCTGCTCTGTGAGTCAGGGTTATTACTTTAATGACTTCAGCACAGTATAGTTTACTGAACCTCTTGTAGGAGCTGATACCACACATTAAGTGTGTTTAAGGAGCTGTGTTTAAGGAGTGTGTGTGTGCAGGTGCAGAAGGTTTTAACAGGTAGTTTTGGCTGTAATGACAGCAAACCTTTGTGGTCTGGTTGTGTTGGCTGTCTGTGTGTCCTCAGAAAAACAGATAAGTCTGCTTTTCAGTTCTTCTCAGCTTTGCACAGTTCAGTTTACACTGTTTTTGAAGATACTGTGTTGTGTAAGACCTGTTTAATATGAGGGATAAACAACATGTCTTGATCAAAGATAACTCTGAGGTTCCTCACAGTCGTACTGGAGGCCAAAGTAATGCCATCCAGAGAGTGAATGTTATCTGATAATCTAGTTCTGAGATGGGCCAAAAACAGTAACCTCAGTTTTGCCTGAGTTTAATAGTAAAAAAGTTGGAGGACATCCAGTCCTTTATGTCCTTTAGACATGCCTGTAGTCTGACTAACGGCTCTGTTACTTCAGGCTTCATGGATAAATACAGCTGGGCATCATCAGCATAACAATGAAAGTTTATGCCGTGCTTCTGGATGATGTTTCCCAGAGGGAGCATGTAGAGGGTAAATAGGATCAATCCAAGCACTGAACCCTGTGGAACACCATGACTGACGCTGTATGTGAAGAGGAAACATAAACTCAGTGGAATCTCTCAGATAAATATGATATAAACCAGCCTGCTGCTGTCCCTGTAATCCTAATCTCATGTTCTAATCTGTGTAGTAAAATTATTCGATCTACAGTGTGAAAGGCAGCACTGAGATCCAGTAGAACAAGTACAGAGACAAGTCCAAGGTCTGATGCCATGAGGAGGTCATTAGTGACTTTAGCCAGTGTTGTTTCTGTGCTGTGATGGACTAATATAGCTTTAGTTAGGAGTTTGAACATATGTAAAAAAAAATCTGTCAGTCATTTATTCTCATCTAGCTAATTGGTCAAATCTGGCAATCCAAAAGCTGTTCTCAGTACAGTAGTAGCGTATATCTTTAAGTAGCGTTGCTGTATAGCTGTTCTGTGTCAGACGGTCATTAAGGCCACCTCATATCTAAATATGGACCCCATTCCATTTAGTGAATAACTGCTTTTCATATTTACTCCTCTTCATGTGCATGCGTGAGTTCCTCGGAGTGCAAGTCAGATGGTGGTCAGGATGGGAGAGTGAGGAATGTGAATGAAGAGACATATTTGTTTCACTACCTGCTAGTGGGTCTAATGTTAGAGCTCAGGTTCTGAGTCTGTGTTTCTATGCTTATACATTGTGTGTGTGTACAGAGGCAAACAAGGGGTGGAAAGTGCATGCTTGAGTATCATCTTAGTCAGTCTCCTTCATCATTTTCAGTTAAACAATTTACCACTTTAGCTCCTTAACAGGCCAACAGAGGGGAGCTTTGTTCAGCTGAGGCTGACTCCATGATGTTAAACACTTCCTCTGAAACTATCACTCACTTTGTCATATTCTGTCTCTTGTTCATGCCTCTTTTGACATTAAAACAGACTCATCCTCCATAGAGTTCCATTCTGTCACCCTCTCTGTAAGTACACTGGATTATCCTTTGCATTACGATAGTGTTGTCATAATATATGCGATGAACCCCCTGAATGTTTTTCTCGTTCGCTTGTAATCACCTTTCAAACTTCACAGCTTGACTTGAACCTTTATCACATTCTGAAGAAAGCGGGCTTTCATTTTGTGATTATGACATAGACTTTGGATGCTACTTTGGATATACTACTGCCACGTCCATGATGTGGAACATGACACACTGGAAAATAAAGCAAGAAAAACTGAACAGCAAACACATTATCTAGCAAAAAAAAAAAAAAAAGAAGACTACAGGAACACACAGCACTACAGTTTCTGGTTGCATTCAGGGAAACAAATAGTTAACGTTGTCTGTGAAGACTTTGGCTAATTCGATTACCTGGACATTAGCTGGGCTTTCCCATGTCAGCTCCCAAGTGCAAGGTCTGATTGGGTTTGAAGGAGATAGTTTGTTATCCCAGTGGCATGTGTATTGTTTTTCACTTTTTTGTTTATGTTGTTTATTCGATCAAATACAGATAGGTCTCCTGTTGCACATTTTACCACATTGCCTCCTTTCATCTGTAGCTATCAAAGTATTTCCTGTAGTGACAAAACAAATTTCACAATTCCAAGCTCTTGTAATTCAATGTTATCTCCTTACAACATATGTTGTCGATGTATGAATCATCTGCATAACAATGCTTTCAAATGTCCTGTGGGCGCTGCATCACACAGTGATGTGCACAAACTTCACAGAGTATATAAACCTTTTTTTGTGAGGCAGCTTCAACAAACTTCATACACATGATGTCACTGACCGACTGGACGAGCTCACAGCAGCAAACATCTGGTACTTATTAATATAAACTGGTTCATGCACCACACACACTCATAAAGATCCATCAACTCCCTTTCTAACTCTCTTCATCATCCCCCGTACTGCTGTCTGTCTGTTATTCCCTCACATTTCTTTTGTCTTGTCTTCTCCACTCATCTTCCTCTTTTCATACTCCTGCCTCCTCTCTACCATATACTGAATATTGGTATTCAGTTTATTGCTGGGTTAGCTGTGAAAGTCAAAACGACTTGTTGTGTGCAGTAAATATGTAGTTGCATCCAACAGCAGCTTAGCTTAGCATTAGGACAGTCAGTAATTCCGTTATCGGCCAAAGTCAGGCCACCTCTGTTCCTATTTTTTACAGTATTTCCCACAACATAGATGTTAATTGGGACCATAGTCTGTAAAAGATAGATGATCCTTCCCTGGTGTCATCCATACATTAGTTTCTGAGGAGCAGCTTTGAAACTCCATGTGGGAGACCCTGGCCATTGGTATTTTGGCACCTCTCAGTCCATGTAACGCCTACTTGAAAGTAATCTTTTCTGATTCTAAAGTGATTCTGTTATCATAAACTAGTGATTATCTTGACTATCTATCTATATATCTAAAGACTATCTATGGCTGCATATGTATTTCTGCTGTAACGATGGATACGTTAACCGGGACTTCAATGCAGATTGACCTACTTTTGGAGCCAGCCTCAAGTGGACATTTGAGGAACTGCAGTTTTTTTACACTCCCACATTATCTTCATGACACAGCTTGGAGTTTGCGCGACTGGTCAGCTCACTGCTTTCTGACCAATAACAATTAAAGGTTAACGCAGAGTACTGCCACCTGCTGGTATGGAAAGCGGCTTTCTCACTTTGTGCCAACTCTTTGGTCTTGATTCAGGCAACATGAGGAGAGTACAGTGGCTTTGTCACCTGTATTGTAATGTTGGTTTGGTTGGACTGGGCTGTAAAAGTTAACTAATTCAGTAAAGTTTTCCTCAGTCTGTAATCTCTCCTTATTTTTCTTCACTCTCACTTTAACCTCCCCAGTCTCTCTCCACCTCCGCACCCACTCCCACTGCGTCCTCCCCCCAGACTGATGAACCGTAAGTAGAGGGCACTAAGAAGGCCGAACATTCTTGTTTCCTGAGCCAATGCTCAGCTGGAGATCAGTCCAACACACTCACACATCTCTCTCTCTCTCTCGCTCTCTCACACACGCGCACGCGCACACACATACACGCGCACCCCAACATGTAAAGTCAGAGAAGGGTTTAACACAGAAACAGTGAGACAGTCTGTCTCAAACTCAACAATAACAGATAACAGGAAAGAGAGGGCAAAGGCTGCAGTGAGGTGAGGACACACACACACACACACACACACACACACACACACAAACAGAAGGTAGCATGACGGGGATCTGTTCACACACACCCCCCGGGTAAAATAAAGATGGGAGATATAAGAGCACTGCATGGCCCGGTGACATCATACCTTTAAAATCCCGAAGGCGCGGTCATGACATCATCCGTGCAAAAAAAGAAAAAAAAAGAAAAGAAAAAGGCGCAAGCAGAAACATGGAGAGAGAAACACCCCCTGCGCCTCTGACGCTGTACCCGTTTACCAATTAAGGCTTTAACGGTGAAGGCCGGAGAGAGAGAGGGATTTAGGATAAGCGGAGGTAGAAAAGAGCAAAACAGCGGAGGGACTATCTCTTTCCTTTCCTTTACGCCACCAGTGCAACTAATACACCCATTTCCCCCCACTGGGATTGCGCGTGGGGAGGGAGGTCCTGGACCTCGGTGCAGCACACACACAAACACACCAGCACTCCACTTCTGTGACTACAGTGCTTCTGCGCGCACGGACTGGTCAGATCAGAGAGGCGCCGGACACACGCACACTTTAGGATCACAGGTGAGTTGGAGACTGGTGGTAATACACAGGGATGCGGCTTGGTTTGTGTGTGAGAGCTTCTTTTCTATTGCCTGAAATCTGAAGAGCGGCAGTGTGACTGCGCGTGTGAGTGTGCGTAAAGAAGTTTTGGGTTTGTATGACAGCTCTGCGGGTGTGTTTGTACCGGTGGGAGCGAGTTGACAGAGGTCCACGATTCTAAGAGGGACAGAAGCGGAGTTTCCGTTGCTTCGTGGAGGAGCGCCACGCCTCACGTCCCATTAACATTTCTCATATGTGAAACTTAGACGTTTGTGTAAGCCGTTGATTTATGTCTTTGGTCCCGTCGCTGAGGTGGTTGTATAGCTAGATGAATGCAGCCCTGGCAGCAGAGCCGCTCCATCAGTCTCACTTCATTCCTGCGCAAAATTTGTTTATGGGCTTTTACGCACGGCAGCGCATGCATATGAGCAGCGCCAGCAGCGAGCTGAAGCATCTCGCCGATGTTACAATTAGGGGCTTGAAACCAAATAAGGTAATACATGGACACTGACTGCTGCTTTACCGGGGGGCAGAGTGGTGGTCGCTTGCGCCCTCCGCCGCCGGGAGCGGGTCTCACACCGTAGCAGACGCGCCACATGGGGGCATGGTCAGGACGCGTTCGCATCTCTAAGTAAAAGTAGACTATACTCCACTCAGTGCACCTGTCATTGTCAGACTACTATGATATACAAATGTTAATAATCATTTACATATAAATAGTTTATTATAAGGCATGTACATGTATTTTAATTTGTACTGTGACACATATGATCTTGTTAAATTGGGTCATTTAATCCATAATAAAGCATTATAAAAAGATGAGTACAATGCTCCCTATGGACTGTAATCTATAGGAAAGAGACATTTGATTTAAAAAAAAGTTCTTTAAGACCTGAACTGGGTGTAATCTGAGTGGGAACACCCACTTAGGCAGCAGAATGAGACATATAAATCAACGTATTAGCCTCTAAAGTATTGTGATGAATGCTTTAAAGACACACACAGGCTGTGTTCGTGCCTGTAAAATGATTTGCTTGATTCTGCTCACATGGTGAAGTCAAAATAGATCCGAAATGGTCAGGAGGTGTTGGAGAAGTTTGAAGGTCCTAAATCCTGCTCAACAGACACACCTTGTCAACTGTAATGTAGCCATTGCAGCACCACTGTGCCTGCCACTGTGCTCGTTTTTCCAATCAAATACATGAGAAAAGGTCATGATATCATTTTTACCACCACTACACAAAGAGATGGAGCGTAATGTATTCTAACTATGAAGACACGATCTGTCTGATGGTTTGCACATTATGTTATGTTGTGACTGGGCTGCATCAGGTAAATGTAATCAGTAGAATAACCAGTTGTTTTCACCCTTTTCTGGCAGGTGATTTCACACTGAGGTTCTTTCATTGTTGTTTAGCCTTCACCTAAGACAGTTTACAGCTGTTTGTTTCAGATCAGAGGACTGGATGCTTTACTCAAAGAGTCTTTTAGCTGAAGTGTGTAAAGTCTGACTTTATGCCCTTTCTTACTTTTATAAAACCTCAAAAAAGTCATCAAAAGGCAGTAAAGTTACATTACATTATTGTAAGTAGTCACAGATTGCCCTACTAAGCTACGCTAGTTAGCTATTAGAATGACTACATTCTTCAAATTGAAACATTCATCAAACCCTAAACCTTAAGGCTAGCTCTTGTCTTGTTTCCATTTTGTAAAAATTGATAACTCTAGAAAACCTGTGGGACCAAATGAATCCTGGATGAACGTTCACATGAAATGACCAATGGAGCGTTTCCTGTAAAAACAACTCAGGAGGTTTCCACCGTTCAAAATGTGCATTTTAAGCTGTTAGCCTAGTTAGCTTGTATCAAGTTAGTTTTTAAACTTTAGCTTTGTTACATTACTTTATATAGTACTATTTAAGTATGTTAACTAACATTTACTCTTATTAGAGAATCCCAGTTACTGTTTGATCTAAATTCTGTTCACTCCAGATCAAAGGTTTAAGAAAACATTTCAATGAAGAAAAACAATGCAGCTGGCAGAGAAAGTCTGAGATGTAAACATGAACATCAGACATGTCCTTATTTGACACATCGGCCTACTTTCACCCAACAATACCACCACACACACACTGTCTGCAGGAAAGTATGGGGAAAGACCCAACTTAACTGTAATCAGTGTTTCTGACTTGTTCTCGCTCACCAACCTGTCATGTGGTTGGCAGCGCTGCGTGCAGCGTTTGATTTCCTGTGCTAAGGTTCTGCTCTGCACGGCTTGTGGCTGATGGGGATGGGGTGTGGTGTGTGATGATGAGAAACTATTGGCATAACAGGTTGTAATAATAGATGTGTTACAGGGAGAAAATAAACCATAAGCCCACTCTCAACTTCACTATTAACTCCAGTGTTTGTAGAGATGCATCTGCTTTCACTCTTTCCAATATGTGAATTACTCAGACTTACTTAATTCTTATCTGACTGAAATGTTGTATGGGTAAAACGTTAACTGATTCAGGAAAGAAAGCTGCTGATTGTAGGAGGCATAAAACACTGATACAACTGTGCAGGCTTTATGTCACCTCTGCATTTGGCTCCACGTCCAATACTAGCATAGTAATATTACCATTATAAATCTATTTATGTTCTTGCTCTCTATGACCTTATTGACTCTCAGATCCCATATATTCAGGTACATAGTGTGACCTCAGGTGCCGACTTGGCGTAGCTTTGCTGTAAGGACCTTGAAGAACACAGATTACTTCACTTTTCAAGTTACAACAAGAAACGTGCACCGTGAACACAGATATGTTTTGGCTTGCATTAATATGTCCTCAATTTATGGCCTTAAACTGTGTATTTGTAGTTTTGAAGCTCACTGTGTCACAATCTTGGCAGCATATACTGTGTGTCTGCCTAAATTCCAGTCAATCCAAATATGGGCAAATTGGTGGCAAAGAGTGTAGCAAGCCCCTGTCACCTGATTGCATAACTTTAAAAACTGAAAGTAATGGGAGAGTTTTATGTAAATTCAGCTCTGTCTCTCTCTAGTTCCCTTTTATGACAAAAGTGCAGGCGAGTGACAGACGAGTGCTGAGTTAGAATGCCTTCTTACATGACTGCCCTCCCACCTCAGCCTAACTCACACTCCATCTCTATGACTGTTAACTTGCTTTGAAGCTCAATAGCCATTCAAGGAAATGTGGGCTTCATTTCTCAACCCTAGAGGTTGGCGCAGTGAGCTCACATTCCTGTTTGTGATTTCACTGTTGTGGTAAATCTGTGGTAAACAAAGTTCAGTCAAAGTTCCTGATATGAGTTCTCTACATTCAGCCAGCTTAGACAATAGGCACAGCTCACTATAGTATTCCCTCCTTATGTCATGGCGGACAGCACTCACAGTAACTATAACATACAGATGTCATACCATAGCCAGATATTAGCTATTCAATACATTTTTTTGCACAGAACAAGTGACATCACCCACTGCTTATAGACTTTCAGTCCATTTGGTCATCTATATCCAAACAGCCTCTTAAATCACCTTAGATGTAAACAGATTTGTTTCCATCTTACATACTATGATTTACTTAATGCCATAATTTGCTTGAAATGTATTTTTAATTTGAAAAATAATATAATATTAATGCCATTTTTCCAGGAGCTAGTGGAGCTAGTGGTGTATGTGCATGGTTCAGATTTCTGTCTTCTTTCCAATACTTGATGCAACTCTTGCTTGTGGTTTTCAAAGCACCAAAAACTACACTTAAAAAACTATCTTTTAAATACACCCACCCACCAGAGAAGGTAATCAATGGGAAGAAGACAGACAGAGAAGAAGTGCTGTTGGAAAGAAGGATGCTGCAAGAGTGTGAATTCAACAAGAGCAGACAGGGTGTAGTGCCACAAATAATCACTAGGGGGAGCCAAAAGACAAGATGATGACACAGTTTCACACCCTGAGACGTTTTAATTTGTCTTGGTCAGCTCTTTCTGCCCCCACCCCCTGTTTTGTCTCTTGTTTATTTGGCAAATTCCATTGAAACAATAGGCCACTATGCACAGTGAATATTTCTCCAGCTTCCTTCAGCCCTCACTCTCTGAACTTCAGCAAGTTAAAGCCATAGATGATCCCCGCCTCATTAATGCTTTCACTTCTCCTTTATAGAAAATTCTGATGCTGTTCATTTGGCTTTCTTTCTGCTCTGCCACTGTCGTCATCAGCTGTATATTTTAAATAAGCCTGTAAATTGCTGCAAAGGAGCAAAATATACATATCCACAGGGACCAGAGCTGAATGTTTAAAACTCTCTAATTCCATTGCTATGTTGTTTTAAATGGCCCAGTGATTGTAAAAACATGCTGGTGCCACATTGTGTGTATTGCATAAATACGGCTCTTTTATTGGGGTGTTATTAAGGCCGGGGGCTCCATGGTTGTTATGGGGTTGAGGAGCATTCCTCAGATTCTCTCTTGACCAGACACACACACACACACACACAAAGGCTAAGCATTCTTGATGGCTGCTGGCCACACTGTGGCTCCTGGCACCAAACTCCTTATTTAGTCAAAAAAGCTGCAGAGTCACATCTCTCCCTCCAGTTTTACAGCCATCACTGCTGTGTAACTCACAGAAAGAAGAGGATATGAGTCAGATCATGTCAGGTCAGGTTAAAAGCACTTCTTATAACAGTTTTTATGTTTTTGGAAATTAAAATGTTGGTTCCTACAACAGCAAATAAAGATCTGCTGTTGAATTGGCTGAATACTCCTTTAATTGCAACATACCCTAAGGAAAGAGAACAGAAATTACAGTGGAAATATGTCGGTATCTGTGTCAGCCTGGTCCACCACCTACACAAACACCCCTACACACATAAATACACAATGTCCTGCAACACTTAAAGACAGTTGTTAAAAGGCAGGGGGGAGGGGGGGGGGTCATGTATCATTTTATACACAAAGCAAACCATTTCTTGGACTGTGTACTACAATAACTCTTGACTAACCTTCAAGCAGGAGAGTTGAGGTGGGTGGAGACACAGTGTCTGGCTGCTCAGCACCATAACATCTTTGACTATAACCACAGTGACTTCACACTTTCAGTACAGATGAAAGAAAAGATGAAGAAAAATAAGCACACTTCCCACAGATACACAGAGCAGGTGAGCTGAACACACCTGAACACACAGAACTGTCCTCATGAGGAGTCACTGGCTCTTATCCTCTGGAAATCTCAAATATTTATATTGTGTCAGATGAGCTCATATCCTCAGAGGGACCCTGTGCAAGTCAAGTGCACGTCATCGCTGCACATCTGGCACAGTATCACTTTGTTTGTCTGTCTGAGAAAACAACCACATTCTTCCTCACTATGACCACAGCATTACTGTTACTGGGGGGGGGGGGGGGGGGGGGGGCATAGTCCTCAAACAATTTGGGATTCATGTGAGTATAAATGAATGAGGTAAAGCTATCAAACTTCTAGATTTAACTTTTTGGATGAAAACAGAAAATACAAAAATATCAATTATGTTGAGTATGTACCAAGATCATGCACTATTCTTGTTTTAAAATTATTTTTCAGCTTCTCCAACCTGCAATTTTCTTGCTTTAGAAAATGACTTGGGGACAAATGTCGTACCATTGACTGCCATGGTGGTGTGGCATTATCTCTGTGTGCTGAGATTGATAAATTTCAATCCCTCCACATCTCAGTAATTTGCAGCAGCTTCATTCCACACAAACAAAGGGGGGGAGGGGGGGGGGGCTCTTGAAACGTCATGCTAACTGCACATGCTAACATTACCGCTACAACCCCGACTTCAGCCTCAGGTTGTATGTCAAAGCTTCTTCTCCTTTTCTTTCTATATACATTTTTAATAATTGTAAATAAAAGTAAAGCAAAAACAATATTTGAAAAATACTCGAGCTAAAACACAGTGCTAGCTTAATGCTACCTAGCTAACTAGCAAAGTTTTCTTTCATAGGAGCATATTAGAGGATAAATGACCAAATATTAATGTAATTTTTATGCGTAACAACTTTAAGAGACTTTCATTACTGTGTTTTTTCATGTTAAGCTAGCACCGAGCGCAAAACAGACATCTCAGTTTGCAATTACAATGTTAGTTGTATATGTTTCAGCTGTTGTCTGTTGAATTACGGACTTCCATCTTCTGAGCTTATGTTCTGCAGACAGAATATGAGTCATTGTCTTTTCTCTCATATTGAGACTGCTGAGCGTGTATAATCAGAGCCATAACCGCTCCGTCCAAATAACTCCCTTTTCTTTTTTAACCGCCTACTTTTTTGCAAAACATCTATCTCCGGGCTATAAGTTGCTCTCTCGTGTTCATTCCAGTCTTTTCTTTCTTTTTCTTTTCTCTCAAACAGTTAGAAAGTAAGAGAGGGAGAAAGAGAGGGAGCGGCCACGCAGAGCTGAGCAGACTCCACCCAGAAAACAGCCAGCGAACCGAGAGACAGCCGAGACCATAAAAATGAGTGGTTCCCACCCCCGGCTCCACCAGAGCGCCGCGCCCGCTCCCAACGCTGTCTCCACGGACAAGGACGCAGAAATGCCCGCCACGGAGAAGGACCTGGCCGAGGATGCGCCGTGGAAGAAGATCCAACAGAACACCTTCACTCGCTGGTGTAACGAGCACCTGAAATGCGTCAACAAGAGAATCGGCAACTTGCAGACGGACCTCAGCGATGGGCTGCGGCTCATCGGGCTTCTGGAGGTCCTGTCCCAGAAGAAAATGTTCAGAAAGTACAACCAGAGGCCCACCTTCCGCCAGATGCAGCTGGAGAACGTGTCCGTGGCTCTGGAGTTCCTGGACAAGGAGAACATCAAGCTGGTGTCCATAGGTGGGTCAGATCAGTGTGGGTGAGATGAATGAGTGCCAGCATGTGCGCTGTCTCTACCTTCATTCAGGTGCTCTTTGATCTCTACACATGAGCCTAAAAATGCAGTGGTGCTTTTCAACTGAGTTTAAATACAGTGCATAGGTGCATGCAGGATAAAGTTCAGCAGCCCAGTGAAACGAGTACAGAAAGTTATGAACACACACTTCAGATTCCCTCCTGTGAATGAGTTCAGTAAGTCTGCAGGAGAGTTGCTAGTTTCAGTAAGACAGCAGGCGTTTCCCTGCTGTCCAGGGGCGCAGCGCTTTTGTCTCCGGCTGTCCAGATTTTGAGGCGGGTTGTTTTGGGAGGAGGGGGTCTGGTTGTGCAGAGGGAGAGAGGCCCAGAGCTTTCTCTGTCCCCAGGCAGAGCTGGGCTGTGCCGGTCTGAGCAAATGTTTGTGGGCCTGGATGTAGCTCAGGCCTAGGAGGACAGGAGAGCTGATCCTACACTCAGACACACACACAGAGAGGGAGAAAGAGACAAACACAGGGCTATTGTCTGTGCTCATGTTGTGCAGTGGGCTGGGGCTGGGTCTCCACAGCCAGTGAGGGACTTGGCTCATACTTTATGACATAAAACTGGGTTTAATGGGCTCTGCCTACATGCAGCTGCTTGTCTGCTTGCAACACTGGTGCTTTTGGGTTCATTTCAGATCGTGAGAGACTCTGTGTATTGATACAATCAATAGGAGAACCTTTCTAACATTTCTCCTCACAGTGCTGAGAGTGTTCTCAGAGGAGGCTCCAGGGTCCTTATAGAACTGTCTTCAATGCATTCCCATTATAATATCTGTTCAGTTTAAAATATTTATAGCATGACTCATGCTGTTAGATAGACACACACCTGGGTGAAGACAACAAAACAATAGACAGGGGTTGAAAGCAGAGGAAGAGGTTTATGACTGAGTGTGTAAATCAGGCATGAGTGAGTCTTTGTCATCTGCGGGGAAATGTCTGGCTTCTCTCTGGTTTTCACGCACACGCGCCCTCTGCACTCAACAGGTGAGCAATCAAATATGATAGTACTGCAGAGGAAGAAGTGAATCTGCTGTGCTGACTGTGTTTATCAAATGTGCAAATGAGTTTGTTCTCACATGCATTATCTATTCGTTGTTCTTGATGCCAGCTTATTGTGTGTTTAATTGAACCATGCACTGCTGGTATTTAGGGCACAAAAAGCAGGTCTGGTGTGAGCCATCTTCCTCAGCAGTCTGTCCCTCCTGCTGACTCACCCTCATCCTCCCAGCTGCCCCTTTTGAGTCATTTAATCTGAAGATGAGAGAGGACTCTGCCCTCCTCTTTTTTACTTCCTCCTTTCATTGCAAAAAAAGTGGACACACCCAGGCAGCAACACTCACCACAAATTACCAAACTGCCATCTCTGCTCAGCATGATGCACATGGTCTCTCCCTCTTTCTTTCCCCTGAAGTTCTTTCTGTTTTATTCTCTGTCCTTTAGGTCATTTTACTCATTGATGACTTATCACCTCTTTCATTTCTCATTTTTTATTCGTCTTTGTTTGCTAAAAATGGACAAGTATTGATATGCAACAGTGCCCAGTGTAACACTGTCATTAAGAGTTACTCAAGTCCAACCAGTAACCTGCTCCACCCAGAAAGTAACCACCACCACAGTAGCAGATTTAGGCAGATTTAATCTAGAGAGAGCTGGATGCTCAGTCACACGTGTGCACTAAAAATGGATGGTTAACTAAACACTAGGTTAGCTTTGTCTTAACAATCAAAGCAACCTAGCAGAACCTCTTAAACGTTCCAAGTGCTGTCTTTGATTGTTTAACCCATACAAAAACAGGTATGTTAGACTTCTAACATACGAGAATTTACCACTTGCTAATTTGCCAACGTTTGGTCTGCTCTGTCAACAGTTTAATTGCAGTTCCTTTACATGCATCTCTGAGCTGAGGGTTGTTACTCAAAGTGGTTCTGCCATTGTTGGATCTGTCGGCAAGCTGTGCAGTTAGAGAACTCTGCTTAGGCTTTTCCCACTATCCAGCCACAGTGACGCTTTCCTCCCATTCCCACAGTCCCCACAGACTGCAGTCTAGTGTTCACTGAGGTTTCTACCACACAGGTAATCTCTCTTTCTGCAGTTTTGACAAAACCCCACATGATTTGGCAGCTGTAGCAGACACATGACTGCTGATAAATCCAGAGGAGAACTCGCATGTGTTCATTCAGGGGTGCAGCTAAAGAGCAGCAAGGCTGCCATCTAGCAGGCAACAGTGACACTGACTGTGGCCGACAGATATGTGTCCATATGTTAAGTTTGCTGTGGTTATAGTGCACTAGTACATTTATAGTGTTTTTACAAATCTTTGTTTTGCATGTGCAGAGACAATGCATGCACATTCTGCCATCTTGTCACAAACATGTTCTCACAAGCTAGATTATTTCACTTCACATCATCCTGTTAATGAGAGTGTGTGTGTAAAATGAAGACTTTCTTAATGAATCAGTGTGCTATCTGTGCAGAGATTATTTCTTCATCAGGTTCTTGTCAGCATCATCTATGTCAAAGCACGTCACAGCCAAGCCCACATTTTAAAACTCCTCCTGTGCTTGACTGAGCTTGTGGGGCAGCAGCTGTTGTGCCAATGTCTTCCCATCACCCGCACAGACATGATGTGAAAGAAACAGAGCAGTGGTGTAATTTTGTACCTGGCGGCTCCCCATATGTGACTGGGAGTGGAGATGTGCAGGTTGAGACAAGGTGCCTGTGTGGCAACAACCAGCTGACTCCTTCTGTTACATAATAATGAAATGTGTCATATATTACTAATTCTTTTTGTGCAGGTTGTACTTGTACTTGTGCTGTTGTAGGAAGGATGAGAACAGATTCAGGAGACCAATGATATAGATTTTTCGCTCCGTTAGACAAAATGTTGCAAACTTAAGTGTTGTCTGAGGCATCTAGTTAGCTGTTAGCAGGATGCACTGGTTCTCATTTATGATCTGATTTAGCTACAGTCATATTTGGGTGGCAGCATTTGTTTCTTGATGTTATCAACATTAGTTACACCATGGCAACAAGTGGGAAGAAAAAGGAAATTAGTGCTTGCTACTTTGTATTTATTTACAAATACATTGTTCATACATTTTGGCAGAGTCAGTTTGCTTGCATTGTTTTGGGTGCTTGTTCAGCTTTTCATTTTTAGGAGGAAGAGAGGAAATTACTCTTTTTAAGCCATTTTAGTATTCTGTGATAGTATGTGATGGGTGTCTGTGCAGGTGTGGGATTAACTCTATGTCTACCTGCTTTCACCTACTTTTGTGTGGGAGTTTTGGACAGTTAGAGCAGGTGAGACATGTAAAGCAATCCCTCCCATACCTCACTGCTTTTTAACACCAAAAGGTAGGGTTGACTAAATCTCAGATTGTGTCTGAATATCTATTTTCTTTTTTTGTAAATGAATTTATGCAAATCATATACATGTTGATTCTCCATGTCAAATCGGGTCCAAAATTTCAATCATCAGAATCCTGTTTTGCCTTAAGCACCCATTTGTTATTTCTGTTAAATGTTAGCTGACACCAAATTAGATACCGAAAAAGTGTTGTAAAATTTGTACTTGTAATATTCCAATTTACAAGGTGACACATTAGTGTTGTCTTTATTCAAGTCCTTGATTGAGAAAGTCCCAGGACTGCCGCATCAGTCATCCTATAATAAAAGGGCTGCATAGGCCCATTAGAACTCTAACTATCCTGTTTACAGTGAGTTGCTTGTGTTAGGAATGTCATATGGCATCAAATGTAATCTGCTATTTTCAGAAACCAGATAAAAAGTGAGTGTGGCTGTGGTGGCAGGGGAAAAGAAGGACTACTAGTCGGAGAGTGAGATAACAAAGAGTGTAGCCACTGCATCAGGTCAAAATGGACCACTTCCTGCCAGCTCATTATCATTTTCCTAGCTTCCGGTCTGCATGGGCAAAAAAGGGCTGGTCAAGTGGATACAGGGGATTAGCCGAGTGCACATTCCCTTTCAGTACAGTCAGTGGCATTCCGGCTTTGCATTACATCAGAGTTGGAAACTTGCCCTAACACCCCATGCCTCATGTTCAGACTGAACAAGCAGACATAAAGTAACAAACCCTTTACTAATTTAAAAAGTGGCACACAATAAGAAATGAAACTGTAATGTGATTACATACACGCAACACACACACATATATATCTTTTTCAGTGTTGTTATGTTACAAGATTTTACCTACAAACACATAGAGCGGGGCCAGAAATGCGTGCGTCTGGTGGAGATCAACTTTTCCAGACCTGAATCATTTCTGCCAGGCCAAGAACTATCAATTACTACATTCTGTTCCTATGCTAGATCGTAGTTTTCAGATGTTTCCAGGAAGCAAAAAGTTGATTAAAACCGCATGGTATGTATTAAACCTCCCCATTCATCATTTTATGCGGTGCCCACGTCCTCCTCTCACCTCCTCAGTCTGTGTCTTAGCCTGCCTCTCCCCTCTGCTCTGTCATCTCCTGATTTTTTCTCTTTACCTATTCCCTTAAAACCTTTTTTTCTCAGCTTGTGTGCCCTTCTCAATCAAATGAACATATTTTGTGCCATTGTCAGTGGGTGCTGTTGTCAGTGCAGGCTTTAAAAATGTCCCACACAGCACTTTCCCCCCTTTCTTTCTTTCTTGGCCCTCCCTTCTCTTCCCCTGTCCTGTCCTCCCTCCTCCCTTCTTGTCTGTAACCAGAGCCCAGAGAATGGGAGGGCTGCCAAGATCCAGTTTGCTTCTGCCCTTTTAAGGCTAAAAAACCAGGAGGAACTTTTTTTTTTCCAGCAGAGGGAGGGAGGATGACTGGAAGGAGTAGAAAGGAAGAGGAGGAAGTGTAGTAGCTCCAGTGTGGCTTGTTGCATGGAGGTCAAATAGTTTCAGCTTTTGGATGTTTTAGTCTACAGGAAAAAAAATCATGTAACAGTTATGTCAGTGTTTAATATAATGGTACACGCTGCATAAGATATCAACGTTTGTCTAAGTGATAAGACAAGTATGGAATGTGTGACATTTCCTCAGCCTTCTGTCTGAGCGTGCATGTGTGTACTAATGTAGTTCTAGACTTAAAGTCTCTGCCACCCTTTTTGTGAGAAGTCTGCCCATCATAAATGAGTTCAGTCTGAGCAGCTTGTAGTCTGACACATTATATTAAAGAGAAATACTGTGAAAAGAAGCCTGAGTGTATGATGTAAATGTCCTGGTAGGCTATGTTCAATAAATGCACTGACCTCAACATGAAGAGTTAAACATATTGTAGAAGCACAGATGACATATACAGTCAATAATCATACCTAGTGCATTTTTTAACTAACCACCAGCATGAATGTTTACTCTAATGCATCATGAACTCAAACACAAAATAAAGTACCAGTACCATCAAGTTAACTTAAGTATTTTAATTGTAGTACACATTTTTTAATATACATTGTCACTGGAGAATGTGTTTAATTTTAAAGCATGCTGACAGTTCATCACTTCAGTTTTATGTAGTTGGAAGCATATTTAATCAGCCCCACTTGTTCTGTTTGAAGTGTTAGCAGATACAGCTGCTCTAGGCTCCTAGTCCCTGTTAACCCAGCCACAGCGCTTTTTTTCAGGCTAATTTAACATGAGTGTATACACTGTGTGTATATGCAAAATTGCCTGATGTATACACTTATGGCAGTTACAGCACAGATCACTTATCTGATCAGTTTTTATCAGTTTTTAACTGACTATTGGTAAATATAAAGTTGATTGATTTCATGAACAGAAAAAGGAGAGCCCTCAGCACAACCTATACCGACTGGACTGCTTGTCCTTTGACTTACTACATTGCAGGATTAATCTGCTCCAGATGTTGCAGTACAACTCAAATATTTAGCATTTCTTTCTTCCGTCGCTGCACTCTCTCTCCTTCGTGGAGATGCTGGGATCAGGTCAGGCGGTGGGTCAGGGGTTGCGATGATGTCATGGCAATGTCATGGGAGGGTTGGGAAGAAGGGGAGGGGGTCGCTGCTGCAGCAACAAGCCAAATGGATGAGTCATGGGAGTTTTGGGGGCAAAAGGGACGTCAACCACAGACATGCACGTTCTCCATTTGGTAGCCTCCACATACACAGACACACAAACTACAATGGGGGGGGGGGTGTTATGAGTCAGCAGAGATGTCTGAAGCAGTCTGTGTCCGTATATGGGCTCTGTCAGACTTGTTGCGCTGTGGTCTGCCGGGAATGCTGGCAGATTCCTCGCATGTTAAGTGACTTTTGTGTGAGGGAGGCATGATTTAAAGACCATACACACACATACTCCTGTTATCAAAATTCATGTCCTAACAATACATCTCAGGATTAAGGCAAGGCAAGCTTTATTTATGTAGCACCATTCATACACAAGGCAATTCAGGGTGCTTTACATAAGATGAAATCACAGAATAAAAACATTTTAAAACATTAAATTAAGAAGGAAATTAAAATCATAAAAAGAATAAAATCATAAAAAACAAGGTCAGTTTAAAGGTAAACTGTTACAATACAGAAAAAAATGACCAATGACATATAATTATTAACTAAAGAATCTCTGATCTCTGACTTGAATGGATCCAGTTCTAGGGTTTTGTTAAGTTCTGTTAAGTATGTTTGTGCCAGGGGGCCTGACGGACTTTTTTTTGTGACCCAACCCTTGAGCTGATCTGCATTCCAGCTGCATGTACCGACCTGTGCACCATTCAAACCTTCCCATCAGTACAAATAACAATTTATCACTCTTAACTTTTATCTCTGTCCCTAGGCAACATTTCTCTGCTGTTTTCTGGCTCTCCTCTACAGTCAGTCTTTCCTGTCTCTCACATCTTCTTCTTTCCAAGCATGAGTGGAGTGAGTTACCACTTGGTTGCTAAAATGATTCCGTTCTCTCAAAGTTCCCATGGGGACGGGTCATACAAACAAGGCTTTTGCCTGACCCTGCTCTGTTTTATCACCATGTTGAGTGTTTTCTTTCCCTCGGGGAGCAGCTGATATGTCATGTATTGTGGTGTTGTAAGCACACTTTCTGTTGGGACATGAATTCAGATGAATAGCTAACATGGGCTGGGTGATGTTCCAGGCGTAGTTACAATACATTATTTTATTTCAGTGTCATCAGATGTGCTTTTGTAGTTGTTGTTACATCTTTACGGTGTTCCTTTCCCTACTGGTCTACTGCTGTGCTCTTAATCTTTATTATTCATCAAATTCCACATCCCCCCTTTTGGTTTAGACCCCCATGATTCCTGACCCCAGCCTCCAAACTTTTTCTTCAGCTGCTGGCCAAACAGCTTTCAGACCCTCCTACTGCAGACTTTAAATATTCCTTTCATTAGCCCCAGCCCCTAGCTGCTGCCCCATACTTTTGAAGCAAAGACACCCCAAATAAATTCTTAACTACCAAAGATATTGAAGTCTGCTCAATAACAAAAGTTAAGATGTCAATAATGAAATTACAACAAACTAAAACGCTCTATTCAAGTCATGCATGTTACGCTGGTCCTGCTGCCTTTTGCAGCCCTTATTAGAGTGGTAAAGGAAGAAAAAGTGCAAGCAGCTTCTTGACTGAACCACAACTTTAACCCTATTTTCCCCTTCTTAACTATGTTCCAATCACCATCAGCAGGGAGACACACAAACACTCTGCCCCACCCTTTCCTCAAGGCTGGGTCTGTGCAATCGTACCTCCTGATCAACTGCCTCTTATGCAACATGTGCGGATGCTGTACGTTTAGTGTGGTATGAAATGTGTCCTCATGCCTAGACTGGTTTCTTTTGATTGAAGAACTTTCCCCCCCATACAACGATAGCACTAGGCGTTGTTTTTTTATCTTTCTGCAATCAGTACAGAAGATCCAAAATATACACAAAGCCAACATAAGCAATCTCTCCTTTGACCACGCTCCTTGATTTTTTGGTATGCACTCCACTCCCTAAAGGACCTATACATTAAATAGCTGACACAGTCTTTGGGGAAATTTAATTTGAAGCACAGAGCATTTCACATCCTTGGATCATAGATCACATAAACCCAAAGTACTCCCTCCAGTCATATGTTCCTTTTCTCTTCTAGCATTGTTAAAAAAGGGAGAACTGTGTCTTAACTGTAGCGTAAATTACCTAAACACATTACAGTAGACAAAAAATTAGCTCTACATTTTGTCTGTCCTTCATTATTTTTATGATGACTTTTTTTTTGGTCTGTATGAATGTTTAAGCATCGTAACATAATCTTAAGTCTGCCTGTCTTCTGGTCTCCAGACTCTAAAGCCATTGTGGATGGGAACCTGAAACTGATCCTGGGTCTGATCTGGACCTTGATCCTGCACTACTCCATATCCATGCCCATGTGGGATGAAGAGGAAGAGGCAGATGATGGCAAGCAGAAGACACCCAAGCAGAGGCTGTTGGGATGGATCCAGAATAAGCTGCCTGAGCTTCCTATCACCAACTTTAACAGGGACTGGCAGACCGGCCGGGCCCTGGGCGCCCTTGTTGACAGCTGTGCTCCAGGTGGGGGACATGTGTCTTAAAGTGTTTTGGAACATCTCTTCATCTTTGAGAGGGCTGTGTATAGAATTGAGAACAAGTTTTGGAAACAAATAATAAAACACAGCTTATACAACTGTGTAGGCATTTTTTGCAGCAATTAAAGTAACAATTATAAAATTAACTTTAACAAAACAACTTTGAAACATGAACTCCAATGATCTGGAGCATTCGATTCCATATTGTTAAAGTAAGAGTGTAGTAAAACGTAGAGTATACTCTCTTGTCTCATACAACAAAAGGATACATGCTAATTTAACCCTTCAGAATGAAATCCTCCTTTCAGTACCACGGATAGCACCACGCAGCCAGGTCCATATGGATTTAAATGCCCTACATCCGGGCAAAATGTACACTGGAGTGACCTAATGTTGCTGACACCTATCCCCAGCTCATTCCAATGGTAGCCTCTGAAACCAAGATATTACCTTGTGAGGTCAGGGCTCCCTGACACTAGTTATTGCCATTCTCTGGCCATGTCTTCTAGCAACATATAACTGTCTACATACACCAGTGTATGTAGTGTATGCAGCTGACAGCTGCAAATGTAAGGTCAATTTAGGTGAAACATGACTGCGTAGTTCTCATCTGAATGAGAAAAATCTGAGAGCATAGGTGACGGAGAGCAAGACCTGAACCTTCAGTTTATGGAAAATTAGGAGAGGGGGAGAGATGAGGAGCAGAGTGGGAGATGTGGAGGAATGTAGGTGAAAGCAGAAGTGAGATTTCTGTTTACATGCTCAGGATATTTGGCATACCTGTGGATCACCAACTGCCACAAGCTGGAGATAAAGATTCAAGAAAAGTTTTCACTTCTTTCTGGTGTCATATTTCTACTTGAACAAAGGGACTTACTGCTTTTCTTTTCTGCAGGTCTGTGTCCCGACTGGGACCAGTGGGATCAGACCAAACCAGTGGACAATGCCCGAGAAGCCATGCAACAAGCTGATGACTGGCTGGGGATCCCACAGGTGAGATAATTACAGATAACAGACCAATAAAGAAAACTTCACAAAAGCTGAATACATGTGCACTGACACTGATCATGTCTTACTTGGTCCACTGTGAGATAATTCAAATTGAGACATTTCACTGTATTTGTAATCTGGATTAAATCCAGACACATCCTTAAACACAAGATCATCCTTTAATATTAGTAGTAGTGGTGACAAGTTGGTGTCCTTGGATGACTTGTTCTGTCCAACCACAGACCAAATCTCATTTGTAGATCTTCTGTGCTGCTGGTCTGGTGATTGCTGTGTGTGACAGTGTTGTGTTGGCATGACTGGCACAGTATAGCGTGCTGGCAGTTGGCTCTGTGGTCGCTGCTGTTTCCTCCCTTAGCTCTGCTTCTGCTAAGAAACTGGCTTTGTCCCTCCCCTGCTGTCTCTGTGGGTTGTTAAATCAGACAGTGAGTGCCTGTATGAGTGTCTGCCTGCTGGCATGCATGAGAAGCTGTCTCAGGTACTTTCTGAGCTGAGGAAGAGGTTGGTCTGTGGTTTGATCACTAAATCACAACATGATTCAGTTCATTGTTGTGGGTAGCAGTTTCTATGGCAACTAATCAATGCCGGCTTCAGGCTGCACAGCTGCACCCTATCTTTAGTAAAGTTAAAATAACCTGCCCTTTAATTTGGAAAATATTTTCCTTCCTGTATCCTAGGTGATCACCCCTGAAGAAATTGTTGACCCCAATGTGGATGAACATTCAGTTATGACCTACCTGTCCCAATTCCCCAAAGCAAAACTGAAGCCTGGTGCACCTCTCCGGCCCAAACTCAACCCCAAGAAGGCTCGAGCCTACGGGCCAGGTACACAGGGATACAAGTGAAACACTGTTAACCATGTGTTCTATCATATATGCCTATTTTGATATACTTTCTCTACTGTCCTGTCTGAAGGAATCGAGCCTGTTGGAAATGTTGTGATGAAGAAGGCTGTGTTCACTGTTGAGACCATCAGCGCAGGAATGGGAGAGGTGCTGGTTTATGTGGAAGACCCTGCGGGACACAGAGAGGAGGTTTGCTAATAAGCGCTATGAGATACTGTGAGTTAACTTTTTGATCTTATGGTATCTTATGGTCTTGTGGTAAAATTTCTTTCAGGCTAAGGTGACAGCCAACAATGACAAGAACCGAACCTACTCTGTCTTCTACATCCCCAAAGTCACAGGCATGCATAAGGTAAGCTAAAGACAAGACTCTGTTGGAAAGTTTATTAGACGTGTGTGATGGGAGGTAAATTCACCCTCAGTACAGTTTGGTGATTTTTGCACTATTTGTACTTACTACAGTGTATAGAGACCATGAAACTAGTCTATTAAAATATATTGCAGCATTCAACTGACAGGCCAAACAGAATGGAGAATTAAAAGAGTGCATATTTCACTTCATTTAGACACATCCTAAAAGGGGACCAGTGTTTCAGACAAAATCTTTACTCTCCTGTCTGCTCTGTAGGTGACAGTGTTGTTTGCAGGTCAACACATCTCTAAGAGCCCATTTGAGGTGGAGATTGGCATGGCCCAGGGAGACTCCAGCAAGGCCACAGCCCAGGGACCAGGCCTTGAACCTTCAGGCAACATCGCCAACAAGTCCACCTACTTTGATGTCTACACAGCAGGTAACAAATGCATAATTGCAAAGTTTGGTTACTTGGCTTTTGTGTCGTTTTTACTGAATTCCATTGCCCTCCTGTTTGTCTCAGGAGCTGGTATTGGTGAGGTGGAAGTGGTGATCATGGACCCCGCAGGCAAGAAGAACACCGTTACTTGCACCATAGAAGACAAGGGCAACAGCAGCTACCGCTGCACCTACACACCCACCCAGGAGGGCCAGCACACCATCTACATTACCTTCGCTGGTGGTCAGATCAGCAAAAGTCCTTTCACGGTCAACGTGGGAGAGGGTAGGTTACAGACTTTATCCTTTGTCATGGCACTTCTGAGAAACTATGTGTAGAAGATGTTTATGTTTTCGGCTCAGTTTAATGAATAAATACTGACTGTACCACTGTCAGTTATACCTGGTGTGTCTGAAAATTCAAGTCCAGACGTCAGCCACATGGCACAGCAGGTTTAGTAGAGTAAAAGATGATTCAAAGAAATCCTAGTTTAAAGTTTAAGACCATGAGCCAACAGCCTTGGCATTTAAAAGAATGGAGAAAGGAAATGTAGGAGGAGGTGAACAGCTCTCAACAGCTCAGTTAAGACAACATGAGACAACATGAAGAAAACAAGTGTGTGTGTGACAGACGGAGAGAGAGAGACATTTAAGCTATGTATGAATTTAAACTACAAATTATTCTGTGAACTCTTTCCTCAGTATTTAATATCTGGTGCTGTTTTGTGTCTTATTGTGCGTTGTCTTATCCTCCTGCTATCGTGGACGTCCTCGCTCTTCTCTTCTCCCCTTCTTCTCTTTGATAGATGCCTGGTGGTATCTGTCTTCTCTCAGGAACCGCCTCTTCCTTCTGCTGTCATTTCCCGTTTCCTGGGATCTCTCTTGGGTACCCACTGTGTGTGTGTGTGTTTGTGATTACATGCCTGAGTGGGTGAACTGCACACTGTGTATTTACAGATTTTCCTTTATGTGCATATTTGTGTGTTTCACCTGTGACTAATTCTTCTCTCTAGACTACAAAATGTGTGTGGTGTGTGTCAGCTGCCTGCACAGCCCAAAATGACTAGGTTTAGACATAAAGCAAAGGAAAATGACAGTTATAGTATAATGTTAAATGTTCAATTATTTTGAAGGAAATTATCAATGTATTTTTAGGTAAATTTATCTCCTTATTATACCAATACCGACCGGCTTTTAATATAATACATATATCCTAGTTAGAGTCCACTCCCTAGAAAATATCTTAAGGCCCTTTCAATAGCGTCTGTTCCGGTGCAGTTTCCTTTCCTGCTTTGACTCAGCAGCTACTCTGTTATACATGTTTAATCGGGAGATATGAAGGATACTCTACTTCCGGTGTGAGCATAATTAGCTAGCTTCCTTTACTGAATTCACTCTCTGCGACAAGATGGTCAGATAAGAGGCACAGGAGGGATGTGTTGGGTGGAAGGAAGGAGGGAAAATACCGTATAAAAGCTTTCCAGCTGCCCCTGACTTGGTGGATGTACAGTTATGGTGGAAGTTGTTTCAGTTTTTATATCAATCCCCCTCTCACCTCATTCTCCTTTTTCCCCACTGAAACCACTACCTAATTTGCATGTTATAGTGAGAACACTCAGAGTTGTCTCTTTGTCTGCTTCACCATGCTGTGTCTCTGTCCACAGCATGCAACCCCAGTCTGTGCAGAGCAAAGGGTCGGGGTCTGCAGCCAAAGGGCCTGAGGGTGAAGGAGACTGCAGACTTCATGGTTTACACCAAAGGAGCTGGCACAGGAGAACTTAAAGTCACCATCAAGGGCCCCAGTGAGTTACACTATGCACATTTGATTTTACTGTGGTCATCACTTGAGATGAGGACTCATATACTGTGAAACTGTAAATGTATATGGCATACTGTGACAGTAGCTGCGTGTATTGCTACACCCACAGAAAAGTATCATCCAATTTAGGTCTAAAGATGTCGTTGCCTCATTCATATTGTAGTTACATTGTCACATTGTTACATTGTCAGCTCTATTCAACACTTTAAACAGTCAAATTCCGGACCCAGCAGCAGCCAAAGACAAGCACTATAGCTAGTGAACTTGACCAGCTTCTGTCTAATATGCTGCTGACATATTAGTCATGTCTATTACCTGCTGCTTTTTTAAACGAAAATAGCTGTTGACCTCATGCTGCCTGCTCCTTATTCTCCTTCATCCTGTTTGTCCTCTAACTTGACACAACTGTTGCTTAGCAGCAGTAAATACACATAAAAGTTGAGTCCTTATCAGTTCACACTTCTCCTGCTACACAAGGAGCATAGTTAATTTCCTGCCCACAAGACAGAAATGGTTTTGGCACTGAAAGGCAATATGTGTCACTGCGTTCACAGAGGGTCTTGAGGAACCTTGTAAAAGGAAAGACCTTGGAGACGGTGTATATGAATTTGAATATTACCCCACCACACCTGGAACATATACCATCACCATCACCTGGGGAGGACAGCACATCCCTCGCAGGTACAGGCACTGGCCCTCAAGAACTACACCGAAACTATGCCAAACTTTCATTTACATTTGTTTGCCCTGTGCATTGTTTAGTCCCATCGAGGTCAAGATTGGCCCTGAGGCCGGCCAGCAGAAAGTGAGGGCCTGGGGTCCAGGGCTGGAAGGAGGTGTTGTTGGCAAATCTGCTGACTTTGTGGTGGAGGCTGTTGGAGACAACGTTGGTACACTGGGTAAGATCATACACAAAGCAAAAGACATTTTTAAGGTGTCATGTTTCTTACTGAGCCATTGTTTTACTGTGTGTTTTCCCTGTCTAGGTTTCTCTGTGGAAGGTCCATCTCAGGCTAAGATTGAATGTGATGACAAAGGTGACGGATCCTGTGACGTGCGTTACTGGCCCACAGAGCCTGGAGAGTATGCTGTCCATGTGCTCTGCAACAACGAAGACATCCAGCACTCCCCATTCATGGCTGAGATTGTCAACCCCCCAGGGAAAGACTTCTACCCCGACAAGGTATGCATACACCTGGAGACACCTGCATAAATGAACTGTAAAAAACTATGTGTTCTATGTGGTTGAATGTGTTTCTTCCAGGTAAAGGCGTATGGTCCAGGCCTTCAGAGCAGTGGTTTAGCCGTAGGAAAGCCCACAGAGTTTACAGTTGATGCCAAGCAAGGAGGAAAAGCTCCACTTAAGATTGTGGCTCAGGTACTGTATGGCTTCAGGGATCTGCTTTTTCTGGATAATCTGGCCTATAATGGAATATTTCCAACTTAAAGGATTGTGTTTTCTCCACAGGATGGTGAAGGCTCTCCTGTGGAGGTCCAGGTTAAGGATAACGGCAATGGCACATACACCTGCACTTACACACCACGCAAACCTGTGAAACACACTGTCATGGTCTCCTGGGGGGGAGTCAACATCCCTGACAGTCCTTTCAGGGTGAGAACACACACACACACAGACATTATGGATGTTTCTTTATCCAAGAGGTTCCTTCAGCCATTGTGTTTTTGACCACAGATGAATGTCGGAGCAGGCTGTCATCCAAACAAGGTCAAGGTCTCTGGACCCGGCGTGGCCAAGACTGGCCTGAAGGCCTTCGAGCCAACATATTTCACTGTTGACTGCGCAGAGGCTGGTCAAGGTAAAGCTTCACAGAGTTGCTGTAACCATGTATAAAATAGTTTTTGGCTCAGCCCTTCACTTCAATAAAATTAAAACATGCTTATACACAAGATTTAAATTACCAGAGCATTTTACATCAAATGCTCTTGTAATTGAAAGATAAGTGGATTATAGTGATCTTTAATGTCTGTCCTTAGGTGACATCAGCATAGGAATCAAGTGCGCCCCCGGAGTGGTGGGACCTGCAGAGGCTGACATTGACTTTGACATTATTAGGAATGACAACGACACATTCACAGTCAAATACACTCCTCCTGGTGCAGGAAGCTACACCATCATGGTGCTGTTTGCGGACCAAGTGAGTTGGAATCATGCATTGACTGTATCGCTAATGTCGACAAAACCGTGAGTGGGTTTAAGTGTATTCTGTGTATAATGTACATTTGTTGTTTAGGCCATTCCAATGACACCCATCAGGGTGAAAGTGGATCCTTCACATGATGCTAGCAAAGTCAAGGCAGAGGGACCTGGACTCAGCCGCAGTGGTAAGTAATAACAAAAAGTTTAAACTGAATTAAATGGTAGAAATGGTTATCTGCCATTTGTCATTGACACTGAGTTCACAAAAAACCTAAAACAACCCTGTGTTTTAACACACGTAGCAGTATGTACATGTGTTTTTGTTGCTGCTTTCTAATGAGATTAATAATGACACACCTGTAACTATCTGTTTTTATTTGTATTTATGTGTTTAATTATTTAACTTTGTAGTAAATATTTTTTAAATGGTGATTACTCATCCTTTTCCTCTTAACAGGGGTAGAATTGAGCAAGCCCACTCATTTCACTGTGAGCACCAAAGGAGCAGGAAAGGCAAATCTAGACTGCAACTTCAGCGGCCCAACCAAAGGAGAGGCTGTCAAGGACTTTGAAATCATCAACAACCACGACAACACACACACTGTGAAATACACACCTGTGCAGCAGGTAAGATGTGAGAACTTGCACTTCTAAAATGCTGTTTAGCTGTGACTGCTAGAGGTAGGTAACTGATAAATGTCACCTTCTCCTTCCTGTTCCAGGGTCCTCTGGGAGTTGCTGTCACCTATGGTGGAGATCACATTCCTAAAAGTCCCTTCAATGTTGCTGTGGCACCCACACTGGACCTTAGCAAGATCAACATCACTGGCTTAGGAGACAGTATGTACTTCTCTGTCATCACTCTTCCGCTTGTAAATCATGTTCTCTATTTACCAAGCTGAATGTTCCCTTGTTACTCTGCCTTCAGCATTAACACCAGAACTCTGACCCTCTAGAGCATTATTTTTATATGGGATCTCATATTTTTGTGTTTTCAATTCAACAGTGCACTCTTTGCTCTGTGTGTCTTTGTAGAGATGACTGTAGGCAAAGACCAGGAAGTGACTGTTAAATCAAAGGGTGCTGGTGGTCAGGGCAAAGTTGCTGCTAAAGTTACAGGACCAGCAGGGAAACCAGTGTCCAGCAAGGTATACCACAGAATTTTATTAAGATTTTGTTGTGTGTTTAAAACCAGGCATCTTACATTTCAAACAAAATTCCCCCCCTTGTTTTTTTAACTGGTAACATTATGTTTATTTGTTTTGTTCAAGGTCGAGCCAGGGCTAAGCCCAGAGACCAGTCAGGTGAAGTTCATACCTCGTGAAGCAGGACCATACCAAGTTGAACTGACCTATGATGGAGTGCCTATCCCTGGATCTCCCTTCAACCCCACAGCTTACCCTGCCACAGACCCCTCCAAGGTTAGTGACCGACTTACAAAGTAACACATTTATTTGAAATCCCCTTATTTTGATATACATTTATCTTTGTCCCTTCACTCCTCCTCTCAGGTACGCTGCTCTGGCCCAGGCTTGGAGCGCGCCAAGGTTGGGGAGACAGGGGAGTTCATCGTGGACTGTACCAACGCTGGCCCAGCTGAACTCACTATTGAGATCATCTCGGACAGTGGCACTGAAGCCGAGGTCCACATCCAGGACAATGGAGATGGTACCTACACCATCACCTACATTCCTCTCTACCCTGGTTCCTACACTCTCACCATCCGCTATGGTGGCCAGGATGTGCCCAACTTCCCTGCTCGTCTGAATGTGGAGCCAGCGGTTGACGCCAGCGGAGTCCTTGTGTTCGGACCAGGAGTGGAGGGCAAAGGTAAAAAAGCTGCGGCACAAGTTCTATGTTCATACACCTGAACTTCATTAAACATGCCTAAATACTGTAATCTTAATATTTTACTAACACTATATGATCCCTTCTTTTTAAGGAGTTTTCCGTGAGGCGACCACAGACTTCACTGTGGATGCTCGTGCTCTCACACAGACTGGAGGTGACCACATCAAAACCATCATCAGCAACCCGTCTGGCAGTCGTACTGACTCCCTGATCACTGACCTCAGAGATGGAACCTATAATGTGGAGTACACCCCCTATGAGGAAGGTAAGTTAAACTGTAATGTGTGCACAAGTTGCAGCATTATTAGTTTTTAAAGCTAACCTTATGTTGTATGTTTCAGGTCCACACAGTGTGGAGGTTTGCTATGATGGCTCTCCTGTGCCCAAGAGTCCATTCCGAGTTGCTGTCACTGAAGGCTGTGACCCTGCTCGAGTTCGTGTGCATGGTCCTGGTCTGAAAGGCGGCATTACCAACAAGCCTAACAAGTTCACAGTGGAAACCCGGTGCGTAAAATCAAACATTCACTTGGAAAAGTTTGAGGTGGAACATACACATTGATAAAATATTTCCTGCTTTTTTATTGTTCTTTGTTCTTCTTTTGCAGGGGGGCAGGGACTGGTGGTCTGGGTCTGGCAATGGAAGGTCCATCAGAGGCCAAAATGTCTTGCACTGACAACAAAGATGGCAGCTGCAGTGTGGAGTACATCCCATATGAACCAGGCACATACAACCTCAACATCACCTATGGAGGACAGCCCATCACAGGTAGAAAACCGGTACAGCAACAAATCTACATCGCAGTAAATACATTTCTCCAACTTTTTTATGCTTTGTCTGAGCAGGTAGTCCATTCTCTGTGCCAGTCAGTGACACAGTGGATAGTACCAAAGTAAAGTGCCAGGGTCCAGGTCTGAGCAACAACGTCAGAGCCAACATTCCTCAGGCATTCACAGTGGATGCCTCCAAAGCTGGAGTTGCCCCACTGCAGGTCCGCGTACAGGGGCCCAAAGGTGATGCTTCTATTGTAATATCTACTCATAATTAATGTTTCATTAACCAGTCCTCAGGAATAGTTTTAATGAGTTTTAAAATTGACGTTCTTTTGTTTTGGTAGGCGTGGTGGAGCCTGTGGAAGTGGTGGATAATGGCGACCAGACTCACACAGTCAACTATGTTCCCACCAGAGAGGGGCCCTATTCCATCAATGTATTGTACAATGATGAGGAGATCCCACGCAGGTAAACACAAAAGAATAGTTCAATTCTGCAAAGTTTATTTTAAAGGCAAAAACAGGAAGTAAACAACTGGTCAAAACAGAGTATTAACCTCTAAAAAAGAAGAATTTTTGAGAAACCAGCTTTTTAAATGTAATATAGCCAAAACTTAAAAATCGAGCCAAGCTCTTTTTGTGTAGGCCTGCTGACACAAGAACATTTTGGTAATGATTTTTTTTAAGATTGTATTACTCTTTATCATCTAGCTAGTGTTTCTAGCTAGTGTGCCATGACAGATAACCTGGTGTGCTGCAGGAAAATCATTGTCCTTTCCAGTTCTGTGCCTTCAGGGGCCAGTGTTACACTGTAGTTTTCCTGTCTATGTTCAATTATTCACTCCCCTGTTCTTCTTTCAGCCCCTACAAGGTTAAGGTGCTCCCCACACACGATGCCAGCAAAGTGCGCGCAAGTGGACCTGGCCTCAACACAACTGGGGTGCCTGCCTCTCTGCCCGTCGAGTTCACCATTGATGCTAAGGATGCAGGCGAGGGGCTGCTGGCAGTGCAGATCACAGTAAGTGCTTAAATAATAAAAATACTAACATTTGTTTTCATTTTGAACTTTAGCAACACTTTCCCTCTTTTTCTACAGGACCCAGAGGGCAAGCCTAAAAAGGCCAACATCCGTGACAACCATGACGGCACCTACCTGGTATCATATGTGCCTGACATGACGGGCAGATACACCATCCTCATAAAGTATGGAGGGGATGAGATCCCTTATTCACCTTACCGTATCAGGGCTCTGCCCACTGGAGATGCCAGCAAGTGCACTGTCACAGGTAGGACTGTTTATTATATTTACAAATGAACACACACACTTTACTAGTAGCAGTTTTCAGACTAAAAAGTTCCCAAATCTATTTTAGTCACTTTTTGTTCTGTCTGTATAATGGAGGAGAAATGGTTAATTATGATGATGAATTTAACTGATAATTCCAATTTGATTTTAAACCAGAGTTTTTTGTCTCTCCACATTTAAAAATGCTTCCTGTAAATAAGCGAGTGCTTATAGCTTCTACTTGTAATGATAAATATTTGAGCTGGTGACTATTCTCAAAGTCCCAGAAAATGCAGTGTTCATTTAAACAAACTCGGATACATTTGGTGTATAGTCCCAAATAATAATAATAAATAATCAAGCTAAAAAGCCTTAGCTTAAAATTTAATAATTTCTTTTAAAATGAATACAGATGGATAAATGGAGAAATATATTATACTTTTGGCTTAGATCTCATTATTTTTCCATGCATTGTGTTGTGTTTCTCACGCTGTGCTCCTCAGTACACTCCCCCTCACTAAAGCCCCTGCTGTACACAACCACACACACACACACACACACACACAGACACACACAGACACACACCCTCCCCCCTTGCTTTACACTCCACCATCACTGTTGTTTTCATCCAGGTGTTTGGAGCACAGTTATTGCCACCCTCCACCCCCACCCCCACCTGACTGTCTTTTATTTGTCACTTTTTTTTTCTTGCTCCCTCTGCTTCTCACCGTTCCTATTATCAGTCTCAATCGGCGGTCACGGTTTAGGTAAGCCTATTGAACGACTCTTTAGAGGAAATGCTCTACTTTTCTTCTTTCTGTTCTGTCAGCATGGAGGATAGTGGCACCTGCTTTTCAACTGGACATCCCATTCTGTCTCATCTTCTGTATTCTTTGTCCCATACTCCTCCTCCTCCCATCTCATCTTGTATTTCCTCTCTTATAAGTGCGTCTCCCTTTTCCACCCCCATTTTTATTGGACAGACTAATTGACTAACGGAGTACTTGTAGGTAGGATGGCATGGTGGAATGGCACTTTGGCTAATCTAGCTTTCAGTTATACATGGAAACTGTATGAGGATAATGTATGACTTATTAGTAACGGCATACAGTAGATGGAAATAACATGACTAGATCTCCATCCATCTTTAACCTGGTCTCATGGTTGTGGAATGTGCATGCTGAATGTTGTGTGTGCTTATTTGTCTCTGTAAGATTAGACGATTATGACAAATCCCCTCTCATCACTCATTCTGTTAAGGTGCTGGTGTTGGACCAACCATCCAGATTGGCGAACAGACAGTCATCACAGTGGACGCAAAGGCTGCTGGCAAAGGCAAGGTGACATGCAGCGTGTGCACGCCTGAGGGGGCAGAGCTCGATGTGGACGTTGTCGAGAACGAGGACGGCACATTTGACATCTTCTACACAGCGCCGCAGCCGGGCGAGTATGTGATCTGCGTGCGGTTTGGAGGGGAGCACATCCCTAACAGTCCATTCCAAGTCACGGTGAGTCATGTGTATTCTTACCTCTACTTATGCAAGCCAGAGCATCAGAACTGATACACTGCTGACAGGAAAATGGATTAAAACAGTTATTGAGAATGGTCTTGAAGGTTTAGATTCTGGGGTGATTGAATATTATTTTATGGCCTAGCTAATGTAATAATAAAGTCATTCGTAATTGACCATTTATGTTGAGGTTAGCAATGAATGGGTATTGACCAGCAATTCCAGTATTTTTGACAGACATGAACCAGAGATCTTTAATGCTGTTTTTCCCTACAGAGGTTTCTTGTTCGGGTCCTGATGCCTTTCAGATACATTTTCCGAAATTACTCTGACATCAGTTTTATTCCTCTCCAATCCCTTATTGTCTGTTTTACCCTCTCAATACCCTACCCCCTCTCAGGCACTGGAAGGAGCTCCATCAGACCAGCTAATGCAGCAGAGCCAAATGCCCCAGTACTACACACAACAGCCCTGGGTACCTAAACCTCCAGCCTTTAACATCCTTCTTAGCTCAGTTTATGTTCCCCTCTTCATCCCCATCCTCCTCCTTTCTCTTCATTTACCTCATCACATGTGGGTTTTCATCATCAGTCTGCTTCAGTGTGTTGTCTCATCGCAGGTGTTTTCATTTTTGTTGGGGCTTTTTATCTTATTTCACTTGTACCGTGTCCAAAACTGGATCCCTTAAACACATGGACAGCACTACAGGGCTGCACAATATGAAAAAGGCTCACACAGTTTTTAGTCAGCAACAGTTGATTATTTTTCTTTCTGTATGTCAGTGACATACATGTGACTGTAGATCATTGTGCTGCCCTCTGTTCAGTGCTCCATGTCAAACCTGCTTAAAAGCAGCCATTTTGATTATCACCAATGTGAGCCATTGCCAGGTGTTCCACATTTTTCAAAAATGGCCTTGCAGTGCTTTTCATCCTCCTTTAACATACCAGTGTTTTTGTCTTCATCTCATTCTCTCTCATAGTGTGTGTCGGTGCCATCATCGTGACCATGATTACCATTGTTCTCCATTTCATTCCATTATTGTTCCACTGTGTGTTTTGTGTTGGTGTATTGGGAACTTCTTACCCTTCTGTCCTGCACCCTTGGTCACATCCGTAATCAAAATCATCACCATAACCTCTTCAGTCTCATCATCTTGTCATCCTTCCCTGTATCTTCCAGGCAACAGACCGCCCAATGGGAATGAATGGTCTGGATGTAGCAGGTCTGAGACCATTTGATCTGGTCATCCCATTCACCATCCAGAAGGGAGAGATCACAGGTAACACAGACTCTATGAACACCAGTCTTTAATGAGAGTTTGTATGATCTATATACTGTATATGATTTTCTCCCATCTTTAAGGTGAGGTCCGAATGCCATCAGGCAAGGTAGCCAAGCCCGACATCACCGACAACAAGGACGGCACTGTTACTGTCAAATATGCTCCCACGGAAGCTGGACTACATGAGATGGATATCAAATACGATGGCATCCACATTCCTGGTACAGTTTAGCACTGAGTGGGAGGGGCCTCAAGTCTTTCTTCTTTCATCATCTCATTCTTTACTTTTCTCTGCATTTACAGGAAGTCCTTTGCAGTTCTATGTGGACTACATGAACAGTGGTAACGTCAGTGCCTATGGCCCTGGCCTCATCCATGGCACTGTCAACAAGCCTGCTGTCTTCACTGTGGACACCAAAGATGCTGGAGAGGGTATGTGGCCATATGATGTACTATATTGGGATATAACTAGTAAACTTTAATGTGGATGAAATTAGAAATAAAGGACTAACTTTGTTCATTTTTATAGGTGGTCTATCTCTGGCCATCGAGGGTCCTTCCAAAGCAGACATCAGCTGTGTGGACAACCAGGACGGGACCTGCACTGTGTCCTACCTGCCAGTCCTGCCTGGAGACTACAGCATCCTCGTTAAATACAATGACAAGCACATCCCAGGCAGCCCCTACTCTGCAAGGATTACTGGTGATTTTCAAATCTTTAACATAAACTATGAACTGTTGAGGGTCATCTCTCTGCCAAAATTTTCACATCACCATAGTACACATCATGTGGTAACATCCTTCAAAGATAATCCGCTCTAACTGGCCTGTTTTTTGCTGTGTGCCCAGGTGATGACTCCATGAGGATGTCCCATCTGAAGGTGGGCTCAGCTGCAGACATTCCACTGGACATCGGTGAGCTGGACCTTAGCCAGCTGACTGCCTCCCTCACCACTCCCTCAGGACGTGAGGAGCCCTGCCTGCTGAAGATGTTACGTAATGGACATGTTGGTGAGTAGTGTGTGTCTGATGCAGGTTGAAGCCCAGGAATTGGAAATAACAGATGAATCTTGCAATAACATCTGCTCCTCTGTCTGTCACAGGCATCTCATTTGTTCCTAAGGAGATTGGCGAGCACCTTGTCAACATCAAGAAGAATGGTCGTCATATTCCCAGCAGCCCCATTGCTGTTATGATCAACCAATCAGAGATTGGGGATGCTAGCCGCGTGCGTGTGAGTGGGCAGGGCCTGAGTGAGGCCAAAACCTTTGAGCCTGCTGAGTTTATCATTGACACCCGTGAAGCAGGTACAAGCTTCGTGAAAGTGCATATACTGCTTCAAAGGTTTTTAAGTGTTCATATTTAATATTTATAACCACCATCATGTTTGTTGCATACAGGTTATGGCGGCCTGAGCCTGTCCATTGAAGGACCCAGTAAAGTAGACATCAACACTGAGGACCAGGAGGATGGAACCTGCAAAGTAACCTACTGCCCCACAGAACCAGGAAATTACATCATCAACATCAAATTTGCTGACCAACATGTTCCAGGTATTTTCCATAGAGTATATTACAAAGTAGGAGGGTTTTTTTATTTTAACTGCAAAACTAAATCAATCATGGTGTGTTTAGGGAGTGCATTCACAGTGAAAGTAACAGGCGAGGGCAGGATGAAGGAGAGCATCACCAGGAAGAAGAGAGCAGCATCAGTCGCCAACGTCGGCAGCCAGTGTGACCTCAGCCTCAAGATCCCAGGTGAGGTCACAATAAAAATGTTTGCAAATCTGTCAATTCTTTCACACTGAGCAACTGCAACTAGTAATTTTAATATGAAACAATACATTTTGTATGTATGTACTTAAGTATGTACCCTTTGTGTCTCTTTAGAGATCAGTATAGCGGACATGACGGCTCAGGTGACCAGCCCATCCGGCCAGGTTCACAAGGCCGACATCATGGAGGGAGAGAACAACACCTACTGCATCCGCTTCGTCCCCACCGAGACGGGTGTGCACACCGTGTGTGTGAAATACAATGGCATGCACGTGCCAGGCAGCCCATTCCAGTTTACTGTTGGCCCCCTGGGAGAGGGTGGGGCGCACAAGGTCCGTGCTGGAGGGCCAGGCCTGGAGAGGGCAGAGGCTGGAGTGCCAGGTTGGTGTGGTTAAGTGCATCTACTTAATGTGTTTTGTTGATGCAGTGTAGATGACTGTTCGTCCTGTTTGTAGCTGAGTTCAGCATCTGGACAAGGGAAGCTGGAGCTGGAGGACTCAGCATTGCTGTTGAGGGGCCAAGCAAGGCTGAAATTGCCTTCGAGGACCGCAAGGATGGCTCTAGTGGAGTGTCCTACATTGTGCAGGAGCCTGGTGAGAAGAGAGAGATGTGCTGCAGATTATACCTTTACGCAGTCCTGATCTTTAATGTCGTTTTGATTGATCTGTCCCACGGAGTACAAAATGCAATTTGTATCTGTGTGATGCTCTCTCACTTGTAAACCATTACTTTGTAGGAGACTACGAGGTGTCGATCCGTTTCAACGATGAGCATATCCCTGACAGCCCCTTCATCGTCCCTGTGGCTTCGCCTTCGGATGACGCCCGACGCCTCACTGTTGCCAGTCTTCAGGTGAGGCTCTGAGACACACACACATCCGTGTGCGCACACTCCAGGCCACAGTACCATGCCCGCAATACAGCAGCAGCTTGTAGTTTAACTGTTTGTGCTCTAGTGAAGAAGACCAGGTGTCTCTTGCAGTGAATGAGACAATTATTACACATTATGAGAATGTGTAGTAAAGCAGACAGAGAATATCTAAAGTGTGATTGCTTTTGCAGCAATCAGCTAATTATAGCTGGTAAATACATTGGATAATTAGTACAGGCATAGGATCTGCAGCTGCTGCTGTATTGATGGGAAGTGCAAGGGCTTCTGGGATACTAGAGGACTGTGTGTGTTTCTCGTGCCTCATTCTAAAGGCTCCCAACAGCCTCCCTCCTCTGAAAGTGTTAAGGGGCGCTAAAGGGTTAAAGAGGTCTGGCATGGGCTGTTTTTCCCTCTGTTTCTGTTCTCACACAAGCACATACAGCATTTAATTCAGTGTCAAATGAAACCAAATCTGATACAAAGTCAGATTTTGTTCAACTTCTCCTGCATGCAGAAATTAAGTGGCACACTGGCTCAAACAAATCCATGTGACTTTTTCCTTCTCCACCTCTTTCACAAACACATACCTGCTCCCTTCTCAATATACAGCCCTCCTCTTTAGCCCTGTTAGCGACCTCCAGGTAAGCTAGATAAAGTTAAAGCAGTTGTCTGACTGTGACATGAGCTGACTGTTGTAGTCGATGCAGTTTTTTGAGTGTATGAGTGTGTGTTGTCGAGCAGGAGTCAGGTTTGAAGGTGAACCAGCCGGCATCATTTGCCGTCAGCCTGAACGGGGCCAAGGGTGTGATTGACGCTAAGGTGCACAGCCCATCTGGAGCACTGGAGGAGTGCTGCGTCACTGAGATTGACCAAGGTAAATAAAGCACAAAGTCGTCCACCTTCAGCCTGTTCACACTGAGCCTAACGATGCTTGGGGGTTTGCCTAAACTTTCTCCCTCCTTCTTGTTTGTCAGATAAGTATGCAGTCCGCTTCATCCCCAGAGAGAACGGTCTCTACCTTATTGATGTGAAGTTCAATGGAAGTCACATCCCTGGCAGTCCGTTTAAGATCCGAGTTGGAGAGACTGGTCAGGCCGGAGACCCAGGGATGGTGTCTGCCTATGGACCAGGACTGGAGGGAGGCACCACAGGTAACACACACAGAACTGGAAGAAAGTCTCTTTACCTGACCATCAGCTCAGACTCACAAGTTTTTGCCTTCAGGAACTGCTTGTGAATTTGTGGTGAACACAAGCAATGCAGGCCCTGGAGCTTTAGCAGTAACCATCGACGGGCCCTCCAAGGTGAAGATGGACTGCGTGGAATGCCCTGAGGGATACAGGGTCACATACACCCCAATGGCCCCTGGCAACTATCTCATCTCCATCAAATATGGTGGTCCTTACCACATCGTCGGAAGCCCCTTCAAGGCCAAGATCACTGGTGAGGAAGAATCATATATTTGACTTTAAAAACCAAAGGGAAATGCCTGTGACACTTAATCACACTGTGTCCTCTGTCGTACAGGTTCCAAGCTCGTGTCCAGCCACAGTTTGCACGAAACCTCTTCTGTCATGGTTGATCCTGTCACCCGTGCCATCAGCTGTTCCCAGCAGGGTGCTCCCCTCTCATCAGATGCCAGCAAAGTGGTAGCAAAGGGTCTGGGCCTGAACAAGGGTTTCATCGGGCAGAAGAACAGCTTCACCGTTGACTGCAGCAAAGCAGGTGTGTATTATTGATATATCTACGAGTGTATTATGTGATGATTCTCAGTCATTCAGGTCATGGTAGATATAAGACTTTTTAACCACCAAGCCATGCAGCCTGCATTTGTCTTAAAGCAATGGCATTAATGCTATAGATGCAGATCCTCATGCATGTGTTTGATTCCTCAGGTCGTAACATGCTCCTGGTTGGCGTGGATGGTCCCAAAGTCCCTTGCGAAGAGATCCTAGTGAAACATTTGGGCAACCGCCTGTATAATGTCAGCTACCAGCTCAAAGAGAAGGGAGAGTACATCCTAGTGGTCAAGTGGGGAGATGAACACATCCCCGGCAGCCCCTACCACATCACTGTCTAAAAAAAAACACACACACACAACTCTGCAAACAGAAACGAATACCACTGTTAAAACGACAGAATATTTGAAATTCTATCATCAATCTAACTAATCATTGTTTACAGGTAGAAAATGATCAGCCACAACAGATATGTTTAAAAGTCAATTGCTCCACTTATTTCATTCTTCAGTTAATCACATAATTCAATAAACTTCAGGAGGAGAAAGATGCACCTTTTTATTACTGTAAGCTAAAAGTCAGTTGTGCCTTTGTATGTGTGCAGCCATAAGTGGATTTAGTGCAGAATGACATCATAGCTTAGTGTAGCAGCAGTAGATTTTGGCCCCCTGTTTTGGATGGAAAGTTACTGTTTACACTGGAGGAGCTACTCTTACATACACACAGTAAATCATGGATTCAGCTTAATATGAGCTTCTATATGAACATTGACAGGACTTGTGTCAGAGGTTTGGGTTTAATACAAACTGATGAAAGCCCTCTAATGTTCTGCTCGTCTTTTACTTATGCCGAGGTAGATTTTGTAGTGTAAATGCTCAGCACTGGCTCTCCAGCATGATGCTCTTTAACTAACCCAGTTTTACCTGCTGCTAGTGTGATCCAGTTTTAGGCACTGCTGTTAGTAGTAAAGAAATGATAGGGCGACATATGTGGACAGAGAGGTGGAAGACACATGTCACAGTAGCTTTTTTTTTTGTCTCGCACGTGTTCTCTCTTGACACTGCTGCTGGGAAACGTCGCTTTCTTTGTGTGTGTGTGTGTTTTTTACTTGTTTTTTCCTGTGTGACACCACCATGTGCTCCTCATGTGCATTAGGTCATAAAACCCCCTCAGAAACAGAATGGCTCTGATTCAGATCGATGTGATAGACGTGTGGTGTTTGTTGTGGCTCCTCGTCTTGAGTGTGGAACTTTTTCTAATAAATTAAAAGGTTTAAAAGGGAAGTTTCTAAAAGTTGGGCTGGACAGATGGGCTGAAGATGGTGATGTTGTTGTGGTTCATCACATTCTGAAAACACAATGACCAAAAACAAAAGAGAACTTTGTTGCTTTGTTTTCTGCTCAGTGTTTTTATCTCACCCCCTTTCCTTTCACTCCCGCCTCCCCCCTCTCTCCCTCCATCTTGCTCTGTGCCTAATTTGTAATTCAGAACAAAAAAACAAATCTTGTCCTTAAAAGGCTTTAAATGATTGTAAGACAGTATTTTGATACACAATAAAGTTGTCTAAGTATTTTTCTGTCAGTGTTGATGGCTGTGTGTGATTTGTGTCTGCTCTATTCAAATATTCTAATGTAGTCTGAGCTTTAAAGTGGCAGTAGCTTCTGTTTTTTTTTGTCATCCACATTTTTTCAAATGTGGCAGTAAAATATTGCTGTGTATCCACACAAGTGGCCAAAGAGAGGAAAATGTGTATGTTGGTAAAGTCTGTGGCCAACGCCCTTCCTGGACAACTCAATACCTTATTAGGTCTGATTCCTTTTTCACCTCTAGAGGTCGCTGCAGTGAAGAAAATCTCATGGAAAGTCACACAAACATGATCCTGCATTTAATACAGACACATCTGTTTACTTGGTACAAATGCATACAAAATAGGAAAACTTGGAACAGGTTTTCTACATACAATTTTTTTTACAAATGTAATTTCCTTTATCTGGCAAAAGAATTTTCTTCGGGATTAATGAAGTTTTATCTTATCTTAAAGTCTGAATAGGCATTCTGTGTTCCTATAGAGGGCTTTAAGTACAAAATGTGTCATGTCTTTTAAGATATATTTCTTTCAGGTAAGGTACATGGCATTGCACACACTTACCCCTGGGGATAAATAAAGAATCCTTGACTCTGATAACACACAGTCTTTTAGAGATGTGTGTGAACAATCAACTTATATTTTCATTTTACACATACATGTATTGTACGTAAAGTATTTTCTAGTTATATCGTGCTAAGAAGTGAGCGCAGATAGCACGAATATTTAACCCTTTAGCACCCTCCGCTTGTTACAACAACACAATGCTAGGCTAAGCTAACTGGTCTGAAGGCGCGCCTACGTACGTCGGGCGGACGTCACGTGAAGTTGCCGCCCACTGCGCCGCTATCAGCCCGGGTCAACTCCTCCAGCTTCAGCCGCAGCTCTTGTATCCTTCAAAGGTGGGTGAAAGATTTGTTATGACTCTACTTTACGTTTACGTTAACTCAGTGGACCTTTCTTCCATAACTGCGTATGATTATTGTCCGCGTGAGGTAATGTTTTTAATGTGGCGGACATTTTAACGGGGAGCGCTCAATATGTAGCATTAACAGTTGTAGAACATTAAAAAATCATTTTCGCCTCTACGGGTAACTATTGTTTACTTCTCCTGGTCGGCGGGCAGCTCGTTCTCCTTTATTTACTTTGACTCTTTGACTCCATTTTCTTGTTCTATGTCCTCTGTCCGTGTGTCTGCAGATGTCTCTGAAGGAGAAAAGTAACGAGGAGCTCAGCAGCCTGCTCACTCAGCACAACATCAAGCATGGACCCATAGTCGGTATAAAAACACACTCTTTCTGCACTCATCTTAACATGAACAAATAGAAGTATATATTTTAACATTTCATGTGATGATGAACTTTTAATGTGTGAACACAGATTCCACTCGAAACCTGTATGAGAAGAAGCTTGAAAAGGCCATGAAGTCTCCGCTGAAGGCGTCCTCTGATAAGACCTACTACCGAGAGGAAGGTAGGTGCTCCATGCTGCAGTGTGTCATTGGTGGGCCTCAGATTGTCTCTTGTGTGTCTGAATGTGGCATCACACACTGTCAATGCTTCACTAGAGCAACAATCAAAAAGTTGCCCTTATCACTGCTGTGTGAAACCGAGGGTTCTAGATGTGTGTCTGATGAGGTGTTGCAGAATAGGCTACAGGCTAAAATGTGCCCAGGAGAGTCTGGATTGTGAATCTGATTTATGGCTACCTATGGTTAAACATACAGAGACTTTACGCTCCAGTGATTGTGGCAATTGACCGTTGCATTGAAAGAGCCTTCTAGGTGAGACATCATCAGTCTACGAAAGTGTCCTTTAAAGGAAGCACCCCCTGACCTCCAGCTCCGTTTATGTGTACATGTCAGTGAAGTTGTTCCGTTAAAATGGGAGATCTGAATTTCAGCACAGTGTACTTTCTAAGTCTGTGTTACAGCATCCTTCTTCACAGCTTGTAGTAGTAGTAGTAGAGCCAGCTTGATGTGGGGCTACAATCAGTGGCATCGTGATAGATAGATAGATAGATAGATAGATAGATAGATAGATAGATAGATAGATAGATAGATAGATAGTTACTTTATTAATCCCCGTGGGGAAATTAAGTTGTAGCAGCAGCATATCAAAAAACGAAAAAAAAAACAAAAAAACTCTTATATACACATACACGCACATGGCAGCAACAAAAGAAGAAGAAAATATACATACACACACATCAAAGAAGATGAAGATAGTGGAGGTGGTTACTGAAAAAGAAGACGCTGTCAGTACGACTTGATGCCTGGGATGGTGCAGGCCTCTTTGTCTTCCTTATTCCATATCGAATGCTTCAGTCAACAATAGAATTTGCACAACACTATATTCATACTGTAAATCAGAGCAGTTATCCACCACTCTGCATGCAGATGTTAACCACAGGGTTCCCTGTTGAAGCTACTCCATTCATTTATTATATTCAAGATGTGCTGATGTTGTCTTTATTTTCTCTTGTGTACAGAGGAGGAAGTTACTTATGTCACATACCACACAGCGGTGAGTCCTGATTGTCTGATGTGTTTGTGCCAAAATCCTTTTCTGTGGAAGTCATGAATAACGTGCTAATCACTCCCGCTTTCATTTCAACAGGCTAAACATCAAGGCTCTGCCAGCACGTGAGTGTGCTTTACACACACACACACATCTTTATAGAGGTGTGTGAAGAATTACAAGGAAGATTGCTTTAGCAGAATTATATCATTCCTAAGAGGCAGCACTGATCCAGTTTTTCAGGTGTGTGGGGGGGGCAATGTGAAAGATGTTTCATTAGAAACATATCTAAGAAGTCAGGGCTGGGAAATTACTTGGAAGGGTCACGCTGACTTCCACAAAGAAAGCAAAGGGTCACTGATTTTTTTTTTTTTCAATTGTTTTTCCATTGTTACCCCTTGTGGTGCAATTTGAAAGTTAAACTCACATGGTCTCATAATATACCTGACTGCAGTGTTAGTTAGAATAAAAGCCTTTCACTGCATGAATGTTTCTTTTCCCAGAGTGAAACAAAGAGTCCGAGACTTTGAGCTGGATAAAGATGGCGAATGGGACCTTGACACAGAGTGAGTCTTCCACTGTGAACTGTGTTGTGTTTTTTAGCCACTCTGTTCAGCACCTGGTCTAAACCCGTGTCCTGTGCTTCAGTCTCCAGTATACCTCCAGAACAACCAATCACAGGGCGGTGCGATTCAGGGACAATGCGCGGTCTGGACACCGCAGATGGAAGGTGGTTCTGGCGCTGCTGCTGTTAGCTGTGTTAGCAGCCGTCCTCTACTACGCCTACAGCCATGTCACCAGCGATGGAGGGAAACTTTTTGGGGTTCTGTGACCTGATTTGTTTGTCTGGGAGCTGTTTTCATGAATTCAAGTGAAATTAAAACATTTTTTACTTTTTTTTTACACATCACAGTCAACAACTTAATCTAAACTTAAACTCTTAAAGGCCAGCGTTGTATCTATGTGACCAAAATAAGACACATTACTCAGATGTATCCACCAACTTAAAGACATACAGTACACTCATTATTTACTCAATCTGATCAGATCTTAGTGTTTGTCTCCTGTCTCTTGTTTCGAAGTTAAAGGACTGACAGTATGATTAAATCCCACTCACTGTCAGGTACCATTGTAGCAAGATTATCAGTCAGTGGTTTCAATGTGACGAGCCGGTGCGACCCACCTTTCATTCAGTTACACTAAAACAAGGAGAAACAGTCTAGTGGTTTATAATGGGAGAAAGCAGCTATAATAAAGGGAAAATATGCAGCCATGTATTGGCTAGTGTTTAGTTAAGTAAAAGTAAATGTCACTTAACTGACGATCTACTGACACCGATCTATTCGATCTGAAAGAGGTAATCACTAAGTGGTTCCCAATATTTCTATCATCGGTTGGAAGCAGTGAGCACAGTAAGAACATTAAAGCACAGGATTAGTGGTCATGGATGATGCTGGCCATTTCCTTTAACATTTATCTTCTTGCTCTAACAGATTTGATTTGTTTTAATATGTGAGATATTCATCTGAGCTGCCAGAACACTAAAGAATTGACTGTTTGTTCAAAACATTTTTATATATCAAATCAGAAGAATACAATAAAGTTTGTACAAAACATGACCCTGGAGATGAGACCTTTTTTCAGGATCTAACATTGTAGTAACAAAAATAAAAGTCTGCCACTCTAATAAAACAATGTAGAGCAGGTTGTATTAAAAATAGAAGATAAATTGTGCAAAGTCTGTGCATTTGGTAACAACCGTGTAACAGTGAGTGGTCAGGTGCGCTGTAGTGGTGATGTATGCAAAAAAGGTTTGTTGTTGTCCGTCTTGGGTGGAGCTACAACCCTGGTAAGGTTAAGGTTAAGGTTGCAGTCCATAGTTGGTGAAGATGAAATTTTACTTAGGGATCAGGCTTCTCAGCACTTCAGATTTGGTCTATAACCCACCAGTTGTGTTGACATCGTTGGGCAGAGGAGACAACTGAGGCTCTGGTATTGACATCACAGGTGGCGATGTCCTGTGAAGGAAAACAAGAGTTTATGGGAGAGTGCATAGTGTGTGTACACTGTGTGTGTGTTTTGCAGCGGCCTACCTGACAGTATTCCCCTCAAACCCCAGTGCTGTGATGAAGATGTTGATGAGGACTGTGAAGAACACAAAGACTGTGGCCACGTTGTTCATCCGGCTCAGCTTGGCATGTTTCCTTACATCATTCAGATCGTACTTCACTGCTGGCGCACAATCACACAGCATGAGACAAATGTCCACAAGCAGGTGTCACAGGGCTGAGGATACATGACATCCCCCAGCACAATAAGGACAGTTAAATACCCTTTTGTGTTATGGACTGTGTATAAAAATCTCTGCTCTGATGGCAAAACGCCTCTCTCGCCCTCTGCTGGCTTGTTGCAGTACAGCTCCCATCTTTGACATGGTTTAAGTTATTTGATAAAATAAAGGTATGGGGGACTTGCCTGATGATCAGCAGCACCTGCTGCAGCTCACCATCTTAAATCCTACAGAAGCAGTGAGGGGTACTTAGTAATGGTCATATGTTTTTTTTGGTTTTTGGTTTCATATTTGCTAAATAAACAGTAAAAAAGTTATATGAGGTGATATGATGATGAGATCATTTTGTATTATGTCAAAGAAACATTAAGTATTCATTTTAAACATGACTAGCTATCTGGTATATAAACGCAGGTCCTAGCACAGCTTGACAACATTACCATGGTCATTCTGGACACATTCTGGAGATCCAAGATGGCAGCTTTTACAAAGAATTAATGGACTAAGCGCCAGAGTGGAAGGTAGAGAAGGAATGATAACAGTGTGGATGTAAGAGCCTTAGTGACTTGCCTATGAAGACGAGCAGCAGCCCCACTATGACCTGTAGTGTGATGGACAGGGACAGCAGGACAATGAGAGGGATGTAGAAGCGGTACTGAGGCCCAACATACAGGACCGTCTTCAGCTGGGACGAGTTGGCCATCAGCAAGGCGACGTCCAGCATGCTCTGAGCTGCACTCTTCTTAGTGGCATAGTGGTTCATGTTGATGGCACGATACACTTTTCCATCAGGGGCCTGAGAGGGGAGAGAGGAGAGGTAAGGTCTGAAGAAAGTCGGACAAAGTTACTTAAAGGATGACCACATGACACAATCCTATGAGGCAGCATCATTCTTTTTTCCTCTTTCACAGGCCTGACCTCCCTCTGTACATGTTGCCAAGGGTGAAAAGAGGTGTGTGTTTCATTTGAGATGGGAGTGGCAGAGTGGCACAGCAGCAGAGCGACAGGCAATGACTCACTGGAGAGTAAGGTAACAAAAACAATCTGCTGCACCTTTTCTCCACCTCTACAAACATTTCAGTCTCTGTATGTGTGGAGGGAGGCAGCTGACAACTGACCTTAAATAATTCAAACAACTGTTGCTGTAATAAAGACACGGGCCTCATTCCTCATGTTAAGTTGGTTATTTCTCCTTTAAAGTATCAAATTACTTCACTGAAAACCTGAAGCGAGTGGATATTTTGTGTGTGTGTGTGTGGCTTTCTAAGAGTTTTGTGTCACGTTTCAAGTGTTTGTATCACATCAGTGAAATGTTTGGTTCATTAAAGCCACTGCTACACATTTAAACAGGCCCAGGGCTGAATATTGATCAGTTCTTAGATAATATTGATTTGTGAATGTGTAACAATAACAGCAGCAGAATTAGAATGTTGGTGTTCTATTGTGACTCTCCTCCTGTGAGTGTGTCACAGACACATAGAGCTGCAGTGAGTCCGAAGCTCCAGCTGCAGCCTTCAGAGAGGTAAGAGCACTTCAGCTGTAAAACTTGATGTTTGTGAGGACATTTACTTCGCTATACTTTACTTTGAGGATCATGAGTCTCACTGTGTAGTTACAGTGTGACTCTGACATGTCAGTGTGTTGCTGTGATGAGCAGATGTAAAAACACTCAGCTCTTCTTCATGTGTTACCTTTGTACATGAGCTGCTTTTGTAGTTTCTACTGTCTGTGTGCAGTTTTCAAGCTGCTGCAAAATAATGATTTTAGATGTGCAATGTGATATTTCAGATATTATACTCATATACATATACATATATTATCTGTTTCTGACTAAAAAATGTTGATACACAGTATATCACCAAGCTGACTGGTTTGTAGACGAAGTTCTGTTAAATAATATCAGCATAATCTTCCAACCAGATCAACATCCTCTGATATTATTAATGATGCAGATGTGGTTGGTTGAGTGAGGCTAAGATTCACTAATGGATTCCAAACTTATTGTTTCTTCTGCTTTTCATTTCAGGCAAAGCTGGGAGAGCTGAAAACTGGAGAGGAGACACAAAGACAGAGGCACAGAGGTCAGATGCAACAATCACACCTAGGACACCACAATCCAGACCACAACAGCCTCACATTCACTTAACACTGAGTGAGGCAGTCCCTTCAGTATGAATTCTGCATCAGGTCACATCAGAGTCTGTCCTCATCTAACCCGCTAAAACTTGTTTAATTGGGCTTCACAAAGGGTCGAGCATGGCAGACTGTTAACCAACGATGGGTAAGATCCCCCTGTAAACTTGGGACGACCTAAGGCAGGTGCAGCCAGAAGGCCTCAAAAGTCAGTAGCTCCTTCAAAAGCTCTGGTCCATCCTGCAGAAATCGCATCGCAAAAACAGGGTTAGTTCTGTACGCCGCCCCGTTTCATGTTGGCGGACTGGCTCTGTGCTAGCTCGGGCCGTCGGCTAAAGGGCCTAAATTCAGTTTAAATTCACATTAGTTAGCTCCATTAGTTAGCATTAGGCGTGTGCAGACCAAATGAATTGACGATAATTGTCTTCTGTCCGGCTGTGGACTGGGCTCTTTGCTAGTATGACAATGACAGAATTCAGTGTTGGGTTCACATCATGGTTTGGAGGGTGACTCTCAGCAATATGGGCTCTGTGGTTCATTTGTTTTAGATTGTTAGCTGCAGGACTCAGACATGATAGTGATGGATACCAACTGTGACTTCATTCTGACCAGATTCACTTCATTATAGATTCATAACCTTTTCTCTACTGTTCTGCTTGTTGTGATGTGCTGTGATGTATACGTGCTCACTGAAAGACTGCAGTAGCAGAGTAAAAGGCAGGTTTTGATCGTCATACCCCAGCCATAAGCAGCCAAAACGAGCCCAACGGCCCGGAAAGGCACCTCTGTGTCAGCAGGCTCTGTGTCTCATTGGGGACACAGGAAGTCTCCTGCTTCTCATTGGAGACACTCTCTTCTGTCTCCATTGAGACATAGGAGAGTCATTTCCGTCCTCTCTGGCTGTCAGAGGACGCGGCCAGGAGGCTGCAAGTCTGACGATCTGCATCGACCCGAGGTGAGGCAAACTGCTCTGGTGTGGCAGCGCCCAGAATTACCCTGAAAAAAGATGCAGCAGTCACCAAAGGAGCTGCAAGAAGCCCGTGATAAAAGGGTGTCTTTCTTTGCCACTGTCGCCTAAAGTGTTTGCTCGGAGGTCAGGCAAAAAAAAAGTTAAAAAAAAAAAATAATAGAATTGAAAATAAACAACATCAAATATAAACTTTCTCATTTCACTGCTGCTTTCTTCTTTATGGATGTAGACACAAGTGTGTGACATGCAGATGTTTCTATAAAGGAAACAATGGATAATAATGAAGCATAAGAACCAATAACCTATCCGGAGTCAATCCCACTCCAGCTGGATTGGCTTTCTGTGTCCAAGCCTTTAGCACTTTAGGTGAATGAGACGTCACACCTGGGTGCAACAGTCTCTGAGGCACAGAGCTTTCATTCATCAATACGCACAGCTTACTCAGAGCTGACATGTTGAATGTGAGGGGTCACACATGTCTGTACGATGTTGACTGTACAATTATTCAAATAAAACAAAAACACATTCTCTCTGGGACCCATTGCTGTAGAGCACCCATATATATATATATATATATATGTATATATATATTAAACTTCCTCTCCCGTCTCCATAAATAGCTTTTCATTTTTGGCTACCATGGCAACCAGTCATATTTGCACTTATTTACAGGACTGCAGGAAGAAGCATAAACACAGGCCATCACCTCAAGACTTAAACCACTGGTGTGGACGAGGCAGTGGCATTTTTCCTTAAACGATAATTATCGTTAATAATAAGAATTAAGTTAATAAAAAACAGAGAAGCACAACACAGCCCACAGCAGAAGTACAATACTCTCACAGCACAGCACAGGATATATATTGACTCATGGTTGTATTTGTTACCTCAACAGTTAATATGTAATCTTAAGGGTGTATTTGTTTTCATGTAGTTATATGAGGTATAATAAAGTTAAGATGATGATGTTAAAAGTGAATCAAGTGCTCTTTGGTTGCACACCGTGAAAGATGGTGTCTATTGGAGTCTGCTCTATTACGTCATTTTTCCGTTTTAAACGTGAATAAATGTTGTTTTGAATCCTCTGCTGAACACTGAACATCAGTTTTTTAGTATTCATCCGCTGTCATCTAGTAAAATACACTAAAATCTAATATTTAATGCCAATATAAAATAACGGCACCTGTAAGTCATCGATGACCGCTTACCTCCACGTCTTCCAGTGTATTCAGCGCCACGGCCTCTCCGTTTCGTCTGTCCGGTCTGTCCTCCATTCTCTGGGACCTCTCTCAGAAAGCTGCTGCAGGACGTCTCACTGCTACAATGCCAAAGAGAAAGTTGTGGGTGTAGACAAGACCAACAGGTTTGACAGCTTTTCCTGTGACAAGGACGTCAGAGACTCCTGCCTCTGTCATTTAATGTAACTTGATACCTCTGGCACAAGAATTTCCTTCGGGATTAATAAAGTTTTATCTTATCTTATCTTCTTATCTTTTCTCCAACTTTACCGTTTTTCGCAGGTTTCTCCTGTTCACAGCTTCTTGTAGTCCCTCTATTAAATAAAGCCTTTGCTCCGTAATTTTTCATATAAGTTGCCAGATCGCTAACACAAACAGGATTATTCACTATAGTTTCATCGCGAGGCTGTGTGACGTTTAGGTCTAATCATTAGAGAGGAAGCCGAGATATGAGTTAAATAATGACTATTAATAGGGGTCTGTGTTTTTTCAGCAGTGTATCGTGTTTTCTTTTAATTTCTCTAATGGATTAAAGCTTACACTCTCCTGCTCCTTCTCCACAAATTTGCCACAATAACAACAATAATAATAAAGTAAATCAAAAATAATAATGTACTCAACTCTTCATATGTGTGAGGACTGATGGGAGGTGTAACAAATTTTGCACATGGTAGCTTGGTTAGTGTTATTAAACTTATACAATGTATGTTGTATATTTTCTATTTTTTATTTTCCATTTATATTCATGTCACCATTTTATATTCTGTGGGCTGTATTATGATCGTTATAATATTAATAATAATAAATGTAAGAATAAATATAAATATAAACACAGCAATTACAATGGGCCTTCGCACCACTCGACAGACAGATAATATATATATATTTATTATCTGTAATAATAATAAAAATCACCGGAAATGCCTGGTGCTACCGGAAGTACTTTGTCACTTCCGGGTCGGGCTTTCTTTACCCCACTACACATCATGGCGGCGTGCTTCACCCTTCAGTCTGCCGTGCTCTGCAGGGCGCTGCGAGGAGTTTTCAGCCTGAACACCAGGATACCTGGACCTCCTGTCGGTGCCGCCGGCCTCAGGTCTGTCAGTAATGCTCCTCCAGAAGAAAACAAATCGATTTTAGAGTCCACGGAGGAATACGTATTCGTAGAACGGCTCATCCCACCATCGAGGATCCCATCTCCGCCTAAACATGCCGGTGTCACCCCGTCTGGCTGGATCCCTCCGGCAGATTCACCGCCACCTCTACCGTACATGATTCGCCGCTCCCGTATGCACAACGTCCCGGTTTACACCGACCTGACCCACGGAAACCGAAAGCTAACACTGATACGGAAAGTGGAAGGTGACATATGGGCTCTGGAGAAGGACGTGAGGGAGTACCTGAAGGAAGTGACCGGACAAGAGCTACCCACTCAAGTCAACGAGGTCACCATGACCCTTAAGGTCAAAGGTCACTTTGATAAGGAGCTGAAGGACTGGCTGTGCAGTAAAGGCTTCTGATGGAGGTGATGATGGAGCATCCAGGACAGCGGCTCCAGGAGCTAGGACGGACTGTCAACAGCGTTAATCGTTCTACAGAACTGCAAATCCCACTTCACCCCTGATGCTGGACAGTATGAACACTTTGATAAACTCTTCTTGGCAGAAGCGTACTGTGACCATCGGCTGTGTACATAGTTATATCTTTCCAACTTATCATTAAACATAAAAGCACAGCCCACTGCCTGCTGTGTGTTTTTCTACCAGTGCTGACACGTCTCATTTTTAAGTTACACACATTTACCTTTATTAAGAAATACAATCAACATTTAGAATGACTGCAAGGAATGACACCTGGTATGGTAACACATTCTGACTATACAATGGAAGCAACTTTGTTCTTAATATTCTGTTGCCAGTATTATGTCAGTTATAACAGAAACCTATAACCTCAGTTATATCTATTAAACTGTTGTGTATGATTCCGTCACAGAAAGACATTCATAGCTCTGCTAGGATATCAGAGCAATGATAGCTGAGTTTTCAGTGGTCAGAGAAAAGAGGCAGCTTGAAGCTCTGTGGCAGATGCCTCAGTGAACACACAAGACTTCATCAGGAAGAACGCTGTGAGAGCAAGTCTTCAATTCGCCTCGTAAGTTCTTCTAATTTATCCGCTGTGACCAAGAAAAAAAAAAAACAGGAAATATTAAACAAAACACACCATGCCTTATGCTGTGGTGTGGTTTTGAAGATGACATCAACTTACGTAACGTGCGCTTCTCTCCTTTGCTCCAATAGCGGGGTTGTGTCTGTAGCTGCTTTACGTCTTCGCTCACAGATGCAGAAGCTTCTGATACTTCCTTCAGCATTTCCAGCTCCTGAAGAAAAGAATGTCAGTGTGAGTTCTTGTACAGGTGCAGCTTGAGGAGGAGTGTGAGGCGGACATGGGCCTAACTCCCTGTAGACTCTTTTGGGATGCCCTGAATGGTAAAACATGATCTTACACTTTCAAGTGTCAAGCAGCAGTAAACCAACCCTTGGGGCTAACATCACCTAGCACATATGAATGCTCTTAACGGCGTAGGTGCTACATACAAGTATACTAAATTGTTTAGTGTTGGCAAGTGTTATTTTATATGTGTAAGTTAATACCAAAGGGATTTACTCTCCCATAGAACACAGTGCTGCTGTATTGCATCATTTGTAGTCCAGCCTTTTACAAACTTTACACCACTGTGTAATCTTTTTGTATTATGCTCTTGTAGAAGTCATTTTAGCAGAACACACACTTTCAGGTTTAATTTAAACAAAGAAATGTGTGTAATTACATTGTCCAATCCCTAGGAGACACTGTGTCTAGGGTAAAGCTTATGAACACATTATTCAGGTTTCTTGAGCCGACAAGTCTCACATGCAACAGTCTTATCGCATCTTCATAAACATCACAGATGTCACTTCAACAGCTTATTAGCAGGTACCGTGTTGCATGCCAGCAGCAGCTTGTGTACTCTCTGGAAGACGTCAGCATCTGCACTGAAGCTGGGGGCGTCTCTGCTGCAGTACGCTCTCAAATCTGTCTCATAAACATGACTGAAGGTAGACATCAGCTGCTGAAGGTCACATGCCACTACACGAAGTGCGCTGGGTGAAAAGATGGTGGCACTTGAAGACTCATTATTCAGGAATTCGCACTAAGATCAGAGGGGAGAAATCATGACCAGCTAGGTCTATCATGTTTATACAATCGAAATGTTTTAGAATGCTCTGTACTACTGCAGCCATACCATACCTTTGACTGTAGCTGCTCTAGTTCTGACTGAGTCGCCTGTAAAAGGGCAGCTACATCAGCAGCCTCTTCTCTTTGTGGCTTATAAGCCGACTTGTTGCCCTTATGCAAGGCCCTGTGGGACACAGAAAAGCAAATCAGAGAGAGAAGAGAGGCAACAATTTTACTGACTTCATGCTACAGAGAGGTGCATGCGGTGCATACTTAATGTGTGCAGGCCAGGGGTCGAGTGTAGGGTTAAGCATCGCCATGAGGTGGGGCAGATTTTCAGCAGCAAACAGCTCATTCTGCAGCACTTCTCCATCAGTTCTGTGCCCAGAAGTCTTTATGCAGCCTGGTACCAAAGGTAAGAGCTGCTCTATGAACTGAAGCTGCCGCTGTAGACTTGCATTACCCTTATGAAATCAGACAGGCATAAGCAACATATCTGGTGACTATTGTAAAATATAGCAGATACATCCTGCAGCTTCTCACCCTGATCAGGTTCAGGTCATCTGCTCTGCACAGCATCAGCTCCTGTCCCAGCGCAGCAATGTCTGTACAAGAACACAAAACAGTATGATCCATTTATGTGCACTTTATCACAACACATGAATGCATGCATACTGTGAACAGAGTTACCTTTAGTTAAAACATCAGGGTCTTTGGATCTCATTGACATTGCCTTGGAGTTGGCAAAGTTTGGGTTAATCCTGTATAGTGACGGTTAATATATGATTAGACTATACAGCAGCTGTGTTTGTTATATGAGGGGTGACAGTGTGTTTAGCTCATTGTACCTGCTGCAAATCCATGCCAGTATATCTGTGCGGTGCTGTGAAGGAGTGCAGAGCAGCTGCAGCATGCTGTCTGCCTCCTGCAGGTACAGACCTTCCACCAGGGGACAGGACACCCGCTCAAACACAACACAGAGACAAGGTATTCAATTAGAAACCATCTTAGACTGTGCTTAATGCATCAGAAATACATTCTAACAGTAAAGAAATAATGTGTCAGACATTCATGCAAAAATACGGAAGCTTCCGTACAAAACATTTTGACTTCTTTTGTTTTTGTAGTCTGAATTACGTCAGGTTAAGTGTAACTGTATTGCAAGTGTGAAAAATTAGGCATAATTATCCGTCCGTCAAGCAATTCCTTTAGGAAATCTAGACATCTTTTTTAGAATAAACTCTATTGATATGACCCTAAACATTGATTAAATAAACGTTGGTTTGTCGAGGCAATAATGTTAGCATTGAAGGATCACAATGGGCTGACGTTGTCAGTTTACATGGAAAATGTTAACTTCAAGTTAACAGACCAAATAAATATAACTTAACTAAAACCAACCCCCTAAAAACGCGCACTGTTAAATGTGATTTTAACCTTATTGCCACGTCCATCCTTTTTTTTTACCTGCAAAGTTGTATAAAGATGATGTACACGCTCCTTCTCTGTCAAAGCGCCCGCCATTTTCCAAACAAACTTCTTCTTCTTCTTCTTCGTCTTCTGGCATCCAGGATAGTGTATTGACCCATAGCGCCACCTTCTGAGGGTCAATCCAATTTCTGATGAAAGCGCTATGCAATGTTTTATAAATAAAGTTTGAAATTAATGGAATATTTGTTTGATTTAGATTTGGTGGAATAAAATAAAGCCTAACATCCCTATTATATTCAGATTATGTGCTGTTCCATGAAATAAAAAACAATATTTAACTGTTAGACAGCTTTATTTTTAACATAATTGTGTAAATGTGTGTCTTTTAAATTAAGCGCCATACAAATAAATTGAATTAAACTGGACATATCAAATGTGAAATTATATAGAATTATAAAGAGTATATGAAGGAATCGCTGTCATTTTAAATTAATTAATACAATATTTATCAGAACAACCGTTTGCATTATCACCCAGTAGGTGGCGGTAGCGCACTTTTAAGCTACCCGCAAACAAATTCGAAGAAGCCGAAACAGTACGTCGTTTCCGGGGTACAATATAATCGGGCGCTGGGGGAAAAAAATCCAGCTAAAGATACATACTCGCTGTATTAGTAAACTATCCAGCGGTATATTTAGTGTCGTGACTTTCAGAGAAAAGCTGTTTCTCTGCGTTATAGAGCTGTGACGTCAGCGCCCTTTGCTAAAATGAAGAAAAAAAGCTCAGAGAAGCGGCGCCATGTGGTGGCATGGATCAACAAAGCGGAGTGGGATCAGGTCCTGGAGTATCTGTACTCTAGTGATCCCGCTCTGCAGAAGTATGCACTGCAGAGGGTTTCAGCTTGGAAAAGCAGGTACGCTAACAGCTCCCCCGTGGCTGTGGACTGCACGGCGGACCTGGTGAGGTGTCAGGTGCTGGACCGGTCCGGACAGCTAAACGGAGATGATCTGGTTCTGCTGTACGGGGCCGCCCTGGTGAGGTTTGTCAACCTGATCACTGAGAGACAGCAGGGGAGGACAGCCCGTCCGCTGAGGCGGCTGGCTGGAAATTTGAACATCCCAGAGTGGGTCGTGGATCTCAGGCACGACTTCACACACCGGAAGCTCCCCACATTGAAATGGTGTCGAAAAGGATGTAAGGTGGTTCTGGAGTGGCTCCAGCAGGAGTATTGGTCCAGGCAGCTGGAAGGAGGCTCTGATGAGGACTGGGACTCGCAGTCTGACGGGGAGGATGAAGAGGCTGACCTGAAACGACAAGATGAGCTCATTGCAAGGCAGAAAGAAATGGAAGCATACAAGAACGCCCGGGAGCTACTGATATCTTATGAGAAGGAGCAGTACCAGGTGTTTGAGGGGCTCCCTGAAGACAGAGACAGGAGCTTGTGGCCGGCCCCCTTTGCAGACATGAGCTGGTTACTGGGTGAGCTTAAGCAATTTGCCTTGGAGTCCAGTGGTCTGCTGGTTGATGTGTTGTTGGAAGATGGATTTCTGGTTCCCACACTTGAGCAGCTGGAGACATTACACTGTGACACCCCCGATAACACCAACCCCGCTGAACCCAGAGTCCCTCAGACCTTCCTGCGATTTTGGCTGCCCCTGCTGAAGATGCTGAACTCTCCATCCTTCATCCACCTCCTTCTGGAGAAGCTCTTTGTTGAACTGAAGCTGCTCAGTAAAGAGCAGAATAATCACAGAACTTTCTACATTTCAGGGTGGATATCAGAAGTCATCATCTGTAACAGTAACAAATTTGAATACCACTATGAGACAAAGGGACAGAAAAAAGCCAGGATGAAGGACAGGATTTTTGTGAACCGCATCCAGCTGAGGTGGCAGCAGCTGCTCTCTGCATGCCTGGATGCCCCCTGCATCAGCACGCCTCACTTGCTCCAGTTGATCCTGGAGGACATGGAGCATCCTCTTCCTCTGGAAACCCGGCAGAGACTGCAAAAGCTCTGCTCCATCTACACACAAACAGACCCACACTCAGAACTCGGCATGTCTCAGGAGCGGACACAGCAACCCATATACACACTGGAGAGTCTGCATGACAAGCTGCAGCATTCACGCCGCCACAGCCATGCCTGGGGCTCTGCGGTGGACTCTGAGAGAAGCGAGTCCTCCCAGGAGTCCAAATGGGCAGATGCGCAGGCTGAAAAGGCAAGGGTGCTCAAAGGTTCTCCGTGGCAGGTGTGCACTGACAAAGTCCTGTGGAGAAACTACCCTCTGGGACGAGTCCCTGGACAATCAGATGACCCCTCGTGTCTCATGGTGGAGAACTACTCAACAATGACTGTCTTTGACCAGCCGGTGGAGCTGGAGAGCAACGCAGCGCATGTCACCGGAGTCTCAGCACCAGCCAGGACAGCTGAGGGCCTCCTGTGGAGCCACAGTGAAGTTAGTAAAATGAAAACTGGACTGCAGCTTTTCTGAGTCAGGTTGTAAATGCAGAATGTGCAAAAAAAATGGATTAAAAGATTGCTGTGCAGCTAAACTCATCAGATGGATGTGCCAGAATGAGGCCAAAGATTTAATCAAATCATATTTATGTTCAGCTCGCCTGAAAAAAAAATAGTGGATTGATTGACTAAACATTAGGTGCAGCCCAAGCAACTATAAAAGCCTTATATTGTGTTATGTAATAATTTCATGTGGCAAATAAAGCAAGGAAATTTAACACAGTCTCTCTGTGCTGGTTTAAATCCTCACTGCGGTGTTCAGAGTCGATGTTGAAGATTTGGAGATGTGAACACATGTAGGTGCTGTGTAATACGTTTTCTGTTGAGCACTTCTGCTAAATAAAGTATTTTTTAACTTTCTGGAGTTCTTTATGAAACTGAATGTCAGCAATTTGTGATTATTCTGACACTGGTAATGTTTGTAACTGCTGCTTCCAAAAATAGAGCTCCTGCAAGAAAACAAGTGCACTAAAACAAGATTCTAGCTTTTCTAGTAAATGTATCTCTACCCTTATAAAAAAAATATTAAATTGAAAATTAGAAAACAACGACTATGACCCACTAATTAAAATACATAGAGCCGGAGTTAACAAAGGAAGTACTGAACCGCTCCGTACCAGGTGGTGGCGGTAAAGCTCCTGTCTGCCAACACACGAAGAAGAAGAAGAGGAGGAGGAGGAGGAGGAAGAAACGTCTTTGAAGCGTTTGTCTTGCTCACTTCAGTCGCTCCATTTGTCTTTTTTTCCATCCTGCGGGCCAGGAACCATTCAGAAACCAGCACGTTTTCAACGAAGAGCGCAATACATTTGATTATTGCGTTTGTTTTTCAACTGGGACGGTAGGTTTTTACTTAATACTGGCGTGATAAAGTGCTGCGTCACTCCGTGTTAGCGCCTCATGGCTTAAATTAGCTGTAGTAGCTAACGCCGTTTGAGCGGGAATCTTCTGCCAAAGTATAAACAGTAAGAGTGTTTTGTGCAGATATATTAATTTTTTAATTAATATAATTTTTATTAATCTATTGTAGGCGGTGACTGAATCTCAAATTAGTTTCATGCAGCCAGCTTTAGAGAGCAAGTGTCGTAGGACGATCGGGCCATTGTTAGCAATCCAGTAGAACGATATCGGTAATTTTATTATCTGTTTGTTAGATGTAGTGATAACTGCACAATGCTTTGGCAGTAGGGGCATTTCAAACACGTTTAGCTAAAGCTTGTCCGTGACATCGTGTTTTACAAAGCATTAACTGCGAAACGTCGTAGGAAGCTAATGCTATCAGGCCTGGATTAAACTACAATTCAGCTACGTTGGTCATACGTTTAGCCACACGCACACACGTCGGAATAATTTACTGTGCTTAACAGATTGTCGTAAAGTTCAATAAGATGCTAACGTGATTGTTAAAATGTTAATTATTGTGTCATTTTAGTAATTATTTTATTGGCCTAAGCACAAGCAGTCCTGTTAACAGGATTAAGCTTCTTGCTGATATCAGTGTGCCAATATTGTTGAACTCCTGGTTGCTTACACACATTCCTGTACCTTTTTATAAACTCACCGAGGCAGTGACATTATTTTAATGTATACATTCATATTCTCGCGGTAACTATATTGCCTGTCATGTTATGCAAAACATAAAACTCAAACATTTGTCATGGTTCTATAGCATATAATAGATTTAGCCCAACTGAAGAGGTGTTTAGTGTGTTTTTGTGTGTGTTCATAACCAGTCCTGTGTAGCATTCAATTAGTATTGATTTACTTTAATTAAAAGCCTATATTATTTCCTGTCTCCGCAGTTAGAAGAGTTAACAAGATATCTTCTGGACGGCTTGGTGTTACAGCTGTCAAACCACAATGATCACCAGAAAGAGAGCTCACAACACAGTGATGCAGCCACTGCAGGTTGCAGAAGTGAATGTCTTGGAAACTGTGGAAGATCTTCGAAGTCCATGCGAGGGGGCCCCCACTGCTGACATTGATGAGGCTGGAATAGATCTAGATGAGCTGTTTGGAATGGAAGAGTTAAAATGGACTCTCGAAGGTGATGCTGTGTCCCCACTCTTTGATGATGAGCTGGCTGATCTTGGCGTTTATAGTGCCAAAGACCATGACTCCGACCATGAAGCTTCTACAGGCTCCTCTCCAGAGAGAATGTCATCTGACTCAAAGAAGCGAAACAGGCAGTCACACAATGTGATCAATAAAAATGCCATCGCTGCAAGACTGAATCGTCTGAAGAAGAAAGAATATGTCAACAGTCTGGAGAAGAAAGTTGGCGTCCTGTCAACAGAAAACGTCGTCCTCAAAGAGGAAAATTCTCAGCTGACCAGAAGAGTGGAGGAGTTGGAAGATGAAACCAGGTACCTGAGGGCTGTGCTGGCCAATGAGAGCATGTTAGCCCAGCTCTTGTCCAGGCTGAGCGGTGTGAATGGGATGAAATTATCTTCCTCGCTTTTCCAGGGCCCCAACTCAAATGACCATGACTACGCGTTGCCCAGGAAGCGTGTAAAAGTGGAGGAGAAAGAGACATCTGGTGGCGTTTGTCTGCATGTGGACAAGAACCACGTCTCAGTGGAGTTCTGCACTAAGTGTGCAGAGAGTGCAAGCACATCGCTCAAAATGTAGGGTCAAGTACTTCTCTCTGTTTTCAGATGTTGAGACTGAGCTTGATATAGCTCTGAACTTTCAGAGGGTGGATAAACACTGAAATTAAGATTACCTAAGAATTGAAGAATGTGCATGAGTTTTGTATGATGATGGATTGAGTACACGTTACTGCTAAACCTTGTTGACAGTTTCTTCTAGGTAATGGTTGATCCACCATGTGGGATGAGTGGCTTTCTGAACACCTTTACCTGCTTGACCTCATGGTAAGGATCAGACAAGAAAAGTCTTTTTGTTTTTGTTTTCCACAGGCTTCAGCGTTCAGCAGCCACATTAGTTCTTCTGTGTTATATGCCTGCTGGTCACATTTAGTTGGTATTGTGTGCTTTGGTTGTTTCTTATGTAAAAGTACACACGATTTGTTTTTAGTTTTAACATGTAACTAAGAGTTAAAACAAAAATATGCTGAATGTTAAGATAAAAGTGAAGGTCCACAAAGAGTGAACGAAACTATCAAACTGAAAATGCAATAACTCACAAACGGTATATATCTGAATTCTGTTTTGATAAGAATGGATCTCTTTGTGAACCTACACTCCTGTACAAAAGAATACTTTCATTTAGCGCCACCTATTTTTCTTTATGCTGAAGTGGATTCTTCTGGTGGAAGGGGAGGAGGCTGGACAAGCTGCTTCCAACGTGGCCTGGTATTTTGTTAAAGGTAGTATCGGTAACAAATGGTATACGTCATATTTTACCCATACTCCACAACATCTATAGCTGCAGAGCTCATGCAGCATCTTTGGGGCTGACTCCAGTACTTGGAGCAATGCTACCAGAGGCTTAACGGTCTCATATGTCTTGTATATATTTACATATTGTAATGTACATAACACACTCAGAATGAGCTGTTGTAATTAATTTCCAGTTTTGGTCAAGTGTAACGACTGTAAATGTGTATATAACTTTGAATACGTATTGTTTGAGGTAAATTGCCTTTGAGAAAGTTGGACAAATAAATCATATTTTCATTATATTTGAGTTACACATATCTACTGAGTCTATCTGAACTGTTGATATTAATGCATCTCTTTTTCTCTTTCTGAACAGCAAGCTCTCTGCCGATAAAGGTCTAAGTTTTCCTGAACATTTGGGTCACGTCTGGTAAAGGTTGACAAAACCAAAGACCACATTTGATGGAAGTACAAAACACACTGAGGGCTTGCCCGTGTTTTAGCCCATTTACTTCAAGTATTTTGTAGATGCTCCCATTACAAAATGATCAAGCTGTACAAACGATTCTGTCAAGTCCATGGGTCTGGGTCAGCAGTCCAATTATACTAGGATGATACTCCTGACAGCAGAGTGTACAACAGACACACTGGTAGTAATTGCTACTTTAAGCATTGTTATTCTTTTACATTCATATTGTACAGATTCAGACAATAATAGAAAGTTTTCCACATCCTCTTAAGACTTAGTAGCTGCTTGGATCCAGTGTAGAAGCAGTGGTGCCTTTGTCTGTGTGGCTGCTATGCAGACCTTTGTGTTTTTGCACATTGATCGTTATGTGAACCTCTGCATAATCTGGTAAACTGTAACATCTGTTTGCACTGCCACACAGCAGCAGTTAGGTGTGCTGAATGATAGAGCTCATTTTCAATATCCTCTCTCCTATTGAAATATCAGCGACACACTGAAGTAGTCAAGGGAATGTTTGTCATCAAGTTTCATTAGTGGTGCAGTGTGTAACTATCCAGATCTAAGAGTATTTGGTGCCATTTGCAAAGCAGGATTTATTTATTTTTAACTTGTAGAGGGAAGAAATAATACAGACTCCCACAAAACGACATCATGGGGTTTGTAGACAGCCTCAGCTTTGCCTTGTATAGAAACAAAATGTGCAGAAAATGCTCAAACTATAATGATTTAAAAATTATAAATCAGTCACATTAAAAGTACTTTAAGTTTCCTGCAGAGGAAATCGGTAGTATTCGTGTCTTAGCCTTTATCTTAGCATTAAAAGCCCCGAAGGTGTGAAATCTATCAATGCACTCAATGCCCACCATCAGCTGTAGTGAAGATTGCTGTGATTAAACCAGCTTGATATATAGTTGTATCTTGCACATGGCTACTGACTGTAGCTACATATGCAGATTTGTACTCGCACTAACAGTTTAGTTCTACTGGTGTTTCAAAGTGTAAGATGGTCTTACATTGTCTGTTTAATGTAGGAAAGTATTCCTGTTATTTGGCTGCTGATTTGCGTCGGCGCTGGAACACAGACCGGCTTGTTGCCAGGAAAAAACATTTCGTGTTTTTCAGCATTCAGCTGGAAGTACATGGGCTAAAACAGCATGATCCTCAGACCTTCAGTCCATCTGTCACTGCAAACCAAGCATTGATAGTAAAAACACCATCATGTTATGTAGTTCATTAGCGAACAGTAGACAATAACCCAGAGAAACAAATGTTTGCGTCCCATCTGACTAATGCTGTCATTATGAACATGTCATAGCTCTGTTAGCAAAGAAACCTGGCTTGAGGTATTTCATTAACCTCTGGTGTCTGGAAGACAACTAAGCCAATGTATAGAGACTCACCGTGACACAAATTGACAAGTGACATGTAAAATAATTTTACATAAAAACAGGTGTAAAACACATGGATTATGACGGATAAATGCTACTCTATAAATTGGTGAAAATAAAGAGTACTGGCTTTTTAGCTCAGTTTTAATTTGTTCAGTTATTCAAAAGTGCAAAAAAGACAGATAATTTGCCATCGTAAAGCAGGTATATTTTACACAAGTAAAGATGCTGTTCTAAAAACTATTCCAAAGAGAAAAGTAGCTCCAAGTCGAAGTTATAATTAGATGTGTGATTGGGTTTTTTTTGTCACGTTATACAGATCCAGTCTACAGCTTCATATATAAGTAATAGCTGGTTAATAGCTGGTTGCTTTTTCCCACCAGCAACAGTGTCTCCAGTTTTTCTTCCATTTCAACTTGAGCAGTCTTGCTTTCATTCATATGAAGTGCAGTAATCCAAACAAAACACGGGATGTAGTAAGTACAGATGTTAGAAGCTACAGAGAGTTCATGTCTGTGAAGACTCGTCTATGTCCAAGAGTTAAAATTGAGGCAACTGGACTCATCTGCCAATGTATTGCTTCATCAGTGAGTGCCTTCATCAGTACAAGTACACAAAACTACTCAGTCCCAGTAACTCAGGTTATGTAAATACACTTATTTTTAGCTACGTTGCACCTGCTGTAAGGTAAATTTAGTGTGCACACTTGGCTGCTCCATAAGGATGTTCTGGCAGACCACATCTCTGACATGAGCAACACTGCAGCTTTGAATTATGTTCATCAAGTGTGACACATTGCAACACATGCAACAGTAAACCTTTGCTGGCTGAGTGTAGTTACCTGAGTAGAACATCTGATTGTGCTCATCTTGGCGTTTTAAAACATAAAATTGACGCCCGTCCAGCAGTGTGTCCAGACACTGGTTGGACATTAATGATGATGGCTTAGACTGAGCTGAAGGTTCATCACCTCACTTCCCCTCTGAAGGTCTCTGCAGCCTGCCACATCATCAATTGATGTGTGGGATACCCGATAGTCCTGTCTGCCGGTAACTGACCCCTTTAGTCCAGACCACATTCTGACAATTTGTAATTCAATTCAATTTTATTTATATGGTGCATTTTATAATCAGAATCAGAATCGTCTCAGGGCGCTTTACAGAGTCCCAGAACCTGAAGAAAGCAACAGTGGCAAGAAAAACTCCCTTCAACAGGAAGAAATAAGAGAGAACCTTCCTGGTCAGCCGGTTGGAGGAGGAGGAGAGGTGGACAGGACAGAGAGGATGAAGGAGAGAGAGGAACAAACATCATACATGACAGAACAAACATGACATGTTGATGTTGTCAAGCAAGATGAAACTATTGTGTTTATATTATAGTTGATGTAGTAATATATCATCAGTTAATAAATAATTAAAAGAAAGATCAGCAGGGACTGGTGCAGGCAATAAGCACTGGAACGATCCGAGGCTGGACTGCAGGCCTGGAGGCAGAGAAGTAAGTAAGAAGTGCACGTAAACAGCTTTGACACATTGGAAACCATGCAATATTTTTTTTAAGAAACCCAAGACTTTCAAAATGTGTTGTGGTCTATAAGATGGCTTCATTTCAATAAACTGCGAAAAAAGATTTTAGTGTTAGTGTTTCTTTTGCCTCAAACCAGCTCATAAATGTATATTTTTGCATTGTATTAGTAGTTGAAGTAAAGGACCTGAATAATAAACATTCTGCTTTCATAGTGGCAGTGATCAGTGCCAAATCCACCGGCTGCTGTTTCACATTGGGCGGTACATTCGTTATACTTCCTGCTGGAAGAGCTAAAACGGTGAAGGCTCAATAAAAGTAAGATATCAGAGTAGTGATGTACTTTTAAATGTAAATGTATAACTTGTATGTATTCAAATACAAACCTTTCTATGTATAAATACAAATGGTGTTTTCCACACTTCCAGTGGTCCTATGAGATTCTATGATGAAAGTGCGCCCCCTGCAGGTACAGATGGGACCTGCACCTCACATTGACCTGTCACCTGTGTAAATTGGACAAAACATTTATGACGAATTTCTGGACTAAAATAGTCAAGTTTTATCTTTATTGCTGAAAATATAATAACTTACAATAAAAAGCATTTTGAAACACATTTAAGATGAATAAAATAATGGAAAAATTTGGACATTAGTCAACACATTGACACCAAAGCATCATTTAAGTAAAATGTATGGTGTTGATGAAGATTCTCAGTCATCCAGGTCATCATACGTAGAGAAGATTGAAGCAAGGCGTCTGGACTTGTATATACATAAAATGTATGGTGTTTTCAAATTATATCTCCTATTTACATAATTATCACTGTATTTGTGTCGTGTATCTTTAAATATACTAATACTAATAAAATGAGCTATATTCTTAGTATTTTATACTATAGTATATTATTCACTTAATGTAGAAATAACACATAGGACTCATAGCTGGGCCTGATTATTTAAATACACATTAGTACCGGCAGATATTTGCTTTGGACTGCGATCCTGAGCGTGGCTAACAGCACACACCTTTGCCTGGAGGTGAGGTGTTTGAATCCCAACCTAAATGACATGTTGAATTATGGAAAGCTTTCACTGTACCTGCTGATGATCTGCCGTGCACCTCCCGCCCCAGGTGCCATGAACAAACATACTAAACATCCTTCAGGCTCCGTTTGAGCGTCACAGTGTGAACAAACAACACAGGACCACACAGACTTTGTCAAAGTTATTATTGTAGAATACTTTGTTGTATTTTTTCTTTCATACAGACAAAAGGTGTTGGACTTAATTCCCATTAAATTCTCTTAGATTTCCATACAGATTTAGTCTACAGTATACAGGTGTGTTCTTTCTCATATATAGATATTTATTCGCTTAAATAACAGGCAGGTAACTCTTTAATATATTCAATAGTCTTTATGATTTTTTTTGGTCTTTTTTCATTTCAGCACAGTTAAGGCTGCATTTTCTGTCTGCAGAACAGCACTGTGTTGTGCAAGAAGGGGGACCATTCCACACACAATATTTACAACAATATGTATAATGAATAATGTAAAACCTTAGGCCCTTCCCATTGTTACCTGGCAGTAAATACTCATGTCAGATCTAAAAGAGCAGCCTAAACAGCGCTGATGCGCTGCACTTCTGCGGTCTCTAGCTCTGCATTGCCCTCCAGTTCTCCATCCTCCCTGGGTCCCCACTTTGTCCAGTCCTTTTAGATCATAATGAGGTACATTTTGTATCTCCTGTTCTCTATTTACAGAGCGGCACCTCTGGTCTCAAGAGACTGTTAAGTATCTCCTCACCTCTGCACACTTCAGGGGCTGTTCAATGGACAGAAAACACAGCCCTCAGAATATGCTCAGGAGAATGTGCAACTGTCTTTTTTTCCATCAGTGGGAGCACCGGTGGAGAAAATAAATAATAATCATAATCATAATAATCATAATATACAAGCGCTTCAATTTTGTTGTTCCTCTCTTCCTCGAAAAGCAAAAGAGTAAAAGAAAGAAACATCAAAAATAAAATAAAAACAAAACAGTGTAACAGGAACATAGTACCTGTAAATCAAAGATGCACATGTGCACATTTGGGCGATCTGTACAGTTGTGGTGCAGTTGTACAATTTATAATTTGGATAAATATATTCTTTTTCACATTGCCTTCTGTGAAACTGTCTCACAACATCATGATGTAATGTGGCTGGACGGATGGACAGAGATGGCTATAACTGGACAGTCAAATTTACACCACTGGAAAATCATCCCCCTGTCGTCCGGTGCATGTGCTGTATGCAGAGAAGCACTGATGTAGCCGTGCTCACAGGTGCTGAAATAGAATAGGTTAGACTTGAACAAGGTGTGTGTGTGTGTGTGTGTGTGAGTGTGTGTGTGTGTGTGTGTGTGTGTGAGAGAGAGAGAGGGGAAGAGAGCAGATGTGGAGATCATAGCACACAGAAGTGACAGTAGCCTAAATGATTTACCAACACATAAAGAGTGACATTAATGATACCAAATGCATGCTTCAAAACAGACAGACCAATACAGAGTCACCGCCTGCCCGGGTCGGGGAGGTGACGATGATGATGAGCATTCAAGAAGACAAGAGTTCTGTACAGGTAGGGGTGTTCCCAGAGAGCCCTGCGCGCATCCTGAAACAGACCTAGCAGGACAGACATGTTCTCTCGCTGTGTTTCTAACCCTATGGCTGGGGACAGGTGTCATGGCAGTCTGTTGCATATTTTCTGCCCTTGCCTTCCTCTGGCGGTGGGACCAGTTGATAACTTGGTGGAGTGAGTGGGTGGGTGGAGCTGGAAGAAAGGGATGGGAAGGGAATGGGGTAAGGGGGTTGCATTGCTTTGCAGTGTCACACTCCGATGCAACATGAAGTCAGCGGTTCACCCACACCTATAGTACAACATGGGACACAGGGGGGGCGCTCTCACACCCAGGCTGGAATGTGATGCGGTAGTCTGGAATGTATGTAATCCATGGAATGTCGAGGTGGCGGTGGAAAGTGACGTTGCGAGCTCTGCACTCGTCACGTGGGTGCATGTCTTTTTTTTTCTTTTCGTATTGTTTTTGTAGGGGTGTGCTCATGCAGTGAGTTACGCCCTGTTTCACTGGACAGCTCGTCTGAAAGCATTACATCTCCATTAGCCAGTTAGCTTAGCTTAGCATGGAGACAGAAAACAGGGAAACGGTAGAAAAGTCACCTCTAAAGCTCACCCTTGTGTCTTGACATCATGTGACGTGTAAGCCTACACAAAACCATGGCCTCTGAGTGGCCTGATGCAGCACGGCCTGCGAGTAGGTGTCCACATAGCAAAGAGAAACAAAAGTTCTGATGCACATACCCTTTTTTTGTAACAATAACAGGTGAGCCTCAGAGACACTCATAGGCACATCTGAGAAGGCCAATGCTAGCTATTCGCCCTCATTTTCTTTCTTTATGCTGAACTAAACTAATCCACTGACTGTAGTGGTGTATCCATCCTCCACCATTCTGCAGGAGAATGTTCTATAAAGAATAATTATGAATCACTGATGAGGAACAGACCTAGCCTAAAGCTAATACTGACAGTAGACGCCGGGCCGATGGCTTGATGGCATGTTGGTTGACATCCAACGGAGCAAAGGAAAAACAATCTCTTCGTCCACGGAGAGGGCGCTAGTTACAAGATGGCCCAATGGCACGTGAGCAGGAGCGGCTTGGGAGTGAGTGCACGCCAGTCTTAAAGGGCCATCGCCTGTGCATTGCGTGTTTGATGGCATTTAAAGGGTTAATGCTTCACAAGCGTTCAGCTTTTTTTTTTTCTCCATCAAAAAAATAAATAAATAATAAGCTGAGACACACACGCGCACACACACACACGCCTAGACAAGACAAAGTGAGCACAAGGAGGAACAACAAGAGAGAAGACGATGGAACACACAACAGAGGCTGGAAGAGGACGGCAGCCCTATATATATATATATATATATATATATATATATATATATATAACCCACACACACACTCATCCACATGGCAGGAGGCTATAAATAAAGTTTGTGCTGTATCGGTTTAACATATGTATAAGATGTGTATCATCTGGTAACAGTGTGACAGATAGCAGGTCAGGTGGACTTATGGGGTGACATTCAGGGATCCAGGGCCGGAGAGAAGGAACAGTGATGAAGAGTTCTGTGTTGTTGTCCCCCCCCCCAACATTCAAATTTTATATATATATACATATACATGTACCGTGTATATATATCTGCCCCCCCCCCCCCCCATCCCCCCATTCTTTAGTTGTTTTTTTGCAGCCATTCTATTAACTATTAGGTTTAAATGAACAGCGTCTTTGTTTGCAATTTCTGTTTTTGTTACATTTTTGTGTTTTTTTTTCAGAAGAGACAAGACAATACACATACACACACTGAGAGAGAGAGAGAGAGAGAGAGAGAGAGGAGGGTGAAAGGAAGAAGAGGAAACACATCAGGGAGAAGAAACGAAGAGTGATGGAACGTATTAAAATGAATGAGCACCATTATGTTGAGAATTAAATGAATCATAAATGGAAATAACTGGAGCCTATTCAAAGCTTCAACAAAGCGTTTTTTTGTTTTGTTTTTGTTTGTTTTTTTACTCATACCGCAAGCAAAGTGGTGGCTTTAGAGTGGCTGTAGAGTCAGAATGATGGTTGTGGTGGTTGGTGGCAGGTCTGTAGGTGACAACAACACTAATGGTGAACACCAATAGAAACAGAGTGGGTCAGCCCCCATAGCCACATGGCCCCGTTCTGCTGAACTGTTTGTCTGGATGTCCCCCTCCTCATACAAACTGTCACTCAGGACAACGCACCCAGAGCGGACCCTAATGTGTGTGTGTGATGAGCATGTGTGAGGTCAGGGACTGGGCCGGGCCGGGCCGGGCCGGGCAGATGGCTTTGTATGTGGTGGTGGTGGTGAGGGTGAGTGTGGAGGCGTCGGGGTGAGGGTTGGGGAGGGACTGGTTATGGGGGAGTCAGACTGAGAGGGCTGGAGCGATGGGCAAAGGGAGGAAAAGTCCCAATGTTCTCAGGGAGCTGTGAATAGAAGTCTCCAGCCATTGTCCACTCCCTCCTGTGCCTCCCTGGTCCTTCGCTCCCTCCTGTGAGCCTGCTGTAAGGGAGAGTGGGTGAAAATGTCATGTGTGTGTTCTCAGCACTCTCTTGCACTCACCCTTTCCTCCCCCTTGCCCAACACTCCGTCCCCTTCCCACCCACGGTCAGCTCAGTTATAAGGAGGTCTCCACACAGTAGAGGTGGGCTAGGTGAGGGGCAGAGGGTTTCATTGGCCTGTCCCTGCCACGATGGTTATGGTGGTGTTGGTGGCAGCGGTGGTGATGGGGGCTCCTGTCATTCGGGGTTTTGTTGCTCTGGGCGACCACTGAATTAATGCTGCTGCTGCTGCTGCTGTTGTTGTTGTTGTTTCGGTTGCACGGGGTCACCGGGAGGCTGTACTGGCGGTAGGGACGTGTAGGGCGGGTGCGGGCCGGGGGCTGGGGCTGGGTGGGAGGGGGTGGCGGCTTACGGAGGGCCGGGTGCAGGTGCTGGTATCTGCTGAGCTCTGATTCGTCGTCCACGTCAGTGTCGTCGATCAGCGGGATGTTGTGGATGAGGTCGTTGATGAGGAACTCTGGGTGGGCCATGAAGTTATGGATGGAGTTGCGGGATTCCGGTTTCTCCCGGCCCTCGTACAGCGAACTACGGAATGCTTTCACCACTCGCATCTGCCGAAAGGAAAGTAAAAACATGGGACAAACCACAAGAAAGACAGAGGAGAAAGTCAGTCATGAGAAGAGGAAACAATGAAACACGGGAAACCCGGGGACAGACAGACTTGTGTCCTCCAGCAGACAAACAGTGACAGACAGATGGACACTTCGGACCAGGTGGCTACAGTCAGTTCACACGGTGTACACGTTAACTTTTTGTTTTTATTTAAGCTCATAAAAACATTCTTACCTGAACTAAAGGGTGTGATAAAGCACAACAGGCTTTTGGAGTTACTTAGATAAAGCTACACTTAGCTTTGATTAGCATTAGCCTCACAATGCTGGAAAAGGCTCATTGGTGTGTGTTTTTCCTCCTCACTGAGAATATCTGCACTAATTTCCTGGTAGAAAATCTTGTTATCGGGGACGTACACACAAATTTTGACTCCACTACACTAGTACACAGATCAGACTCTGGAGAAATAAAAACTAACCTGCACCAGAGCTTTGTGAAAAGCAGCTTTGATAATCCATACTATTAACCTGGATGTTTTTGTATCACTGTGAAGTTGGTCGTTTTAAGATGGCTCTCTGTGGGGACTGCTTCACTTCTGGAACAAGGGGCCACTTGAGGAACTGCAGTTTTGCTGCAGCTTCAGTAGCGCTTGCTGAAAAATCTATGTATATTCACTTTTGCTGTGGATAAAATGCGTCAAAAATATATATTTAATGTTTCAGCATCTACCTAACTGCTGTAGATCGGAAGGACTCTGTTACATGTGGACAAAGCCAGAGTGGTAAGATACCCTCCTGCTTTCAGTCTTTATGCTAAAGCTAAGCTAACTAACAAGCTTTTTTTTTTTTTTTAAATGAGAAGACGTAATGAAAGATTACACATATTGGCAAATTATCTTTTTTATTTGTTAGGATATTTAATCTGCTCTCACTAATTTTGTATAGGACCCCATGACATGAAGATACTATCCATACACAAATGATTGTTACCTTGATAACATCAATGTCTTGACTAATTTAGTGTCGACTCAGTATCCACCTGACCCTGTGTGTCACCACAGACAAACATGGGAAAAAAAACGTTCAAAATGAGTTGGCTGATGGCGTGTTTTAGTCAGTTCTCACACAATAGTCAGTCGAGAGCATTCAGTAGCCACCATCACAAAGACCACAGAAGCTGCACACGCTTGACATCATACACACCTGTGTGTGTGTGTGTGTGTGTATGTGTGTGTTTGTATTGGTGACAATATGCATGGGGAAAACACTCATACCTCAGCACACTGGATCACATGCATGTACACAGATGAGGGTGGTTGTTAGGCACAAATGAAGAAGAAGCAGGAATGGTGTGTTAGTTTAATGTAGAATATGTTAAGAAATTTGCAAGAACCTATAGCAGTGACCACACACGCACGCACGCACGCACGCACGCTCACAGACACACACGCACGCTCACACACACACGCAAACATGCAGAGTAGCTGAGCTGTCCTCACAACGTGCGGCTTGAAGGTGGACGCCTGCATGCATCGGGCAGTTTTTTAGTTATAGGCACTGTTTGTTAAGGAGAGCTGGTTCATACACACAAAAACACATTGACAGCCAGACGATGACTCATTCAGTCAGTCAGCATCTCTGTACACACACACATCAAACACTCATACACATGCACATGTGCAAAGTGTGCTGTGGCCATGCAGCAGCGAGAGAAGTGCAAAGTGATTGAAATGATAATGATGCTGATGTTGGAACTGCTGTGGGATATAAAAAAAAAAAAAGAAATCTTGCAAAACAGAAAAGTGACATCACAGAGAATCAGCAGGTTAGAACAGCGTGTGATTGGTTAGATTAATAGAAACAGAAGGTGATTGGTTCAAAGGCCAGAGCAAAGCTCAGGCGTCAGCCCTGTCACACAATGAAAGGCAGCCAGGTCATGCTGAATCAGATCTTTGTCACTTACGCTCTCTTTCTGCCTCTCACACACACACACACACACACACCAGAGTGAGTTCTATGAGTGTACTTCAAGGTGCATTATGCAGTGTATGGTGTATGCGCACATAAACACATTCCTTTGCCATGGAAGTTGGTCCATGCACCCTTCCCCAAGCCCAAACAGAGGAAAAGAAGCAGCATGAGCTTAAAAGAAACAGAGACAGTTCAATGCAAATATACTAACAGGCAGACGCAGGCAGAGCCCTACATAGAGACAGTTTGGCCAAATGAGGTAAACACAGGAGAAGCTGGATGTCGACTACAACACCGACTGGAGTCCAAACTGTGATTATGAGGTGGATGGTCAGGCAGCTGAATGGAGGTCAGTGCTGCAGTTGGCCAAACTAGGTGGAGTCTCTATATATGACTCTGGCTCATGATAGACTGAGAGACGGACAGACATACAGACAGACGGTCAAGCAGTAGGTTCAGTGCTTATCTGTTTTTCCAAAGAGCCTGTCAGACAGTAGAAAAACACCTCATGCAGACTGAGAAGGTTTTCAGAATGCTACTTTCTCACTTTGTTAGCGCTCGGTTTGTTTTCATTTTGTCTCCATGGTAAAAGTAAACTTTCGAGTATATAACGCCCACAGTGTGACCAGAGAGGCCTGGAGGCCAGGGCACTGCTGTGTTACTTCTCTCACCCACTTCCTTTCTCTCTCCCTGCCGGCTCTTTCAGCAGTGCTTAATGGAAAAACGATGATGGTTAAATACGAAGGATATAGGCGCTGTAAAGTAGAGAGGCTGCTGTGTGCAAAACAACTGCTGATGAGAAGAGACTGCAACATAAATACAGGGAGAAGCTGTGAGGTAGATGACTGGTTAATGGCTCCTGTTTCTCACTCTGAGGAGCGCTACCCTTTCCTACATTCAGTGCGTCCTCCTATCTCCTACTCACATCGCATTTAAGCAGCAGAGACTGAGGGTGGAGGCTGATATATGCCCTTTTAAACATGCACAGATTTTAGCAAAGCACCTAGAAGCAAAGGATAGGTTCTTGACATCTTTATATTTTAAACTAGTCCAATCAGAAATGAAAACAAACTGGATCCACAGATCTACAGATCCAGAGAGCTCCAGCTCAGGTGGATGAAAGCATGAAACAGAGACATCCACTTTTATCTCTTAGAGACCTCCCTCAAATATCCCTGAACTCTTTTCTTACCCAGCGATGACAGATGTGGCCGTGAAAAGTCAGGGACGTCGGACGTCAGAGCTTACACACATCGTACTGCAGCAGGGCACACTGCCAAGTCTGAGGGTGGCTCTGAATTATTTGCAAAGAACTCTGGGTATAGTGGAATACAGTAATGACCCTGAAGTTAACTGTGGACAAGGAGCAGTGCAGAGGAACGGGTCGGTTTGCCTTGATATAGGCAGTGCTTGCAGCTGAGACCATCAGACTTATGACAGGACAGGGTTTGCAGGTGCAGGCTAATTGTGTTGGGACTGACACTAAATCCAGGAAAAAGACCAGAACCAACAGTGTGTCTCTGTTAAAAAGTTTAGATCGAAGAATGTTTCTCAGTTGGTGCAATGACCGAGCACCATCTATGAGGTCAGTATTCAGTTCGTATTACCTTGTTGATTGAACCTAATACGCATAGTCCCACCAGCAGGTTTAAAACTGAAATTTCAGTGGACTCAACATTTGAGCTCTTGAAAGGACAAAAACATCCCTTGAACCTCTTGTGGCCTTTTTTTTACAAAGCCTAACATACAAGCTTTGCTTTTGTGCAGCAGTGCAAGTGGTGTTATAGCATAGTCTGTCCAGCAGAGGGCACTCTGGAACAAAAATGCATTCATGCTTTGTGATTTTGGGGAAATTCAACACTTTACTCAAATTCCAATGTCTTTTCCATCAGCCTCTGCTTTGCTTGGGTGTTCTGGGCAAATTTCTAAATTATACTAAAAACGTATAAACCTTAGCATGTACGCACTAGCACTGTGAGCATGTTAGCATTAGCTCATAGTAAAGCCTCACAGAGCTTCTGGATCATCATGTTGGTTCTGGTCTTTCCGTGTGTTGACATTGTGATAAACATATAAAATCATGTTTTATATTGTGTTTCTGTGGCTCTACTTGAATCTTTTGTATGTGTGAGCCCCACACCAAAAGCTTATGTAAACAGGAACTGCAGTACAACTCTTTTTGCCTCCAGACGACATGTAGTGATTCATAAGAGCAAACCCGGGTCACATCAAACTTTAAGTTAATGCTTGCTCCTTCACATTCTCTCCTTGCTCCATTTGTTTGTCCAAATCCATTTGGTTTCTCATCAGGGGCTGAAGCACAAGAAGTTATGTGTCATAGCCTGCTGTGGCTGAGCAACAGATTTGGACATAACAAGCTGCTCAAATTAAGGTAGAAGAATTGAAAAAGCAAGCAATGAGCTGGCATGGTGGGACCTGAACCCTAGCTCCATACTTTGACTGTACATCCCTCCTTCCATTTATTTGATGTCTTTTCTATCAGGCAGCCAATGTTAGTCACACTGATTTCGTTATATATTTTACTTTGTAAATGGAGTGAAGGATGTGCCTCCAAAGCACTTAAATAAAGTTCAGGTGACTCTAGGATGATAGCGACGATGAGGTGTCAGCAGTGCTGACTCGGGCCTCTCTGTATCTACACTTATAAGTGATGGAGCAAGGTGAGGAGGGAGGAGGTCAGCGTGGAATGGCAGGAGGAGGAGGGGGGGGGGGTTGATGACAGGAAGGGAGCAAGAAAGGTAAGAAGAAGCAACTGAGAAGACAGATGAAGACAACCAAATGAAGAGACAGCACGCATGCATGCACGCACGCACTCCTACACACGCATACGAAGCACAGGCGCACACACTCAGGCTACGGCTCTCAGGTTATGTCAGAAAATGCACACACATGTAAACACGCTTTCAAACAGACGCGCAGAACTGACATACAAAGAAATCAAGAGAAAACATGAGGGGTGGTCGCTACTTTGGTAAGGAGATGGGAGAATGACAAAAAGGGATGAAGTAAGTTCCAAAAAAAAGAGAAAAAAAATGGAGTCTACTAAAGAAATCTTATCAGTATGCTACACAAGAGCCTGTATTTAGATCTGATCAAATCTAAATACCTCTACAAAAGAACAACTCTACTTATGAAGAACAATTAGAAGACATTTCACAGAGTAGTTCTGCAAACAGGGAACCTGTAATATCTCATAAATATAGAAGAAAGAGGAGAGAGAGCTCTGATGGAGAAAAAGAGGAGAAAAACAGAGCGGACAGAGAGAGAAATCAGGACTTTTGGAGACATCAGGGGGACCAAACTTGTGACGTCGGAGCTGGAAATACTGTTACAGGAATAACCAGTTGACAACAATTGCAGCACCAAACAAAAGAGAGAGGAGCAGAAGAAGGAAAGCAGGAGGAAGATGTTCTTAAACCGTAGGCTTGGAAACAGCAGTGTGTTATGGGGCTTTTATACTCGAAGGTTTACAGTTTAGAGAAGCCATATGAAAGCCATTTGGTAATGAGTATGAATTATATGGCAGTGAAATATACCCGTAACATGAAAAGTCACATTATTGTTACAGCAAAATTGTACTGCCTTGTTTTTTTTTTGGAAGAAATTACACCATTCCTTTAGATTAGAGATGTTTACACCAGGGGCTGACCACAATAACCACGCTTGACCTCATTCACAGACAGGAAATAACACATGTGCAGGAGGAGCTGCCATTTGCTCTCTGAACTTTAAGGTCCCTTTGTCTCCTTTTTGCTCTTTTAAATGAGTCATGTTGTTTTTTTTTTTTAATGAGGAATGCTTTAGCATTTGTCAGGACACCTCAGGCAGGGAGAGAACAGCCAGCCGCCTCCTGCACTGGCCAACACTCAACAACAAAACAGAATCTGGCCTGGAACCGGGACTGGATTCGGACCAGACCAGATCAGACCAGAACTACACAGCCGGTCAGGACTGGGTGCTGTTTGAAAGGGAGAATAAGAGAAAAGAATAGAGGAAACATTGCACACAAACGAGCAGCGAGCGAGCCGGAGGGGACACAACCATAGAGAGTAAAAAATACTGCAGTCCACGTGCCGTGCAGCAGTGTGCGTGTGTGTGTGTTTTGTGTGTTTGTGACTATGAATGAATGTGTGTGTGTGAGAGAGAGAGACTGCAAGTGTGTGCAGGTATGCGTGTGTGTTTGTGTGTGTACATGCGTTCGGCGGACTCACTCCCGGGGGCTGGGCTGGTATTGGCTGTTGCAGTGGAGAGAGCTACGTGAGAGGGGGTAGAGATAGTGTTTACGTCGTGGAGCTGACTGAGCACGGAGGAGCGCCGTCTCACCGCTCCCTGAAACGAACCGCTTCGCTTGAACGTGCTCACTACCTCCATCTGCAGGACAGACACAAAACAGCAGCACTCAGTGAGGGCAGGAAAGTCCGGTCTGAGCGTGAGTGTTTGCTTCCTCCAAGAAGTTTCTGATGTCAGTATAGAATGTGTGCTGTATCACTGTGTAGCTGCACAGAAGGGTGCAAATTCTCTCTTTTTAAAAAAAAAAAAATAAAATATTTTTTTTTAATGAAATCATTTAGACCCCCTGCCAAGCTTTGTGGTTCTGAGGGTTGATGCTTTTTGACTGCAAATGTGCCTCAGTGAGATATCACATGAGCTGTGTGTGAGGTTGTGTGTGTGCTTGCATGTGTATTTGCTGTTTGCACACTCAGACCAAACCCTCTTAATAAAAAAACGGACCACTTTAGGTAAAGACAGGCACTTAGCAGAGAGTCTGGCCTGGCTCTCTAACACTCCTGAGGAGGCTGTTAAGCACACTGCTGCTCATGTCGATGCTCTCTTTTATGGTCCAGTCTCACACAAAGCAGTGCAAGAATTGATCAATTTATGTAACCATGGGCTTGTCTACTTAGCTTATTAGCCTCTAAACAACATGTAAACACTCACAAACACAGCCACTGCTGTGACACACACACACACACACACAATCACTTCATTTATCTCCTTTCGTGGTGTTTATGAGCATCTAAGATACCACTTCCGAGCCATTTTCTGAGCAGAACAGAAAAGTTTGCTGTTTTGGAGAGAGAGAAAAAAACTTGATCATCATTATGTTTGGCACAGTTCAGAAGAAAAGCACAGACAGGATGAGAGAGACGGACTTTTGAGGAGTAAGAACTGTTTAAACTCAGGAGAGTCAATAATGCAGCTTAAAAAAGTTCTTTCCTTCCAAAAGTCTCTTGTTAGTGTGTACGGGCCATGACACTGGCAGTTTATTTAGGCAACATTACACAACAATATCCCCCCTTGATAAATGGTATTTTATTAAAAAGCACCTGGTAAAAGTAGTGCAGACATTAGGCGTCCATATTCAGATTTAGATGTAGTGTTATCCCCCTTCTACCTTAAACAAACTGCTCATGTGTCATGACCAGGTGAAGCTTCTGGTTGACATGTGTGTGTGCCAATGAGAGATCTGGAGGTCCAGTCACACAGTACCTGGGTCTGGATACGGTTGAGGCCTCTAAACCAGAGGATCTGTCCACGGCGCAGCTCTCTCTCCGCACAGTCAATCTCCTCCTCATCCTCTGCCAGCTCCTCGCCTTCCTCCTCTCCAGGCTCCAAACCCAGGCCCGCCTCCTTCAGACATGGCAGCCGCTCTGTTGGCACCGTGGCGATCACCTAGAAGCCGGGTTTGTTATGATGTCATTTGACAAGAGGATGCTACTGTGGCATTATACTGAGCAGGTGGCAGCTTCTACATAGAAGCACATTATATAACCTAAGAAATGAGTTTATCAGTGTGAAAATGTTTCTTTAGCCTCCCCTCGGGGGGAGACAGGCCCGCCTGCTCTTGCTCAGCGTTGGTTTGACTCAGCAGGCTAAGAGCTGCTTACCTGCCCCCAGAGGAGCTCTCCTACTCCCACGAACAGACACCAGAGCCACTGCTCCACGTTGAGAGGAGCACAGCTGAAGGGCTTCCCTCCCCACTGCACGATCACGATCTGCAGCAGAAACACAGGCAGGCATGTCATTACTATTGTACGCATACGTCCAGGGAGAAAGCAGCCCTGACGGTACTGTAAAAGAACAGCTCAGTTCTCCTCTACTTCAGGTAGGACATGCAAATTAGCATTACCACTATATTCCCTGGTGGTGTTTAAAAATGATCATGTGAAGACCTGCACTCGTCTGTGTTAGAATATTCAATTATTCATGAGGAATTCTCGTCCTTTTCACATTTCTACTTGTCATCAGTTGGCAGTAAATCATCTGTGTGTCTACACCAGGAACACTGCAGGAGAACATGATGTTCTCTGGGCTGGTGTGTTTAAAGCTTTAGAGGTGCAGTGCATTAATAAATATAAGGTTTAGTCTCAGCTTGCAAATTATTTAAAAGAATAGTTTGACATTTTGGGAAATATTGTCTTTCTTGCTGAGAGTTACATGAGGAGTGAACTAGTGAGTAAATCTGCAGCCGGAGACTCTCTGCTTGAGGTAAAAGGATGATGTGGATGACACGGGCAGCATCAGGAAAGTTCAGAGCATTTCAAGTTGAGGCAAAGTGCTCAGAGCAGCCCTGCAAAAAAAACGACAAACAAAACAAAAACGCCGGGTGATTTTCCTCCAGGCAACAGAAAAAAAGACTATGCAGACAACCTCAGAGAGAGGCTGAGTTGCTTTGTAGGTATTTGTGAGCACAGTAGCACTAGTCTTTAACAAAGGAAAAGGTGAGAAACTACAATGAATTCCTAGTTATTGTATGCCAGCACCATCCGTGTCTGTCCAGACCCATATATGAGACATGAGACAATATGTATGCTAGTATGAAAACACATTTTCTGATGTCACAGTGACCTTTGACCTTTACCAACAAATACTAATCACCCATACGGCTGTGTGCCTGTAAAGGCACTCTTGATATGTTGTATTCTTGATATATTGTATTCGCAACATATCAAACAGGAGAGATGTGAACTTACAGTAAACTCTTTGACCTTTAACCCCCAAAGTCTTGTCAGTGTATCCGTGTATATGCTTGTATATATACCGAAGATATCAGAAGATATTGCACTCTTAGAAATGAAGCAGTTTCACAGTGACCTTCATTTTTGGCATCTGATAACAACTTCAGGCTTGGATGCCAATCTAAAGAAATTCCATCTAGCCCATTGCTGCTGCCACATGGAGGCATAACAAAACAGATCAGACCCTGGAGCACTGATCACCTTTTTAAATCCTACCCACCCCTGTATACAAAGAAAGAAAGCGTCATGGTCAAATGCTCTTTTTAGCTACTTTGTGTAAAATCTTATTTTCAAATCGAATTTTCAGACTAATAAGGCGACGTATAGGAGCAGTGTCAGGACTATGTAACAGAAGAGATACCATGAAGTACAATTAGATAACTAAGCAATACGTAGAGCACCAGTGCGCTGCAGGTCTGCACCTAGTTCATTAATGTTAGGTGGTTTTATTTTGGTTTTAATTTTTCACAGTACATTTCCCACTTTTTTGTAACTGTCAGATGGACTATAAAAGTCCATAAAGAATAAATAAAAAGAAATATTTTTTGCAGCCCAACACTTCTTCTAATGCAACTTTTGTCCTGATGCGAGTCATTTGTAAAGCGGCGCCAGTGCAGCCAATGTTGAACCACACTATATTACATTACCAGTACTATTAGGGATTCTGAGCTGGGAAAGCACAGTCTCAGCCACATTAATCAGTGCAATCAAGTTTACTGTAAGTCACTCTGTTGTTGTGTAATGAATGTGGCTTGTTTCCAGTGAGCATCTTTAAACCGCGGTGACAGTACGCTCCTTTACAGAGGCTCCACATGCAGTGGATGTACCAACAGCATTCTAAACAGCAGCATGATCATTTACAGCAAGAACAATGCTTATCAGTGACACTGTCATCTCCACACTGACCTGCACTGCATCAATCTCACTGAGAGTATGATACAGCCTATCATACAGTTATCTTTCTGCAGGGAGGAGACAAGATCCATCCTCTGGCTTATCTCTCTCCTTCCACCTCTCTCAACCTGCCTCCAGTCTTCAGTTGCCTCTCAGCTGTTCTCCTCCAAATCCGTCTGAACTGTCTTCTTGTCACTCTTACGCTCCAAATCACTGCCACCTCCCTCCCCCCTTCAGCTCTCTCTTCTCTTCTTTCTCCCCAGACTAACACCAAGCATTGAAGAGCTTTGGAACGTATCCTTCTTCCTCTCCTCTCCCTTTGTTTGCTTGTCTGTGTTTTTGTGTACACACAGTGCTCAGTTCATCTGTGTTCCCCAGGACAGACAGCGCTCTGATTGGTTAGGGGTTGAAAATGTGGACATCTTTTTACAGAATGAGCAGGCGAGTTACAAAACAGGTCTAAAATATATGTTCTTATTTACTTTGGACACCTTTACTAAAATTTAGTTCACAATTGTTTTATAATTTATATAAAAAATTCATTCTGTGTTATGGTGCTCATTTACACTGACACTCATATTATTATATTATTATAATATTATATATTATTAATATATATATATTATTATATATTATATATTAATAAATAATATAATAATCATAGTTTAAATGGGAATTTAAAAACTAAAAAATTGAATTAAATAAACTGTCTAGCATCATAAAAGATGCCAGAAAAAATTTTAAGATTTTTTTAAGAAATATTAAGATTTCCCCTTAATTTAAAAAGATGATTTAAATGATTAAAAAATATTTTGTACCGCTAGAAAAAATGTTTTCTAAAATATTCTAGAAGTCACCACCAGAGAAGGTCTGCTCTATTCTTCTTCCAAAGCATGCTGCAGTACTTATCAAAATGACAACATGACCACTCAAATGTTCTCTAAACACTAAACAAACATTTTTTTATAGTGTTAACCTGACCTGCACAGCAAAGGTCCCCAGAACGATGGAGCAGAAGATGGGGTTGCCAAATATTCCGTCAAAGACGTTTCTCTCTCCGTGGATCTTGCGAGCATTGATCTCATTGAAAAGCTGCATGAGGACGAAGGTGTTGAAGATGATGGTGTAGTGCTCTGAGGGAGGGGAGTGGAGCGGAGCATTGCGGCCGCTATCGATGTTAAACATGCGTTCGCCTGGAGAGTTTCAAAGGGAGGAAGAAGAGGCAATGTGAGTGACGGAAAAAAGGAAATTGGAGTAATCTGTAATAACACCTGTGTGGGCAAACACTGAAGTACAGACCTATAAACAGCAGAGTGAAGATGATGATCAGTTGATACACTCCATGGCCCAGGATGTTCTTCATCATGGTCAGTGAGATGAGCGGGTTGTTCCGGCCATAGGGTTTCCGTAGCAACAGGGCCTCGGTGGGGGGTTCGGTGGCCAGGGCCAGAGAAGCAAACGTGTCCATGATCAGATTCACCCACAGCATCTGCACTGCTTTCAGAGGAGAGTCCTGCAGAGAGATTCACAGCCAGGGACCAGCGTCAGGAACCTGGTTCAAATGAGCCTGACTTCACTGACCCTGACAGTGAAAAGGCTGTTTTCAACAAGGAGTGCTGTCAATCAGTTTGAGCAATCTGGTCAGATTATTTAAATATAATTACCAGAACACAAATGTTGTTTACTTTGATGTTGTTCTTTTTGTGCGGGTGATTCTCAGTCAGTGCAAACAAGTGTCCATGGTAACTGCTTTATCTGACAGGCAGCGTAAAAAGAATGGAGGACAGTAAATATAGGGCACTAAACAGTTAATAGTTCCATTTTATGATTAGGATTAAACCCTAATAACCTCATCATATATTTAATGGAATTATATTTTGTAGTGTTTTTGTAGAATATTGTGACGTTGCACTGGAGTTGACCTTTTGGATGTAAAATGTCATAATTAGCATTTTAGTTCAGTCACAATCACCTGACCACAAACCAAAAGCCTGTGTCCTGCTGAACCCTGCACCAAATTTGCAGTAACTACATCAAGGTGACAACCTGAAAACATAGCACAAAGCCATAAAATGTATGCAGAGTTACACACACAGTTTTCTAGTGCGTTATGAGTACAATACGTACAATCGCAGTAATAGTTTAATAATTTTATAGAAGGAAAAGTCATTGTACAGGTTTGAAAATGTTTCTGTGCTTCGTGGTTCCCCTGGAATAGACCTTATTGACAGTTTGACTCATCATAACTGGAAAAGCACAAGTAGGATCTATTAAGTGCTCAAATAATCTATTCCAGTGAGCCAGGAAGCACGGTGTCAGAGAGTAATGGGATGCAGCCATTATTCATGGGACAGAATACACCTGTGCTCTTCCTGTCTGCAGAAGGATGATTCTTGTAAAGAAGCCGTGGATTTGCTCTTCAGTGTAGGTTACTATGGTGGAATGAGTTGTCTCTGCAGTACCATCTGATATGCTGATATTGTCAGATTTCTCCAGTGTTGTAATTAACATGGGTAAGATGGGTAACTTCATTAGTAGTGATGATAGAAGGGGATTAGGCTCCTCCTCACATTACCAACGCTGAGAAAGGACTGCAAACAGCAACTCTACACCTCTGAATCCTCCACATGTCAGATGAACCTGTGACTCTTCAACAACCACGGACTCAGATATTTTTATTTTTTGGCCAGTATCAGTCAATAATGAAGCTCTTAGCGCAGGTTCAGTCAGGAAGACTCTGTTCTCTTCATCGTGGTTTAAAGCACGCCATACACCAATCATCTCCCTATCCTCCTCCCAGATCTCTTGCTCTTCACCCTTCTCTTGTTCTCTCTCTCTCGCCCCTCGCTCTCCCTCTCTTTTAACCTCCCACTCTAGCCAGGTGAGAGCTCCTCCCTCACCAATCAGCTGCCGGTCCGTCACTCACCTACCCAATCACGGCTTAGCAGAAAATGTAAAAGTCTTACGTCTCTCCTCTAGCTGCCTTTCAGATCAACTCTGGCAACCCTCCTCCACCCCAGGCACCGCCTGATTTTACGCCAGTTCAAGCCCTCCTCCCTCCAGCTTTCGCCACCACCACCAGGTCTAGACCCGGATACAGATGGTAACCATAAATAATACCTAGTGACAGTAAATAAGGATAAGAATTAAGGACTGTTCTGTTTTTTAACAGATCAGCTCAATTAATAGATGAAACATCATTTGCACACGAATCCACTGTGTGAATCCTCCATGGGTGAAGGTATTATACAGTCATGATGAGGTAGAGGGAGTTATGCAGCAGTACACAGTCCAAGACATCTAATGCAGAAAGTGAAGCTGAAACTGAAAACTTGTGTTGACAACTGTGAGTCAGCACTGTTTAAATGGCCTTCCTGGAATGATTCAGAAAGCTTTTTTCAACTGATTTGGAACCCACAGCCTGCTAGTGTCTTTTCTCCAACATGAAGACTGCCATATTGGTAGTGATGATGCTGCTTTCTCAAGGTCATAGACATCAACCTCTACAAAAAGGGGATTTAACGTGCTCCAGTGTGGTACTATAGAAAGAAAGTATGGTGAAAAGGTTTAACTGATCCCCTCCTGCATCTCTTGTTTTAGATTTTGCCTATTAGGACACATATATATTTGCAAATATACAGTTTGTACAAGTGTCAAACGTATGTAAATGTTTCCAGCATTAGGACACACTGCTTATGTAAGGTGTAAAAATGCATAAAAAGCATTTCGGTATTCAGCTTTGTCTTAGCAAATGTGAGGTGAGTGATGTTTACAGAAGTGTCATGTGTGTGTCTGTGTGTGTGTGGGAATGCACGTGTTTCAGCATGAGTGTGTATTATTCAATCTGTCTACCTGAGTGATGCAGGCCCCTGTGAAGGCCACGATGACAGCCACTACATTGACAGTGAGCTGGAACTGCAGGAACTTGGAGATGCTATCGTAGACATTTCGTCCCCACATCACCGCCTTGACAATGCTGCTGAAGTTGTCATCAGTCAGGATGATGTCAGACGCCTCTTTAGCCACGTCTGTCCCTGCGATACCCTGCCAGAGATTGACACAGAGTGAGGAGGAGACCGTGGCTCTCGTGGCATGATTCATGCAAGCGCTCAAGCGTCCAAATCACTTTGGAGTGCCACTGTCTCAATATCGTGTTGTCCTGCCTCCAAGTGCTACCACTTGACATGAGTAAGAGCCGTGGCCAGAATCAAATGCACGCAATCCAAACACAGTGGTTTTAAGCATAATTTGTGCATTTTTTTGCCTTTCGTAATCAATATATTGAAGGTCTTGATCTAAACAACTAAGCAGGGTTAAAGTCATGTCAGGTTACCATGGCGAAGCCCACATCAGCCTTCTTCAAAGCTGGTCCATCGTTAGTTCCGTCTCCTGTTACTGCGACAACCTGCCTCTGTTCTGTAATGGTGCTGTCGATGATGCCTGGACACAAAAAAGGAAGAAAATAAGTTGGAGTGTGGAGAAAATGTGCATATTGGTTTACGATCCTGAGACGTACCTTTAACCAGAGTGTGTTTGTCAGTTGGTGAAGATCGAGCCAGCACACGCAGTTTGGGCCAAATTTTGTCAATACGCTCCTGTTCAATCTGTCGGTTGGCGAGAAACAGAGGGGGGGAAAGTGTTTGATGATGATGAAAAGTACAAGAGGAATCTATTGCCTTGTCTCTTCTTTCACTAGATGTCACTGTTGATCTGTTAGGCAGGTGAGCTGAAGGGAAATAGATCAAAGACGCACGGTGAAACTGGCTCTTCTATGTACCCCTTTCATTCAATCTAACCACACTGTGCTCTTGAATAATAATAATTTAGGCAGCATATTAGAGTGTAAATATAAAATCACACTCCACAAGAAAATAGGCAAAGCACTAATCAGCAACTATCCACCTCATTAAGCATTCTGCTAAATTCAAATGATAAAGGACAATGGGTTAGATGAAAGCGGTGCCTGTAATTGTTTACAAAAAGTACAGAGGCCACGCAGAGCCCCACATCAGCACTGAGTGAGAATGGATCTGGGGTTAGACAGGAAACAGACCTGCAAATACATCAGAACTGCAGCTTAAAGCTCTTTGTGTGGGGGCATATGTGGACTTCCCTGATGTACTCAGGCGAGATCTATTCCCTTTGTATAAAAGACAATAAATATGGTAAATCATTTTAAAATCCATTATTATGACACTGAAGCATATTTCTTTTCAATAAATGACAGTAAAAAATCTTTATACTTTTCTAGATACTTAGTTTTATGATAAATGAAGAGCGCCTGATCAATTCTCAATCAGTACTGATTATACTTATATTATTGTTACACTGAAAAGAGAAACTGTAAGAGTCATTTTTTGTTAACTTTCTAGCAATTTATTTCACCGACTACTACCAGCAACTTACCATGACGAGCATCATTTGACTCACTGCACCACCATCTGCTCAGCTGTGATGCTAACACTGCTGCATGTGCTGCAGACGGGGCTGAGGGTATTGAAAATAATGGAGTGGAAGCAGCTCACACTATGTGATGATGAATACCTAAAGCATTGAAGGCAGCAATGCAGATCTATCTGTAATAATCTGATGTCAGCTGGGCTCTAAAAATACACAGTTCTATGGCTTCCCATGGCAAAATAACTAAAACTGACTGTTAGCAATTCAGTTAAACAGCCAAACACACACTTCTCCCTTCATCGCTCTGACAGACGCACGTTGCTAACTAACAGGTTGCTGGTCCTGTTACGTAAAGTTGACTTATGAGTGGAAGGGGAGGAACAGGGACTATATAGGGATATAACAATTTGTTATATATGTTATATTGCACCTATAAAGATGTTTTTATTCACCAAATGCCCCTCTACATTGGGCTCATTCAGCAGCCCATACAGCAAAATACAACAGATCAGCCCGTCTATTGTTGTGCCTAATATAAAAATCTGAAATGAGCCTTTAAAGTAATGCTACTTACATTAGCTAAGCAGCAGGTCAGTATACTGTTGAGTTTCAAATACAAATAATGAATCACTACATTTGTCAAATGTAATGTGAATTGGATTAGAACTTACATTTGAACTCACTCACTTAATTTGACCAAATGTTTAGCATGTTTGGTTTTATGTGCGTGTACAGGCTGGTGTCATGCTAAAGATTGGTCTGCTACCCATTTTCGATTGCAATGAATAGCTTCCTGTTAACATACAAGGAATCCTTTAAAAAATTCGACTTGAGTTGAAGGTGCACTTAACCCACCTGAGACCCCGACTTACCTCTCCTTTCTCATTCCTGATTCGTCGGTTGAAGTCTTTGCCCTCTAGACAGATGAAGTCATCTCCAGGGTGGATGATGCCACATTTAGCAGCAATGGCCCTGGCTGTGTTAATGTTGTCACCAGTCACCATCCGCACTGTGATGCCCGCACGCTGACACTTACGGATGGCCTCAGGCACCTTCGGGAACCAAGAAATGTGTTCACAGAAATACCCCACTTCCGATTTTTAAAATACACCTTCAGTCACAAAGTCACAGTATGAGTTCACCCAACAAGTTCCTACCTCAGGCCGCACAGGATCCTCTATCCCAACCACAGTGATGCAGGTCAGCTCCGTCACTATTTCAGCCTCATTTTCCCAGTCTGGCTCCGGATTGGATGAAAGGTCACGGTACGCGATGCAGATGGTCCTCAAGCCCTCGCATGCCATTGGCTCAATCACCTATTAATTAATCATTCATACATACAAATAGGATGAAGTCCAGCAAATTCCCCCCTATGAAGCTACACATGCTTAGCTTACTGTGTAAAAATCTTATGACAATATCTATAGCAATAATAAAGTTATGAAGTTTTAACTACTGCACACTGAATAGCCATGATTACTGTGACGAAGCTGCAGGGAAAAGACCCCTAGCCTAGTGCAGACAGCTGAGGGAAAACAGCATGATGTAAAGAGGAGGTGACACAAAGCTGCCACAATGCAAACTGAACAACTGAGCTGGAATAAAGTTGTGTAAGAAGCAGAGTTATTTTTCTCACGGCATAAGCTGTGTTCATCATGAGCCAAATTTAGGTCAGCCATCCTGTCAGTCAGTGAAACAATGCTCGGGCTACATAGGCTGAAAAACTGTGAGAAGAACAAATACACGTGCTTTGCTTCGAAATATTTGAGTTACTACAAGGCTGATGTAGCAAAGCTCTATACTGTATGTATGACAGATCTGAAATGTATATAAGCCTGCCAATGCTGACGCCAGAGTTTTTGCTCACATTCTGTTCAGCAGTGCTTATGGTATTTAGTGTGATTCCAAGTGTTGCTGTTTATCTGTAAAGTGTGAAAGATATTTTTTTTCTGGGGGATATTTATGGTGCAGAATAGGCAGCCTGAGTCAGCAGCAGTTATCAAGAGTTTATCAAACTAACACCTAATTTAATGGTGTCACCCAGAGAACATGGCAGAACCTAGCCGATCAGAGGAACCCGTTGGTTATCATGACAGCTTCAGGAGGTCATAACTTCGTCTACAACATCATGTTATTGGGGTGTTAGCAGATCACCTGCCACGTTTCAGCTCATTGTTTGGCTCATAATTGTGCTGCTTTGGATCGTTATCACTACTCTGTTAGAACACCTAACAGAGTAGAATACAACCTTTATTGTCATTGTAACAATCAAGCTTGTACAACAAAATAAAAGTTCATCATCATTCATGCTAATAAGAACCTACAAAAGAATGCTAAAATAAGTTCAAGTTTGCCCTTAAGAGGGGAACACAGCAATGGAGATAATATGTTGACATGTCTGGGTTTCATCAGAACAGCGATAACGATACATGCAAGACATCACCAAGGCTCACCTGTTTGACCATCTCATCTCTGTCACGTGGACGGAAGCTGCGCGGTTCTCCATTGGCGTCAAGGATGTAGGAACACCTAGAGAAAGACACAGGACAGATGGAGTGGTGTCTTACATTCAGCCAAGCCTGGATCCACAGATCTATTTATTCACACCATCCAATGTAACCTCAGACCACCTCCCCCATCCTCCCCATCACTTACTTCTTCAGCATGATCTCAGAAGCTCCTTTGCTATAGAGACGAAAGGAACCGTCAGGCAGCTTGATCACTGTACTCATGGATTTACGCACTGAATTGAATGTATAGACCTAAGAGGTGGAGAGAGAGAGAGAGAAGTGTGACAGAGGAATGTATGTATGTGAATGTAGATCTGCTATTATACACTCTTGTTACAGTGATGTGTAAAAACCATACAAAACAGTTATTGGTCTGTAATTGCTGTAATGTGTAGATGTTGTTCAATAGAATTACATTTTCACATAGGGTTCTACATTATATCTATTTAATTTAATTTTACAATGCTGTGTTGATACATTTACTTAATTAAAAAAAACCTAAATACATTTTCCACCATTGTATAGTGCAGAAAAATGCTGTCGCTGTACAATAAACTGCTGAAAGAAATTGCATATTGTGAAATATTTGCCAGCTATACAGCATATTGAAAAGTTAGACTGGCAACCTCGTCAAAAATGCAACACAATGCACTTTTGACCAACAACTCTGCCAAGATCTCAATTGAGCTTCAGACTGTTATCAAATATGCCAGTATAATAAATTGCATTGTCAAAACACTCTATGTTGTACATTACAGAGTGTTTTGTTTTCAAAGACTGCTCTTATGATAAATGATGCATTGGTGGAGGAGTAATGACACCAGCAAGTGAGCAAGTCAATATTATGTATGGCGCTCCCCAAGGCTCAATCCTCGATCCTCTACTTTGTCATATTAACCATGTTATGTACAAATATTATTTCACCTACAATGACACACAAAAGATGTTTAATAGAAGCTCAAATGGAACACTGTATCATCCAAATATAAAAAATACTCCAACTCATAGCGATTAACAATGTCTGGATAAAGTGTAACTACACTATTACAGAGCCTTCAAGCTTTTCGTGAATATGGATGTGGTCTCTACCTTGTACAGTCTCTCCTCAGGGATCTGCTCTCTCACAGGAGCATAGTCCTGCTGCAGGTCTAATACAAATCCCAGCAGGCCACACTCAGTCTTGTTGCCCACCTGCTTAGCCAGACCCCCCTCCACATCGGGCGGCTGATAGAGAGTAAAGGAGGAGGCAGTAGAAAATATTAATACAAAGCCACAGACTTATTTAACAGTTGAAGGATGTGCTGAAATGCATCTGCAAAGCATTAGCATCTCTGCCTGTGCATGACTCACTAAGATCTTGGAGGTGTAGGCGCTGTTGATAGCAATAGCATTGACTAATAGATCCAGTGTCCGGGGGTTGATCTGTCCAGGATCTGGAACCACACGATGGTGCACATCACCTGGAAACAACAAGCTAACTTTAATACACAGTAATAATAATCTCATTGTTCATTGTTCATGGGATCACTGGTGAGCCAATGAAAAAAATCCTTTTAGACCATGCAATGCCTTTCATTCAATCTATTCAATGATGTTGTTTGTTGGGTTTTTGCTTACCTACGTACGTCTGCACTACAGTCATGCGGTTGGTGGTAAGGGTGCCGGTCTTGTCGGAGCAGATGGCCGTGGCATTGCCCATGGTCTCACAGGCATCCAGGTGCCGTACAAGGTTGTTGTCCTTCATCATTTTCTACGGATGAGATAGTGATGAAGAGCAGAGGGAAAAACGTGAGCGGTGGAAAGGGAGAGGGGGAATGATGATGGATGGAGAGAGCACAGAGAGGGAGCGCAGAAGGATAGACAGGATTAGATTGATGATGGCAAGATGGAGGCAGGGACAACTCAGTAACTGTTTACTTTTCTAGGAACATTAGTTTCATTTACTTCATTTGTTTCTGGAGACACAGTGCACGCAAATTTGGTAAGTACTGATTAGAAAATATGGAGACGCAACTAAATTGTACAGTACAGTACTAATAAGGATAATGCTCCCTTGAAGAATAGATAGAACATTAATTAATAAATAAACTTAATACATGAGTTATTATTCTTATTGAAGATGTGTTTATGTTGACTCTCACATCCTGCAAAAATGGATTCAGGGAACATTTCAGCTCTGGTATATTAAATCCAAATGCCACCTTTACACAAATTCAAGTTTCAATATTACTGAACACGTTGACAGACAAACATTTTATCTGACAAAAACTCTATAAAAAAGTTAATTGATTTGTTGCAAGCCATCAAAAAGTTACATTCATTTTCATGGAAAGGTAATGTAGTATGTTTGCATTTTGTTTTACTGCACTACACTTATGTGTCACATAAGCCACAGTTTTCACCATTGAGCAGTTACTGCACCTGTAAGCCCATGTTTTACAGTAACCTTCACCCAGCCTGAGGACAGAACTGACAGTGGTATAGATCATTTCAGTTAACTCTTTGGAAACCAAGTGAGTGTGTTTCTCAGAAAAAATCTTTTCATTGCTTTAGCTCATTAAATGGAGCATTGGTGGGTGTACCTTGACGGAGTAAGCCAGAGAGATTGTGACAGCAAGAGGTAAGCCCTCTGGCACTGCAACCACGAGCACAGTGACTCCAATGATGAAGAACTTGACAAAGTACTGGATGTAGATTGGAGTGCACTCTGTGGCCCATGTGCGACCTGCAACACAGAGCACAGTGGTAAATATTCAACATAACAGGCAAAAACTGAGTTAATACGAGACATTCAGAGACAGCATGAAGACGCTGTATGCATACAAACCTTCAACAACGAATGCATTGATGACAAAGAACAGCACCAGAATGATGACCGTGATGGCTGACATCACCAAACCTGTGGGGAGATTAAACAGGAGTTACTCTGTTTAGTCTGCTTTATGTTTCAGTCCAAAGCAATGTGAATGAAGAGAGCGCCTGATCATTCACTTCACTCCGCTACCTGTGTGATCACAGTTTAATCACCTAGTACAAATCTGACGCGCAAAGCTTCACACAACACAAATTGATTCTCTTATTCAAACTATTCTGCTGTATGTCATTGCAACAAAAACTCAGCGGGGCTGACGACTGCACAATTTATTTTTAGTGTAGACACTTCTAAATGACTGCTGATTGCCCAGGGATGACATCTCTGTACCTGCTTTGCCAATTTGTACAGCCAGTTTGGTGAGCTTGCCCTGCAACACGCTCTTCTCCTTCTTCGGAACGTTGGTCTTCTTCTTCTCTCGGTCCTCTACCTCCCCTCCCTCTGCGCTCTTCAGGGGTTGCATCTCCATGGCAACACCCCCGTCCTGCTTCTTGGCTGAAACAGACATAAAAAAAAAAACAACATTTACAGTCTTTTCAGCACTGCACCTGATGATGAAGTAAGCTCATCCTGCATATCTAAACACACATATCATAATCTTTTACCTTTGTTCTGATTGTTCTCCACAGCTCCATCAGGTTGTTTACCTGGAAGGAAGGGAAGTTAGGTATGAATAGAAAGATAAGAACTTATAAGAAATAGGTGCATGTATATATATGTCTGATCTGAACATACACACACTTCCAGAAACAGACGACCACACAGAAACAATATCGAAGGGTCAAGAGACTACATGTACGTCCATTGTCCACTGCGGGGTTTATTCATTGGCTGAGGAAAGGAGCGGGGCAGACAACTTTAAGCTCACATACCATTGGTGACTGTGCTGTAAGTGGCATCTGTAGAGATGGGCAACTGAGTACTGTCCTCTGTTTGGGTGTGTGAGGAAGAAAGGTTTTGGGAGGGTGGCAGATGAAAAAAGGGGGAAAAGAGAAAAAAAAGAGAGCAAAAATGGAAGAATAAAAAACCCAAGCAGTGAATGTGTTTGTAGGCATGACTGTTGAGATGACTGTATAGAATGTAGAAATAAAAAATAAAAAATAACCTCCAGCTCAAAAAGACCGATAAAACAGAAAAGTAAACAGCCCTATAGCAAAGCCCACTGCATGAGGAAAAACTAACAAGTTATGGCATTTGTAGAAGTCTTATGAATAATGTATTAGCTCCAGTAAATGACTGTCTGAATGATCTAGCCCACAGAGGCTGCTGCACTGAGTGCAATACATGCTAACACTCTGGGAACAGAATGACGACAACAAGCAAAACCTGTATTTCTTTAATGGCATACTACAAGCGCCGTCTGCTAATTTGCTGCTGTCCTGCATTACTGGATAATGTCTCCTTCTTCTTTTCAAGATGCAGACAGTACAACAGACATTCCCATGCAGAAGTGAAGACTGCAGTGGTGGAGGCATGGATAAGTGTACTGGTAATGACATTAACCTTAAGTGCTTCTGAAAGTATGTGTAGCTTCTGTTGTCTGCAGCTCGGTGCTGACTGCAGGGCCTGTCCAAAACAAATTTGAGCATAGACTAATGCTTCATGCGTTGACCAACCAACACTCTTCCCTGAATCTCTCCAGCTCCCTCACTCTCCCTGGCTCTTTCAATAATTGATTCAATCTGCAGCCTCTCTCTCGCTCTCTCTCTCAGATTAAGGGTGGGAAGGAGAAACACGGGAGAGCAATGGCAGAGATAGGAAAGTGAATGAGGGCACACGAGTGGGGTAAACAAGAGTGACAGAATTACAGAAAAGTGGATCGGCAGAGTTGGGGGGGGGGGCAAGAACATAAGACAAGAGGGAGGGGGTGGAGACAGGGATGGAGAGGATATGGGGCTAAATTATCCATGAGGTTAAATTGGTGTGTTTCCTGTCGAAGCTCTTATCTGGGATCAGTTAGGCACCCAACTAACTATACACACACGCACATTAGCACACACAAGCTGCAACGTGTGAGTATGGATGGATTATTTAACAATAGGCCCCTGGGCACAGCAACCCACACCCACCCCTCCCCAAGAATTAAAGAGACACAAGAGACTTAATCATCATGTGTCATTTTAGGTCCCGTTAGGGCCATTCAGAGACTTTTTGTTCATTATTATTGTATTTCTCAGGTAGTTACAGTGTTTAAAATATGTTGTTCAATATATAACTAGTAAAGTTAGTCCTTTTAAAGGTAGGGTAGGAGGTTTCGTTCTGATACACTTTTTGTTAAATTAGTGTAACTTCTCTTTACAATCCGATTAGTTCAGCAGTTTCGCATTAAAACAAATAATATGAATCATCTGTGGAAGCTATAAAACCCTGAAAACATCAGCCAATCCTCCGGGTGGACCCTGTGCGGAGTATTGGCTGGTTGTCACTCTCTTCCTGCTCTGCGGACGCCAGAGATGTACGTGCATGATGGCCGAAGTCAGACGTCTTCAGGTAATGCGCGTCCATGTGATTGGGAGGTGTGTACTTTCTAAATCTGGCTGACTCTCACTGAGTTTTCAAAGTCTCCTACCCTACCTTTAACAGTTAAACAGCAAATACAGCCTGTGCGGGTACATTTGTCCACTAGTTGTTCTGTGGATCAAACCCCCTGGATCTGTGTTATGACAAAAGTCGGGTAGGATGAATAAAAAGTGACATTATATGACATTGACACTGAATCTATGTTACCTAAATTTGGAGACCTTCCCTGACTACATCCTGTCTGCCTGACCCTCTCCCTCATGTTGTTTGTGGGCAGTGTTTGTTTTTTTTTGTTTTTATTGTTTATTTTTATATTAATATTTCTCCTCACTGCTCTCATCAGCAAGGGTGCTTATTATTTTGTTTATTTTGTATTCAAAGTGTGAACACACCTGTAGTTGCATATGATAATAAGAAGAATTACTTGTACTTGTACTAAGAGGGGAAAAATGTGCAGCTGATGCGTACAAACACATCCACTCGACCGGTCTGGCAGCTGCACAACGCTGCTGCACCAGTGTCATGACACAGCTGCATGACAGAAATATGCAGCTTTCAGAAAATAGTTGCAGCCTTAGTACATACATTGTCTATGGTACCTATGATACCCCCCAAAAAAGACAAGCACTGTGGCCTTTTCAGAATTTTGGCATAGTAAATATCAGTTCCCATTGAGCAGCAGCCCTGGTCATCATTAAATCTGAACTAATGCATTTGAATTTTTTAAAAGTGCCTCACTTCAGGCCGCCCCCTTGGGTTTCTGCCCATAACCCCTGATCAGTAATCCAGCCACTAACACAAACTTTCATTCATGGAGAGATGTGTGAGAAATGCTTACAGCCTGTAGCGTTCTGCATATTTAAAAACTAAAATCATCATCCTTCTATAGTTTCTTCAACAAAAACATCTTTTTTCTCTTTACAGTCAAAAACCTCATTTCTGTAGATGTCATGTGTCAGCGCACGGCATCTTACCTTTCTTCTCTTTGCCATCTTCTTCTATCTCTCCAGCACCCAGCAGGGTGAAGATGATGCCCGTCTGTGAGTTGACACCTACAGCAGTCACCAGCATCCTGCCCGAGCCTTCCATTACATGGGTACCTTTAAAACCAAACACAAGCATGCTTTAGGTTCAATTAGGAATAAATAGCCAAAGATATGAAGCAAGAGTGTGAGCTCTTGTCATTTGAGTGTGTGTAGGACACAAAAGTAGGGACCTGTCTTACAGTGGGACACGAGGAGCCTTGACTTGCCGAAAAGTGCTTTTATGTATATATGTTTTTTTTGAGCTTTAACAACATGAGTAAATTCAGAAACACTTCAGCTTGTAGAGGTGCTTTTCATTTCTAGGAATCACCTCTCATAAATCCCTGCAGCTCTTGTCAATTCTGTTCCCCTTTATCTGCCCAACTCCTCAACTGCCTGTCATTAGGCTTCTGCTGCATTTGCCTAGATGGTGGTTATCTTGCCCACCATCTCCCCTGTTCTTGGGTTAGCAAAACTCAGCCAACTCCAAACCCAGTCCGCAGATAGCAAACACCGGATTCTCTGTGAGCTGGTCCTGTTTCTGTGACTACCGACACAATGACTGCCCCTGAGTCAGCCAAAAGATGCAAACAGTTCATGAAGATGCACCAGGGTAGAATGATTTCTGCTTTGAATCGGCTGAAGGCCAACGTCATCCTGTGTTGTCAAACTCCACGTCCATCCGATAGCTGTCTTTAAGACTGACTGCCTACCACACCCAGAGTTCTCTGTTTTCTCTGAGCTGTTTTCTGATCCTAAGTCTACAGTTAACTGCCACAAACCCCTGAACCAATCAACATCTGTCCTCCGAGAGGACAGCCTCACTTCCTGCCCTGGAATTCTACCTCCTGCCCTATCTTCTGTCCAGCCTGTGGAGTGCTACTGCATATCTACCTTGCCATCCTCCTGGGAGTCTACATCTGTCTGCTGTGGCTTCAGTCTATCTACCAAAGTCCAAAACTCATTTGCTCTTGTCTCCAGACCAGTCTTCAGCTCCCCTGTTCCCCACCGTACAGACTTAACATCTGAGGTCCTTAGTTTATCTGCTCTCCAGTCCCTTGTCTTTGCAAGCTCTGCAGCTCATTTCAGGTATGTCTTTCTGTTTCTCCCTTTCAGTCGTCTGTGCCTGAAGTTTTTGCTGTTTATTGGACTCTACTTGCGTTTTGTGAGCACAATTCAAGTTTACCTTTGTCTCTTCAACCTGCCTCAAGTCCAACTTTTTATTCTTCCCCTGATCTACATTTTAGTAAAAATGTGATAACACACACTTGATAATGGATGATTTATTTCATGTAGGTGTCTAAGAACAGAAGGTGTTGTATGCTGTACAGACTGTTAAAGACTCTGAGGCACTAAATATTGAACACAATACATAAATTATATTGACTTAACACAATGACCTCCAAGTAATAGCAGGGCAGCAAGTAAAAAAAAAACAAACAAACCTGAGAGCAGCATGGGGTCCTTATCCACAGATTTGCGTACATGGTCAGACTCCCCTGTAAGAGAACTCTCATCTAGCTTCAGATCGTTGCCCTGGACCAAAATACCATCAGCTGGCAGCAGGTCCCCTGAACACAGACAGGCACATAACACAGTGCTTCACCTTGTATCTATATCTATGAAGACACATGAATGTATACATCTATTTGTAGTTAGTATCACAAAACTATTTATTTAAGTGTCTATGTTTCCATCATGTCATTTTGTATTTCAATCTGTGCAGACCTTAAAGCAAGTGATAAAGTTTTTTTCAATAATACTTAGATGTTCTGCCAGACCTGGGTTTCCTTACCATATTTGACCTGAGCCATGTCCCCCACTACCATGTCAGCCACGGGTATCTGGATGACATTTCCTTTCCGCACAACAGTGAACTTCTGTTCTTGCTCGATCCTACTCTGTAGACCCCGGAACTGCTTCTCTTTGGACCAGTCATTAAACGCCGTCACCAGGACGACGCACACAACAGACATCAAGATGGCTGCACCCTCAATCCAGCCGGCATCAGCCTCGCCTTCATCTTCTGCACCCGCTGACACGTTACCGCACGCTGGAGAGAAGGGGTAGATGATTGGTCAGATATGAAGGTTGTCTAACTTTGCCTAAGCACCAGCTGATCTATCAAATGCAAGATGGACAGAGACAAATGTAAAAGTAGGAGAAACACTGATCATTGTATTAGCCAAAGAAGGCTAATGGTAACATTTGGTTGAGCCCCCTTTACGTCTCTTTGGGTTTTGTCTATTATTTCACAAAGCTTCTCTGATTTATTCAACAAGGAAACATAAACCAGTGGCATCGGTCATCCTGTACGGTGTGGTCTGCTGGAACAGCAGCATCACTGAGAGGGAGAGGAAGAAGCTGGACAGAGTCATCAGGAAGTCCAGCTCTGTCCTGGGCTGCTCTCTGGACTCAGTGCAGGAGGTGGGTGACAGGAGGGTCCTGGCAAAACTGACATCCATGCTGGACAATGAGTCCCACCCCCTGCAGGACACCCTGTCAGCTCTGCAGAGCAGCTTCAGTGGCAGACTGCTCCACCCTCGGTGTGTGTGAAGGAGAGATACAGAAGGTCTTTCCTTCCTGCTGCTGTCAGACTGTATAATAAACACTTCTGATATGTGCAATATTCACACACCACAGTGTACAATACATTAATTATTTAGTTTATTTTGATGCACGATGTACAGTTTATAAACCATTTCTACCTCCACTCACCTGTGCAATAACTGTTAATATGTAAACTGTTTATAATGTATACATCTTTTTATTGGTAGTCTATTTTATAATGTATATATATTTTTCTTAACTTATCCCTTGCTGTCTGTATGCCGTTGCAAAAATGCAACTTCCCCATTGTGGGACTAATAAAGGTTTCTTAATCTAATGTTAATCTTAAGCTTCAGGTATTTTGACATGTAACCACAATCTTTCCACTGCACGTTCCACAATTGATTTACAGCCCCTGCTGTAATGTAATTGAAACTGTAAAAGTTAAAAAATAACAAAAAATAAGCGATAAAGCATGTTGTTACTCTATTCACTACACATTTGCGTGCGTCTGTATTTATTACTGTTGTTTGCTCAAAAAGCTGAGTGTAAGGCAAATAATCCTGAATGGTCAGATTAGCCAGGACAAACAGGGAGTTCAGTGAGTGTACTGTGTTTTAAGCTGCAGCAACTACATTTACACACTGTAGGAGTAGGTACGTGATATATGCACTGCTCTACAAGTGCCACAACTGAGCCAAACTTATGGAGGCTAATGTTAGCAAACCTAAACTGATCTTTACTTTTTACAGTATACCTCAGCTTTTAAAATCTTTTGCAAATGAAGTAATTAAGCAGCAAAAAAATTGCTTGCTATCAAATTTTCTAATACTAGCAAACCAAATTTGATAGCAAGCAACTAAGTAATAGAAGCATTGCTATTTACTTTTAGCTTAATATTACCAAGGTAAACCTCTGCAATAGCAGTAAACCCTATATCTTAACTTACAACAGTGTAATAAATACAATGGCATTGTTCTGGTATGACTTTAACTTTACAGTACTTTTTCCTCACCTTCAGTTTCCTTTCCGGGAGGCTGGTAGAAAGAGAGGCCTAGGGAGATAATGGCGGCGGCCTCCAAGATGATGAGCGTGACATCCTGTAAGGCTTCCCACACGAGCTCCAGGAAAGTCTTAGGCTTCTTTGGGGGGATGAAGTTTCGGCCATATGCTTGGTACCGACGGTCCAGGTCTGCCGGGTCCCCACTGAGACCTGTGAGTAGATACATACAAACGTCTTTATGTATAAACAAAACTGACAAGGACTGACACTTGAATTGTGCATTGCACATTTGCATGCACAATTCACAATCTGAGTGACTGTGGTGCTGTTTAAAATGTAAAATGCACAGTCTAAAGGGTTTATTGAATCATTTAAATGTTTCCCCTTCTAGTTTGTTGGAGCTAGGTTCATAAGAAGTCAATTAATAAGGCAGCTAACTCTGAATTTTAAAGCCTTGCTGCAACAGCTCCATCCTCACCATCCTCTCCCCTCAACCTCACCCCTGTGAGTGATTCAGTTTCCATGGTGACCAGGATATCAGGTCCAGGGCTTCCTGTGTTGAACAGGTTTCTGCCTAGCAACAGGTGATGTCATTCCTCCAGTGTAGTAGGTGTGGAGTGAAGCTTTTTTAAAATTTTTTGATTGGCTGCTGGGGAGGAGGAAGACACATTTGTATGCTGTGGTTGGCTGAGATTGGTGACAGTCTTTGCGACTGTTTGGCTGTGTGCGTGCTTGCGTGTTTAGAGACATCCTGATCCAATGTGCTTGCTGCAGGGAGTCATATGTAGCTCCCAGCACTGCCGAAGAGCTGTGGAGCAATATGACGCTCAACAGGGTTCAGGCCAAGGCAAGGCAGGGAGAGAGAGAAAACAGGTGACCTTATGCTGAGTAATTGTAGCGAGCCGTATCCCTCTTTCATTGGTCCCTCCCTCTTTCTCTCATCCATCCCTCCATTCTGCCCTTCCTCCTCATCTCTTCCACAGACTCTCATCGGCTCTCCTCCTCTCTTTTTTCTCTCCCTCTCTCAATCTCCCCTTGATGTGTCCTTGACAATGCGGCAAGCTGTTCTAGCTTTCCCTCCTCACCCCTCAACCACCCCCCCCCCCATTACCACACACACACACACACACACTCTCTCTCTTTTCTCCTTCCCCTCTTTTCTGTCTCTTCACTGAGGAAATAATGGTTTCATACTGCAGTGCTGGGGTATACATATCTGTGTGTGTGTCTGTGTGTGAGAGAAATCCCGTTCTGTATTGGTTTAACCCCCACCCTGCTAAGTGTATTATATTACAGATGATGTTCAGCATTAACTGCATCATAATGTACAAGTGCATGGGGTGTGTGTGCATGTGTGTCGCACACAATGTATTTGTGCAGCGCTGTATATACCCACATTTTCCATCTGATCTGCCAATTCACATCCCAGCTCTGTGATCAGTTTTATTGTACTCATACAAAGCAGAGACAGCAGTTATTGTTGTTGTGTCAAACGTCTCAGCTGTAGAGCAGAAAATATCTCCGGCTGCGAGTTCAGAATGATCAGTCACAGGTTAGATCAGATCAGATATCTTTAAGGTGGGGCTTGGAGCATCCCTCTGCATCCATGTTTGCACTTTGGCTGGCTTGTCATGTCAGATCACACCATATGTGATTTGTGAAAGTCAGCGCAGTGCAAAATAAGACCATCCAAATGTGTGGAGAGCAGTATTTGTGTGTGTTTGTGTGTGTTGTTTGCCAACTGAGCTTTGTAGGGACATCTGCAGATACATGAGTCTGTGTGTGTTTGTGTGCGTGCGCACACTTGTGTGTGTTAAGTTTGTTGGGACCTGCTGCACTGAGTCCTGACCAGCTCGCAGTATCAAATTAGCAACACTCAACACAGACTTACTGTAACTCAACACCCACCAATCCTCTCAATTTTTATCCATCTCTCTCTCTCTCTCTCTCTCTCACACACACACCCCTCATAGACTTTGGTTAGACTTAAACACACACACTCTCTCTCTCTCTCTCTCTCTCTCCTTCCACTAGTCACCCCTCTCTGTTCCTCACTATCTCCATCTCACAGTTCTCAGTCATCTTCCTCTCTCTAACGGACTTTCCAAGCCAACTTCTCTCTACTGTTGTGTTGCTAGGCTACAAACTAGTTGAAGGAGTGGGTGTAGTGTGGTACCACACCCCTGTTAGAACATGCAAGTGTGCACAGGCACAAACACACACTGAAGACACAGAGGCACAGATTCTACACACAGTAATCATTATGAATCTTTGATTAGCATAATCACATTAACATGTTCTGTGTGTGTGTGTGTGTGTTGTATTAGTACAATTATTATATATTGCTCAAGAAACAATTAGCTGACCGATCAATATGTCATGTCATGAGTCGACTCATTTATTATGTTAACAAACATTCAGTATCAGGTTTGTAACAATGTATTTGTTATCATTAATTAATTTCGTTTTTGTTACAATTAAAGGTCTATAAGTCAGTAAATACGTCATGGTTTGCTGTCTGATCAGAAGAACACCACTGCAGCACCTCTACACAATATGCTCAATATATGAGTCTTTTATTATCTTGTATCACAGTTAGAAGTTGTGTGTTTCCTTGAATATTTCTGGACAAGTTTAACCTAAAACGTGAACTTATACAAAATGTTGACCTAACTAGTTGTGTAGTGGTTAGCACTGAAACTCAGAAAACTCTGGATTCGAACCTGCCAGCTGGCTGGGCGTCACTGCTGATTCCTATTGGTCTGCAGTTGGTAGTATGAGATGTTATCTACTGAGACAACATTCCTGCAGAATGTGTGAGATCACAGAATCCATCTTGCCAGGTTTCAGGCTTTGTAAACATTGTTCTTCGTCGCTAATAGTTATTTGGTATTAGTAAATGTCCCTTTAGGCAACTGTATAAATAAATATGGGGATGTTTTCCTCACCATGAAGCAAAAATGACCTCACAACTGTGTGATTTGACAAATCGTCAGCGGTTTGTTGTGAGATTTAGATTTGAAATGTTTTGAACATATATTCCTGACAAAGCCAAAATAATGGGATCAGGAACTGACTTACTAACCACTGTTTACTCAGCTGTAAGGGACACATTGCTGCGGGCAATGCTGAGGGCTGGAGTGCACTCTGCTGGACACAGTATGTGATAACACCATGTCTGAATTAGCCCAAGCATCTTTTTGACCGTCACTCAACGCATGTCACTCAACATACACACCTGTACACACATAACAGGCCAACCTTGCCCATTAATATTGGACTGTGGAAAAAAGTACAGTATGTTTCTGGTTGCCTGTGCTGTCCATGAAGCATTTGTAAAGTCAAATGAAAGGTCATGAGGTCAGGTGTCAGGTGGCCTTAGGGTCAGACAAACACCACACTGGGCCACTGACCAACAAATTATCATTAAAATGATCATTATATTCTCCAAGGCTGCAACATTTAGTCAATACATACAAAACATTTTCAGGACATTTTCCACAGGTTTGTCCATTATGCCAGAATACTAGGCATGGGGCGGTTCAGGGAAAAAATCTGAACCGTTCGGTAAACACGTTGCATGTTCGGGGCATGTTTTTCGCTTCATTACATGCACATCAAGTACTGCAGGGAGGCATTTTATCCCACTGGCACGGAGACAAGTGTTGCCAAATTGGTGACTCTCTTGCTAAATGTGGCGACTTTTTTTGTCAAAGGCAGCTAGCGACAAATCGAGCAACCTTTTCTAGTGACTTTTGGAGATAGACGTGAAAACATGTATCGTCCTGCAGTTACTGTCCTCAACGTGAGCTCCTCTCCCGCCCCAAAGCACTTACAGGCGGTCAGTCTCACAGTAGCTCCGTGCAGCGGTATCAGCTGCAGTCAGAGCACAGAGGAGCTCCAAACAAAGCTGCCGCTGGTCCCATCATGGCGCACAGAGCGGGATGTAAACAGCATGTTTGAAGAGCAAAATTAAAAACAGTGGTAGTTCGAACACGATGTTATTCCTCTTTCCTACAGTGCAAATTATGCGATGATGTCATTTAGTGGGTCAGCCAATAGCTGCTTCTCTTACTGAGGAGTTGGCGACACTGGAGCACTCTGAAGCACTATTAAGCAGCAACACAATGTAATAACTGATTTATCAATATGTTAAATGTTTTCTAATCAGGATATATATTCAATGCCAATCTATGGTATATCCAGAGTGTTCAAAAAGTCAACAAAAACCTCAACAATGTAAACTGAACCGAACACCGTGACAGAACCTCAATACAAACCGAACCGTGGATTTTGTGAAGCGGTCTACCCCTACAGAATACACTGACTGAAAAAAGCACACTAAAAAGTACATTAACGTTGCACATGGCGTCCATTTAGCGAGAGGGAGAGAGAAAGAGAGAGAGTTGGAAGTCACACTCCTGCTGGTGTGCTGTTGCTGTTAGAGATTGCCGTTAATCCCTGCACACTTTTACTCCATTCATTCATCCACTATAATCCTGTCAGCCATTCATCAATTAAACCAACCAACCATGTTTTCTGTGCATCCAGCCCGACCAAAAGCTGCCTTCTATAGCCAGGATGGCAGTCTGTGAGTGAAATATGTTTTTACACTCTAATGGGAGTGCAGCCACCTTTGTCCTGAAGTCAGCTGTCCATGACGTGCAGTAAATGCAGTTATAATAAGGTGTTCATAAAATGAAATTATTGCTGTCAGAGTTTGTTTTCAAGTATGCTGTTCCTGACTGACTGGTGACCACATGTAACCAGTCTTAATCAAGTCAAAACGATGATGACACACACATCAGGCAGATTGTTTGGATGATGTGACACCACTAACCCAGTGGTCAGCCCAGAGTGCAATCTCAACCATCTCACTCCACACCAGTTCATCTTCGTCCAATTTTCCCCAGAACCACCCAGAAATCTATTCACCCATTCATGTATGTACTAATCAACCCAACCATTCTTCCAGCTCTCTGTTCATACATCTGTGCTCTCATCTATTCATTCATTTACTCCTCCATTATTCATTCATCCATCCTTCCATTCCATTTTACCCATTCATCCATCCGTAACTACTCACCATCACTTGTGCTGGACTGTAGTCTCTGGCAGAGCCCCTCTGTGTCTCCGTAGCTGTCCTGAATCTTCTGTAGGGCTTCAGACCCTCGGAGCTCCATCAGCTCTCTTAGCTCCGTCACCGTGACCCCGAAGTCTCCCCCTGCGTGGCTGCCATCTGCCCTTCCTCCTCCTCCGCCCCCGCCTCGAGTCCCTTTGGGATAAAACTCTACGGTGCTGTTTGCCATTTCTCCCATCGTGGCAGTTGTTGACATGTCACTAAGGTTTTTTCTCTTTTGGTCCTCCTCTCTCTCCCTAGGCTACTCAGGTCCCCTTTCTCTTGGTTGGTGAGGGTTGTTCATGTGCTCAACAGTCAGAATCACGTTACTCTCTCTAAATGTTTTACTTAAAATTCTTAAACTTAACAATACACCCAAACCACTTTTTGACTTTGTGTAAGGGGCGTTGGTTGTGTATTTTTCTCCTCACTGTCTCAGCCTAGCCTCCCACTGCTCCTTTAAATCTCCATAACAGGAGGAGGTGACGGAGGAGGGTGAGGGGGATGAAGGACAGCGAGCAGGGGCACCTCAGAAGCGTGACGTCTGAATGAATCCAGCTTTCTTTTCCTTCGTCTCCTCTGTGACTCCACTCTTTCCTCGTTTCTGTCCCCCTCCCTCCAGGGTCACGGCCAGTCCATGGATGGTCTGACAGACGGGCTGACAGACTTAGAGACGAGGATGAAGGGATGATGGACGGATGGAGAGAGGGGCGAGCGAGGCAAAGGTGGCTGATAAATCAGAGACAAGAATTGGATCCAGTTCAGAGGTAGCTACTGCTGCACCTCCAGGACCTAAGAGGAAGAGAGAGGAAGCAGGAAGAGCACATTAGCACTCGTTTCTATTGATCACACTTACTACCATTACATCAGATAATTTCTGAGAGGAGAGATAAGGTGTCCTCAGGCTGGATTCAGCTGTGAAACGTGTGTTTTATGCAGTGGCTAAAAAAATATCACCAATCATGATATAACAAGATTGACAGTGCAAATGGGTGCAACACCTCACTTACGCTATTGATCTGTTAATGCGATGTTTAAAGCTGCATACACAGATGGGGGGTAATGCAACAAGAACCAAACACAACCATAGTTGCATATTTATTATGTAAGCTTGACAATCAGCAAAATTCATTATTGGAAATATTTTCACCTGTATATTTTTTCACCTAATATTTTATGTCCAATACTCCACTAACTTCAGAGAAAATGAAGCAGATAAAGTCCCTTTAGCTGCTAAATGCTCTGGTTATCAACTGGTCGCTAACACACAAAGTAACAGTAAAGCAAGTTCCAAAACCAAAACCACAGTATGCTGAAACATGTTAGAGGAACCAAAGTGAAAGGAAGTGCAAAAAAAATGCAGTTTCTCCAGTGGCCACTTGAGGCTAGCTCCAAAAGTGAGTCAATCCCCACAGACCTTCATGTTAAACCATAAAATTTGACAGCTGAAGACATCATGTTATGTCTAGAATAACTTTCCTGTTAATGCCAAATTTAGGGACTTTATACATATATATCTCATGCATCCATCCATTATCTGAACCTGCTTTGTCCTGCAGTGCAGGGTCACAGGGGGCTGTATCTCTAATACATTTTTTAATTTGAATGATAAAGCCTAAAGTTAGGTATAATTGAAGGGACAGTTTCTTTGACTAACATCAGCTGTTTAGCTAAGTGTCACCTGTCCACCTCAGCTCCACTTGAGCTTCGTCTGTTGTTGGATTAGCCATGGTGGGTTGTACAGTAGCAAAATGGCGACTGCCAGAGCCACCAGCGAGCTTCAAAACTGCTCTCTGAGTGTTGTCACAGAGGTTTTCTGTCTTATCTGCAGAATATGGTCGGTTCATGATACGTAATTTTATCCACTTTAAATTTAAAGCCAGTTTTTGCTATTTTAATATTTTCAATAGTGTTAAAGATCTTTGAGCTTTATTGCTTCTACAGTGAAACACCAAACACCCCCCATGAGGTAGATTTGGTTTCCATCTACCAGGACCGAGAAGCTGATCATTTGATTGGTGTAGGCCTGTAGTGAATATCGTCACATCACCGCCTACCCTTTAGAATTCCTTAAGCCAATAAACACGGAGGCTAAAACAAAATGATCCATTACTCAGTATCCTATGCTATCGAAAGTCAAGACGACGTATCAACTGATCACACATGTATCATCTATCTTTGAAAACCTCTCAGTAGTTTCCTTAAACTTTTTTAGTTTTTTTAACCATAGCTCAAACAAGATCAAATGGTCCCTTAATAAAGGGCTATTTTGGGAACATAGACATAATACAGATTTGCATTTTAGTGAGAATTGCCAGCATCGAGACAGAGCATGTTAGGTTGAATCAAAATAAACTATAGTGTGCGCAATCGTGCTAATAAGAGCACATGTCAGCAGGTGTAAGAGTGTGGAACACTGAAATGCTTTTAATAGTTCCTCACTACAATGGAGCTCTGTGGCACAGGCATCACACCCAGCAGAAGGATGCATCCACTGTCGTGTTCTGCCTTTTCATGTGTTTTGTTGCCAGTCTGTTCCTTACCTCGATTATGCTACTTTAAGCCAGGGACGTACAGTGCATCCGCACCGACACACACAGCTAATCCCCGGACACATCCACAGGCCTTGTAGGTGTGATTAATTCACCTTCAATATGTTCGCTCTAACAAGACTGAGACCTGAAAGAGGGGAATTTCCTGAAGTAAGCTGTTCTTGTTAAATCTTTTGAAAAAAAAAATCCTAATCACCAAATTAACATTTCAGCCCAGCTGTAGAAGTGATTGTATTAAAATAAGCCTGACACCAATAATGCTCGGTGCAGGCTAGTAGAACAGAACCTGCGTTCCTCTCAGCTGCACCAGCTGAGATGAAGCCTCGTCCCACATGAGCAATTAGCACAGGCTGTAGCTAAATATTCTCAGCATCACACATGATGCAACATATTCAGATTTCCCTATCAGGGTATTTTACATAAGGATGAGTGCAAAAAAAACAGAACTGAAGCTCATCATTAATTCCTTTTCTCCTCCCTCCTCTCCACTCCTCGCTCTCCCTCAGCTCCCTCTGCCTCTTGCATCTTCTCCCTCCCTTCCTCCTCTCTGTCCTGCCATGCTTCTATCCTGACTGAGAGTGTTAGTTTATGACTGAGTCACCCTGCTCTACCTTTGAAGCTTCCTCTGGCTCTCCGTCTTTTCTTACATGCTTGCTCCTCCATCTATGTATCTGTATCCGTCTATCTATACAAGTTTACATCTGTTCTTTACATGCCATGCCCTCTGCTGTCTCTTTGCTTATTATTTTACTTCCCTCTTTTCCCCCCTCTCCTGACTCCCTCATTTTGTCGTTCTCTCTGCCTATCTGCTTCCTGCTACTGCAATCATTTATTTACTCAGCCAGTTGCACATTTTCTTCCCAGCCCGATCTCTTACTCACTGATTCTGTCTGATTTTATAATGCTCACGCAAGAAAAAATCTCTTCTGTTCATCCTTCCCAACTATTCCCAACTAAACTCCTAGTCTGCCTTCCTGAATGTCTCCAAGTGGACAGTACATGTGTGCATGGATGCACGCATGTGAGCCTGCATTACATACATTGTAAAAAAAAAACACTTTGTTACTCCATTTGTTACGCATTACTAACTCTTACATAAACACACGCACAAACCTTTAGCCACAGGATGCAAGCATCACGAATAGACAGTAAACACACAGACACTAACACTCATGCCCAGAGACCTCCATTGCATGATCTCTGTCATGACACACACATGTGTCATACACCACAGAACTTTCAAAGTAAGAGTGCGCCTATGTGTGTGTGTGTGTGTGTGTGAGGGGGGGGGGGTGTCCTGGTTTGAACATGAAAAGAGTCAGACAAAAGGTCACCACAATCCTCAGCAGCAGGCCCATTTATCATGAATGCTAGCCCCTCTCGTCCGCACAATATCCCTCTGAGGGCAGGAGCAATTTGATTTTCTTTTTTTTTTAAAGAAAGTGGCCACTCTTTTCCCTCGGGTGTTTTCCTCTTTGTCACAGCAGCAAGAAGGTTAAGATGGGTACAGAGTGGAAGACACGGGAGAGAAAGTTTGATTCTATGCCAGCAGGGCTTCGTATGCTTTGGGACATGTGTGTGCCACACTACATGTATACACACGGCTGAGCACATGTGCAGTGGTGTGTGATCCTGGGGTGAGCATGTCCACGTTTGTATCAGTGTGTACGCCGCCTATCCTGCAGTCCACCTGTGCACCTGCAGTCCTACTTTCCGGCATCTGAAGGGTCACCTCTGGCGGGGCCCTTGTATCTGGGCTGCTGCTTTCTCGTTTGCTGGCTTGGCGCCAGTCACACACTTCTGTAATGCCCAGCGGGAATAGCACACTTAGAATTTGACACAGTCAGTGGCTGCAGCCATTAAAGGTGGGCTGCCAACAGGGCACAGCTATCTGCATGTGAAGCCAATTAGAGCAACTGACAGTGATGATGTGCATGATGATAGAATAAAGGCAAAGAAAGAAGACTAATCACTCTGATATGTATCATCACATGCACGCTCTCATACTGTCCTGTCCCTCCCACAAGAATCACTCTCCAACAAACCCACACCTCATTCCTGCAGCTGCCAGCAGTGCTCCTGTACCGGAATTGTCCCATGCAACAGTGTGTTTCCCCACACAAAACGACCTTTCCTTGTCACCTTCAGACGTGCCTGAGCTTCATCCTCCGCTCATCCCCAACACAGACTACAGCAACAAGAGGTCATGATTAAAGCTACACAGACTACAATGTGGGCCTAACAGACCGCAAGGGGAGAGCGAAAGTAAAGCCAGTGGTGCGCCACTTCCTACCCTATGTCCCTCCGCAAGGTTACCGGCCCGGCCACCGGCGGCCTCGCTCTGCCTAACTCACACCCACCCTGCGCCGGGCGACTTGTGAAGGTTCCTCCACGGCCACGGATCATTGCCAGATCAAACCGACACCCCCGCAGCTCAGGGCTGCAGGTGTGATGCGCCGTAACCGAGGCAAACAGCACAATTGATACCCAATAAGCCTGGTACATCGTAGCGCCCGGGAAAACCAAGAGGCAAGCGGGAGAATAGCGCATGCTGCTCGGTGAAAAATGTTGGACTGCAGCCCTTCATCTACCGACACAGGACACGAAGGGATGGATGAACTGATGGATGGATAGGTATCATTAGCTCCACACACGCGCAAGCACATTCACGCGTACATGCGCGCACAAGCGCAGACACACACACACACACACTTCTTAATAATGTCATAGCGTTGTTTGCCAGGTTATTATGGTATGCCCTACTGTATGGGCTATTATTACAGCAGTGTAAGGCCTGTGATGAGAAATGCCACATTAGGCCATGTTGCACATCCAGTTAGTCCGTCAAAGCTCCCTACATGCCATTAATGAGTCACAGCGCATGCAACACATATTCCCTATTAAAAACGGCGCTCGGGCACCCGGGGTAAATAACAGTCACGCACGCGGGCACGCACGGACTCACCGACTCACCGTGCAGGCCGAGCTCAAGGACATCAGCATCAGCGCGCGGGCGGGGAGGCAGAATCCCCGTTAATCTGTGCGTGCGTGGAGCGGAGAATGTCCCAAACCGGATGAGAGGATACAGGGGGGGGGCCGGTGCTGCGGCAGCTCCGGTTGCCTGGAGTCCGAAGGAGTGGAGGGATGAAAGACGACGACGGTGCTGATGAATATTCCGCTCCGCGCGGTCACCTGACGGTTGGTCGGCGGAGTTCTGCGGCGGTGGAGGAGAGAGAGAGCGAGAGAGAGAGAGAGAGAGCGAGAGAGGGAGAGAGAGAGAGAGAGGATGCGCCGGGTTGAGGGTTTAAACACCTCCGTTGAGGGGAGGGGGAGAGAGAGAGAGAGAGTCCGTGCGCCCGGACGGACCAGCTGCTGCCAGCGGTAAAAGCTCCTAATGTGACCGAATTCGGTTAGCTGTTAAGGACACTGGGAGAAAAAGAAGAGAAAAAAGAAAAGAAGCGCCGCGGTGAGAGGAGAAGCTCATGCGACATCTTTGGAGGAGGAGGAGGAGGAGGGGCTGAGCGGCTGCGAGGGTTTGCGCGCACAGGAGCTCGGTCGCAGCATCCACGAGAGGGGGCTGCTCTACACGTCACCCCCCACCTCCTCTGATGCGTGATGACGACACCAGACACAGCAGCCTATTATCAGTCGGCATTAAGGGTCGTCTTTTAAAATACGCTGATCCTACACAGGACATATTCTGCTTTTGACTTCTACAGGCATTCTACTAGGGGTGGGAATAAAGAGCCGGTTCTTTTCTTGCTTAAATGTATTAAATGAATTACTACTAATAATAGGCTACATGATATCAAATGTTTATTATTATGGCTTATTACAGCTACAGAAGTGCTACAAAAATAGATTTTAAAAGTACAAAAACAATACTTGACACATTGATTGTATGTAGCCTGAATTACCTATAAAATATGAGTTGTTCAGTGAAACAACAGAAATGCTCTGATGGATGTGCAGCTCTAATGTGCCCGCGCAGCTGCTTGATAGGAGATTTTAACCTCACAAACTGCACAGTCGCCTTTGTTTTAACAATGTCATTGAAATGAGACATTTTTTCTGTGTTTCCTGCACTCACTCATTTTCTCACCTTTCCATCGTGTTGGCTCTGTAGCAGCTGTTCTCTCTCTTTCTCGCTCATTTGCGTCTCCCTCCCTCCTGCTCCTTTCTGTGTGTGCGCGTGCATGTGTTGTTTCCATACCCCCGCTCCTCCCCCTCCTGCTCGGTGTTGCACCAGGGTTAACAGGCCAGCTCTAGGAAGAGTTCTGGTCGTCCCAAACATCTTCCATTTGAGGATTGTGGAGCCCGCTGTGCTCTTAGGAACCTTAAGTGCAGCAGAAATTATTTTGTAACCTTGGTCAGATCTGTGCCACAATTCTGTCTCTGAGCTCTTCAGGCAGTTCCTTGACCTCATGATCCTCATGTGCTCTAACATGCACTGTGAGCTGTATATGTGAGCTATATGTGATCTTATACAGACAGGTGTGTGTCTTTCCTCATCAAGTCCAGTCAGTATCATCAAACACAGCTGGACTCAGATGAAGGTGTAGAACCACCTGAAGGATGATCAGAGGAAATGGACGCACCTGAGTTCAATATATGAGAGTCACAGCAAAGGCTCTGATACTTAGGACCATGTCATATTTCACTTTTTCTTTTTAATACATCTGCAAACATGTCAACAACTCTGTGTTTTTCTGTCAATATGAGGTGCTGTGTGTACATTAATGAGGAAAAAAGGAACTTAACGGATTTTAGCAAACGCTGCAATATAACAAATACTTTCTGTACCCACTGTGTTGCCATTACATGATCATATTGTGATGCATGAATGAAGAACAGAGAGGCAGGGTTCATTTTTCATGTTCATTTGGATTTAATTGAAACTATTTAAGTTTTTATATCTAGTGTTTTTAGAGAGAGACAGAGAGACATTCAAGTAGCTTTTCAGGCCATTGCATTTTTAGGCGTAGACTGTTTTCACCTCCTAGACATGGTGTATTGTGCACTGAGATGTAGAGCAGCTCTCTCGCTGTGTGTGAAAGATGTTAGAGAAGATTGCACCAAAAATAGTCACACGTTACTGAAGTTGAGTAGTGCAACAAATCGCCTGCACGAGGTGGGATATATAATATGTGTACATGTAATATGTTTAAGCACGTAACATAATTTGCCCAGATAACTTTTCAAAATGAATAATAGCATTATAGAATACATGAGTGAAAATAAAGTACTAAATGAAGTTCTAACCATGTGTTATTTCAATAATTGTAGTGTGATGGCTGGACAGAAACCTTTGGAAATGGCCGCGGCATGGCCACATGCTCACTGTGTACAGGACACCAGGCCCAGTTTAATATTAAAGACAATTTTATACAATCTACACAGTAGGGGGTCAGTCCTTGGCCAGATAACTGTTGATGACCCCTGGTTTAGACGAACGATAAGGTGAGCGGATGCATGGGTTTCACTTTTTCTGTAGGGTGGTTTTGGTAAAGGTTTCACATCAAGCGGACCGTTCCGCTTCTGCTCTGTGCGACCAAACAAAGCAGAGGCCTGAGGCGCTGTCCGCTGTGCTGAAAGCTAGCACACCCTAGTGCTGAAGAACAAAGAATCATACTGTACATTCATTTCAGGCAAAACACACACACACACACATTCATCCACATGCATGGCTATACCCAACTGGCTACTGTCAAAGCTTGTTATGCAGTGAGCCAGTGTGAGGAGAAATGTATTTATAGATGAATCAGATGAACTTATTAATAGATATCCTCTACACTGCAGGGAGATGGACCACAGACTCGGCCGTCCATGCAGACACACACACACACACACACACACACAGGCACACATCTTGATGAAAAGCTTTGTAGCTGATTTTATCTTCGCGTCTCTTATCTTTAACTCTTCCACACCATCCCCCAGAGGCAAATACAAAAAATATATTAGACATACTTTTCTTTGTGGATGAGCACTGATCTGTTTTATTATTCCTACAAAAACACATAGAATCTGCTCTGTTCAAACACCTCATCTGGGAAAAGTGAAAACTTCTAAGAACAACCATAGAGAGAGAAGAAAAAACACTCAAAAAGATAGACATGAGGACTATTCCAACTGATCAATAGCATCTATTTTAATGAAATATGAATAAATGGGGCATCATTTTTCCTCCTTCTGTACAGCTCTTTCTAAACCTCCTGAAAGCATGCAGCTGCATTTTGCTGCTTGTGCTGTGTTTATTGGACTGGTGTGTTCAATAGTGTCACAGATGAATCTAAAACAAAACGCTAAATTGGTCATTTCAGTTGAACGTGTCCTCAGGACGGCTAAGCAAAGTTGTCTCAATGAACACTTTGTAAGTTGTAGTACAGGTATGGAAAAATGTTTTAAACCCCTGCTGATTTAGTAAGTTTGCCCACTAACAAAGAAATGATCAGTCTATAATTTCAATGGTAGGTTTATTTTTTCAAAAAAGTTATAAATTAATTCACATTTCCATGAATAAAATAAGTATTTGACCTCTTCACAAAAGGTGTTTTAGTACTTGGAGGTAAAACCTTTGTTGCAGTCACAGAGGTCGGACGTCTCTTGTAGTTTGCTCACATCTCAGGGGGGATTTTCTCTTTACAGATCCTCTCCAAGTCATAATGTTTCGTGGATGATGTTTGGCAACTCCAACCTTCAGCTCCCTCCACAGATTTTCTATAGGATTAAGGTCTGCCGTGTCGGTCAAGTCTCACCCAAGGTTTGATGGTACATGGCCCCATCCATGCTCCCTTTGATGCAGTGCAGTTGTCTTGTCCCCTTGGCAGAAAAACACCCAAAAAGCATAACGTCTCCACCTCCCTGTTTGACGGTGTTCTTGGAGTCATGGGCAGAATTCCTCCTCTGAACCTCCACCAGGTGAGATCTTGCATGGAGCTCCAGACCGAGGGAGACTGGCAGTTATTTTATGTTTCCTCCATTTGTGAATAATCACACCAGCTGTTGTCCCCTTCTCAGCCAGCTGCTTGGCGATGGTCTTGTAGTCCGTTCCAGCCTTGTGTAGGTCCACAGTCTCGTCCCTGACATCCTTGGAATCTGGATTGATTGATATCTTCTGTGGACAGGTGTAGCCAGTGTCAGCTCCTACACCTGGGAGCAGAGATCTGGCTGATTGATGGAGGATCAAATACTTATTTCATTCTGAAAATGTGAATTCATTTGGACTGGATTTGTTTGTTACTATTCTGTCTCTCATTGTTGAAATAAACCTACCATTGAAATTATAGACTGATCATTTCTTTGTTAGTGGACAAACTTACTAAATCAGCAGGGGTTGGAATCATTTTCCCTAACTGCGTATGCTTATGGGCTTGTTGTTCAATGCTCTCCCCACATGTCTCATCTCTATATTTATTTATTACAACATTGTTTGGAAACATTATATAATAGCCAGAATGATCTTCTTCTCACGTGTTGGCATCACACTGTGATTTTTGTAGTTTGCTTTGTTGGCTCATAATTATCTAAGTGAATAGTGAATGTGTAGGCAGCTATTGAAGCAGTGAGACTAGTTTGTCTCTAAGGTCTAGGGTTTATTTATTTCTGTATTTATTTAATTGTTTTGTATTCCAGCACCCTTAATTACATCACCATTGAACTCAGTCAAGTAATGATCACTGCAGTGTTCAGGGTGTAGTGCAGTGTTGTGTGATGTATGGATGATAAGACCTCTTACGCTGCTAGAGCAGACTAAGCACATGCTTTCAGTTGTTTGCGAGTGTTAATAATGACCAGTAACTTAATTACTGTCTGCTGAAAGAGAGTCACTCTTTATCTCAGCTGTTTTGACACACACACACACACAATAGATTGTAAATAAACAAAGCACATCTTAAAGGTAGGGACAAGTAGACACCTGTCAATCAAAGCGGTCAATACCGCTTTGATTGACAGATTGTAAATAAACAAAGCACATCTTAAAGGTAGGGACAAGTAGACACCTGTCAATCAAAGCGGTCAAGCCCTTAATTACACACTTTTAGGCCTTATAATATAATTAAAAGGGTTGTATATACCATGACCACCCTGAATAGGATAAAGCTAAAGTGTAGATGGATGGGTCACGTGGGAAAACTATGTGTTTGTAAGACTGTAAAGGACATTTTACCATAGAGGTCTATGAGGATTGACTCATTTTTGGAGCCTGTCTCTAGTGGACACTGAAAGAACTGCAGTTTTTGGCAGGCTAGTGGCGGAGGTTGTGTTTGGTTAGCATTTGCATAGCTCTTGTGTGACTATGTGAATTCAACCAAACAAAGGGACCAATAAACAGACAGAAGTCACAGAGGCCAATAGTTTCATCATATTTGTGACACTGCCTCCATGTGGCAACATATAGCCACTGTATGTATAGCGCCAACACAGAACCATGTTGGAGACATCCGGGCTCATAGCAGCCCTCTAATCCTCATATAAATTATATAGAAGATTATTATTTTAAATGTAGTATTTCTTATATTTTATTCATTTTTACAGATCAATACTTGGTTTAAAAGCAAGTTTTGAGTCTTTTTACTGCTACACTGTCTAACAGAAAATGATTATATCAATTCTTCTTATATGAAAGGCTGCATCTTCAAAAGGAGTTTGACTGATGGTTAGCTGACATTCTGTGTATGATGACCCATCCATCTTTCTGCATTCATGATGACGAGACTGCTGTCTTTGCTCCACCCCTCAATACTAAGAGTGCAAACACACAAACACACACTTGCTCTTTTAAATCTATTGTCTTTGTATTAGATATTCAGAGTGTTTAGGAGCACTTGGATGATGTCTAATAGGTCTGAGACTGAAGGCACCGGAGCTTTTATCAGATCACAGACTGCAGGCTTGATATAACATTAACATCCCAAACTGTCATTTTGATATAAACACACAAATGATGGTGTGTGCGTGTGTGTGTGACCTTCTGACTTCCCCTCAAGCCCAGAGTTGAAGCTGAAATGATGTGTAAGCAGATCAGAAGCATACAGACAGGAGGAGAGGCGATGGAGAGTGTTAAAGTGTGATACAAAGCTTCCGTCTTCCCCTTTGCTATTTCCACCTCTTCACCTCTGTTTTCTCCTCACCTCATCCATCCATTTACCCTCTTCCACCTCTCCCATCCATCCATGCTACTCTCCATTTTTTCCCTATTCCTCTGACTCCCTTCCCATGTGATGGTTAATTCATGGAGCCTGGCTGAACACGCACCCTCTCCATTATTAATATAACATTAGGGAGACAGAAGGAGGAGAGAGAAGGCATGAGACGGGAGGAGGCAGAAAGAGGAAATATGTGGAAGATGCAGGGAAGAGAGCAAGCAGGGAGAAGAAAAAGACTGGAAGGAAGTCAGGGAATTAGGAAAAGGGTGAGAAGGGGAAGGCAAAATAGACAGGGAGAGAAAAAGACGGATGACGAGGATGACAGGAATGGAGCAAATGAAGAGAGAGAGAGACAGATTTTTTCCCCAGTAGGTACATGTAGAAGGAGGCTGGACGAGACTGACAGATGAGAAGGGAGAGAGAGAGAATGTGTCAGGAAGAGGAATATTGTACGACACGTGATGGTATTGGGATGCACGCAATGTCCCGTGAAGAGAGGCAGAATGTATGAGGAGGAAAGCAAGGAGGGAGGCAGGAAGAGAGGCTCAGATGTGTCAGAACTGATCATGTGACGATCATCCTGGACACACACACACACAAGATAAATACATGAAGGTAACTGCCGGCTCCTAAAAATATCAAGTCTGAGGAGCTTTGTACAGCAAAGGAAATGAAAGCAGCCGAGCAGTATGTGAGTATGCAGAGTCTTAGCAATGATAATGAGTAATACAGTGTGTAAGAGTGAAGATACTGGACATATCGTTTTGTTAGACTTTCAAAGGGTTAAAAAGAGAAATGAAATTGCTCAGATTTTAAAATATGACATCAAGTGGAGTTTTGATTAAAAATAACTGCAGCACCAATTATATTAATTTCTAATTATCTAATTAAATGTTGGGCTGGATAAGCAGCAGACAGGGATAACTAGATGGATGCATTCCAAAAATACAGATAAAACAAAACAACAAATTACAGAGCAACAAAGCATTATAACACAACAGGCAGCTCGTTTGGGTCTGACTGACCCCTCTTTAAAACTGGCTTCAGGTTGAGCCTAATACCACATACTGACCTTCTGGAACAGAACCTTTATGCCCAGTTATTTTTTCAGCTTTTGTTGAAACTACAGGTGGAAAAACCTAAACTAACCTTTAACACAAAGAGTCTGTGTGGTTTGTGTCTGCTGATAAGTGTAGCGCAGATCAAGCCACGATCAGCCCGCTCAGAGGCACAGTCTGAACAGGTGCTGCACTGTGTGAGGTCACACAGCACATCATCAGTGTATTGTGTCTTACTAACTGCTGCTACTACTGCAGCTTATTCAGTGTTTAGCTGGCTGTCTTGGTAAGGAGGCTACAAAAATCTGTGAGAGCACATGGACAGAAAGTTCAAATGGACTCATTCTGGATGAGCTCAGCTCCAGTGTGCTTCAACACAATGACAATAAAGAAAATGATAACAATCATTATAATAAAAAAAATGTAAGGCTCTTTAATGTCGTATAACTGCATCCCACAGACAAGGAGTCCTGATGCAGAACAGTTGTACTTCACATCTGGCTTGTAAACATTGAAAAATAACAATAACAAACACACACATCTTTGTGACCAAGTCAACAATATAAAACATTCCAGTTGGACACAATAAATCATATACTGTCCCTCTTCTGTCTGACTCTGGGCTTTGATGTTTGTTATTCTGCACCTACATACATCTACTTTTGTCTGGACTTTACGGTTTTAATTAAACAAACTGGAAAAAATGTTGAGGACTAATTTCTAGACTGATTGAAAGAGCTCAACGCACCACAGTTCAAGAAAGTGCACACAAACAAATCCATGTGCCAAAAAGCAGTCCAGGAAATGTACACTATGGTAGCTTGAACTTTGAACATCATTCTCACATGACTTAAATACTGGAAATAAAACTGATGCAACATTTAACACCTGCTGTCATTTATGTTTTTACAGTAAAAGCAGGAGCGCACTGCTTCCTCTGCACAAAGGACTGTGGGTGAGAAAACTACAACAAAATATGATATGTGCCTGGATGTTGTACAACATCCTGATACAGCTTCTGACACGCAATGGTTTCAGACTTAGTAATTAGTTTTCCTGCACACTGAACAGTGTAGAAGTGTGGATATCTGTTGGAGATATTTTATGGGTGTCATTTTTGATTCAGTTGACCCTGGAGAGAGGTGGTAAGAATTCAACTTGGGCCACTGCAATAAGGACTGTGGACCCATGCTTGGTGACTTTCTGAGGTCATTAAAGGCAGCTACTTTTACAAAACTGAGGCCACCCTATGGGATTGATGGACATTTTGATTTGCAATATTTATAGTGCATAAATGTTATCATGTCCATGCAGTGGTATTTGTAGCTTAAACATATCATGTGTGGAGTGTGAAGACGTTACTGGCGTTTTGTGGACAGGCCCGATCCATATGATGTGTTCCAGAGCACATCAGGATTCTGCAGGGCTGACAGATCACAAAGCAGAAAGCGAGGAATGTCTCCCCTGGGTGGCAGGAATGGGTAGTGCAGGTGCATTTTTGTCACAGCTCACAGACTAACTGGGGCAAAACAAAGTGCTCCTCTGTGCCTCACACAAACACACCTGAACCCCGACACTTCATTACACAGAATTACAAGGCGCACAGACACAAAGACATGGAGAAAAAAAATACTTTCATGTTGTGTGTGTCCCTTAGATACACTTGGCCTCCATGTCGTAGAGCTGCAGAAGGTCTGAGATCACAGCATCGATGTCTGCTTTGGTCACATCTTCACACAGCACCTACACACACACACAAACACACACAGACTTCAGCTCCACACCTGGCCTCAATAAACAGTGGACATCAAAGGTCCACACACCATTTCAGTCGACCTAGATTTCATTGCCTTGAGGACTGAAGAAGAAACCCATAACAAATCCTGATCTTTTTTCATTTGCATTAAGATATGGAGTCCTGTAAAATCAAAGATGTTACAAAAGAGACCTCATTTCTAAAAATGTCTGACAATGAAAAAATATATTTTGCTTTAAATAATACTCAACACTTATGCGAGGCCTATCTGTCTTTGAAGGCTGACTGCAGCTGGATGGTCAGGTGGGAATGTCACTTTGGTTAGAGGGCACAGTGATTCAAAGAGCCAGGTTTGCTGTTGGTGTGACACTAAAAGCAGTGGGCACCCGTGAAAGCTTTGTGGGGAATCAGAATACTGCACATGCTCTGAGCCCCATTAACTGTCAGACAGGACCGTGACTGTGATCAATGATGGATGATGTGGTTCCATCTCCATCTATTGTACATAAGTGAGGACAAAATATCTCATTTAGTTGGGCCCATGTCCCATCCACTAACAATAGGGGGAGGTTTAAGGTTTATGACCTATACAGCAGCCTGCCACCAGGGGGCAATACAGATGTTATGGCTTCACTTTTAAGGCGCTGTCATGACATCCATCCCTATAAACAGTGTCTGGACAAAGCCTGGTGTAGATGACTGCATCCAAACTTTCAACATTTTAAAAATCAGTTATTGACATAAAAATATATCATAAAAACACAGATAATAACCCAATACTACTGTTACAGGTTGACATTACAACATACCTCTTGGCACTATGGGAACTTGAGAATGCTGGAATCCATCCGTACAGTTTTAAATTTATGGCTGACTCACTTCGCTACACTTGGAATTTGAGTGTAATTCTTCTGACAACACAACAGCTGGTTAATCTCCATACATACAGGTTTTATGTAGACTATTTATTTGCAACGAGTAAGCTCCAGTGTTGAAGGCATAAGTAGGGTCAACAGTGAAATAAAGTAAAGAGTGAGTAAAGATGGCCTTTTTTAATGCATCTGTCATCCCCAATGCACCTGGTTAAATTAAATATTTGCTTGTTGGTCTCTCCCACATCCTGAGTATATATATGCATTTGTATCTACATGCTAACGGCTCCATCATTCTCACCACTTGGCTGCTAAGTTTGCCCTCATCTTCACTCTGTAATTAAGAAGAGGAGACACACACCTGCCACCACTCTTTCTCCCCGACAGGCAGCTCCACTCCGTAGCTCTTTAGTGCCAGGTACAGGGTTGCTATGGCAATGTGTTGGGGTGTGTGACGGATGCACATGGCTCCGTGGTAACAGTCTCTAAGCAACGCCCAGGAAGTCTCAGCCACAGGGGTTCGAGACCAAGCGTGGCGGTTCACGAGTGACTTCACAGACAGCAGGTAGTGGAGTAAATACTGAGAAGAGAGGAGACAGAGACACATCACTGAGCAACAAACAATGTTTTAAATGCATGGAGGGGAAATGGTACACAATTAGAAAAACTCACAAGGAGAAACAAAAAGAAAACACTTCTTCAGCACAGAGCACATACAAACTGTACACACAAATACATTGGGACAACCTTGACAAGACCAGACAGTAACAGGTACAGACAAGGAAGCTCAACACTAAATAGGGGGGACAGGGATAAACACATCTGCACACACACACACACACACACACACACACACACACACACACACACACACACACACACACACACACACACACACACACACACACACACACACACACACACACACACACACACACACACACACACACACACACACACACACACACACACACACACACACACACACACACACACACACACACACACCTTGTGAGGGTGTTCAAAGGAGATGTGGAAGTTTAGCTGTCGGAGGATAAGGAGCTCACACTGCACCACACTGTCCCTCAGGTCCCAGAACTCCTTGTCACATTCTAGAGGAGCGCTGCCACTGTTAAAATACCTGCAAGGGAGGACAAAAAGAGAAGGAGAAGGTTTAACGCATTTAAGGTCACCACTATAAAAAGATGTGCCACAAAAAAAAAAACACAAAAAGTATGACTCAAGTTGATTTTAATTATTCGAGACTAATTTATAGACAAAATGTGACATTAATGTCCTTTCAGCCCATGATAGTTGGTTCTATGAAAGACTGCCACTCACTGTAAACAGTCCATGGACCTGCAGAGACGGTTTCTGAGATTCAAACATGATGCAATTAATCTGCAATTAATTATAAACGTCACTTTGTCACTTTGAAAGATGATTTTTGTCCCAAAACTATTTTAAGTATAACACTAAAATACATGAGCAGAAACGCCACCAGCTCAGGGTTTGTTGCTATGTTGCGTGGTCTGAGTGTCCCAAGAGAGATATTTTGGAGTGGTTTCTCTTCTTAAGTACATCTAGCAACTTATTGAAAACGATCTTTTTTGAATTGGCATTGTGCGGATTTATGATATTATGGCATTTATGACTATTCATCTGTCACCACTGACTACTGCATGTCTGTTGCAAGGTCAAGCGAACCAGAAAGGGAACAGAGACCATGGACAAGTGGTCTGGAAAAGACAAGTGCACATAATAATGGACTCAACGTGCATATTACCTGTGGCTCACATTGATGATGTCTCGGGTCCTGAGGTGCTGCTCCTCCACTTTGCCAGCCAGGTAGATGCAGCTCATGGCCACCAGGTAGGGTTCATATGCGTGGATGCTGACCCGCTCAAAGAAACGATGGTACAGCACACAGGCTGTGGCCACAGGCACCGAACGCATCCCGAGCTTCACTCCTGAACACCGGATGAGGGAACGACAGCCTGTCAACTTCCTGTTAAGTGTCCCTTTACACATACAGTATGTCTTTCCATCTGCTGCAACACTGATTTCATTTATTTTTATCATCTGTATCAGCAATTGAGTCAATACATTTTTAATGTGCAGGATAGAAGCAGACTGACTGCTGCTTTGTGATCAGATATGTGAATATAATTAAGATTTAAACGAATAAAAACCAGGCAGGTCATACTGAATTACATGCTTAAGACGGCGAAGAGGATTTCAGGGGGAAACCAGGAGTAAAAGGGTTATACTTTTGCCATGACAAAATAGAAGTGAACCCATTCTGGCTGTGTATGTGACAGCACCATGCACGTACACAGACACACTCACTCACTCACAGTCCACTGTCAGTTACCTGTCTCCATAATAAAGCGACAGACCCGAAAGTGTGTTTTCATGTTCCGGGAGGGATCCGTCTCTGAATCCCCGCTGGAGTCTCTCCTCCCCGGCAGCTTCACATGTTTTACTTGGCTGGCTGACAAACGTGAAGACGGACCCTCCATGTCTGCAGGACCAAACAAAACCTGTGTGTACACACACCTACGGTCGACAAAGCTGTGCGACAGAAGGGTTGGCTTGTTTGTAATTCGGACAACAAACGAAACACGAACACCGCAAAACGTTTATCTTATCCGAACATTTTAGCTAGTTTTAGCTGCTAGCTAACTAACGCACGACCCGCGTTTGTTGCCGGAAGAAAAATAGTTAACGCTTCCGGTCAGCAATGCCAAAGTAATGTCGTTTACAACATTCCTTTGTTTTAAAGTTATGTAAAGAGAGTGCTATTTGAATGGAACCTGTATGAAATGAAATTAAAACTAAATGTTAAAATCGTATTTAAAAAAGTTATAAATAAATGACTTCCGGTGTCATCTTCCAAAGTAAAAGTCTTTAGGGCGCAAAGTAAAGGGAAAAATAAAATCAACCAACGTTTACCCATTGTGTTAAATGGTATGCTTTAATAAACTCAAAATAATTAATTAATTATTCGGCTCCAATTAACAGCTCTCATTCCCATCAGCCAGGTTGAATGTGTTGCTACACAACAGACACCACGGAGGCTGTAGACGGGTTGCCATGCAACCTGTCAACAAACACAGCGGAAGCTGTAATATACACATCCAAACATGTCGTCCTTTTTCTCTGCGAATCAGGTAACTTAAATATGACCACTGAAAATGTAGACATATGTTGCTTTCCCTAACCCAAATTACTCTCCATCCTCAGTTTGACGATACCTTCAGGAGGATGCAGAATTCTGGTCCAGCTAAGAAGTTCAAAGAGGTAATGTTTGTATCAGCAGTCCTGTCCTGTGGAATAATTTTAGTTGTATTTTTTGTGTGTGTGGTCAGTTTGATCACTGTCATTTAAACATGTGATGAGTTTTACTTACTGTGTTTGCAGAGACCTTCTACCCAAATGGGTCACACCGCCTTCATTGCTGATAACAAAGGACATCTGTTTCCAGGAGTGAAGGTGGGAACCTTTGTTTTTGCTTTTAATTAGAAATAGTCTGTGTGTCATCAATAATTGCATTTCCCCTCATTCATTGTGTGTGTTGCTACAGAAGGGCAATACGTGGCCAGACTTTAAAGGAACCTGGGACCTTCCTCCTCGCATCCCACCCTGTCACATCAACCCCACGGCCCGCTCAGAGGCGGGCATCAACAGGCTCCGGACCTGGGGATACGTCCCACAGCATGCTGGCATGTCTGACTCACACAGAGACAGCAAAGCCACAGGCAAAGTTCATGACAAGGGCGAGCAGGTTAGACATCCACTTTCCATATCTCCCAAGCTTTAGCACGTACTGTTTCTCTGTTTTCTGTGTGTGTCATCAACACTTCTGTATATGGTTAGTTTGTTTCTGCCTCCAAAAAAAGGCAGGAAGGAAGTGAGCTGAAAGATACTGACGATAATTTGTTTAATCTAGCTTTGGACACTTCACAAAAAATACAAGAGTATTATTGATCTGTTACTACAAGCACAAATACTTGGGTGGGCAGCTGAACAGTTACATGTATGAGCTTGACTCCTATATGTGCCTTCAGATGGTCAGCTCTAAACCCAGACTCAGACATGCAGACTGGAGACATACAAATGGTTTAAAGTTCTAGAAGCTATGAGAGAGTAATGATCTCATAACATGGACACAATGTTTATATACCGTTGACGGCAAAGAGAGAGAAAGGAGCGAGCCACAGACATGGAACAGGGAGTGAGGTGCAGCCTCTGGTGGAGAAACATAGGAAGTGAAACATTTCTGATTCTCCAGATAAAAAAACTACAAACAAAAAAGGGGAAGACACTGTGCTCATAACCAAAAGGAAGTAATGCATTTTACAACCATAGCCACACATTTCCTGGAGCTTCTGTTTCAGTTGCATCATTAATTCAAATGTGCTGCAAAAGCTTATGTTCCAGTGGAGAGCGCCTGTGGAAATTAGCTAAGGTAGCAAATTATTAAATTAGTAGGAATAAAAGCTCACATTGTGCTGGAGATGTGTCTTACTTCTTACACAGGTCTGACTACAAAAACGCAATTCTGTCACATCAGATATTCAACGTGTAACTTTATGAAGCTGCCTGCAAGCCTTGCGGTAAAGACCGCAGTGCAGATTCTATTCGGAGGCCCCGTTTCCTCTCCAGTAATAGAAATGAAAGTACTAATATCACACTGTCAAGACATCAAGGACAAGTCATTTTACATAATGTAGGTTATTATTAAACTTATGTGTGACACCAATTACTACTTTGCCAAATTCTATTTAAAGGCATCTTATTATACACTGAATGACCTAAGATGTCATGCACATCCTGTAAATGTTCTGAGACTAAGCAACAAGAACACAGTACGAGTGGCCTTTGCAGTTACAGTTTTATGACATCATCAGTAGCAAATGTTTGCTAAATGAAGCAAATTCTCCATCTCAGTGCTGCTGCTGAATTTACACACTGATATAGTTTCTTGACTTTATGTCTGTTTTAAACATGTGCAACTGTTGTAAAGCACGTATCAATATCTGGAGCCTACAGCTGCTTATAAACAGTTACAACAAGAGCTCTGTGCCAGGGACAAAAGGGGATTTATGTGTGTGAATGCTAACACTGTCAGTCTGCTGCAGCTTAATAAGTTTCACACTTCCCTGTTCTATAAAATCTGAAAAGATGGAAAGCAGAATGGAAGGCGGAGGATAAAGTTTTGCATACTCAGAAGAGAAACCCAAAAATAGGAATGTTGATAAACAGTGATGTGGTTTTCAGATGTGTTTTAACAAAAAGTAGTTCCTGGTATTGTTAACAAGATCTATCTCGAGAATGTTATATCTTCTCCGTCTTCAGATCAGTTTAGTGTCTGTTCTCACTTCTTTCAGAGCAGTGAGGGCGAACAGCAGGACGCAGCTGCCCCATCCTCTGCAGGTGAAGCACGAGCACCTTCTCAGGATTGTCCTGGGAAACGAGACGAAAGACCTGCCAGCCAGAACCAGGACTCACAAGCAGCTATGGTTGAAACAGATGATCGACCTGTTACACAGGCTTCAGGGATGGACAGGAATCTGAGTCAGCAATCTGTGGCTGAAGAGAAGCCAGCAGCCAGTGAGGGAACCCACAGCAGGCTTAATAACAGCAGGGAAAGGACAGGGAGCAGGGTGTCAAAGAAACCATCGTCTTCTCGGCAGACACAGAGAGAACAGCAAGAGCAATGAGCCTATAAAAATAAAACCATTTATTTGAAGGCATTTCTAACGTGAGTTATACAATCTTTGGCATCAAGGAAATAAATAATACAGCTTATCTATTAAAATATCTGTTACAGCATTTTCTTTATGAACCCTTTTTCCCCAAAACCATCTCCTCACTCACTTTTATCTAAAGCCTACCTCTGCTGTAGATATTTCAGAACCAGCCTAATGAACCAAGGATACACATATATGGTATTTGTCTCAGTTTCCACCCCAACTGTTATCAGTGTACTAAGACTAAAACACACAGAACAGGTAATAACAAATACAACACAGCTGAACAAATAAAGTGAGTGAGTCGATGTGTTTCTACATCCATTCAGCCTTGGGAAAACAAATTAAAACACACGGAACAAGGATGGGATTTATAGGTGTAAAGTTGTTATGTGTATGAGCTGAAGTTGTGGATTAACGTCTAACCTGATCTTCCAAACAGAGAAGCAGGCCACAATACAATCCACCACACAAACACTTTGTCTCAGTGACTCATAATTGAAACCACATGAATTTCCATGAGACATTTTTTCCATATAAATATCAACCTTGAGTGAAGAGAAAAGCACTGGTTGGTGTTGCATATAAAACTGTTTAACAAGGCACAAATGTCAACTGGACTTGTAAAGTGTTTTGAAGATGTTTCACTGCTCCTTCATTAGTTCTAACTGGTGGGAAAACTCTGCAAGTCCAGTTGCCTCTCTTCAAGCTCTTAAATGAAAGAGATGTGAGTGACTGAAAACTTCTTTGACACGAGGCACAGATGTCATATGTTCAGTCTGTATACTAGACCCAACAAATAACTATTAACTTCTAATCTGGCAGAGGGGACAATTAATGTCTATGGCTTTGTTGTGATCCTGATTTTCCGAATGATCACCCAGTCCTTCTGTGCAGCGGTCACTTTTATCCTCAAACATGAAGAAGCATTGCTGTGCTTTTTGTCTATGTCATGCATCTCAAACCTCCCGTTCTCAACTGGTCCCACCGACTGGAACTCTTGACAAGTCTTATCTTCCCCTGCTGCAACCACATTGTGGCCTATCTCCACCTGAGCAGACTCCAATAAGTCCTTGCTCCCTGACCCTGTTTCTATATATATCCCTGTCACCACTGCAGGGTCTGTGAACACCACCGTCAGGTGATTCCCTTTTTCTGGAGAGCGCCCCCAGAAAAATTCCTCCCCGGCTTCCCAGGCCAGTTTGGGGAAGTGTTTCTGGTAGACCGCCATGTCAGAGTAAACATCAGCCGAAGGATTGGTATATAAGCCCTCCTCAAAGTCCTTGTCTTTTAAGCGATTATATGTCCCTTGGAATGAGGAGAATGTGCCCATGTGTTGGAACAGTGAAGGTTTGAAGAGGATGGCTTCTTTCTGAGTCATCACCATTCGGAAGTGACTCATCAACCAATCACAGGGCATTTCCTGGTAGAATAGAAAAAGGAAGCGGGCCAGGAGAGGAAGGTCGGCTGATTTGTGGAGTTTTCCGATGTAGCCAAGGGCTGAGAATTCCAACATTGCCCAGGTAGTCTTCTTTGCTTCTAGCTCAGCAATGTGCCTCTTGATGGTCGTGAGAAAGTTCTTTGCAGAGGAGACATCATCCTCCAGCTGTAGGTAGTACTGCCCAAGACCTGCACTGTAGTGAATCAGGAAGGAGTAATCCAAGTTCTGCTTGGAGCGGAATGTTACCCGTTCGGGAGCATCATTGTAGTTTCTCTTTAGTCCTGCAGGAGCGACAGAGAGACTATTATCAGTATTATGGCATTATTGTAAACAAATCAGTATACCAGAGATGATCATGTGTACACTGTACCTTGAAGAGGAGGGTACCAATCCTGAGAAACATGGATGACCACAAGCTGGCCTTGTTCCAGCTGTGAGCCAAAGGCAGTTTTAATTTCCCGAACCGTATCCACTCTCCAGTTGACGTCAAAATCTGCCAGCAGCACGACCACCACCATGGAGGAGCACTCTTCAGGAGATGACTGGGAGAAGAGGGACTGCAGAGTGGGTACTAGATAGCTGCCCTTCTTCCTCTTTATGGAGGATAATCCAACAGATAAATACCCTGGAAAAGGCCAGGACAGAAATGAGAATGGTCCTTTAGGCTCAACAACTAATAAAAGCTCTGTACTGTTGATTTTAGTGTATCAGGGGAGATCATTCCTAATGCTGAGTTGCAGTTTCACATACTGAACCCTGACAAAAACCACACACTGTATCACCACCAACCCCTCCCCTTCACTAACAAGAGCAACCTATCAACATGTTCTGGTCCATCAGTGGGATGCATGCAACGTGTCACTGTGTTTTTCTTGTACAGAACAGTCTGAACAGATAGTGTTTCCTTAAGACTACAATGCTAAGCTATCAAACATGGATATCTTAGCATATGACTCTTCAGGCTCACCTTTTCTTTTACCTATTAATTCATTTTTAGGGACAATGCATATTAATTAACATTTAGTTAGCCAGAAGGCTTAGATTCAAACCCAATCAACACCTTCACTGCTGCATTCATCGGATGATGCATTGGTTTTCCACCAATTTTGAAAGATTCCTCTATATTTTTTTCCTAAAGCTTAGCCTTCAAATAAAATAAATCAGAAGAATAAGACTTGACACATGAAATATAAATGTCAAAATGTCTTCCAATATTTTCTATTGGGCTATAATGGGATAAGTATAAAAGTCAAACGTACATCATGGAGTGCATTTTGCCATACAAGCTCCTCAAAATGAGGCCAAAACATCTTGATTGCACTCGTGTCCAGCTGCAGTATACGTCATAAACCCTGCTTCCTCCATGTTTATTTGCTCACAAGGCTGGCAACAGAACTAAAACTGTGTCTGCTTACTGTACTCCTGCTGTGCATCTTCTAGCTGAGTTCTTTTACAGATGTTGCAGTGAGTTTTCATATTACAGCTTTAATGACAAACCTTCAAACCTTTACAAATGCATTGTAGAATATGGCCCTGAAATAACAGACTAAACTCGATATTCTGTACCTATGTTTATTTTTTTATTTTGCTGTAAATAATGTTTATACTGTTTATTTCTACCGTTAGAGCCTGTATATTGCTGCTGCAATAGCGAAATTTTTTATTTTATACTGTGTACTCATTATAGTGCTATAGAAATTAAATGTCAGCACATCTTTTTTCACTTTCAGTTGTACAGTTTTGTACATTTTGTTCACTTGTTCTTTTCCTCGTTTCATCAAATTTGCAGATTTAAAAAGTACACATGCTGTGTCATTTAAATTCAATATATTATTACTCTGTTGTTAAAAGGACTTGAAATGACTCCAAATGTAAAGTTTAGGACTGTGGACTTGACTTGAGGGCTACTTGTGACTTGCAAAACACTGACTTGGTCCCACCTCTGCCAAACAAATATCATTATGTCAACATCTGTGTGGGGGCGTGGCTTCAGAAGGGGAGAGAGTGGGTGGATTTAGAAGATGCTACTTTCAAATCATGCACAGTTTTTAGAATTACAGAGTCTGGTTTTAAAGCTTGGTAACACAGGGAGTCCTAAATGCTGACTGGAGCCTACAATCTACTCTTTAGAAAACTATGGGTGTTATCACAAAATGTTTCCATTTCCATTTACAGCCTGTGGTCACAATGCTTTGAATAGGCTGTGTTAAGGAATACATGTGCACTGCATTTAACGACAAGGTTCAGAAAGTCCTCCCATTACTCCAACGTAAGGCTTTCAACACCAAGCATGGCACTCACTTTGTTGGGTAGATGGCGTGCCTGCAAGCAGCTGATAGGACACATTAAGAGGCAGGTAATCCCCCTGTTCAACCCAGATGTCCTTATTAATCAGCCTCTCTGCTTGCCAAGTTAACTCGTGTGGAATCAGTTCATTTGACTTGGCCTGGCCCTGCAAAAGAAACATACCACTACCTGTTGTTCAGTTGGAGTAAGCAAAAGTGCAACCTTTGATGTTATGCAAGAACAATGTAAGCACAGTTCAAGAAATGCTTTTTTTGTACATGCCTCACCTTTTAGGTGTTCAGTTAAAGTTCAACCCTTTGTAAACACGTGTGTGCATGTGTGTGTGTGTGTGTGTGTGTGTAGTCTTACAGGGAGGAGGAAATGAATGAAGTACAATCCCCCGACGAAAAGCAGCAAAGCCACAACAGCATACCTTTTTTTAGAGTGACGTCGCATTTCCTGTCACAGACCCAAACACAGAAGATGCGACATGTATTATGTTGTTGTATTATGTCACTACAATGGTAAATAATTTAGCTGACAGTTAATGTTTCAGAAGACACAAACACAGGTCATCCAGGTTATCTGTGTGTGTTGTGGGGCCTTTAGCAGTCAGCCTGTACATCATGACTGTCTCCCTCCTTCAATGACAGCTTGCTCAATGCATTAAAATAGTACTGGACAACTCCCATTATAAAGGCAGTGACAAAGCATTTCAGGCTAAGAGGATTAGTATTACAACAAGCCTAATGTAATTACACAGAAAGACTGTATTTGTCAGCACGCCCATATCTACCATTCATATGAGTTATCATTCACTTTACATTACATATTGTTAAATCTTGACTTATACTACCATGTTGTTGCCATATTTTGTGTTTGAAAGCTTATAGGTAATAATAATTTGGCGTGTGTAGTAGTCTAATGCCTTGCAGGTGTTATTTCCAGGTGCGTTTCTCCCTCTCTCTGCTTGTCTGGTTGCAGCTCAAGTCCAACTGAGGAGGCAGCAACTTCAATGTGACTAGTTAGTTTGTTTTGTTTACTTTTACGCCAGTAGGCAAATTATGTTTAATAGGAATGAGACAAAAGGAAACGCTGTGGACACGGATTGAGTGGAAGGTCAGCCATTTATTTTTAGGCTACCACCACCTCCACACACACCGTCAGCTGCCTTTAACACGCACTACAGTATTTACACTTCAGCGTACTCTTTATTTTGTCAACAAGTACACCAAGCCTCTATCTGACAGTAACTATATCTCAGACCATATCCTCCATGATTAGTACGACATCCTCTACAGCTACATGCAGTCAATGTCGCGTTTGGACGTTAAAACGAGTGAAAGCCGAACAGATGTGTTTAATCAGTGGGATTAAACCTTATTTAAACACACGAAACTGATAAAGCACAAAGGAAGCGACTTACCTCTTCAGAGCAACAGACAGCGACGGGCTGAATTAACGTCACGAACGTTATGTTACCCCTGAATGATAAACTTTGGTACTGATAACATGAACATGCTACATCACGTTTTAAAAAGACTTTGTGTTCAGAACGTTTTGAAACTGCGTCGTTTCAGCCGCTAACCTAGCTTAATGTTAGTTAAACTGATAATTAACATTTTTTCCGGAAAAAAAAATAAAAAAATCAGCCTCGCTATATAATATCTGAAGAGAATAAAGTGGGGAAGAAGTGGTACACACGAGTCAAAAAGAGGTTACTACCTTCATAAAAGTCGCTGGTCTGGTTTACATGTTATCGTACCGTTAAAACCAGCTGAGCGGGGTCCGCTCCCTCTCTCCGTCCGTCCGTCCTGCCCCCTGAGCGCGCGGCTGAAGGGCTGTCACGCTCCCTCCTACCGCACCGCGACAGGCGCGGAGGAAGACCAGGCGGGAGGCTGACCCGCGTACACTGATTTATCATATGCTCCTTCTCCCAAGATACAGAAACCAGTTATAGTCTAAATTAACACAGCCTAAAGTTTGTAAAATATATATATGGTAAGAAACACATACGTACTTTTCTTACTGACACGTTTATTTCATTGCTCTATTTGTTGTAATAATTATAAATGTTGAGGGCGGAGTTATCTTCATACCAAAGCAGCTGTTAGGCCCACCTTGTGGTGTAAGTTCAATTTAACTTTGACAATAATTACCAAGCTAAATTGGGCTTATATGGAGCCACGCCATTGCTACTAGATCCAGTATTTTAGTTTATAATTCAACCAGGGAACGATTGTCCACGTTAAGTCTTTGTCCCTTCAGCGGGCAAGTGTTTCATTAGCTAGCTTAGCAGTTTTAGCAGGAGGACTGTCAAAGCTGTCACTGCTGGTTAGCTAATGCCAGCTACAGTTACGATGTCCTCACCACAACAAGATGGCGCTGTACAGGCTGGGAAATGTGCAACTACAATTGTCATAATTTTAGTTTCAATTCATTTTCAAAGGGACAATCCATTTTTTAAATTATGCTTACTGCAGCTGGTGTTTCACTTCCTGTTAACAACCACAGTGATTTAAAACTTCCTTTTAAATGTTTTCACTTGAAGGATCACAGAAATGAACAATGAGCAAATCTAAAGTACAACGTGAGCTTTCAGATTGAAGCTCCGCCCTCTGTCATGGATGACTAATTCTGATCCTTTATCAGGGCTTCTCTCAGTCTCTCAGTCCTCTGATGGAAAAGACTGATAGTGTCAGACTAGTTCTTAGTGTTGTCTGCATCAGGTGTACATAGTGTTCAAATACTGACTCAAATCAGTCTAAAAGTTTCAAACTTTGTATAAAATTCAACGTTTCAATGTGCATAAACACAGATCAATGGCTGTAACTTGAAACCCTTACAGTGGTGACGCAAACAACATCCTCAACAGCCACGGCGCCTTACTGCACATGTGATTTGAATGTAGATATCCAGAACTGTCACTGAACTGGTTTGGTTGTGTTCTGCTTGTGACAAGCCGGCATCATGTTGCTTGTTGCACAGATACACACAGGTTGCTTGTGAGATGATTTCAGTGTCAGAGAGATGCTACTTACAGTACATGTTATGCTCATCTGTATCTCTGTATGCAAATGGCAAAGGATGGAGCGGTCAGAATGACAGTGCTTCGCGGACAAGTTATTTATTAATGTTTAGTAGATTGGTTTTGCCCAATATATAAAGATACATGATGCGTATTTAAGCTCTCTCAGAGGCCAGTGTGTGCAGTACCGTGGTGAGGATTACCACAAACCCTTCCAGAGCTTTGTCATCTCTTGGTTGCTGCAGTAGAGTCACTTTTACTCCCTCGTCTTTCCCATTCTCTCTCTCACCCAGCCTGCCAGCTGTGGTTTCTGTTTGCTCTTTCACCTGCTTATCTTTGCTGCCCTCCACGCCCACTTGTCCATCAGCTGTGCCCTTCCTTTCTCCTCTCTGCTGTGACTCTCCAGTGTACAGCAGCTCCCCCAGTATCAGTGTACTGTGGGATGTGTCTGCAGAGCATGCTTGCTGGGTGTGAGTGTACAGGTAGACCCTCCAGGGGAGTGTGTGAGGTGGCGTGAATGCCAGTGTCTGGATATTGACGAGCTGCATGGCAGCCTGGAGACTCTGCGGGGAACACTGAGATATCGCTGGGCACTGGATACATTCCTCTCTCCACACACAGTCCTCTTCTGTAACCTCAGCACCTTGTTACAACAAAACAGAGGAAGAGGCCATAACAAATAACGATTAACAATCATCATATGAGCTATCATAGCTATACTACAAGTCAGAGTTGGGTGTGTAAAGTTGTGCATGCACAAGAAAAACTTGTGTGCAAACAGTGGTATTCTTCTTCATGATGGACATACTCACCCTTGTGCATGCATGACTGAGTTATACGTCTGAGTGTGTCAGACAATTTGAGTACACCACTGTGGTATCCCTGTGCACATGTGATTTCCTCAAATAACCATGTGCAAACAACCTGCTGATAGATTTGCCACCTACCAAAGTAATCTTTGCATGGGATGGTGATTTGAACCTTGTTAATCACTGCCATTGTTTGCCTCAAAAGTGAGTCAATTGCCATCGAGCTTATTGTTAAGATGACAAATCTGGGGTTAAACTACATCGAATTGCAAATTTTCCAGGCTTCTCATACAGTACAGTTATCTTGATGATTATTAAATGATTATTTTTTACTACATAAAAAGAGGTTTTAAAATCAAACATACGGTAAGCAATTATACTGCCAATACTATATAATTCATACATTCACATTTTTAGCAGCACATTTTTAGTGTTTTAAAATGATCTACTTTGAGCGTGATCATTATTGTTTTTATTCTGTTTATGTGAGATTTTCAGTGAAACACCCACTCTACTAATGAGTCAGCAGGATACTGATGTTAGTGACAATAAGCCCATTAAACACGTGCAAATCCTGTCAAATGTGCCATTTTGCAGAAAGAGACGGAGTATTTCCGAGGAACCGGTTTTGCAAATCTAAGTTGTACGGCGGCATAGTGTCACCTCGTAGCAAGAATCTGGTTGGGGCACCGATGAGGCCAGTATGTTTCCTCTGCTCTTTTGCTTGCTATTTGAATTAAGGACGCATTTTCCCATCAACGTTGAGAAAACCTGTGTTGTTCTTAAACTCTTGACTGTGCGAGTGGCTATGTCGATTACCTCATTAACCTCTGTTAATTACAACGCTGGCGTGTGCCACTCTCTCCCTCTGCATCTACCTGAGCACTTCCTTCTACACTGTCATAGTGTTTGGTTTTAGAGTAGCCCCTGCTGCATTCCAGTGGTTAATGAACAACATTCGGGACTCATCAGACCAAAGTGCAGAGCTACCCGAGCTTCATGTCTTCAATTAATGATGGGCTGTCATTTCCCCTTATGTAGTGAAGTGGTACTTGCCTGATAAAAGCACGTCTGTTCATTTAAAAGCTGTCACTTCCTCATTGAGATGACTGAGAGAATGAATGAGTGTGCAAAGCTGTTATCAGAGCGTGGCTACTCCCTTATCCCATACATAAGACATACTCTACTACTATACATGTATTCCTTCCAGTTTTGATGTCTTTAGTATTAATTTACAATATAAAAAATTATAAAAAAGATGAAAAACTTTCATTCCCATGCCACAGTTTCTGTCTTGTTTATAATAGCATTAGCTAACAACATACAAAATTGATTCTTACGACATATTACCACCCCTGTGTACGGCTTTTTTTGTGAAATGATGCAGGCAAAGACTCTCGGTGATGTGTGACCGCTGCTTCTTCCATTTCATTACCTTTTTCTGCATGCAAAGGCTGTCGCTGCAGCCATAGGCGCTCAAACTCCTCTGGGTTGAGAGCCGGGGAGAGAGACAAACTGAGGGGGGTCGCTGCCACTGCCGCCGCACTGGAAGCCAGGACAATAGCAGAGGAGTCTGAACGCAGAGCGGCACTGTCGGAGCCTGGAGAGGACATGGTAGGACAAAGAGAAAGAATGTGGTGAAAAAGGGAGAAAATGGGGAGGGTGTAAAAGAATAAAAAAAACCAGGGAGACGAGTAGTGGATGGGGGTGGGGAGGGTTGGGGGTGATGAGGATGAGTGATTAAAATTGGCAGTGCATTCCAAGAAATGGTCCCTAACCTTGGGAACGAGACATTTGTCAGTCCTTGACCAAAATAGCACAACTTAGTGTGACCCATTAGGACACATTTCAAATATTTGTAACCATCAATAATCCCTAATGACCATGGACTTTAATGAGACAGCCCTGCAAGAAGTCTAGTGATGGAGCTTGAAGTTGCATTCACTGGTGTGTGCCGTTCTTTATCATGACTTAACAGTTCAGTTCCCATTAATATCATACACCAAAAAGCATTCACAGGATCCACCTTTGGGTGTTATTCCAGTCATATTAATTGCACACTATGCATTACTGAACAACCTTGAGGTAGTAAAACGAGACCACATTGGACCACAAAAGCACAAAAACAGCTGAAAACGGATCTTTAGTTGCTTTGGTATCTTTAGGTCATAGGAAATCTGACACAACCAAATAATGGCTGTACATACATGCAGCAGTGGAAAACCCCATTGAAACCCTGTGCCTGGGGTTGAGCCATGGGTGCGTGTGTTTCAAACAGCAGCATGTTCTTTCCACGTTATTTTATTTTATTCAGGATTTCATCTTTGGGATCAGGTTGATTATTCCTCCACATTTTGAAACATTTCCTTACTAATGAGGTTTTGTGTTGAGTTTAGTGGAAAATTCTTGTAAGTTAAGAGTGAACCAGCCGGTTTGTTTGGAGCTATTAAATTTCTTAACTACCCCTTCCCATATAAAGTAACACAACATTTAGGAGGCACACTGCCACATGCTTGTAGCAGTTCTTGGAAACAACATGTCCCAAGGTAGAGTATGTTATGTACAGGAATTTATGCTGGTTAAACCACTCAATAACTTACACACTAACGACACTAACACATGCAGTGCTGGTGCAGGTGCTGTGCTACAATTTGCTCTACTTTATCTACATGAAGTATATTCATTAAAGAAGTGTGGGGGCTTTGTTATGACCATGATCACTAGTCTTTCTGACATGTATGAAACCAATTTGTATCGCTGAGCTGGAATGCAACAGAACATTATGACCGACTGGGGAGACAATGGTAAAGGAAAGGACAGAAAATACTGGAATATTACATAGATGGATCTGTAGTTGAATTTTTTTTGGCAGGGGAGGTGTTGCATCCACCTGCCTGTTGAGGCAAGTCAGCTTTACAACACAAAATGTGCAATTTTTACTTGGCTGGTAATGAGACATAAATCACAGTCCTAAAGCCAGAGCTGGTAAATCTGGAAAGCTAGCCAGATAGCTAGTCCAACACACAAGAACTGAGATCTGTGCGATATCTTTGCCCACTCATCACTGATGCATCATCAGTCCCTTTGATTCCAATTCATCCTTTCATTCTATTTTATGTTATAACTATTTTACTACTTTTGATAGTGTGTGCAATTGTCTTCCACTGTACTGCAGCTGTAACAAGAGAATGTCCCTGCTAATAAAGGATTCTTTTATCCTAGCAACATTTAAAAGTCGCATGTCCTTCAGGCTCCTTCCACAGCCACACCCTATCACAGACATGCACTGTCACAGCTTTACAGAACGCAGAACTTCAGGTATATTTACTGATTCCTCATGTCTCATTTAACGTGTAAAAAGCACCTCATACTGTCAAAACGGATGTTAAAAAAAGTTTTAATGCGATCACTGGCAAAGTTAGCATGTTAGCATTATCTACGTGTCCTGCAAGACACCGGAAGATATCTATACTGATAGACCTTTGATCAATTCTGATACTCCACAGTATCAAGAGTTTTATCAGTAATGGCTGAAGCTTAAAGACCACTCAGCTAAGAAAACACTCAGCGATCCACACACAGCAAATTTGAACAGTTAGTTACCAATCATACCCCAGGTGATACAGACTGACCAAACCAAATAAGAGTGAGTTTTTCAGAGGGAAACCTCACACTGTGATATTCCCTTTCTTTTATACTTATACTGTTAAGATTAAGATTAAGAAAACCTTTATTTGTTCCCGCATCAGGAAAATAGTGTTGTTGCAACAGCAGAGATAAGATCAGCGAGATGATTTGTAAAGGTGCAGAATAAAAATAAGAATCCTAATGTCAAAATAAAATAGCCAGAGACTACATGAGTGATAACTGTATGAATAAACTATACTAAGTAAGTTAACATGCTTGATCAAAAAGTTTCAAGCCCATTTTGTCAGTTCTATATTTTGACCCTGTATTATCTGCTATGAGCAACATCCTACATCTTAGTTAATGATTAGTGGGTCATGAGAGTCATACAGGATGTGATCCTCATACATAAAACCAAATGATTCTCAGGGTGAAGACATCACTTTGAAGAATGTCCTTTGTAATCTGTAATCAGACCAAAGGTCTCCACCCCGAAGATACGCCCAGAATACTTTGAGATACAGTCTCTTCTCTTTGTTCCACTGTTTGGTTGTTTTTAGTGGTTTTCCGGTTGTTGTTGTTTTAGTTATATATCCATATTAACTCATAGTTATTCGATTACATTTAATTTGTGCTGCTCCTGTAATATTGTATTTTAGAGGACAATGTTGTGTTAATGCTACACAGTTATCGTTTAAAAGTTTGTGCCCCTTCTTTTAATTCTATGGTGTTTTTTGTGTAAGTAGTGGGGTCTTCTGTGAGGCAAATGTAACTTCAGACCAAGCAACATTGCACACTTTTTTACTGTACCTAATGTATTTAGCATACATGAAAAACATGTGTTCAATACTGCGTCCCCTCTTCCTGCTTCCACAGGATTTAATTAGTTGAGCTGCAGCAGGTGCTGCTGATCATCAGTCCTTGATGAACTGATCATCAGCAGGAGTACAGACCTCTATAAAAACAGACTTTTTGACAGTTTGCTGCTCTGGAACATTCAGGTGTGTGTTAACACAATGACAAGAGAGAAAGACATAAACAATGGTGTTAGAGAAGCAACTGTTGCTACACATGAACCTGAAAACCATTTCAAACTAGCATTCAGTGTTCTACAGTGAGAAAGATTATTCACACGTAGAAAACATTCAAGACGGCTGTCAGTCTTCACAGGAGCGGACGTCCCAGCAAGTTCAGCCCAAGATCAGAGGAATACAAAAAAAACCCAAGAGCTACATGTCAGAGCCTACAGACCTCACTGAGCATGCTCAGTGTTAATGTGACAGCACAATTAGAAGAAGACTGAACCAGTTCAGTTTGTTTGAAGGGTTACCAGGAGAAAGACTCTTCTGTCTAAAAAACACGTGGAAGCAGGACTGAGGTTCACTAGACTGCATCTGAACAAAGATAGTTAATTTCCTTTTTACCTTAAAAGGTTTGCCACTAAATTAAAACACTAAAAAGATGTTGATGGCAGCACTTACCTGGTTTAGCGTCTTCAGCATAGCTACATGTCAGAGTCTCTGAGAGGACAGTGTCAGGCTTGTGGTCAAAGGTCACATGTTCAGGACTTCCCCTGCTGGCTGACTCCGACTCTACAGTGGCTTGCTTTAGTGGCTCTAGTGTGTTAAAGCTGCTGGCCCACTGGTTGACAGGTTCTGCAGGGCGTCCAATCAAAACTCCCAGGGAAGGGTCCGACCTCCGTCCTTGAAGGACCTTTCGTGTTTCTTCCATTCCACAATGCAACAGGCGGTAGTAGAGAAGCGCCTGGTCACGCACACACATGTCCGTCTCCTCCTCTGAAAAACAAAGTCATAGTGTTCAAAACCCTCTCTTTAACTGCACCTCATCTTCTCTCTGTTACACACACCTATGCAGTAGTGCAGCAGTCTTCCAAGCATGTCTTGTGTCTCAGCAGGCCGGCACAGAAACAACCTAATGGTAGCTGTCAGCAGCTCCATCTTGACTCCTAGAGAGGCCTCGCTCCTGACACCATCGATGAACACTTCCAAAGTGTAGGGAGCGTTAGATATTCGTTCACCATACACACCCAGCAGCCACAGCAAGGCCTGTCTGCCCTGATGGAGGGTGAAGATGAGGATTAGGTGCAAGTACATGAATGCAAATATCAATGCCTGACTCCACAGCAGACAGCTGGTTAGCAACATTTAAGTATAACTACTGACTGCACATCTTACAGCCTGCTTTGTCCACTATTTGTCCAAATATCTTCACAACACAAAGTCAATAGAGAGGGTTCTTCCTTCCAGTGTGGGCAGGGCATGATTGACATCTGTCTCTATAGGGTTTTTGTTTAATGTAAGGACTAACAAACTACAAAATACAAACTACTTTATATATCTACTAATAGTATTTGCTTTACAGCAAGTAGGCTAAGCATACCAAACAAGCTGTAACATTGCTACACTGCATCCCTAGCTCATCAAGGCCCCGTTCACACTGGAGAAAGTCATTCCAGCTAGAGTAGGATTGAGCCCAGACAGGCTCATAATATGGCTAATAATGTGGCTAGCCGGATTCGCTCGCCACATTTGCGTTCACACCTGAGCCACATTTGAGCCAATCCTTGAAATCGCTGAGCTTGAAATCAAACTGGATTCAGCCGGATTGGAGGTGTTCACACTCGGAAAAAAACACTGGATTGATCTGGATGCGGCCAAATCCTGCTTAAGCCATATTTTTTTCCCCAGTGTGAACGGGGCCTTAGTGACCTGTAAACAGCAAGCTAGTGAATTTGAACTACATGATGACGTTTTCCACTTTCTTCTAGTGTACTTTATCTGACCTCAGCGTCCTGCAGCGTTTCCTCAGAACCCTCGAGTGCAAAACACACAGTGTCGCTACACTGAGGACACACCCAGATCAGGTCACGCATTGTCTGCACCACCGCTGAGGGAGGGGAGGGGAGGGGTGGTGAGTCAGAGCAGGAGAAAAAGAACAATGTAGTGGAAAGCTTGTAAATATTTATTGTGTGCATTTGAGGAAGTGTAAGATCCATGTTGTACCAGAAGTGATGTGATCCTGTTTCAGCCCCAGCAGACCAGTGAGAATCTCCAGACATCTGTCACTGTAGCTCCGTCCAATACGGCCTGTGTGCAATTAAGTTAGGAGAGCACAGGAAATAACTGAGGCTGAGCAGACACAGAGATGCTTAATTAGATGACAGAGAGAAGCAAGAGGAATAAAAGCTTTTCTTATTGCCCTGTAGTTACTGTTCAACAAGTGTGATGAGGGGGAATAAATAAGCCAGTGCCGTTTGCAGGAGAGCCATCTAATGACCCAGAACATTAAGAACACATCGTAAATTCAGGTAGCAACAAAAACCAGCCTTTCTAACACCATTTAGCTATAAACACTATATAAAATAGCATGATGTAGTTGTAAGTCTAGCGGTGCATTGTTCACTGCAACCAAACTGCTAACTAGCTAGCTGATCTGCTACCTGACTGCAGATCAGTCTGTTAGCATTGTTAGCACAGCACCAACAACTGGCAACCAACAGCTTTTAAAATATAAATAATGTGTAATCTAGCTTTAGCCAATTATTTCTATACATCAACATATATACCTGTTTAAATACAGATTCAGCAAGTCTTCTCCACATATGGTTGGCCACAAATACATTAACAAACACTATGTACACATAAAATGCACATTGTCCTCTGTTACAGACAACATGATACTGCCACGATGTGTGTGTGTGTGTGTGTGTTTACCTATGGCTGATATTGCAGCCTGGGCAGTGTCAGTGTTGACATCGGTGCAGTATCCTTTCAGCTCATCCAATAACATTGCTACATTTTCATCATTTACCAGCTCCACCAGCACCTGAAAACACAGCAGTGTAAGCTTTACTCAGCCGCTTTACTTTACTTCAGGTCAGCTGAACCAGGAACAAACAGATTAAAAACCTGTTTTTACCTTGACTGGCCTAAAAGCCAGAACTGCTTATTGCACCCAAGGACTGCACCCAATTTCACTGTACTGGGTACAATGACAATAATTATTCTATTCTGTTCTGTACTATTCTATTCTATTCTATTCTGTTCTTGCTGCGTCAAAGTACTGGACTGGTGCCTTTTGGCTGCCCTCACAGAGTACATACTGTTATGGGAGTTTGCATTCAGTTTGCATACAAATGGGACACACAATAATATCACATGGTGGCTTGTTCTTTGACTTTCTTGACCACATAGAATAGACACTGCAATTGTCTGAGCACCAACAAAATAACACCTGTCTTCTGCTATTGTTTTATACTGAATGTTCACTCAGCAGCTCAGTCATGTGACATAGCTCATGTGAAATATAGTTATATTTGAATCCTGAGAACAATGTATTATTGATTAAATTTTGTCTTTGGGGAAAATAAAATGGTGAAATAAATCTGTGCACATGTGAAAATCCTGGCATGTACACGTGGACAGGAAATACAGAAGTCAAACCTGCATCTTCCTTTGCTTGATGTATGCTGGTTCAGCGTAGCCACAGAAGAAACGTTTGTAGTGCGCCCCCATCAGGCCAGGGACAGAACGCAACAGCAACTAAGAGAAGAACAAGACACATTTTGATCTTAAAAATGACACAAGATGCAAGACGCTGTTACATTTATGCAAATATAGATGCAGAAAAAGGGAAATCATGTCTCATCTCCCTGAGCACACTAACACCCAAACTAACATGGAAATTAATAGGAAAATGATTCAGGTTTCCCATGTGAACAATGACTAATATGGAGTTGTATGAGCTGTGCAGTAGAGTCAAAAGAGAGTAGTAGAGTCAAAAAACGGATATATTTTCACAGTCAGTCATTGTTTACGTTTTAATTCTTTTAAAGAAAGAACATTTCTCCTTGTTTTTGGACTGTACACATACAGCGGGTACAGAAAGTATTTAGACCCTGTTGTATTGCAGCCATTTGCTAAAATCATTTACCAGTAAGTTCATTTTTTCCTCATTAATGTGCATACAGCACCCATATTGACAGAAAAACACAGAATTGTTGTCATTTGTGCAGATGTATTAAAAAAGAAAAAGTGAAATATGCCATGGTCCTAAGTATCAGAGCCTTTGCTGTGACTCTCATATATTGAACTCAGGTGCGTCCATTTCTTCTGATCGTCCTTCAGATGGTTCTACACCTTCATCTGAGTCCAGCTGTGTTTGATGATACTGAGTGGAGGAAAGACACACACCTGTCTGTATAAGACCTTACAGCTCACAGTGCATGTTAGAGCAGGGGGTCTGAATACTTTCTGTACCCACTGTATATCTGTCTATTAAATGGTGTTGACTCCTTTGCCAGTAGATGAGTTTGTCATGAAACAGTAGAAAGCAACAAGAAGACTGGGGACTATGTGGCAGCAGCTGTTTTTATATCTCCTACTTCAGTTGCTTTAAAGCAAAATGAAAACATACATCTGATGCTTAAAGGCAGAGGGATGGTACTGTGTTTGACATGGTAAAAATATGCATGTTATAGATGGAGGCGGTTAAAAAGCAACAAAAATGAGTGTCTTTAAAGTTGGAACAAAAAAAACTCTATTTCAGAGTCATTAAAAACAGGATTGTACACTGTTTCATAATTCAAGACTCTTGTCCAGCAAGGCTACCACATCATTCTGACTTTCACATTGACCCAAACCACTCCTCCAGACTCTATAAGCAGCATGAGGTGACATGGCCTCTACAATCGTTCTGCCTTAGACCCAGCGGAGGAGGTATAAAATGGAACACAATATCCTCACATATCCTACACCATTTTAACACTGACCTGTATATGGCAGAGGGCAGTAAACCGCATCTCTCTGGACGCGCTTCCACAAGCGGCCAGCAGGGGTCCACGCATCCGCTCCAGGGCTGCCAGACTGACGCTGGGCAGGGCAGAGCAAAGGCTCAGAAAGAGACTGAGAGTGGCAGCCATGACTGGGGGGTGTGGGCTGACCAGCGAGGTGTCAAGCAGGGACAAGATGTCGAAGAGCTCGTCCTCAGACTGGGGCTGGTAGCGCTGGAGGATCTTTAGCACCTCACACTGACCCCAGATGTCACAGTCCTTCAGCCTGGGATGACACACACAACACACACACAGACACAAATATTAGATCACGCCATGAGCTCAATCTAAAACAAACAAGAGTTTTGCTATTAAAGAAGTGTGGATAATGTGCTAATAAATGGCAGGTGATTTACAACAAAATAACAAAAAATTGTTTACTACCAGAAAATTGCCATAGTTAAAACATTTACTTCCTTTTTACCTCCTTTTCTGAGTGGAACTGAAAACACTGATCTCACATCGGCCCACTGAGCCAATATCACTCACAGGAAGCAATCTGTGCTGATTTGTTTAGCTGTCTGGAGAAGAGATTTTGATGCTTATTGATTAATGGACTGGCTTAGTCCTGCACATTAAAGCACTCATTAGACAGACACAAATAAAACAATTACACACATCCACTGAGAAGCACACAAATGAGATCAAACTAACAACATTTTGAGCCCCTGAAAGCCACAGCCTGGTTAATTATTAGGCGTTGTTCAACAAACTTTACCAAGAACAATATTATACGGTATCACTTCTGGGGGGGCATGACAGCGAATAATTGAGAACCACTGGTTTAGGTTGTTAGGTGTAACCATCACATATAGACTCTTCTTCATTTTAAAGTGAAATGAAATATAACATATGACTAAGAAGGGCGGGGGACTCCTCCACACAGTAGACAGTGTGTCTATGTTGTGACGTAAGCGGCCTTCAAATGCGCACTTTGAAGGATGCAGACCCTGAATTGGGACACAGCTAATGTGTCATGTTCACTGGGCTTTGTTTAGAGCTTCAGCTTAACCTAAATACACAACTTTGTTCCTCCTGGACATAGTCTGTGGCCCATGAATGCTCAGGTTTCTTGCCCACTTTAATGTGAAAGTGCTCAGAGCCTAAAGCAGAAAGTCTAGATTGACAAACACCATTTCTGGCCAGCTTTGTGATACCAGTAGTCTCTGATCAAGAGCTTTGGCTTTGTGAGCCGGCTCACGCAAAGAAAGCCTGGCTCTCTCCACCTTGTTTCGTAGTATACACTACCGACACCTGCAGTCCAACCCTTAAGACCAGTACCAATAAGCTGACGCTAAAGAACTAACACGGTTGACTGCAGATGGCAGGATCATCTGTGCCAAGGCCGAATAGTTGCTCTTAAACACACTCTTGACAAATGTTATGTTATAACTCAGGTCTAACCTGTTGAGAAGGTGATGGGTAATGGGTTTGTTGATAGCAACTCCCCCCTCTCCCCTCAGGATCTCCTCCAATGCTCGGAGGCAGTTCACCATCACCACGGGGTCTGGATCCCTGAGCATGCTGTACAGCTCGTTCACCACCACAGCATCTGGAAGAATTGTGATCAGATATTTATCACATTTATAATTCAATAAAGATGCTTTCTAACTACCAGATGTGCAAAAACAATGTTTTAAACAGACACGGGTGCCATTGTCAGGCCAAGATGTATCTTTTAGTGCACTAAACACTGGCTCCAAATAAGACATTATAAATCTCAATCACAAATTCACTGAAGTACGAGTGCTGGTGGTCATTTTGGAAATGACTATTCCAGTTATGGGATTAGGGTTTTCAGATCCTTTTCCTCCACAGAGAACAGACTCCAACCACAGCTGTTATGATACTTCAATACAATACCTGCCCTGTTATCATAATGTGGCATAATTTTGCAGTGATGAAGACAAAAGTAACTGCAGCTGAATATACAGATTTGCACAGTGGCAAAGGCTATCCCAGGTAAATGTGATTCTGTTATCAAACCATTTTTTATTTATTTAACCTTTATTTAACCAGGTAAAAAAAACCCATTGAGATCCAGATCTCATTTACAAGGGTGACCTGGCCAAGTGGTCAGCAGCACACGTCAAGAACATTAGAACAACATTTTAAAGTTGGTGAACAAGATGAAAACAGTTATCCGAGCAGTAAAAATAAGTGCAGCAATAGAAAGATATCTTAAAAACACAGGCACTGATGAATGGACGCTTTTTGCCTAATGTGTAATAAAGAAATAAAAATTTTAAATGAAGAAATGTTTAAATCAGTTTGGAGGGTATTCCAGGCTGAAGGGGCAGAGTAGCTAAAGCTAAACCATTCAGTGTGTGTTTTTTTCTAAAAACATTACCTATCTCAGAGCTGGGTTGGAGATTGTGAAGTTTGGCCCAGCCGAGCACAGCCACACGTCGCACACAAGCTGCTCTGTCTCTAAGTCCTGCAGTCAGAGGCTGCTCCACATACTCCACCAAGCTGGGTAATCTGGCACAGCAAACACACACACATTTAAAGTAGTGGTGTATGTCTCCACAAAGGCTTTCTTGTGCAGGCATGAGCAACCGGTACAGTATATGAACTAGGGATGTATATATAGTCGATATTCAGCATCGGTATTGGACCGATCCTGTGCAAAAGTTTAGGTCATCCAGGTCATACTAGTTTCCAGGAGTTTAAATCTAGGCAACTGGTCCCTTTAAACATTAAAAAAAACACAATCCTTGAGTCAAATATGTAAAATATGTAAATGTATAGCTTAAGTTGGAGGGCCACGCTAGTGTGTGGGAATCCATACAAACATATTATTAAGAAGTGAAAGCTCACACTGAGTTCAGCATGTGCAGCAGCTC